>NC_073313.1:227980930-228615458 GCF_027595985.1 Sorex araneus | reverse complement strand
TGACAAAATATAAGGCAACCTACAAGTTTATGTTTTTATATAGGATTCTGGGAATTGAACTCATGTCAGTTGCGTGCAAGGCAAACACCCTACCCGCTGTGCTATTGCTCCAGCCCCTGGAACTTTTGCTTTCTCGCATGTCAAACTGGGGTGCAGGGGTGTGGGGCGGGACCCCCAGGGGAGGGCCGGCTTCTCTCCCCAAGTGACTGTGGAATGGCCTGCCCCTTAGCAGGTCCCATAGTAGGGACACTGTCTCTCCTAGCTAGAAATGCACTTTCTAGATCCTTCTCCCCTAGCCAGGCCCCTCTGCAAAGCTACAGAGGAGGAGCTGTGGGCTGGAGCAATAGCACAGTGGGTGGGGCATTTGCCTTGCACGAGGCTAACCCGGGGTTGATTCCTCCGTCTCTCTCAGAGAGCTCGGCAAACTACCAAGAGTATCCCGCCCGCACGGCAGAGCCTGGCAAGCTATCTGTGGCGTATTAGATATGCCAAAAACAGTAACAAGTCTCAAAATGGAGACATTGCTGGCACCCACTCGAGCAAATCAATGAACAATGGGATGACAGGGATACAATGATATGAGCACAAAAATGTGTACACAGAAGAAGTTTGCATTTATTCATGTTCACAAAATAGTTTTGTTGTTTTGTTACTGTTGCTTTTGGACTATGCTTGACAGTTGGAATATAGCTCTAAGCATTTTAGAATGACATTGGTATGTGATGTTTCCCTTGCCACAGGGAGCTTAGTTTTTTCACAGTGCTCCGGAAGCACTGCCATTTCTCTATGTTTACCTATAAACTCTTCTCTGTGCTCTCTTCCCCAATCGATCTATCACCTTTCCCCCCTAATCAGACTCTGTTAACTTGTAAGGTCAGATTCCTCAGACATCTATGATTTTATATTTGTGAATTAAATGTTGCTTTTCTCCTTCTCATGTCCTTTTGCATAGTTTACTTTAAAGCAATATCTTTTTGTATAGACACAGGAAGACAGTTAATACTATGATCTTGTAACTTGGGAGTTAATTGACTCTGAATAATATTTACTCTGGGGCATCTGCTTCCTCAAGTTAATCCTCAATTGCCCTTAGTTCCTAGAGCCCCAAAAGCAGAGTCCTGATGAGTCTGAATGGACCCAGGGCAAGCTGTGAGATACCCTGGCATTGAAATGGGCCAAGCCAAAGCTCCACAATCCTTAACCGTAAGTTAAGAGCATAGTCATGGACAAATTCTGTCATGTTCTAAAAAGAGACGACGAGATTAGAACCCTGCTAGGGTTAGGAAATACTAATCTGGCCTGAACACTGTAGTCTGAGATCTATAGCAAGATGGCCCCAGGAGAGCAATCCTATAAGCTTAATACATCTCTTACTGTGTCCATACAAAATGACTAATATTATGAATGTAAGTTTGTTGGACTAAGGAGAGGAGAAACACACCCATCTTTTGCCCTTAAGCCAGTCAGTCGTCTTGCTGGATGAGAATCTGTCCTAGAAGAAGCTTCCCCTGAGGGAAGGATCTTACATCCACTGATTGCATAACGACACCTCTGTGTAATTGTTACACCAACCCCTCATGCTTTGGGATTTAACTAGGATGTAAGAGTGGGCTAAGGGATCCAGAAGGAGAATAAAGTAGAATGTGGAGGCAGAAGCAGGAAGGAGAAGTATGAAGGAGCAGGATCTAAGAGGAGGATGAGGGGAATCGGGGAGGCAGAATCAGAGCAGAATGGACATGAGATTGGAATAAACTGCAGTTGAGACCAACCAGCCTGGCCCTTGTTCCTTCCTTTTTCTGCCCATCGCCATCGGCCTCACCAGGCTGGGCAAAGTGGCGTGAGACCACTGAATGTGGGTGGTATGAGAGAGAACCGCCGTGGCCCCTTCGTAATTTATTTTTTGAATATACACTTAACTATGCTTAGGGCCTTACTTCTGACTTTGTGGTTGGAGATCGAGGCTCAAAAGACCACATGTGGTACTGGAGATCAAACCCAGGCTATCTGGGAGCAAAGCAAGTGTCTTACTTGCTATACTATCTCTCTGGCCACATGATATGGTTTTCCTGATTTTTTTAAAAAGGGAATGTGATCTCTGTGAAATTTTTTGCTTGCTTGACAGCATGAGATACCTAAATGTAACAAACAAATTAAACATTAGAGGTTGGTTGGGGCCAGAGAGATAGTATAGTGCCGGGTAGGGCACTTGCCTTGTATGAAGCCAAGTTGGGTTCAATCCCCAGCACTGCATATGGTCCCCTGAGACCTGCCGGGAATGATCCCCGAGAACAGAGCCAAGTGTAAGCCCTGAGCACTGCAGCATGTGGCCCCAAAACAAAACAAAAATTGGAAGCTGGCATACTTGACTAATCTTTTTAGGACCACAGTACATTTAAGGGTGGATGCTCTGCCTGCCTCTGTTACTCATTGCTCAGTTCCGTGACTTTTCTGAACTTCAGTATTCCCACCTATACTTTGGCCATATACAGTATAAGGAAAGGAGAGTTACTGTACTTAGGGTACTTATAACATTGTGGATTATGACTACCATTTTTAAATGGCTTAGAATAATTTTTTTAAAAAGCATAAATGGTAAACTTTGAGAATATAGAAGATCATGGAAGTTTTTTTTAATCAATACGGTTAATGCCTTAATTATAGTTGCACAATTTAATTTAGTATTTTCTTTATCATATATTTTTTTAATTTTTTATTGTGGAAAGTTACAAAGTTACAAAGTTTTCAGGTTTAAATCTCAGTTATACAAATGAGAATGAAGACACGAGCTACCAAAACCTATGGGACGCAGCTAAAGCCGTGTTAAGGGGAAAATTTATAGCTCTCCAAGCATTCCTCAGGAAGGAAGAAAGGACCCACATAGATAGCTTGACTTCACGACTCAAGACCCTAGAAAAGGACCAGAGAAAGGACCCCAAACCAGACCGAAGGAAAGAAATAATAAAAATTAGAGCAGAAATTAATGACATCGAAACCAAAAAAACAATCCGAAAGATCAATGAAACAAAGAGTTGGTTCTTTGAGAAAATAAATAAGATTGATAAACCGCTAGCAAGTCTCACAAAGAAAGAAAGAGAGAAAACTCTAATAAATCGAATCAGAAATGAAAAGGGGGACATCATAACAGAAACCAGTGAGATTCAAAAGATCATTAGAGACTACTTTGAAAGTCTTTATGCCACAAAAAAGGAGAACCTAAAAGAAATGGATGGATTCCTTGATTCCTACAATCTCCCAACACTGAAGAAAGAAGACCTGGAATACCTGAATAGACCCATCAATGTTAAGGAAATTGAAACGGTAATCAAAAACCTCCCCAAAAACAAAAGCCCAGGCCCAGATGGTTTCACTGGCGAATTCTTCCAAACATTTAAAGAAGACCTATTGCCTGTTTTCCTCAAACTTTTCCAGGAAATTGAAAAAACAGGAACTCTCCCAAACAGTTTCTATGAAGCACATATCTCCCTAATACCAAAAGCAAACAAAGACACCACTAAGAAAGAAAATTACAGACCAATTTCCCTGATGAACACCAATGCGAAGATCCTTAACAAAATACTAGCAAATAGGATCCAACAACTCATCAAAAAGATCATACATCACGACCAAGTGGGATTCATCCCAGGGATGCAAGGATGGTTTAACATTCGGAAATCAATCAACATAATCCAGCATATCAACAAAAGTAAAGATAAAAACCATATGATCATATCAATAGATGCAGAGAAAGCATTTGACAAGATCCAACATCCTTTCATGATGAAAACCCTCGCCAAAATGGGGTTTGGAGGAACTTTCCTCAAGATAGTCGAAGCCATCTATCACAAGCCTACGGCAAGCATTATCCTCAACGGGGAAGAACTAAGGGCCTTTCCTCTGAGATCGGGCACAAGACAAGGATGCCCACTCTCACCACTCCTCTTCAATATAGTACTGGAAGTACTTGCGATAGCTATTAGACAAGAAAAAGAGATTAAGGGCATCCAGATAGGAAGGGAAGAAATCAAACTCTCACTATTTGCAGACGACATGATACTATATCTAGAGAAGCCTAAAACCTCTACTAAGAAACTCTTAGAAACAATAGACTTATACAGTAAAGTTGCAGGCTACAAAATCAATACCCAAAAATCCATGGCCTTCATATATGCAAACAATGAGGCAGAGGAAAGGGACATGAAAAAAGCAATCCCATTCACAATCGTGCCCCAGAAAATCAGGTACCTCGGAATCAGCTTAACCAAGGAAGTAAAAGACCTTTACAAAGAAAACTACATAACGCTACTCCATGAAATTAAAGAGGACATGAGGAAATGGAAACATATACCCTGCTCGTGGATAGGGAGAATCAATGTTGTCAAAATGGCAATACTCCCTAAAGCGTTATACAGATTCAATGCGATCCCTATAAATATACCCATGACATTCTTCAAAGAAATGGATCAAGCAATCCTAAAATTCATATGGAATAACAAACGTCCAAGGATAGCTAAAACAATTCTTGGGAAAAAGATGATGGGAGGCATCACCATCCCCAACCTCAAACTTTACTACAAAGCAGTAACAATTAAAACAGCATGGTACTGGAACAAAGGCAGAGACGTAGACCAATGGAACAGGGTGGAATATCCCTACACACAACCCCAAATGTATGACCATCTAATCTTTGATAAGGGAGCAAGAGATGTGAAGTGGAGCAAGGAAAGCCTCTTTAACAAATGGTGCTGGCACAACTGGACAACCACATGCAAAAAAATGGGTTTAGACCTTGACCTGACACCATGCACAAAAGTCAGATCAAAATGGATTAAAGACCTCAACATTAGACCACAAACCATAAGGTACATTGAAGACAAGGTTGGCGAAACCCTCCACGATATTGAATATAAAGGTATCTTCAAAGGTGACACGGAACTAAGCAATCTAGTAAAAACAGAGATCAACAAATGGGACTACATTAAACTAAAAAGCTTCTGCACCGCAAGAGATACAGTGACCAGAATACAAAGACTATCCACAGAATGGGAAAGGATATTTACACAATACCCATCAGATAAGGGGTTGATATCAATGGTATATAAAGCACTGGTTGAACTCTACAAGAAGAAAACATCCAACCCCATCAAAAAATGGGGCGAAGAAATGAACAGAAACTTTACCAAGGAAGAAATACGAATGGCCAAAAGGCACATGAAAAAGTGCTCTGCATCACTAATCATCAGAGAGATGCAGATCAAAACAACTTTGAGATACCACCTCACACCACAGAGACTAGCACACATCCAAAAGAACAAAAGCAACCGCTGTTGGAGAGGATGTGGGGAGAAAGGGACCCTTCTTCACTGCTGGTGGGAATGCCGACTGGTTCAGCCCTTCTGGAAAACAATTTGGACGACTCTCAAAAAATTAGATATTGAATTCCCATTTGACCCAGCAATACCACTGCTGGGAATATATCCCAGAGAGGCAAAAAAGTACAATCGAAACAACATCTGCACATGTATGTTCATCGCAGCACTGTTTACAATAGCCAGAATCTGGAAAAAACCCGAATGCCCCAGAACGGATGACTGGTTGAGGAAACTTTGGTACATCTATACAATGGAATACTATGCAGCTGTTAGAAAAAAGGAGGTCAAGAATTTTGTAGTTAAGTGGATGGGCATGAAAAGTTTCATGCTGAGTGAAATGAGTCAGAAAGAGAGAGACAGACATAGAAAGATTGCACTCATCTATGGTATTTAGAATAACAGAGTGGGAGACTAACACCCAAGAACTGTAGAAATAAGTACCAGGAGGTTGACTCCATGGCTTCGAGGCTGCCCTCACGTTCCGGGGAAAGGTCAACACAGAGAATCGATCACCAACTACATTGTAGTCGAAGGCCATGTGGGGGAAGGGAGTTGCGGGCTGAATGAGGGCTAGAGACTGAGCACAGCGGCCACTCAACACCTTTATTGCAAACCACAACAGCTAATTAGAGAGAGAAAACAGAAGGGAATGCCTTGCCACAGTGGCAGGGTGGGGTGGGGGGGAGATGGGATTGGGGAGGGTGGGAGGGACACTGGGTTTACAGGTGGTGGAGAATGGGCACTGGTGAAGGGATGGGTTCCCAAACTTTGTATGAGGGAAGTATAAGCACAAAAGTGTATAAATCTGTAACTGTACCCTCACGGTGATTCTCTAATTAAAAATAAATAAATTTAAAATTAAAAAAAAAAAAATAAATAAATCTCAGTTATACAATGCTCGAATACCCATCCCTTCACCAGTGCTCATATTCCACCACCAAGTATCCCAGTATAGCTCCACCCCGCCCCCTCACACCCCAAACCCCCCTCGACCCTAGCCCCCCCACCTTAAGCCCCCCCCGCCTGTGTAACTAATAAATTTCACTTTACTTTCACTTTGATTGCATACAATATTTCAACAAAACTCACTATTATTGTTTGGAGAGTCTCTCCCCTAAAGTCGGACCTGCTGAAAAGGAAGCATTAGATAATTTGTTTTCCATTGCTGAGGATGAAGAAGTATGAGGTCGAGTCACCACACTTAGCGGCCTCTCAGTTTTGGGTTTCTGTAATTTAGTATTTTAGGAACTAAGTCCAGAGAGATATCTGCCAGAAGTTGCATCGTTGCCAACTTGTACTTCTCAGTTACATTATATTCCACATATGAGTGCAATCTTTCTATGTCTGTCTCTTTCTTTCTGACTCATTTCACTCAACATGATACTTTCCATGTTGATCCACTTATATGCAAATTTCATGACTTCATGTTTTCTGACAGCTACATAGTATTCCATTGTGTAAATATACCAGAGTTTCTTTAGCCAATCATCTGTTTTCGGGCACTCTGGTTTTTTCCATATTGTGGCTATTGTGAACAGAGCGGCAATGAACATGGAAATGCAGATGTCATCTCTACTATACCTTTTTGCCTCTCCGGGATATATTCCCAGGAGTGGTATTGCTGGGTCAAATGGGAGCTCAATTTCTAACTTTTTGAGAATCATCCATATTGTTTTCCAAAAGGGCTGAACCAGTCGGCATTCCCACCAGCAGTGAAGGAGAGTCCCTTTCTCCCCACATCCACGCCAACACCGGTTGCTTTTGTTTTTGGGGATGTGGGCCAGTCTCTGTGGTGTGAGATGATATCTCATTGTTGTTTTGATCTGCATCTCCCTGATGATTAGTGATGTTGAACATTTTCTCATGTGCCTCTTAGCCATTCGGATTTCTTCTTTGGAAAAGTTTCTGTTCATTTCATCAGCCCATTTTTTGATCGGGTTGGCAGTTTTCTTCTTGTGGAGTTCAACCAGTGCATTGTATATCCTTGTTATCAACCCTTTATCGGATGGGTACTGCATAAATATCCTTTCCCATTCTGTAGACTGTCTTTGTATTTTGGTCACTGTTTCTTTTGAGTTGCAGAAGCTTCTTAGTTTGAGATAGTCCCATTTATTTATCTTTGTTTTCACTAGCTTGGCCAGTGGCGTGTCAGCTTTGAAGATACCTTTGGCTTCAATGTCGTGGAGGGTTTTGCCGACCTTATCTTCAATGTACCTTAGGGATTCTGGTCTGATGTTGAGGTCTTTAATCCAGTTTGATCTGATTTTTGTACATGGTGATAGATGGAGGTCTAAGCCCATTTTTTTGCATGTAGCCGTCCAGTTTTGCCAGCACAATTTGTTAAACATGCTTTCCTTGCTACACTTCACATTTCTTGCTCCCTTATCAAAGATTAGATGATCATATATTTGGGGGTGTATGTCAGAGTATTCAGCCCTGTTCCATTGGTCTGCCGCTCTGCCTTTGTTCCAATACCATGCTGTTTTAATGACTACCGCTTTGTAGTAGAGTTGGAAGTTGGGGAGGTTGATTCCTCTCATTTTCTTTTTCCCAAGGATTGCTTTAGCTATTCGTGGGGGCTTATTGTTGCATATGAATTTCAGGAGCGCTTGCTCCATTTCTTTGAAGAATGTCAAGGGTATCCCTATAGGGATCGCATTGAATTTGTACAATGCTTTGGGGAGAATTGCCATTTTGACAATATTAATTCTTCCAATCCATGAGCAGGGGATGTCTTTCCATTTCCTCGTGTCCTCTTTTATTTCCTGAAGTAGTGTTTTATAGTTTTCATTATACAAGTCCTTTACCTCCTTTGTTAAGCTGATTCCGAGGTATTTGATTTTTGAGGCGCAATTGTGAATGGGATTGCTTTTCTCAGGTCACTTTCTTCTCTCTCATTATTTGCATATAGGAAAGCCATGGACTTTTGGGTATTGATTCTATAGCCTGCAACTTTACTGTACGAGTCTATTGTTTCTAGGAGTTTCTTGGTAGAGGTTTTAGGGTTCTCTAAGTATAGTATCATATCATCTGCGAATAGTGAGAGCTTTCTTTATCATATTTTAAAAGAAATAAATCATAATCGAGTTTCTACTGTGTACATACATTCTGGAGATTTCTTTGATTTTAGTCATATAACTTAGCCATAGCCAAAGTATGGGTGACAGTGGTAGAAAACAAAACAGGTTTAGTGATTCATAACCAGTACTTTAAAGTGCAATGTAATAGAAAACAAAATATCATGTGATACTATAGAGCATGGAGTAAATATAAGCATTATTTTGTAAAATTTTACAAGTTTTATATACATATGTCAGTACTGGATCTAGAATTTTGATTTCTTTGAGTGTGATTATAAAAAATTGAAATTCAGTGACAAACACAACCACTTCATTCTTTTAACAAAGTTAGTAAGGTGCTATAGGATATTTAGTAAATGGCTTATCTGAGTCTGGCTGGTTCAGGGCAGTGCTGAAACTCGAACTCAGCTGTGTTTGTCGTGCGCTCATTATGTCTTACACAGAAGACTCTCTCGGTTACTTTAACATATGTTTTGAAGTGAAATAATTTAAAAATGAATGATGATTATTTACAATTCCATCTAGCATTAATCACCAGAGACAAGTGAAAGGCTTAAATTATAGAAGGAGAAACAGATGGCAGATTTTGTAACTATTTTTGGATTTAACCTTCAAGTAAAAGAATCGTGTCCTATTACACTTTGAAATATAAGCAGTTAAAAGCCTTTCTAATGTAATAAGTGGTTTGAGGATGTTGGTCTATTCAAGGATCAAGGATCGTGGTCTTTGATCTGTCACCCTTCACAGGTGGCCTGGATGGAGAAGGCCAAGTTTCACCTTCTTCCCTTCCTGCCTCTGCTTCTACCAGAGCAGGCCTCCCATGTCTTGCTGTGTACTTAGCTTTAAAATAAGATTTTTAAAAAAGTATCCTGCTGGTTAAAAAAGTTTGAAATCCAATGTTCTAGAAAATATAAGTGCATCTCAAAGGTTCATAAATTAAAAACAATATGGTTATCTCAACAGCATTTGACAAAATTCAACATCCTTTCATATACTTCTTAATCCTTAAAAAATCGAGTATAGAAGAAATGTAATAAAGGAAAGAGGATGGTGAAGTCAGGGTATGGAAAAATCTAATTTATTGACCAGCAAAATCCTATATATATATGTATATCACATATATGTATATGTATATAATTAGAAAACACTGAGCAGAAATTTTATGTAGCTACAAAGGTGTAAGTAGCCCAAATATTCATCAAAGAATAAATAAACCAATGTATCACATAAATATAAAAAAAAACAAATTAAATTGTTATGCATTTGCCAGGAAAAAAAAAAGAAAATATAAGTGCATCTATATTAGCTACTGCAATGGATAGGGTGTACATAGATATTAATCATAGAAGTATCATTGGTAAATCAATTATTTCATATTTTCATGAAAAGAAAAAAGCAGCATAATTTTTTTCATTTTAAAAACTCAGTTTCGAAGATTTCATTTGTACAGAAGATATTTAATTGATTTTTCTAAACTATAAAAAATACTTTGCACAGAGCACACTCTATCATATTGATACTTACTTTACTGTTCTTGTCTCCTGTCACTTTGTTTTCTTTCTCCCTTGCTTATAGCATGACAGAGGTGGAAAGCTACATCTGGTTCAGTGCTCCCTTCATTACCTCCTCTTTGTTCATTTGGTTACATAACTTAGTACTTGTTTTGCAACTTCCACACACTGCTGAGAACACTACATGAACAAGCTTAGTTTCCTCTATCATGGAGCTTATTGACCCAAAGGGAAAAATTCAATAGAAGAAGAGGCTGTTGTGCAGGAAGCAGAACATACATCTAGCAAGGTGCTGCTGTTCCATTCCTTATAGCAACACGTTGCTGTTCCACACACCTAGCAAAGCACTGCTGTTCCATATCTCTCAGCTTTCTCCTGTGCTTTTTCATCCAGTTGGTAAGATACATTAAATTTTGTCCTTTTACAATATGGGCATTCCTTCAAAAACTAGAAATTGAGCTTCCATATCACCCCACAATACCACTTCTGGGAATATATCCCGAGGATACAAAATAAAGCACAGTAGAAATGACATCTGTACCTATATATATTCATTGCAACACTGTTCACAATAGCCAGAATCTGGACACAACCCAAGTGCCTGAGAACAGATGACTGGTTAAAGAAACTTTGGTACATCTATACAATCAAATACTATGCAGCTGTTAGGAAAGATGTAGTTTTGAAATTTGCTTATAAATGGATGATCATGGAGAGTACCATGCTAAGTAAAATGAATCAGAAAGAGAGGAACAGACATAGAAGGAATGCACTTATTTGTGGAATATAAAATAACATAATACGAGACTGACACCGGGCTGGACTGATAGCACAATGGTAGGGCATTTGCCTTGCATGCCGCTGACCCGGGTTTGATTGCTCCGTCCCTCTCAGAGAGCCCAGCAAGCTACCAAGAGTATCTCGCCTGCACAGGGCAGAGCCTGGCAAGCTACCCATGACGTATTCAATATGACAAAAACAGTAACCACAAGTCTCACAATGGAGACATTACTGGTGCCCGCTCGAGCAAGTTGATGAACAATGGGATGACAGTGACAGTGACAGAGACTGACACCCAAGGACAGAAGACACAAGGGCCAGAAATATTGCTCCATAGTTGGAAACCTGCCTCATGAGCTGGGGGAGAAGGCAGCTGTAATAGAAAAGGTATCATTAAGTCAATGATGGTTGGAAGAATCATTCGGGATGGGAGATGTGTGCTGAAAGTAGATAAAGGACCAAACGTGATAACCTCTCAGTATCTATATTTCAAGCCATAATTCCCAAAAGTAGAGGGAGAATATGGAGGAAACTGTCTGCCATAGAGACAGGGTGAGGGTTGGAAAACGGGGTGTTATACTGGGGACATTGGTGGTGAAGAATGTGCACTGGTGGAGGGATGGGTATTTGATCGTTGTATAACTGGAACTCAAATATGAAAGCTTTGTAACTATATCTCACAGTGATCCAATAAAAAAAGGAAAAACAATAAAAGCAATGATTGAAAAAAATTTTGCCCTTTTAAGATGAAGCAGAAACACCTTTTCCTGAAACATTTTTCTTGACCTCTCCAATGAAGTTCCAGTTGTGAAATGTTTGTCAATTTTTACTACTGCCCTTATTTTTATTAACGTTTTGGTTCTCACTTTGAAGGTCTTTGAGCATACCCACTGGATGCTCAGTTATTATGTGTTGAACATAACTTAGATGTAGTATAGTACACAATTGAATGTTATTCATATGCACAAGATTTTTTTCCTTTTAAATATGAAGTCACATGGAATAACTTCACCTGTGACTGTCATCCTGTTGCTCATCGATTTGTTCAGCAGGCACCAGTAATGTCTCTCATTGTGAGACTTATTGTTACTGTTTTTGGCATATCCAATCCACCACAGGTAGCTTGCCAGGCTTGAGAAAATTAATATCCCTTACTGTTTAAAGCTAAAGGAAATGTAAATGTAAAAATAATACTTCATTTTCTATAATTTCTGTTAAAGATAACCTTTAAAGTTTTAAAATAACTTCTGGTTCTGTGCTTGGGGGAAAGAGTATGAAATTTTGTAATGTATTTTTAGTGAAAAGATATGTAAATATTACATTTTGTAAAAAATTACTAAGACTAAAAATGGATGTTGGAACATGCTTTGTGTGTGTTTGTTTGACTTGGGGAGAAGGCCTCTTCCGCAATAGCTCTGGAGATGGGGATTGAAAGGATGTAGGGGCTCTGACAGGCTATAGTGGAAGAATCCTGGTACTTTGGTGATGGGTATAGCATGCTAACATGCTAACATACATTTAAAGAGGACAAAACAATGTGTGACAAAAAAATTTGTGTGACAAAACAATGGTGATGTGTATGGCATAGTAACATACTTTAAAGAGAAAAGAAACTGTACCTAAAACAAACAGCCTTGTAAACCATTATCTCAGTTTAAATTAATTAAAAATAACTTTAAAAATAAGTTATCTTTGGGACATAGAGATAATTCAGAGCTTAAGGTGTCTTGCACGTGGCAGACCTAGGTTCAATCCCCAGTACCACATAAGGTCCCCCCGAGTACTCTAGGAATTACCTCTGAGCAGAATAATCTCTGAGCCAAGAGCAATCCCCGAAGCACTTTCTGTTCAAAGTTAAAAAAAGACATTTTCTATGATTATTGTCATTATATATGGTCATTTAACTATGATTTCACATAGGCCAAACCATCAAGGTATGTCAAAGTGCCATTTGTGATTCTTAAGAAATCTCCTTCTTGTTCCATTTCTTCTTTCTGGTCCCTAGAATGTTTTCCATTTCTTTCTTCTTTCTGGTCCCCAGAATGTTACCTGAAAAGATGTGTGGCCTGAGATTGTAGCCACGCACCAGAAATGGTGAAGCTGAAAGGGCTTTTTGATCTTTACCAGTACACTGTACTTACAGCCCTGGCTGATTTCTGCCAGCTCCCATTTATACGGAATTATAAAGCCCTTCTGACCAGTGTCATTATTTGGTTTTTATTACTTATCACTGAACCTAGTTGTACACAACATATCCCACAATAGAAAAATGGGAAAAAATAGGAAAAGGAGAGGAGAAAGAAGAAAGCCCTTCTGACCAGTGTCATTATTTGGTTTTTATTACTTATCACTGAACCTAGTTGTACACAACATATCCCACAATAGAAAAATGGGAAAAAATAGGAAAAGGAGAGGAGAAAGAAGAAAATGAGAGGCACCATTTTGGTGATGAGATGCCACTGGAAACTCTATGGTGGAACTGGTGACAATTACATACATATAGAGGCATAAAGCTAATGAAAGTTCCCAGGTATTTAATAAACCATTAATAAATTAATTTATCCCTTTAAAAAAAAAAAGAAAAAAATGGGAAAATCAGCATACAGTCTACAGAAGAAAAAATGTGATTAGCTTAACAGCACCTAATACATCAAGCCCAAAATGTAAATTTTAGCAGCATTTTGTACCTATCAAATTATAAAAGTTGGGAGTGATACAGGGTTCATTGGTGATAGAGAATGGGCACTGGTGGAGGGATCGGTACTAGAGCATTGTATGACTGAAACACAAGCACAAAAATATGTAAATCTGTAACTGTACTCTCACGGTGATCATTAATAAAAAATAATAAATTTTTAAAAATTATAAAAGTTGGGGCTGGAGCGATAGCACAGCAGGTAGGGTGTTTGCTTTGCACATGGCCTACCTGGGTTCGATTCCCAGCATTCCATATGGTCCCCTGAGCACTGCCAGGGGTAATTCCTGAGTGCAGAGCCAGGAGTGACCTCTGTGCATCACCAGGTGTAACCCAAAAAGCAAAAAAAAAAAAATTACAAAAGTCATGAATATAGTATTTATTGCTGGTGATATCACATATTTGTTGAAGGCTCCTCAGTTACTAACAGATTTTTTTTCTTTTTTGGAGGGGGTCACACCCAGCGATGCTCAGGGGTTACTCCTGGCTTTGCACTCAGGAATTACTCCTGGCAGTGCTTAGGGGACCATATGGGATGCCGGGGATCGAACCTGGGTCAGCCGCGTGCAAGGCAAATGCCCTACCCACTGTGCTATCTCTCCGGCCCCAGTTACTAACAGATTTAACTGAAATTTTTACTTCAGTTAGTTGCCTTATCTTAGTTTCCTCAATTGTAAAACTATAGTAATAAACCATAGTTTAAGAGTTTTTAAGTATGATGAGAAAATATGACAGCAATATGGTACCTAGAGTTTCTTATACATTAGTGTTATATACATAAGACAAACCCTAAAAAAATAAGTATGTATTTCAACTCTGAAATCTCTATAGCAACTCTGAAAAGTAATTTAGCAATATAAATAGCCTTTAAAATATTCCTAATGACTATCACTTACCCTTCTAAGACTGTAGCCTGATTAAGTAATCAGAGATCAACACAGGGTTATTCAAATAAGATGCTCATTGTAGCATTATTAACTGTAGAAAATTGAAGCAATCTAAATAATAAATGATAAATACATTTGATACATTATAATATACTAGTATTATTTAATCATGAGAGATAATAATTTTACACAAGTAGGAAATGAAAATGAATTTAAAAATCATCTGACATGCCTGCTTTGGTTAATTAAAATCTCAGCAGTAAAGGAAATTGACAAGGAGACAATTTTAGGAACTTTTTTTGCCAGGAGTTTCCTCTGAGAAAGAACTGACGATATTTGTACTTTCACTGTAGTAGAGCTCTAAATAACTATCATCCTCATGTCCAAATGCCTATCTCATCAAGATCCTGTTTCTTGAGTGACTCCCACACAATTCCATAAATCAGAATGCAATGATAGCACCCCAACACCAAAATGAAAAACTTTAATTTCACAAATATATTAAGAGCTTTAGCAATGTCACCAATCTCCCTACTAAAATGCTGTCATAAATAAATATTCTGAAATGCAAAAATACTATACACAGATCCAGTTATAACACTGAGAATAGGAAACAATTCAGTTATCTATAAGAGAATATCGATTTAAAAGTAAGGTAATATTGATATGGAAAATTATTATATAGTAATTAAAGCATTTTTATTAGTTTTTAAAACATGGAA
This sequence comes from Sorex araneus, assembly GCF_027595985.1. Taxonomy (NCBI): domain Eukaryota; kingdom Metazoa; phylum Chordata; class Mammalia; order Eulipotyphla; family Soricidae; genus Sorex; species Sorex araneus. Next base: position 228,600,414 of record NC_073313.1, on the reverse strand, counting down.
AAATATGCTCTAATTCAAGCAAATCAATTGGGAGGCAAAATTATATACATTTTACTCTCAACTATACTCAGAAAAAAATGTAGTAAAGTAAGAAATATACAGTTTATTCAGCATGTCATGCATAGTTTTATGCCATTTTCTATAAACATACACATAATATGAGTTGACTGTGTAAAATATTTAGGGAGACAGAAATATTTATAAAATATTTTTAGGGGAGCCAGAGCGATGATAGTACAGCAGGTAGGGCATTTGCCTTGTACGTGACTGACCCGAGTTCAATCCCCAGCATCCCATATGGTCCCCCAAGAACCACCAGGAGTAATTCCTGAGTGTAGAGCCAGGAGTGACCCTGAGCATCACTGTGTGTGACTCAAAAGGCAAACAAAAAATTTATTTTTTAGGGGCTGGAGAGATAGTACAATGGGTAAGGCCTTGCACATGGGGGACCCACGTTCAATCCCTTGCAACCAGTATGGTCCCCCAAGCACTGCTAGGAGTATTTCTTAAGTACAGAACCAAGAGTAACTCTTGAGCTTTTCAGGTATGGCCTAAAAACAGCAAAAAGAATTTTGAGCTAATTTTCTATACCTTCCATTGAAATATAAACTAAAATGCATTAAAAGTTTGAGTTTATTTAAGTATAAATTAATTGCGATAGTTACCAGTCTGAAGTTTAGGATTGCTTCTCTGACAATACTGTAGGGTAAAGGCACATAGAGAAAAAGACATTCTCAAGAGAGAAATGACTTGGTTAACTATAGTTTAAAGCCTGCTTGACTGTGACTAGTTTTCCTTTTATTTTGCAACCTTGAGACATTTACAGGCCCAGTTTTGGGTTTCCTTCCTTTAAACTCCCATGGCATTAGAGCCCATGATTATTGCCAAGATAACTATATATGCATACCAGTTGAGCCCTTCCCATGACATTCAGTTATATTTGTGAAACAATTTTTTTTACTGTAAAACTGAAATGATTTTACATGTAAGAATTTGGCGACTTCGCTATTGTAGCCACATGACCTCATATCTCTTCATTCTCAGCAATGGAAAACAAATTATCCAATGCTTCCTTTCCAGCAGGTCTGACTTTGGGGAAGGGGAAACTCCAAATAATAATAGTGAGTTTTTTGTTGAAATATTGAATGTAATCAAAGTAAAGAGAAAGTAAAGTGAAAAGAGCGGGGTCGGGGGCTGGGGAAGTGGGGGGGTGGGAGGGAGTTTTATTGTGGTTCTTGGTGGTGGAATATGTGCACTGGTGAAGGGATGGGAGTTTGAGCATTGTGTAACTGAGATTTAAGCCTGAAAGCTTTGTAACTTTCCACATGGTGATTCAATAAAAAATAAAGAAAATAAAAAGAATTTGGCGACTTGAATGATGAGCCAATAATTAAAACAAGAGTTTTGTTAATTGAAAATTTCTTCTGATTTTATTCCAGTGTTGCTAGAAAATGTTGGAGAAGAACTAGATCCTATATTGGAGCCTCTTCTACTAAAACAGACCTTTAAGCAGGGTGGAAGTACTTGTATCCGACTTGGAGACTCTACCATTGAATATGCACCGGACTTCCGCTTTTATATCACCACCAAGCTGCGAAATCCTCATTATCTGCCTGAAACATCAGTAAAGGCATGTACTAAAATTATTCCTTATCAAATTTTATTTATCTATTTGTTTTTTCAAGGGGGCTTTTTGGGTCATACCTGGCGATGCCCAGGTGTTACTCCTGGCTTTACACTCAAGAATTACTCTTGATGATGCTCGGGGGACAATATGGGATGTGGAGGATCAAACCTGGGTTGGCTGCATGCAAGGCAAATGCCCTAGCCCCTCAAATTTTAAATTGATGACTGTATTTTCCTTCTGAGTCATAGAAAAATGCTTTTTTTCCTTTTCTGGCATTTCTAAAATTGCTATAATTTCCAGATCTTGCTCTTGTGTGTGCAGAAAAGTGATAAAGGAGCCATCAGTATGCAGTGAAAAAAAGACCATGAGCATATATATATTTCCAGTTATATCATTCACAGATTTTCATTGTTAAAAAATAATACTCATATGTATATTCTTTGTAATAAAATGATATGCTAATTATTGGAGTTCAGTAACATAATTCCATTCTTCTTTCTAAGAAAAAGGATGTATTTGAATTTTGTGTAGTTAGTTAAAAGAACTGTTTTTCAGTAATAGTTCTTTAAAGACACTCAACATCCCTTGAATGAATGAAGTTACCTCAAGTTTTAGTAAATGACCAGTATGACTTGAGATCTTCAGCTGCATTCCTGAAACTGATTCCATTTTTATTTCTAGTTCTTAGTCCTGGTGGGCATTCAACAAATGTTTGTAGAATGAGTACGTGAGTAAGGGTAGGAGGAATAAATATTATTTATAGTCCCAAGCAGGAAGAGATGTTAAAAAATACTTGGGTTTGATTTTCCCCTTTGTTGTTGTTTATTATTGGGATGCCTGGGAGACACCCCCACACTTGCCTGTGGTGCTTCTTTGGTTGTAGGACTCACACACCTAGCCCAAGTCTGAGTGGACATGACACACCTTTCATTTATGCTGCTTGCTCACGGACTCACTATGGGACACACACATTAATGGCAATACTCACACGTATGAATGAAGTTACCTCAAGTTTTAGTAAATGACCAGGATGACTTGAGGTCTGCAGTTACGTTCCTGGGAGTGATTCCATTTTTATTTCTAGTTCTTCACCCTGGTGGGCATTCAACAAATGTTTGTAGAATGAGTACATGAATGAGGGCGGGAGGAATAAATATTATTACTGTGAGGTTTTGGAGATCACACACTTTTGTGGCTCGGGTGTTCTGTGACTTAAGGGCCTCCAGCCTGACACATGCTGTCGGCAGCAGGGTCTGGTCTAAGCTCCTTACACTTCAAAGCAGGAGTGTCAGTCACTGAGCCATTTCCTGGACCCTCCTTTACATTTTGGAAACTACATATAGATTTACACAGAGTTCATATTTGGGGAACTAGTTAAATGGGTGTAGGCACTGGTCTGCAGATGGTCAGAGGAAGCACTGAGATGCCATCTTTTATTCCCTCCAAATTAATAAACAAGACTGAAGACATAAGGCTCCAGCTTTCCAGAGGTTAACATTGTCAATTATGTGTGTGAAGTGACAGCATGAGGACTAGGAAGTCTGAGGCACTGTACCCTGGAAGTTCATAATTAAGTTGTACTTTCAGGAATGCCGGAAAGACTAGGTGAAAAGAAGGGTTGATAGTTGAATGAGTTTTTTTTAAATAGTATTAAAGTATGGGATTTATTGTGAAGTTTTTAATTAAAATATTATCCAAGCACCCTCAAATTGTGTATTTTCTGTTTACTTATTAATAGAAACAACATCCTGTCAGTAGATATGTGCATGGATTCTGGAACCTCGGCTCTCTTGGTTCAAATCTCTACTCTATCACCGATGTGATTTTGACAATTGATTAAGCTTCTTTGGCTTAATTCCCTAGATTGTTAAATGGAAATAATAGCAATTTCATGGAGTGATACAAAGACTAAGAAAATGATGTATAATGCTTAGAATAAGTCCCAGAACATAGTGTATGAGTGTTAACTGTTGGCAGTATTCTTCCTTTTTACAAATATAAATGAGATTAAAATAAAACATAAAAATTGATCAATTCTAACCAAATAATCTTTAATATTTTTCTTTTTGTTTCATTTTTATTTGGCTCATGGGGAGGAGGTGCACATCAGCTATGCTCATGCTTACTCTTGACCCTGTGCTCAGGGATTACTCTGGAGGATCCCCGGGAGCCATAAGTGGTGTCAGGGATCAAACCTGAAGCATATGCTGCAAGTCCCTTATCTCTTGTGCTCTCCCTCCAACCCCACAAAATTATTTTTTAAATAAACGACAGGAAGACACTCTTAATTCTCAGAGAAACTATCACACATAGCATGAGAAATTCTTAGTTCACTAATAGCTTGATAGAATAGAAGTCATACAGTAGGGATGAAACTGATTTATGATTCAGTATTAAAATCTTATGATCCCTGGAGTGTCATATTGCTTCATTATTTTTAATTGCCAAGATTGATTAAACAGGGATTAGGAAACAGAATGAGGCAGTTACTTGCTTTCATTTACAAATTAAAATGCATCTTGATCCTATTGTTAGGATTTATATATATATATATGTTTTTCAAAAGCATGCAAAGGACAAAATCATGCTGAATAAATAGCTTTGAGTCTAAAGAAAAGTAAAGTTAGGAAATCATCTTTGTATGAACATAAATATTTATGATTGCATAGCTAGATTCCTAAAATCTTCATCACAGAAAATCCAATATTAATGTATTCTGAGTGAATTCCTCCTTGTTTGAATACAATAGGAAAATATTTTAAAACATGTATTTTACCAAACATCATGACTGTGGATAGGGAAGTAAAGCAACTGTAATTGGTGCAGTTAGTTTCTCACTCTAACCCCAAATCTAACCAAACCTCAATCTAACCAAAAAATCTTACTACAATTTTTTCCCAAATAATTACCAAGGCAGTAGATAATCACATAACATTTATGTTTTCAAATTGCTGGGTTTGAAGAATCTTATTATCTCATCTAAATTTATGATTGTGCCTGTGTAGCCTGTACTGAGAAGCTTCCAAACCCCCTGTGGGGCAGTGAGAGAACCAACGAATGCTTAACCCAGATGACACCACCCCAGAGAAGGTGCCCAGGTCTCAGGGGAGGAAAGAAATGCCTTCCTACAGGTATTGCAGTACCCACCAGCAGGGAATTTTGTTTAAAAAAATTACTCTATTCCTGAAGAAAAATATTGAGTTATGAAGATAAATAGAACAATGCAATTTCTCATACTCAATAGGTAGTATGCCGAATACATGGAGGAATGTAAAGACCCCCCCCAAAAAAAAAAACAGAGTACAGCAGTATTGGTAACAGTGTTACCTATTTTGATTTAAGAAATAACAAAAGACTTAGAGCAATACTGGAGTGGGCAACGGCTTGCCTTACAAGTGGTTGACCCAGGTTCTATCCCCGGCACCACATATCCTATGAAACAGTGACCAAAATACAAAGACAGTCTACAGAATGGGAAAGGATATTCACCCAATACCCATCTGATAAGGGGTTGATAACAAGGATATACAAGGAACTGCTTGAACTCCAGAAGAAGAAAACTCCCAACCCCATCAAAAAATGGGGGATGAAAATGAACAGAAATTTTCTCAAAGAAGAAATCCGAATGGCAAAAAAGACACATGAGAAAATGCTCTACATCACTAATCATCAGGGAGATGCAGATTAAATCACTGAGATATCATTTCACACCACAGAAACTGACCCATATCCAAAAGAACAAATGCAACCGGTGTTGGCGTGGAGAAAGGGATTCTCCTTCACTGCCGGTGGGAATGCCGACTGGTTCAGCCCTTTTGGAAAACAATATGGACGCTTCTCAAAAAATTAGAAATTTAGCTCCCATTTTACCCAGCAATACCACTCCTGGGAAGATATCCTGGAGAGGCAAAAAGGTATAGTAGAAATGACATGCATTTGTATGTTCATTGCAGCACTGTTTACAATAGTTAAAATCTGGAAAAAAAATATAGTGCCCCCCGGGGGCTGGAGCGATAGCACAGTGGGTAGGGCGTTTGCCTTGCACGCGGCCGATCCGAGTTCGAATCCCAGCATCCCATATGGTCCCCTGAGCACCGCCAGGGGTAATTCTTGAGTGCAGAGCCAGGAGTAACCCCTGTGCATCGCCAGGTGTGACCCAAAAAGCAAAAAAAAAAAAAATATAGTGCCCCCAAACAGATGACTGGTTAAAGAAACTTTGGTACATCTACACAATGGAATACTATGCAACTGTTAGAAAAGTTGAAGTCATGAAATTTGCATATAAGAGGATCAACATGCAAAGTATGTTAAGTGAAATGAGTCAGAAAGAGAGAGACAGACATAGAAAGATTGCACTCATCTGTGGAATATAAAATAACAGAGTGGGAGACTAACACCCAAGAGTTGTAGAGATAAGGACCAGGAGGTCTGCCCCACAGCTTGGAAACTGGCCTCACACACTGGGGGAAAAGGTAGCTCAGATAGAGAAGGGAGTACCAAGTAGAGGATGTTGGAAGGACCCATTTGGGTTGGAAGATTCAAACTAAAAGTAGACTATAGACCAAATATGAAGGCCACTCAATACAAACTACAACACCCAAAAGGAGAGAGAACAAAAAAGGGAATGCCCTGCTGCAGAGGCAGGGTGGGGTGGTGGAGGATGAGGTGGGGGTTGTGAGAGGGATACTGGGATCATTGGTGGAGGTGAATGGGCACTGGTGGAGGGATGGGTTGATCAGTGTATGAGTGAAATGCAAACACCAAAGTTCGTAAGTTTATAACTGTACATCACAGTGATTCTCTAATTAAAATTTTAAAAAAGCTTTTTCGGCTGCTGCAGAGCCTGATCCTGGAGGCCAACTGAACTACTTTGGACACTAGCAGCTCACAGAGAGGTCTCTGGACTGTAAACTGAGCCCATGTGACGCCAGCAGGGAAGGGTCTCTCTCTCTCTCCAGGCCTTTCCATCTTATGAGCACAAAAGGAAAGTAAAAGCTTGCAGTGATGCAATTTCTAGCATAATTTTCCCTGGACTCGATACAGAAATCCAAAACCTAATATTTCTTAATTGTCAGCAATGTTAAATGGTTCCTTTTTAGCAGGTCTGGCTTTGTGGGGGGAACTCCAAACAATAACAGTGAGTTTTTTGTTGAAATATTGAAGGTAATCAAAGTAGCAGCCATTTCTCTAGACTGTGAACTAAGCCATAGCCCCACACCAGCTGAGGAGAGGAAATATCTGTCTTTCCCAGTTTTTTCCCATTTTTGGGGAGAAACGCGGCGGGGCGTCCACCATATTATGAGGTCTATTAAGCAGGTACGAACTGGGTGGCGCGGGAAGGAGGAAGAGAAAAAAAAAAGAAAAAGGAGAAAAAAAAAGATTTATGTACTTGGAGCAGTGGGACTTCATATCTCTTCATTCTCAGCAATGGAAAACTAATTATCAAATGTTTCCTTGGTAGTAGGGCTGTCTTTGTTGGGGGAAAGCTCCAACAACAATAGTGAGTTTTGTGTTGAAATATGGAATGTAATCAAGGTAAAGAGAAAATGAAGTGGAATTCATTAGTTACGCAGGTGGGGGATGGAGGGCGGGGTTGGGAGGTATACTGGTGTTTTTGGTGGTGGAATATGGGCACTTGTGAAGGGATGGGTGTTTGAGTGTTGTATAACTGAGACATAAGCCTGAGAACTTTGTAACTTTCCACATGGTGATTCAATAAAATAAAACACACACACAAAAAAAAAAGAAAAAAGAAAACTCCTAAAAAAAAAAAGAGTGGGGGCTGACCCCAGGCATGTACAATTTCTATAGTTACACAGGCATGGGTGCTGGAACCCAGGCCTGTGTGCTGTAATAGGCACTAGTCTGATGTAGAGCTGAATCTGAATATCGGCGTCTAGAGAGCAGTTTGGGCAGAATAAACCTTAGAGACCAGAAAGAGGCTGTGCAATGGCAGTAAGCCTTCCAGTAAGCTGACATTGTTATATTGGGTTCATTTTAACTTGCCTGTAGTTTGCACATTTGAGCTGTTTGTTTTGGTTTTTCTCCACTAATGGTCCCATTTTAAACTTTCTGGGTTTTTTTTTAAGTCTTAGATTTGTGTAATCCCCAAATGACAACTTTTGTTTTTATCACAAAATCATGAAAACCTGTTAATCACTGATTTCTCGAGCGGGCTCAGTAACTTCTCCATTCGTCCTTTCCCTGAGATCTTAGAAGTCTCTCTCGACTCGGCCCTCCAAATGATGTTGCACTGGAGGCTCTTTCAGGGTCAGCGGAATGGGATCCAGTTTGTTACTGGCTTTAGCATATGAATACACCATGGGAAGCTTGCAAGGCTGTCCCATGTGGGCAGGAAACTCTCAGAAGCTTGCCAATTTATCCCAGAGGGAGAAGTAGGCTACAAGATATTCACGGTCGTGCGCTTCTGGGAGCTCATTTTTAAGTCTCTGGATGTTGGCCGTTGATGGGATTATATACACCTGGGTTCCTCTGCTGGTACCTTCATGCGTGAGGCCTGTCCGAATGTGTGGAGAGGGGCCTCGAGCATGGCTGTAGCTAGGTTCTGGTGGTCTTCGGCCGCCGGGTGCTCTGCTCTGGGTGGGGAGGGAAGCTGGAGCCCATCCCCTCCGAGGGGCCCTGGTAAGATAGCCAGGCATGCGGGCCAGAGACTCTCTGCTCCAAACTTTTGTTTTAGCTCCTGAAAATCTACATATTCAGTTACAAAATATATTTACACTTTTAAAAGTGATACTAGGTTTTATATTCCACAGATGAGTGCAATCTTTCTATGTCTGTCTCTCTTTCTGACTCATTTCACTTAGCATACTTTCCATGTTGATCCACTTATATGCTCATGACTGTATGACTTCATCTTTTCTAATGGCTGCATAGTATTCCATTGTGTAGATGTACCAAAGTTTCTTTAACCAGTCATCTGTTCTCGGGCACTTGGATTTTTTTTCCAGATTCTGGCTATTGTAAACAGTGCTGCAATTAATATGCAAGTGCAGATGTCATTTAACTATACTTTTTTGCCTCTTCGGGATATATAACCAGAAGTGGTATTGCTGGGTCAAATGGGACTAACACCCAAGAATAGTAGAAATAAGTACTACAAGATTTGCTCCATGGCTTGGAAGCTGGCTTCACATGCTGGGGGAAAAGACAGCTCATATAGAGAAGGGAACACCAAGTAATGTGTGGTTGGAGGCCCTCTCGAAATGGGAGATGCGTGCTGAAAGTAGATTATAGATTGGACATGATGGCCACTCAATACCTCTATTACAAACCACAACACCCAAAAGGAGAGAGAGAACAAAAGGGAATGCCCTGCCACAAAGGCAGGGTGGGATGGGGGGGCTAGAGTAGGGGAGTGGGAGGGATACTGGGATCATCAGTGGTGGAGAATGGGCACTGGTGGTGGGATGGGTACTCGAGCATTGTATGACTGAAACACAAGCTCAAAAATATGTAAATTGTAACTGTACCCTCACGGTGATTCACTAATAAATTTTTTTAAATGATGCTAGAGTATTTCAGTGGTGTAAACTGGGTCTAGAAGAATAATTCCTATTATGAAATCTCCTTTCATTAGGAAAATAATGAAAATGGGAGTAATATTATTGAGTTACCTGTTATGTTCTATGGAAGTTGCTAAAATATTTTAAAGATGGTAGCAATAGTGATTATTGTAACCATTGAAATGTGTTTATCTGAGAAGAAACAAGGAATAAAAAAGATATCCTCAATTGTCCATAGTCTGTGAAGAATATTTCACAAGTTTTTCCTTTATTCTCTCCAATGATGGAATAGTGAATTTTCCCATTCTGTTGTATGTGATTTCCTGTTCTCTGCTTCTTTGCCTTTATTTACACTGTTTTCTTTACCTAGAGGAATCATTCTTAACACAAGTTGAGCATTAAAGTAATCTGGGGAGTTTATAAACTTTCAGTACCCATACTGTACTCCAGAACAAACCAAGCTCTCTGAAGATGAAACTCAGAGACCAATCATTTTTAAACTTCAAAGAAAATACTAATTGCTGAAATAGTAGTTAAGACTGAAATCATAGCCAAGGTTGAAAGCTTGGTCTATAAAGTTGTTTTCTTTATATTTAACTAATTTAATCATCTGGTAAATTTCAAATCTGCTTCCTCTGCACTCCGGGAGCATCACATACTTACCATTTCAGAGTTCTTATTTTACAAGATGCCATTTGTATGGCTGTTTCCCTGATTAGACTAAAATTCCTTAAAGGCAGGGACCCATGTCCTCCTGTTCTGTGATTTAGGCTCTGTGCCTGATTTACAGCAGCTATTACATATTTTTTTCTTTTTTGTGTTTGACCACACCTAGTTGTGCTCAGGGCTTACTCCTAGCTCTGCACTCAGAAATCACTCCTGATGGTGCTCAAGACATGATATGGGATGCTAGGGGTCAAACATAGATTGACATGTACAAGGCAAGCACCCCACCCACTGTATTATTTCTTCAGCCTGATGCTATTCTTTTATATGAAGATCCTTGAAGGAATAATCAGAAAATGCCTAAAGTTATAGGCATAGGAATAAAAGAAATCTTTCCTTCTATGAAGAGGGACTATTGACATTGTAATCTTTAATGTTTGTAGAGATTATCTACTTTGTGTCACTCATCAGAGTCAATAAATCAAAGAATTCAGGTAGCTTTGCTCAAATTATTTTGCTGTAGTCTTGGAGACATTTGAGTGAACCCAGAAATTCAAACACTGTCATGTGTGCTTTGAGGAATAAGAATCCCAAGAAGGAAATATAGTAAATATCCTATGGAGGTAGGAAAGGTAGAACCATTTCTGGGAAAGTGTCCAAGAAGAGGTAAGAGGTAAAACTTGATCCTCACATGGGCAGATAAGTTAGCAGTTGAATTGGTAGTTTACAAGGGAAAAATCATCCCAAGCAAAGCAAATATCTGAAGCACATAGTAGATTATAGAGGTTCTGTATGGGATTGATTCCACAATTAGTTCAAAGAAACTTAAAGAATCATGAAAGGGAGGAGTGGGATGTCTTGTTCAACAAATAAATAAAAACCTTAACTCAGGGAATGTGTGATGGAACAGGTGGACTGCAAAGTAAATGTTTAAAAAAAAGGGGGAGGGTTTCAAATTAAGCTAGGTGAAATAATTGATGAATTTATGACTTCATTGGTGATCAAAGCAGTTTTCAAGGTTTATTGCTGTGTGCATTAATGGGTGTAAAGAAGCAGGGATGGAAGCAGATTGCAGAGAGCTGAAAACTTAAACGAGGTGAGTCAGAAAGGTTATGTAATTGTCAGTAATGACATTGTCAGTGAGTCTAGTTTTAAAGACACAAAGATTTTTATGTAGATGGAAGGGACTGCCTGAAAAAAACAATGAAGCTCCTATCAGTTTGGGGACTAGAGCTGTCATAAATTTAACAGATTTGAAATGAGAACAAAGTGATCACTAAGTAAGAAACCTTTGAAGTATTATTACATTTAAGACAGAATTAGTTTTAACCCATTAATTAAATTTCTGTGTCTGTAATCATAGTCTCTCAGATTCCACACTTGAGCCTTTTCTCCCTTCCCCTTTTCTGTGATACTGTCATGATGGAGGGTTGCGATCCACACTAGGGGGTGTGTGCTCCTTCACACTCAGTTGTGGTGCAGCAGAGCTTACACACATTGTTGGGACACCAGGGATCCCCAACAGAGTGCTGCGGGGGTGTTGTACTCAGCACTTGAGGACAGTGCTGGGTTGAATTCAGGACAGATGCGCAATCCCCCAGCCTTAGGACTCTATCTTAAGGTTAATGCCTGAAGCAGACATGCAGAGACTTTCCCAATAGAAATGACGTGATTTGTGGATTCTTTCTCGTACAGGTAACCTTACTAAACTTCATGATAACTTCTGAAGGAATGCAGGACCAGCTTTTGGGAATCGTGGTGGCTCGCGAAAGACCAGACCTGGAGGAAGAAAAGCAAGCCTTGATCTTGCAAGGAGCTGAAAATAAAAGGTTTTAAGCATTATAAAATATAGGATTGTTTTTAATTATTTTCAAGACCAACCTAGAATGAAATCAAGTACATTTCAAAGGTCTATTTCCTTAGATTTAAGAAGCCCACTAAATCGTAAACTTTAGGAGGAAATGGTAAGGCATTATGGTGACTATAAGAATTTTTAAAAAGCTGCATTCCAGGGTATAAGATTTTTTCACGTGTAGTTTTTTAGGTGTTGCAAGAACTAGATGTTGCCGCAGGTGATAGTAATCATCTTTGACATGCTCAACAAAGATTCACCGTTCATTATGTAACGGAAATGACCTGTTCATTGGGGCACTGTATGAATGGATAGTTTCCATCCCAATTTCCGTTCATAATATTTGTATCATAGCTAGAAATGGAAAAGCTCTGTAAGTTCATGAAATTTTTCAGAATGTAAATGCTGTGATAACTTTCTGTTGACTCCAGGCTGAGATACTTAATGGCAGAATAGATTGGCTTACCATCTCCCTTCCCCTAGTTACCACATAAATGATCATTAGAAGGAAAAGTAGAGCAGAAAGCCCTGTCTTTTGACATTTTTCAATAAGAAATTAATTACATAACATTATGCTGATGACTATTTGTCACAAAGTAATGCAATTCTTTAAGTTACAAGCACTTTGTTTCTTATGAGAGAATGTATATGTGAAGTGATTTTAAATGATTCCTCTTCTAAGAAAATTATGTTTTATTTCAGGCAGTTAAAAGAAATAGAAGACAAGATTTTAGAAGTTCTTTCATCTTCTGAAGGCAATATATTAGAAGATGAAACAGCTATTAAGATATTATCTTCCTCCAAGGCTTTAGCTAATGAGATTTCTCAAAAACAGGAAGTAGCTGAAGAGACAGAGAGAAAGATTGATAATGCCCGCATGGGCTATCGTCCGATTGCAGTCCATTCCACCATCCTATTTTTCTCTATTGCTGATTTAGCTAACATCGAACCCATGTACCAATATTCATTAACCTGGTTTATTAACCTTTTCATCCTGTCTATAGAAAATTCAGAGAAATCTGAAATCTTATCAGATAGGTACGTAAAAGCAATACTAATTAATACTGACATTAACTAATTAGTGCATTAAATCCAATAATAATAATTGATGGCTTTTGTTGATTCAAAATGGTGTGAATAGTACAACCTCATAGCTAAATGTGCTCAGTTATTCATTGTACTAGAAATAATTTTGCTATGAAATTGAGCATACATGACCAAATTTAGTCTGACAAAGTTGTTTATTAAGATAGAATTGTATATATCTTAATATAATTTCTTAATATAATATCTTAATATAATTATATCTGAATGTAAATGAAGAAAATTTTCTTTTACATATAACAAAAATTATTCTTCTGTAGATATATAAAAGTAGTATTTTTTAAATGTATTATTCTTACTCTGTAAGCTTGCCATCCAGAAGTTACAAATTCATATTTTAATATAAGTTTCATGAAGTAAGAAAATTAAAAAAAAAAACTTTGGGGCTGGAGTGATAGCACAGCGGGTAGGGCATTTGCCTTGCATGTGGCCAATTTGGGTTTGATTCCCAGCATCCCATATGGTCCCGGGAGCAACACCAAGAGTAATTCCTGAGTGCAGAGTGAGGAGTAACCCCTGAGCATTGCCGGGTGTGACCCAAAATGAAAAAAAAACCTTCCTGTGATTGTCTGTTTTTCATATCTATATGCTAAAAAAGCCTTACTCTTGTATGTTACGATCAATAGAATTAAATGAAAATAAAATTTCTGGTTTTATTATCAGTAAGATAGTTTTTAGTTTCATACAAAGATATTTATAAGTAGTATATAACATGAAATTACTTCTTAAACAAAGAAAATAATTAATTGTGTTCTTTGTCCTTTATAATTTTATTGATCACTATTAAGTTACATGCTTCAGTTTCTTGGTTGTTCAGAAATATGAAGGGGACTCAGTTTATTACTTTAATAATCTCACAGTCAAGTACTATATTTCAGAAGTCCAAAATAATGTTAATCTTCTGAAACCCAAATTGAAATCCTTGGTGGAGTTCTGCTGAATTTTTCATATTGTTAGGAAAAATATATTTTTGCCAGGATCATTATTTTATGAGCTTGAACTTGTAATAAGATGAAAGACTGGCATTTGATTTACCAAGCAATGTTTTCAGATACCAGCCCATGAAAAAAGAGACAGCAGGTGAAAGAATATATGTCAAGTTTAATACTTATTTTTATATATTATTAGGTCTAAAAATAGATTATTTCTTAAAATTTTGGTTTTGGGTCACACAAAGATGCTCAGCGGACTTATACCATGTGGGTTCTGGGGATCAAATAACAGAAAAAAATTTTGTTTTTTGCTGAAAAAAGCATCAAACCAGGATTTAGTGCACATTACAGGCATTCCATTAGGAGACTGTGAAAATAGAAATATCACTCAAACTTTGATTGGTAATTGAAGTTACCTTTTGTATTAGCAAATTGACTTTATCCAGAAGAAAAGCAAATTTATTATTTATGACTGAAAGTTGTTTTAAAACCAGGAACCCACCAAATTTATTTCATAACCCATATAAACTGGGAGATAGAAAACTGTCTCCCCTGTTATTTACATTACAGAGAAATAACTCTCAGGTCTTCGAAAAATACATTCATGGCTCACAGCACTGATATTAAAAACACCTATCTACATGTTGAAGAATTTATATTCCCTTCTATATAGAGTTGAGAGTATTTGTAATTTTAAGTTTTCTTTTAAAGTAATTGCTCTAAGAAAAAAGGATGGAAGGATCTTTTATCTTATTCACAACAGGAAGAATACAGCCTCTTCACATTTTTAATTGTGCTTATATTAAATCACAACTTATTTATGAGTACCGTTGTTTGAGGACATTTGGGTAGTGTCCAATTTGGAGTTATTGTTAATGTTTGTTACCTAGAATATGTTTGTACCTTGATTTTTCTGAAGATGCTTAAACCCTTCTGTTATGTATAATCCAGGTATAAAAATCCAATATCCAAATACATTTCATTTCATTATAATGATGCTAATAGAATTCCAATATACTACTACACCAAGAAAAAATTTTGTTGTTGTAGTAGTTGAGGTCACATTGCTACAGTAGTTTCAACTAATGTTTATGTTTTTGGTGTACAAAGTTAATGCTTCTCATCATCAAGGGACCAAAGATGCTCCACTACTGTCCCTAAGTCACTTTTTGGCTACCTTTTCCTTCCCTTTCCTTGGGTCATCTTGGTTCTATCTGTATTTGCCGTTCTCTCTCACACTTCACTTAATGTGATGCTCACTCAAGAGAATCTTTAAGACACTCATATAATCTTGTAAAAAGTCTTACTTTTTCAGTAAAATCAAAGGTAAGAGTTAGCCCCATTCAGAAACTAAAGATAGAATGGTTTTTCCTATCATCTGTTTATCTGACAATGATAGATCAATATTACCTTGAATAGTGGGGTCTAATTATTTCATAGGTAAAAAACATGTGATTGCAATATGAAATTAACAATTTTTTAGAATCTTAACATTGGTCTAAATTTATTTCATTTATATTTACTCAAAGATAAAAATGCATTTTGTTTTTAGACAGTTATTCAGTTTAATTGTTTAACTAATGTTTTTATTAAAATGGGATGCACTATCAAATAACCACAAAGTTTTAAATCATTAATTTATAAAATTTTAAATGCATTTGGATTTATTATAAAAATAGTTATCACATGTATAATATGTAAAGAAACAAAAATTGAACTAAGAGATATTTTTCTGTATCAGAACTAAACTGAACTCTTTCTTTGTATATGTAGTTTTTCATATCTGTAGTATATGAAGTACATTTTAGATACACATTTCTATCAATATAACTTTCTACATGTTAAATATTCTTTGAAAACATAATTTATGGAGGCTACACAATTTGTGATTTATGAAATACTATACTTTTTATGTTAAGACTTGTAAGTGGTTTATAAATAATATGCTAATGAATGTAGCTATACACATGGTTAATTTTTACCTTGTGCTAGAATCCCAAAATTAGGACAAAGGTGTTTTCTTCTTTTACATGTGTGATATCAATTCCTTTCCTGGAATATTTTACAAATGTGTTATCCATTAGAGGCTTTATCTTATACCATTCTATTAAGTATTGACATTGAAAATGATCACTTTTATTCTCTAGTATAACAGATTATTAAACTATATTTTAATCAACATTTTATCAATAAGGTTGAATTTGAATTTCTAATATGATTGCCCTAATTATTTATCCTTTAGTTTATCCATTTATAAGAGGATATTTGTCTTAAAATTAAGAATTTTAATTTTATTTCCTAGAGTCTAGATCTGAATCACTCTATTAATTGTACTTGCTACAGATGAGATAAATGCCAACTATGAAAGACCACCTAGTAACATAATAATGAGTACAGGAATAGTTTAATTATTTTAAATCTTCAGGAATTCAATTGCTTTTTTTAGAGTTTAAGGGTTCTCTCTACCAAATCACTTTTTATATATTTATTAACTAAAAATAAAATATGTCAATTTGCTGTAATTCTCTATTGGAATGTTGGTGGAAGGCTAAAAATAGTTCAAAAATAATGGGAAAAAATAAACATAGATAGGTGATTTGAAGCATATGATAAAAGTTGGAAATAACCAAGATATATTCTTCTTTATAGATAATATTTTCTAGACACTTTAAGAAACACCAATAACATTTTATTCATAATAAAACTATACTAATTTTTACTCCAGGTAAATTGATCTGCTTAGTTTGACCACAATTAATTTCAAACATCAGTTCTCTACAAATATTTTCAACTCTTTATTTCTTCTGTAAATGCTATAATCTATATAATTAAAATATTTTAAAAATCGTTGCAATGATAATTTTTACTTAATTAAAAATGTTCACAGGTTATTACTAGAAGGGCTGAAGAATAGTACAGAAGGTAGGGCTCTTGCCTTGCACATGACCAACCTGGGTTTGATGCCCAACATCCCATATGGTTCTCCAAGCACAATAAGGAGTCATCCCTGAGTGCACAGCCAGGAATAAGCCCTGAGCACAGATGGGTGTGACCCCCCAACATCCAAAGTACAAGTCATTATTTTGACTAGAGGTCATGTGCTAGCAGTTACTAGAATACTAGCAGGTTGTTAACAAATATATTTATTTTTCATATTTCCATGTTTTTACCCTGTAGTAAATGAAAAGTTTTGTGATTTCTCTCTAACTACAGAGTTTCATCTTATTAAACTTAGTTTTCATATAATAATTTAGCTATTTATATTTTACATAATGTAAAATATATAAAAATATTTATAGAAGTTTGATTTTATACTAAGAAATATTTTAAAGTTTAAAACAATTAGTAAATTCTTAAATGTAGTAGATTGATAATGCACACATTGCCTTTTTCCTAAAGGGAGATTAAGTTTTTAAAAAGTCAATGAACAACAAAATACTACAATAGTAAAATACTATGCTACTGAAGTGTGTCACTATCATTGTGCTGCTCTCAAATTCCTGTGCCCAGTTAATGAGAATCCTCAACTGTTTGGTGGGTAATTGACTAGAATGACTATTAGAAGAATAGGCATCTAAGTGGTCTATGGTGGTTTTTTAAAAAAGAATTTTCTCTAAAGCAAAATATACTCTTATTTTATTTTCTCTCTGTTTAACCTTAGGCTTAAGATTCTCAAAGATCACTTCACTTACTCCCTTTATGTTAACATCTGCCGGTCACTCTTTGAAAAAGATAAGCTACTTTTTTCCTTTTGTCTAAATATAAATCTGCTGCTACATGAGCATAAGGTGAATACTGTTTGGGTTGTTAAGGGGGAAACATAAATAAATCAATTTACTAATTTGTATGGTAATTCTATAAGGACTATATATAATATTTGTAATAATTATTACTGTTATTATAGTTAAGGAAAGATATTACAACTAGACTAATTTTCACAGAGGCAAAAGTAAGCAGTTTATTATGTAACCATTACTTAAACAGTTTCATCTTAGTTTAAAATAGTTTCTCTTAGAATGTCACATAAAATGCATCTTAATTAGATATATTTATATATAAACTATATGTATATGTGCACCAAGTATGAGTGTAGATGGCAATATTTTTAAGAATTGTGCAAGTTAATCAGATGTAAAATTTTGCTTGGCTGTGTTTCAAATGATCATTTTATATTCATTTAAGATACAGGGAGCACGTCTTTTTTGTTTTTTACTTTTTGGGTCACACCTGGCGATGCACAGGGGTTACTCCTGGCTTTACACTCAGGAATTACTCCTGGCAGTGCTCAGGGGACCATCTGGGATGCTGGGAATTGAACCCGGGTCGGCCGCGTGCAAGGCAAACGCCCTACCCGCTGTGCTATCGCTCCAGCCCCAAGTAGGGAGCATTTTTTATGCACCATTATAAAATTCACAGTTTTATATACTCATGTGTTTAAGATTTATTGATTTCATACAATTATGCATTATTTTCTTTCTGAAGGAGTCAAAGTTGTATTCTTAAACTTCTTATACAATTTCATAGGGTTATGTTAATATATGTTATGAAAAATATTTGAAGACATGGAAAGCTTGTGGTTTTCTGTCCTCAAACAAGTTTTAGAGCTAATAAAACTCCAAGCCATGTCAGGAAAACATTCAAATAGGATATATTCATATCTTCATTTTTGGATTTATAATTCTGAAGGAAAGTATTAAGAAATATCTTAGATGAATTATTTTGAAGTCTGATTATCATAGATACATTGATTTCTTATAAATAAATATTAAACTATATCAATAGGAACCACACTGAAATTTAAAAATTTATTATTGTTAACTGGTTGTAAATGTACCAAGTATATAATAAACTCCTTTCTGATTCTTCATGTAACTTTGTTTTACAAAGGTTAATAAAGCTGAGTGGAGATTTCTGCTAACTGGTGGCATTGGTCTAGATAATCCTTATACCAACCCTTGTACCTGGCTTCCTCAAAAATCCTGGGATGAAATATGTAGATTAGATGAATTGCCTCACTTCAGATCGATTCGTAAGGAGTTTGTTCATTTAAAGGATGGTTGGAAAAAAGTGTATGATAGCCTGGTATGTTTTTAATCCTCTCAATTATTGCAAAACTTTGCACTATATAATGTTATATAATTAATAACTTTTGATTAAAACAATATTTATATAAACAACTGGCCAAATGTTAAAATCCAAGTTTAATTTACATTTCCCTCTCTTTTAAAATTAGCGATTCTATTTGAATAATTCTAATTTCTTGAAATTTCATGACATATTTTTATGATTATTTTAGACTGACTTTCATAACATAGCTAACATTTTACAAAATGGTGTTTAGATTTTTCGAATGTAGGGATGCAAACTAAAATATTTTCGTTTAAGGACAAGGCATTATTTTGCTAACTGGATACTGTTACATTTAACACACATCACAGTTTTCCTTCTGGGACACTTAGAAATTGTTGCATTCTCTCAAAAATCTCTTCCATAATGGCTAAAATTTTTCCAATTTCTAGTTAAGCTTTATAGTCCTTTGTTTCTGCTCTCTATACGCTTAGCTTTTCTTGGGTTGAATTTGTAAGAGCTCAATTTGGGGAGGTGGAACGAAGAGCAAAAGCTTCAGATAGATGAAAAATATTTCTACTTGGTTGCATATTTGAAGTGAGATTAAGCCTACATATAAATTCAATTATTTGGGGCACATCTCTTTCAAATATTTCCTTATTAGTATAAAACTGTTTCCTAAAGACAAATAGTTTTTTGTGAGTACTTTTTTCTAATTTGAAGTTAAAATTTTACTTACTATGCCAATTAAAGGAGCACAAAAAACCATTCCTGAAATATCAAAGGTACAAATATCTATAGTTTCAAAGTTTACCAGTTTCCTAGAATCTGGGTACTGCTTTTATGTAATTTTAGTAGCTCTCTCTATTTGATTCCCTTCACTCGGGTACAATCTCAGATAGTCTTTAATTAAAAGATACAAAAATGTTCAAAAAATTATAAACAATACCTCTCCCCTTTTGTAATATATGTTCATTTTTATAGGTGATAATAGTAATGGATTGTAATACCTTTAGATTAAAAATGAGAAAATGAGCTAGATGAACATTTGTATTCATAAATAAGTTTTTTGTATTAGTATTCACATTGATATTAACCTACAAAAATGTCCTAATTTTTATGACTATATGGTACTTTAAATTTTCTTTTTATTTCACATTTCATAAGCTTTTCCCCACCCCAATGAATTTGTATTAGCTATTTTAATTTTATTTACTCATTATTTATTTTTTGAAAACAGTAGAAAGTTTACTATGGGGGAGGAACTTGAAGAGAGGGGCACACTAGGACAATGGTGGAGTGACAGGGACACAGTGAGGGTGTGGGACTCGAGCGTCTTGTGTATAAAATCCTACCAATAACAATTTTGTAAACCACATTGCCAAAAATGAAATTTTAAAAAGTTGTAAAAGATTTTAAAAAATAAATGTATAAGTTAAAATATTGGGGTTTTTTTGAGAAATAACCTCCCAAGTGACATTGTATCATATCCACTATAATTTTAGGAACCACATCATGAACATTTTCCTGAGGAATGGGAAAGTAGAGCAAATGAGTTTCAAAGAATGCTTATCATTCGTTGCTTGAGGCCAGACAAGGTAAATGTGGATTTAATAAAGTAATTTGCCTTCTAGTTCCTTTGCCACTGTCCAGCCAAACAACACTTCTTGGCGCAGCCCTAAGGGTGCTGGAGGAACCTGGAAAAAGAGCCCCACTGCCTTCTAATGCAGCCATTTCCTACAAACTTGTCTGTTTATTAAAACCACATGAAGTACCCTAGCATATTATAAAGTTTCACTTATTACCGCCAGTAGGAATTCCTGAGAGCAGAGCCAGGATAAACCTAGTGATTAATTGGTATTATAAATAAGATATATATCCTTAGTATTACATATGTAATATGTGTAATATTATATATAATAGTATTGCATATATTATACTAATTCTTACATATAATTATTATCTATAATTTTATATATATATATTTACATGTAGCTCTTATGCTTTTAAAAGAGCAGTTTTCCAAATCTGGAATTAACAAACCAGAGGGAAAAAAACAGTGTTAGTTGAGGTTAATGTTCAAGCTAGTAAGGAATTGATTTTGTTTCCTTGTAACCCCTCTTTACAACAAACATATATGTTATTTATCACACATCATTTATTATGCACTGTGTTCTATAATATATATTATAATCTATACTAGGAAAATCAACCCTGGACTCTAGCTTACAATATAAATACCAATTCACAGATGGGCATCGTCATTTATTAGCACATGCTGTTGTCTTTCTACCTCTTTGCCCTCAAATCCCAACTCCTCCTAGTTGTAAGAAGCCATAGTTGTCAGGTTATTTTAATATATTAGTTTGGAAAAGGCGAAATGCTCACTAAATCACCTGTATGCCAAAATGAGACAAGTTTGCACTTTCCTTTAGAATATAATAATTTATTGTATTTTACTGAGAAAAGAAATACATAAAATGAGTTAGCACTGATATGTGGTCTTATGACCATTTACAAAAATGAAGAGTCTCTGACCACAGTTCTCACCTTCTGAAATGTAAGCAAAATGCAAATGAAATAATCTTTTAATAAGAAACTTGTCAAATATGAGTTATGTTTCTCCAGTATCATATAATCCCTATAGGAGCATGAAATAACTAGAAAATCATAAATGGAAGACCAGAGACTTCTTTCCTGCCTTTCAGATTATGGTAGCCTCAATTAGTCTGTAATTTTGATACTGACAGATTTCATCTTACAAGCCTAAGGCTGACATAACCAGATTGCAGCTGCAAACCCAATTCTGTTGCCTTGCAAACTGAATTGTTGCACAACTTTGTTTTCTGGGGAGTTATACTTAAGCCTGGGAGCAAATAAAACTTTCTCTATTTTCACACTGAAGTTTGCCTGGGCTCAGCGCTGTGTCTTCCAATTCTAACAGAATACTCACTTCACATCCAAAATGTTTACTCCTGTACAGTACCAGATACCAGCTGGAACCACCCACAAAACAGGCCCCTAACAACTCAAAATGACTGAAAGGAACATAGGCTCTTGAAAGTCCTGTGCTTTAGTTTTGTTTGTTTGTAAAGCTGTAGTGTTGTTTGTAAAATTCTACTTTGGAAGGAAAAGGGCTTGAAAAACATTCTATTTTCTTTGTTAGTTGTTGTTGTTGTTGTTGCTTTAATTAAATGAGAAAGTACTGGCTCTAGGAAATGAATAATGAGACAAGCCAGAACAACTTTAAAACAGGCAGTTGAGATATTTTGTTTTTTTTGGGGGAGCCACACCTGTCTGTGCTCAGGGGATATTGCTCAGGACTGACCTTTGGCTATGCTTGGGGCGCCAACTGTGGTGCCAGGGTTTCAAATCTGAGTCGGGACTGACCTTTGGCTATGCTTGGGGCGCCAACTGTGGTGCCAGGGTTTTAAATCTGAGTCAGTGGGATGCAAGGCAAGTGATAAAAGTGCTTTAACCTGTGTACTATCTTTCTAGCCTACTTGAGTTTAGTGACTTGCAGTAAGCTTCGTGTATTTGTCCAAAATACCTGAAACTGAAATCACTTATCTTAAAGTGAACTTGGTGTATAGATGAATTTACTATTCTGTAGTTTCTGTTTAGAATTTCTACCATTATAAATCTCATCCTCATAAGAGAAAGCATTTTAAGTTATTTGGCCTTTTGTTTGTTTAGCCTGGTGCCTATTGCAACCAACAACATATGTGTCAACTTGTTAACAGGTCCTATCAATTTTCACTACACTTCTGAACCATTGCCACATTCAAATGTATTTTAAGAGGCACTGGAGAAGGATTTTAAAATGTAATTTAAGCCAAAACAGTTCTTTGTATTTTATTACTTACCTTCACACCCTATGTGACATATGCACATCTTTAACAGAGTTGGTACTTTTTTAAGCCATTGTGACACAGCAGGGGTTTTTACTTTATAACTTTGTGTGATCAGATGTTCTATTAAAATACACAAAGTTTAGAAATACTTATAGAATTTTCCAGAAGGCATTTCTTATTTTTAGATAACTGACATCTACAAATTGTTCCTATAGTTTGTTCTATGTTTAGAAAGGTCACAGGCTGGTGAGTTGCCTATGTAATTTGTAGCCTTGTATGTACACATGGTTTCCTCTTCAACTAATAAACAGATGTTCCACTGGAATGATTTGGGGGTCTTTAAAAAATGCCTTGTCCTCTTGTCACTCTATTTTTCCACTTTTCTAATATATGGGTGATTTTTTTTAACTTTGTGTAGTAATACTTGTTTATTAAACCTGTCTTTATTGTTTAGCTCAGACCTGAGTCATGATTAACTGGCAGCATCACGTGGATACAGCCCCTTCATCACAAATAAGAAATATATCTAAGGCTGTATATCAGCTAAACTGATTAATTGAGTTCAGCTCCAGCCTTGGAGTCTCATAGTGACCACCAGGCCTCAGAGTTCTGCAATTTGTCGAATGTACTTCCAGAGAATGTCAAACATGGAATCAGAAATTTTATGCACTGTAGCTTTGTCTGTGTTGTACAAAATAGCTGCAGTATAATGTGTTTCTCTTTCACAGTGCTTTTTCCTTGCCTTCCTTCAATTTTCCCCCTTGGTGATATGACTTCTTTCTTTATATCTGGTATTGTATAAATCACACCAACATTTCTATTTTGAGTTGTGTAATTTTTAGACATAGTCAAAATGTATGTAAAGAGTTAAGGTGGATACTTACATTCTGTGTCCATGTGGACTGAGTATTCCTCCATTTGAAGACTGCAGTCACTGACCATCCACCTTTTATTATATAGATACTTTATATTTTTCATTTCTGTTAAATGATCCCTTTGGGTTTCCACCAACAATGTATATAGGGTTGAAGTCCTTCATTTTAAAATACCTTTTAATCTAAATGTTTTAAGGTGCTAGGAAGATCTTGAATATTCTTTCAAATATATTATTTTTTCTTTACAGGTGATTCCGATGGTGCAAGAATTTATCACTGGTAGATTAGGACGCCCCTTCATTGAGCCACCCCCCTTTGATCTAGCCAATGCATTTGGAGATAGTAACTGCTGTGCCCCTCTGATTTTCATACTCTCCCCTGGAGGGGACCCCATGGCTGCCCTTCTCAAATTTGCAGATGATCAGGTACCTTAAAGTGATAAGGTTATCTGATATTAACTTTTTCATTCAGGTGTACCATTGAAATCTTAGTATTGATGAAAAAGTAAGCACTTATGACAGGAGAAAGGAAAGAAGATGGGAGGGAGGGGGAAAAAATAGAAAGGGGGGAGGAGAAGGAAAGAAAGAAATAGATCAGGAATTAAAGATATTACATCCAGGACTTGCTCAGGATGGGAGAGGTGTGCTGAAAGCAGACTGTAGGTTGATCACGATGGCCATCCAGTTCCTCCATTGCAAACCACAACTCCCAGAAGGAGAGAGAGAACAAAAGGGAATGCCCTGCCACACAGGTGGGGTGAGGGAGGGGAGTGTTAGCGGGGATGGGAGGGATGATGGGGTCATAGGTGGAGGAGAGTGGGCACTGGTGGAGGGATGGGTGCTCGAGCATTGTATGACTGAAACACAGGCATAAAAATATGTAAATCTGTAACTGTACCCATATGGTGATTCATTAATAAAAAATAATAAATTAAAAAAATAACGATATTATATCCAGGATCTACAAATGAATTGTTACAGAACATACAAATGGTTTATTACATAGTAGAAATAAATTTCAGGAAAAAAATCTACAAAATTCTTTAGAGACTTAAATAAGAATTAGGGGCTTAATGTCTTTTTCTCTTAAATTTATGTGGCCAAATTAGTTTAAATATAGTAATTTAAAAGTATATTTGTCCCTACTTTGCTTTTATAACTTTGGATTTAAGAATTACAACATAATAGCTGGACTATTTTATCTCTTCCTCGTGTTAAACAACTCCTTAAATGTTTTTCTATTATAAGTATTTTCACCTGATGATAAAATTATCCCTTTTTACTGGGGTTTTTCTATCTGAACCGACTTTTATTTAAGTGATTAAATTACATTTCTTGTAGCTACATATGTTTGACACTCTATAGGATACTACTTAAGTTTTTATATATGTGATATTTCATTCTTATAATGATAATATTAATTCTTTAAAACATGATTATAAGCAACATTATCACTGTTCCTGCACAGGGATATGGAGGAGCAAAACTTAGCTCCTTATCTCTTGGTCAAGGCCAAGGGCCCATTGCTATGAAGATGCTAGAAAAAGCTGTAAAGGATGGAACCTGGGTTGTTCTTCAGAATTGTCACCTTGCCACATCTTGGATGCCAACCCTTGAGAAAGTTTGTGAGGTAAAGATTTAAGTTAAACTTTATTAGAGTACACATTCTCCAATATACTTAGTGAAATACATATCATCTAAGTAATGTCATGCCAGTCCTCAGATTTGGAAGCTGCAGGTTAGTGGTGTGAAGGATTGTAGGAAGGAGGGCCACATACTGGGAAGCAGAGGAAGAGGAACAGTCAGTCCTTGCCATCCCCTTCTTAATAGGAATGATGGCTTATCCATTGAGTCAGAAATCAACCTATTCCAAAGGCATGACCTCAAGTAGGGAGTAAATCACAGGTCAATAGACATCAATTAAGTGTACACCAGTGGACCAAAAGTAGCAAAGAAATACTGAAAAATGATATTGATATGATCACTCTAAATCAAAAAACTTTAAGACACAGCTTTTCTTTAACTTCTTGCTTACTTAACCAGTACCATGCCACAGTGTGGTAGCCTGAAACCTAAAGATTATTTCTCCCCTCCGCCTTGGCATGGGTCGCGGTATTTTTTTATTTGTTGGTAGGCAGAAATTCCAAGAATTGTCCCCCTTGTAGCTCAGCTGAGTTAAACAGGAAACCTGGCACTTGCTTTCAAGGGAGTAAATGAGTCCATTTGGACGCCAGTTCCCTTCTAATTAAAGAGTTCTCGAGCTACTAAATATCTCTTTGGATATTTAGTTTTATTACTTGCACTATTACTTGCATCTTGGCTAAAACTTTGAGGAGTGCATTGTATTTTCCCTGTATGCTCTTTGCCATCTTTTTGTCCATGTCTCTCACTGGAATGTGAGCACAATGAAAACAATGACTTTGTTGTGTTCTGGCCCATAGGGAAAGTCAATAAATACTTACTGAATTAAAGAATAACTATTTAGTCTCTGTTTAAAACCTCTCAATGGTTTCCTATTTCATTCAAGACAAAATTCAAATTCTCATCATGATTTTTAGCACACTTTTTTGGGGGTGGAAGGTGAGAGGGCATCAGGGAGTACATCCAGCAGTAATCATGGATTACACCAGCCTCTGGCATCAGGGATCACTCCTGGAGGGGTTCTGGGGACCATATATGGTGCCATGGAATGAACCCAGGTCAGCTATGTCCAAGGCAAACATCCTCTCCACTGTACTGTCTCTTGATCCCCCTTAACACTTTTCTGACCCTGTAACTCCCTCTTCAGGTTTTGTCTCTGGTTACTTTTCCTCTAGATATCTATGCTCTAGATATCAGAATTTCTTTTAATTTAGTTGGTATTATATTCAGCTTCAAGAATTATAGGTTGTCAAAATAGACATAATTTGGAGACCATAGCAATAGCCACTCATCCTGTGGGCCGTTTATTAGATATTTTGTATCCAAGCCTCTCCAGTGCCCTTCTGCATCAAAGCCATTCTCGTGAAATTTTTGAAGTGTTTCATCTATGCCTTTTAGAGAGTCACATGGAAAAGAATAATATGTTTTTTTCTTTTTGGATCACACCCGGCTATGCACAGGGGTTACTCCTGGCTCTGAACTCAGAAATTACTCCTGGCGGTTCTTGGGGGACCATATGGGATGCTGGGAACTGAACCCCTGTCAGCTATATGCAAGGCAAATGCCCTACCCGCTGTGCTATTGCTCCAGCTACTGTTCTAATTATCTGGCCCCTGCAGCATTCTCAATAGTGCTGAGTGTTCTATGACCTTCAATAGTGAAGATCTGCCTATTCCCTTACTCAAATATCACTGTGATTTGTGATAATGCTTCACAATATACTAGTTCCTACCAACTTTACAAATGCTCTTTTTTTTTCCATACTTTCTTGGTTTAGTATAGATTTATCTGAATGTGTTGTTCATTTTCACAGACTGGCAGGAGCAAGAAGAAATTATTCTTAATCTGGCCATAGCTCAAAGAATTATTTCTGTAAATATTTCAGCAACATGAATAAAGATATGAGACTTTGGGGGAATATCCTAAGTTTTATGGTGACCAACTCTAAATTATAAATTCTGCCTTGGCAAGCTTTATAGTTATATAATTTAATTGTATATAACAAGATGACAATATTTTGTGCCTTTTTGATAAAGTGTTTTGTTTCAGAGAATCAGATTTTTGGACTTTGTCTTAATTTGAAAAAAATGAACTCTGTTGTAAAAGGTGTTTCTTTCCTACCCATACATAGATGATCTAGAGATTTTTCTTGGATTTTACGTACCCATTTTTATTTGGCTTCTTTTCTTTCAGGAATTAAGTCCAGACACAACACATCCAGACTTCCGGCTTTGGCTTACAAGTTACCCATCTCCAAATTTCCCCGTGTCTGTGCTGCAGAATGGAGTGAAAATGACCAATGAAGCACCGAAAGGTTTACGGGCTAATATCATTCGATCATACCTGATGGACCCGATCTCTGACCCTGAGTTCTTTGGCAGCTGCAAAAAGCCTGTTAGTAATGGCTAAGTCTTGTTACCTTGGCCCTGTAAAACAATTCAAGTGGCCCCTGGTGATCATGTATGTGTGTGCTGAGTAAAACTACAAATTAAATAGGCCTCACTGCACTGCAACTGCGGTGCAGTTGGTTTTGATTACTGATCATAGACTATGCTGAAGTCAATTTTATTAATATTTTATTTTAATTTTACTACCAGCCTCATTCCTGTCCAACTGAGATTTTGGAGGGAGTCATTAATAATGTAGCTTTCTATTTAGAAAGTCAGCTGTAAGCCATTCCCAGTACAAATCTGCAAGGTTGGAGAATCTTGTTTCAGGATATTAACTGAACCCTTTGCTATTTGGAGCCATATCTTTAAATTAAAACATAAAAATATTTCCTCCATATAACTATAATGGGAGCCAAAATGATTTTACTTCTTTACTGATGGGACTCATAAGGGTCTTTTTTAGTGTCACCAGGCAAGCAGGGAAACCACCCACTGCTTTCATTATTAGAATTCTGTATGTGAATGTCTGTGACCTAAAATTGTTTCACAGTGTTTCACCATAATTAAAAATGGAAGAGTTTCCTTTTAAGAGGGGTTATGAACCTTGGTTAAGTTTTTGCCTTCGAAAACCTCTTACTGTGGGTGTTAGAATATATTTTAAGAATACATCATAAGAAGACATTAAAAAATAAAGAAATGCTTTGATTAAACAAAAGTCTTGGGGACTGAAAAGAAGAAAAAAAATACGTGTATTTAAAATGAAGTCAAACCTTATCTGAAGCTATTGAGACCTGCCTTATGACTTGCTTTTTTGTTGATTAGACCTAAGAGAGCAGGTTACTACCAGGCAGGTGGCGAGGGCATCTCTACATAAGAGAGCTGGGCGGAAGCCCTTTTGCAGAATTGTGCTCCTTTCTTCTGCATCCAAAGGTCTCTCCAGGGCGATCTCACAAAGGAGAAATTCATTTATGAGCCACTGTAACCAACCAAGACCAAAACTCATCAGATGCTGAAGCAGCACATTGTAATTTTACTGCTTTAATTTATATTTGGAAATAATTTTAACCATGCAGAAAAGTTTTGAGTATAAAAGTAGTAAAAGGAACATAAAGGAACATCCATGTGGGTGTCTCCACCATGCACAAAAGGTCAAGTTAATGATAAAGGATGAAAACTAGACCTTCGGAGATGCTAACCTATCATCTGTTGATGTCTGATTATGATGCTGTTCACCTGAAACTTATATGTTACAAACAAAATTCACTCTAGAAAATTCTTTGGAACATCCCAATACCCATATTCATCTCTTGCTAATATATATACTATTTTCAGGAAAATTATATATATACACATATATATTATATCCCTTTATCCCTAATTAAATACATCATTGATAGTTCTTATAAATATAGATATTCTCTTACCTCCCAGTACAGCCACTAGATCAGTAAATTTAACAAAACTATATCCTATTGGGCTGGAGCGATAGCACAGTGAGTAGGGCGTTTGCCTTGCATACGGCCAACCCGGGTTCTAATCTCAGCATCCCATATGGTCCCCTGAGCACCGCCAGGAGTAATTCCTGAGTGAAGAGCCAGGAGTAACCCCTGTGCATTGCCGGGTGTGACCAAAAACAGAAAAAAAAGACTATATCCTATTGTATCTAATCTACTGTTGTGCTCCAAATTTGTCAGCTGATTTGGTAGTTATTGAGTTACTATTAAGTTTATTGTTTCACTACTTTGCCTTCTCTAACCAGGTACATTTTCTCTTTTTTTGTCTTTAATAGCACTGACATTTCTGAAGACTTCCTTTCCTCCTACCCCCTAAATATTTGTATAGAATATATTTCATTTGAAACGTGTTTGATATTTACTAAAAATTAGATTTAGAATATGCATTCTTTACCAGAAGTCCACACGGATGAATTTGTCATCATAGTATTAATATTGGAAGGTAGCATATGGTACCTGTATATCTTTCATTGATGATGATAATTTTGATAATTTGGATGAAGCCCTATTTGATTTTTTTACTATATATTAACTAATTTTCCCCTTGGATCTAGTCATCTGTAGAGAGATTTTAGGGGCAGAGATACCTTGTTCCCAAAATTCTCCCCCAAGGCATATTTACTATTGGTTGGTGATTCTTTGCTGACCCACTTATTTCCTGTGATGATTTCAATTCTTGGACTCCCTCCCTATTTGACACTGGCCCTATACCCTCAGCCACAACCTTCCATTTGTTCCCATTTAGTTACTCATTATAAGTATGAGTTATAAATTCTTTTATTATTTTTCTAATACCTATAGTTTATTACTTTATTTTCCTTTTTCCAATTGTCTCAGATGTGGCTCGCACTAGCTCCTTCAAGTTGACTCCTCAGACATATTTTTGGTCTCCATCATTAAAAAAAATATCTGTCTGGCAGAGGTATCCACACTCATCTCTCTTCACTCCTGCTGCTTTTCTGAAGAATAGGGGTTCTTTTTGAGTGGCATAGATATGAAAACTCAAGATCTGAATGTTAGATGAGCTCATTGTCTTTGGTTCTTGGCCCTTTCTTTACAAGGAATAAAAGTATTTACATGTGCTCATACACACTTCTGGACATATAAGCAAGTGCATGTGCACATGTACCCTCAAATACATATTTTATAAGTAATGAGTTCAAATGAATATGTCTCATTTCATCCACCTAGGGTTCTTTCTTGATCTATATTTGGATGTCTCATTCTTTCTACTTTATCTATATTTGTACATCCTTTCTTCTACAGTGAAAAACTGACTCCCACAACATCAACACATTTACTGACTTGTTCAGTTCTCTAATATACTAAAATAGTTTTAGCATCAGCACAGCACATTTAGTTTCTCCTCCCTCTCTAGTTAAATTTATGTCATTTTGCTTTAATCTCCCTTTCAATTTTATTCCACAGGGGAACCTTTCCCTCTGCCCTTTACTAAAACTTTTGGTAGCCTCATAACTTTCCTGGTTACTCTCAGGTAATAAAATCCCTTTAAAACTCAAATCCAGCCTTAATTCAGAAATCAGAAAATAAAGTACAATATTGAAATCCAAACTTTAATGTTTATTCAAAATGTCAACTTCATCTTTCCTATGCCTTCTCTCGGGATGGAGTTGGCATTTTTCCTTCTGTAACTCCTCCGGTGGCTGATAACCAATGATGCCACACGTGGAGTGTGTGTGTTGGTCAGGTGGGAAGGGACAGAAATTCTCTTTCTGTGAAGCCATGACCTGGAGCTCTCTGGACTGTACTTAGATTTGGGGCCTAAAACAGACTTTTTTCCTGGGTGTTTTCTCGTGGCTTCTCTTTCAGCTACCCACAGGACCCCTCTGACTGTGATACCATCACCGGGGGCCGTGCTGCTGCTTCTAGTGGCCCTCATGCCCCTCAGCCTTTGTTTTCCAGCTTTCACTATATAGAGGCTCCTGTTGTGTTTTCCTCACCCCGGAACACAAGTTCTCTTGATCTGGAAATCTTTCAAACGACCTGTAACAACTGATATTCCTGGTGTTGGAGGTGGAACAGTCATTTCCCTCTCACAGTCTCCCTGTGCCCAGAGATTGCTTGATTCTCTCAGACGTGTATCACACACTCTTCCACTCCACTCTGGGTGCAGGGAGCACACATCAACTCTAATTTCCTCTTTCTGGCTTGGACAGAAGATAAACTCCATGCACCCTTTTCTCAGCACGTAGGAGGTGCTGTTTCCAAGAAAAATCTCACAAATCTTCTGCCCAGTTCTAGTTTTACCATCCTCTACCCTTCTTGTAGAAGGTACAAATGATATTTTATAATTTCTGAATTGAGGCTGTCATTGGAATTTAACCTGACTGTGGCACTGTTTATGACCTGAGAATAACCAGAAAAGCCATAGGGAGGCCCAAGGTTCTAGTCCAAAAGGTTTTGAAGAGCAATCTAATTAGTTTGAACTATTCCCTTTGGAATTTCTCTTGGTGGTCTGGGATCTTACATTGGAAGTCATGTTTTTTACATTATAACTCATCAGGTGGAACCTAAAAAACTCTCTCACATTATATATATTGAGTGAGTTTCCGATGTTTTTTGTAACCCTGGTGCACACAGCTGTGTGCAGCCAAACATGAGTGGAAATATGATGGGAATAATTTTGCATGAATTGACTTTGGAAATATACTCAATACTGGTCTAGTTATATGTTATGAGTATATTTATAAGCAAAAGAAATTACTTCATTTTCATTTTAGACTGCAAATTATAACGCATTAAGGGACTAATAATGTGGCAGTATTTCTTCTTGTTACAGGAGGAATTCAAGAAACTGCTTTATGGCCTCTGTTTCTTTCATGCCTTGGTACAAGAAAGACGGAAATTTGGACCCCTGGGGTGGAATATTCCTTACGAGTTCAATGAGACTGACCTAAGAATCAGTGTACAGCAACTCCACATGTTTCTGAACCAGTATGAGGTATCATAAAAATCACAGCAAGGGCATTACCTGTCTTACTTTATATTACATTGTGCTTATTCAATAAGTAGGGACTTCTGATTAATTTCACTCTTATAAAATGAGTAGCAGGGTAGTTCCTAGCAGTTAATATTAAGTGGTACTTCATTATCATAATTGCTATAGTAGGAAATTATGATGTCATTCAGCTTGTTCAGGAGCTAATATTTTATTACTTATTTGGACATATATAAAAAGTTTTCACATTATATTTAATTCGAAAAGGATTTCAGACCAAAAAACAACCAAGATTGAAAATGGAAAAAGCAAATAGACTGATTGCCTTTTGTTCTGGAGTATGACTTTATTTTTATAGAAATGTCAGTGTAGTAGTATTCTAGATTTTGGGCCATTTGTCAGGGGAAAACAAACTATTTAAATCCTTGATATAAACTTAAAGTATAGATTCTGGGTAAAAGCCAAACAGCCTAATGTTGTTACTTCAACCACTTTATTCTCTTTAGTTCTGAACACACATATAAACAGAGTTTATGGCAATACAAGCTTCCTCTGTTACTTGTCTACTAGCTGGAGTTTTTATTGTTTTTATACCTATGAAGAACTTCTTAGTAAGTCAGCACTCGTGGCCTATGGAGTTATGGAACTTTATAAAATACAGAGCTTTATTTGACTTATTGAACATTAGAAATCTTTAAATCAGTTTATGGGCTACTGGAAAATTTTGTCTTTGAAACTCTTGGTGAATTATGATTATTTTTTCAAAGCCTTACAAATGAGAAGTCATCAAATTTCACATAAAACAAAGAGGAGGAATAGAATTAAATAAATATTCAGAGCTTATATACCATATTGAATTTTTCGACCTTGAATCTTTTTTATATAATTTATAGTTTTTAAAATATGTTTGAGATAGTTAACCTGTTCTCCACAACCCTCCACCAAGAAAAAAAAAAGAAAAAATCTATATACATGAGTTTATTTATGTAGGATTTCATTCAAGGGCCAGGATGCTGATCTGCAAGAAGATTTTGTGACTGGGGTTTAGGAGCACCTGGATGGTAGCAGTGAGAGGCCTCTTCGAAGCAGTGTCACCTGAGCCCTCTGGAACAGGGCCCTGGTCTCAGTGCATGCTGCCTGGCCCCCGTGTCGGCATCTGCAACACCCCTGCCACCGTGCTAGGGCCACCTTTCACCTTTAATTAATTCAATGCTGATGTGGACAGTCTGAAAGAAACTTAAGCCACTAACACCACTCCATGGATGGTACTACACTGAGCAACAGCAACGCAACCCAAGACTTTGGGTGCTTGAGCAATATGAAAGACTGTGACAGTTAAGATTTTGGATTTTGAGTGCATAGATCTTTTGAGAACTCATGGCTGCTTCTCCCAGAAGGGAGCATAAAATGAGGCCCCTATAACCATGCCACAGTACTCCATGCCAGGCTGTTTTCACTCGGGGCACCCCAAAGGGGGCGGGTGAGAGCCCTCCCTGCCCCAAGGGACCTAGCCCTGGCAGCCAATCTCCACTACCCAACCGCTGCCACACTCAAGGCCACTTTCCACATGCTCAGGCCGAGCCTCACACATGAGTGAACATATTCCTGGACATATCATCATAGAGGGAAATAAATATATATGCCTCTCAGAGAGACTGGCAAACTACCGAGAGTATCCTGCTCGCACGGAAGAGCCTGGCAAGCTCCCCATGGTGTATTTGATATGCCGAAAAACAGTAACAATAACAGGTCTCATTCCCCTGACCCTCAAAGAAACCTCCAATTGTTGGGAAAGACGAGTAAGGAGAGGCTGCTAAAATCTCAGGTCTGGGATGAATGGAGACATTACTGGCCCCCGCTTGAGTAAATCAATCAACAATGGGATGATAGGGATACAGGGAAGAAATATTCCCAGGCATTAATAAGTATATATGTTTATATATGTAATAGTATATATAATATACTTTATATATATACATACACACAAACACACACACATATATATGTATATATATATTTATTTTTACAAGTCTCACAATGGCGATGTTACTGGTGCCTGCTCGAGCAAACAGACGAGCATTGGAATGACAGTGATACAGTAACAGTGATATATATTAGATGGACTAGTGGAATGCAGTGGATGACTAAAGTGAATATTGGCTATTGGTGAGCACCAATTATCAATAGTAGGAGAGAGGGCAAAAGACTTGAAAAGAGCAGCCAGACAAAAGAAAAGTAGGCGGAGCATGCTGAATAATTAGGAAATCTTCCAACCTGTCAAGCATTAGAGAGAGTAAATTAAATGTCCATTGGATATGTAACAGGAGTGTTAAATGCTGGACCCTAAACCTGCAAAAATAGTATGGTATTTAAATGGCTTGTTTAGATATGTCCTACTATGTTTCTCTTTGTTCATTAGCAAAAAGTAAAGCATTGAAATGTGTTAAATCCAATAGCTATGTGGATTATTAGCTATTTCACTTTCATCTAGAATATTTTAACAACAGACAGGACTAACTGAACTGTTTTTCTGTTAAACTGCTATTCAGCAGAGCTTTCCATTGCTCCAGCATGGTAACTTGACAAATCTGCTGCACGTGCATCATATCAATTCATTAGAGGTTTAAGAGGAATCTTTTGAGGAATTTCAATTCAGTTTCCTTCATAATAGTAAATCTAATGTAATCCTCCAATAAGCAGCATGCTTTCTTAAAACATAATGATCTAAGTTTTTACAAATTAAGCATTTAGAATTAAACTATCTCTCGTTATATTCATTAAATCTAGGTTGACAGCAGTTGTTTCCATCAGGAAACTAATTAGAATCTAGAAATCAAATGGAAGAGTGATATACTAACCTGTATTTGTGCATGATAATACGTTTGTGGTTCCACAAGAAAATACAATTCTAGATACTCCTAAACATATCAGAACATGCCCTTCTGCTTTCTAAGTAGGCCAGTGGGTCACTATTGTAATGGAACAGAGGTCTGTATGTTCTGATTCTGATTTATATGAAATACAAATAAAGCTTGGGTATGATGGCGGGGGAGGAATAAAGGATTTGGGAAGTATATCACAGACCTTGGAACTGTATTCTTGCCTACTTATCTCTAAACCCATCCAAGAATATATAAAGAAGAAAAGGAGTCCCATTTGAAGATGAAATTGTAGCAAAGTACAGGCCCTTTCAAGAAATCATGTACCAATAGGAACTTAACAAAACAGTAAAATTTCATGAGTTTTGGGGGTGAAAACCAACAACGAGCCCTGATTCCTAATCAGATGCCAGGTGCCCTTGAGGCTGATGAACTGATGTGTTTTGTCAAAAGTTATTTACTAAAAAGTGGGAGATAATTTTGAAAAGAAACAGAATGAGGAACATTTTATTTATGGTATCCTATTTTTATTTTCCACTTATATTCTTTATTTGCATGAAGATAATAGAACCACCATTCTCCTGACCCTTAAGCGAGTCTTCTGGGAGTCATCGGCACTAACCTGATTTACCTTCCTGCTGCTTCTTATCTTCCTCAGTTTCTCTCCCGCACCTGTCCTCTGCCCTATAATCACTGTCACTGTCGCTGTCATCCCGTTGCTCATCGAGTTGTTCGAGTGGGCACCAGTAACGTCTCTCGTTGAGAGACTTATTGTTACTGTTTTTGGCATATCCAATACACACGGATAGCTTGCCAGGCTCTGCCGTCCGGACAGCGGTTGGGCTTTCGCCTTTCACGTGGCCTACCAGAGTTTGATTCCTCCGCCCCTCTCGGAGAGCCCGGCAAGCCCTATAATGTTACCATAATCTGCTTCTTCAGTCTCTGGTAGACTCACAAAAGAGTCTGATGTACTTTTTTTATGCTTCTGAGACGACACATATTTTCCTTTTACCCTAAATGTATTTTTCTGCCTTCCATCCTTTTCTATTTTGGGAAGAGTTTTACTTGAATTATTGAATAACCAACCAGATTCAGGAACAAAATTTGTATACCCATAGCCCATTTTCTGTACGCCATTTTAGCTCATAGTCACTGTAGGCAATTTTCTGTTAAGAAATCTTATCTCCTTGGACTTTTGTCCAAGGACAAAACTTTTTGTCCTAATAATATACTTGCCAATTTTTTTTCTTTTTAGATCATACCTGGCTCTGCACAGGGGTTACTCCTGGCTCTGCACTCAGGAGTCACTCCTGGTGGTACTCGGGGGACCATATGGGATGCTGGGAATCGAACCCGGGTTGGCCTTGCACCTGCAAGGCAAACGCCCTACCCACTGTGCTATTGCTCCAGCCCCTACTTGCCAATTTTTTTGTACTTGCTCATCATTGCTGTTTTCCTCTCCCTTACACATTCTACTATAGTGACCACAAAAAGTGCAGATACATTACTGAGTAGAAATGCAATTGCTTTGTTGTCCTTGTGGGCTTTTTGTTTGTTTGCTTTGCTTTTTGGGTCACACCCAGCGATGCTTAAGAGTTACTTTTGGCTCTGCACTCAGGAATTACTCCTGGCGGTACTTGAGGGACCATATGGATGCCAGGAGTTGAACCTGGGTCAGCTGTGTGCAAGGCAAACACCCTACCCGTTTTACTATTGTTCCGGCCCCTGTTCTTGTTTTGGTAGTGGTATTTGTGTGTGTGTGTGTGAGAGAGAGAGAGAGAGAGAGAGAGAGAGAGAGAGAGAGGAAGAGAGAGAGAAAGAGAGAGAGGGAGAAAGAGAGAGGAAGAGAGAGAGAGGTGGGCAGTGAGGCGGGGAGCACCTTTACTCTCACCCTCTCACTTTCATTCTATCTTCACCCCACAACAACCAATGACATGCTTTATGCATATCTGCCCAGGGAGTTCCCTGTGTACATCTTGATACACATATATGCACAAATTTTTAAAAATTGTATTTGCAGGTTCATTTTCAGCTTGCACTTTTCATTCTGCATATATTGTGTACCATTCCCAAAATCGAGATCTTTCTTGTAATGGCTCCATTTCCTTTTCATTGTCAAGACTTTGTTTTGGTTTTATTTTGATTTTGCTAGGAAGCAGTGCCAGCATGAACAGCCTCATATAACCAGGGATACTAGTTGCTGAATTTCACCTGCATTATCCGCCTGCTCAGTGCCCTTATAACAATGGAGCAAGGAAGCCAACCCGACAAGAAACTGCTGCTTTTTTGAGATCCCAGCCAGTGGCCCTGGGCCTCTGGAGAATGAATTCCCCAATTTCATTGGTCCTTGTTGTCACCAAACTGCTGCAGAAACAAACGTTTACCCATCAGCTCTCATGGGCATGTTGGCAGGTTTAAACCTAGTTTACATAAAACAAACTGTCTCTCCAGAGCTCGGTTAGGTCTCAGCATCACAGTGCCTGCCTGAAGACAGCTAGTCCATGCAAGCATAGTCCGCATGCTCGACTGTCTATACTACCCATTTAATTTGCACATTTGATCTCTTACTATAGTTCATTTTTATGAGATGGGGACTGTCCACAAGACAGACCAGAAAGCTACATGATGCTTTAGTTCAGACTCCCTTTGCCTTTGCAGTTGGGAGATTATAAATGTGCTGGAACCCTCCTTCCCAGTCCACTGGATTTCTCCACGTCATCCTGAACACTGACACATGCTCTGCTATGTCCCACCTCAGTTTCAGTTTACCAAGTAGCAAGTCTCATTTCCAACTCATGATTCAATAAATTTCCCCTCTGTAATCACAACTACCTTCTCTTCTTTAGTGCTATTTCTTTGAAGAGATTCTTCAAATTGGGGTCACCGGAGTGTAGGAGATGTATGTATCCATACACACCCACATACTTTACCTTTTCACCTAAAGCCACAAGGTCATATAAAGCACAAAAATGATGAAAAAATTCTAAAGTAGAAGACTGTTATTTTTTAGTGGGAGGTATTTTTAAACATTTATATATTAAGTATCATAAGCACCATAAAAGTTAAATGCAGTGAAAATTGAAAACATTTCCAAAATTTAGCTATCATGCCAATTCAGAATCTTCATAAAGTTTTTTAACAGTAAAAGAACTCATTTAAAATGTTGAAAAACAATGAAGATAATTTAGCAATATAAAAATTTAAAATATTTAATAAACATCTAAGACATCAATACAAAAATAAAATTGGAAATGCCTTCATTATTTGTTAATTATCCTCTAAATTATAGTTTTGAGGCCACACCCAGCAGTGCTTAGAGGATGCTTTTGTTTTGTTTGGGGCCACACCCTTGGTAGGGTACAGGAAACCTTATGTGGTGTTGGGATTTAATCCAGGTTCTCTGGGGTACAAGTACCTTAACTGATGCATTATCTCTCCCACCTCTCCCCTTAAATAAAATGATCAGCTTTGTTGAAACCAGTGAGAAATATAATTCTTTATACTGCTGGTCTTTATACTAAACATATTCTATACATATATATTCTTAACATAAATTAAATAGTAATAAAAAATTAAAATTTTTATATTCAAAAGTTTTAAGTTGGTGTATTAAAATATCATAAAATATGAACTAATAAAGTTTTTCAAAATCTTTAGAATAGTCAATTCATAAATAACATAAAAGTAAAGTAAAACTTTTAAAAAAGAAAAATCTCAGGTAAGACTCTAGAACTAAAGATATGCATATGAAAAAATATGAGCCTCTAATAATTTAGAAAATAAAAACTAATACAATATTCATTATCTTTGACCTATCAGGTTAGCAAAGATTAAAAGAGCTGATTCCTAAAATTGCTATGATCCTTCAGAAAAGCTGTCAGTGATATTAACAAATTGCTTTATAAGCTTATTTACTTGACAATTTTCCTTACAGTAATGTGACTAAGTTATCATTAGAATTTTTTAAAATATGTACATAACGGAACAGCTTAGCACTATATTTTTAGAAGCAACTGAAATGCTATATACTAGAAGACAGTTATTTAAGTAGTGTTATCAAGAAGTCATGAAATGGTAAATGATACCAATGTGAGACCTAGTGAGTTTTTTTCGCAAATTGGATATATATATAGTATAATTCTAATTGTCAATCAATATATTGACATTTTTATGAAAAAAAAGTGCTGAATCAATCTCATGCTGACTTATATGTATTTTATTCTCTCCAGTCATACTTGGAAAACTAAAGGGTTAATCCTGGCAATTCTCCATCCAGTGATATGGGCCAGTATCTTTCCAGTCCTGTTTTTTTAAATTATTATTATTATTATTTTTTATTCAGGTGACATTTATTTACATTACTGTATATGTTCTAGGAGAGTTTCTCACATCTCTTTGAAAGTAGGTTGTCACACCTGGCCTATCTCTAAGGTACTAAAACCCCTTCACCCGTTGCATCCCCTATGGCCATCTACTTGGCCAAACCCAGTTCTGCAGTTTCTGAGTGTCTCTGCATCGGAAGGTTTTCAAGAATGGATAGCAGCCTAATTCACTGTGTCTGGCATATAATTGGCATCACTTGTTGTTCAAATGGTGCATTCACAAATTAATAAAGAAATCCTATTCTCTGCATTGACTATATAGAAATATCACTCTGCCCCCCCCCCAAAAAAAAAGTCGGGGGAACACTATAGGGGCATTACCATGGCTACAAAGAAGGTAAATAAGGGAATATTGTGTTGATAAACACATTTAAAAAAATGAGATGTTTAACTTTATATATGATCAAACAACATCAATGAAACCAAAAAAGCCACCATTCTGTAGAACGTGCTAATATGAATGCTTAGCGGGTGAACTGACTTGAGTTCTTAATTTCAGGAACTGCCTTTTGATGCTCTGCGATACATGACTGGGGAGTGCAATTACGGTGGCAGAGTGACTGACGACTGGGACCGGCGCACGCTGCGCAGCATCCTGAACAAGTTCTACAATCCGGAATTAGTTCAAAGTGAACAATATAAATTTGACTCAAGCGGCATCTATTTCGTTCCTCCCTCTGGTGATGTAAGTTCAAGAGAACTAGAAGCAGCGAAGCATGAGATTCTTGTTCCTTTCTACAAGGCCTTGTTTTCTAGTAATGCCCACATGGTCTTTCTTCAGGCTCACAGGGACAGAGCAAATGCACAGATGGAATTTATGGCTTCTCTTCTGCTGAAATATGACGAGTATCAGAAAAGTTCCTCACCCAAAGGAACTTCCTCTAGATCTGAAGTTCTATTATCATGAATTTAGT
Organism: Sorex araneus; assembly: GCF_027595985.1. NCBI lineage: Eukaryota > Metazoa > Chordata > Mammalia > Eulipotyphla > Soricidae > Sorex > Sorex araneus. The sequence continues at coordinate 228,560,236 of NC_073313.1, read as the reverse complement.
TTTTTGGGGCAAAAGACATTAAATGTTACATTAAAAGTACTTTAAAATGTAACTCCTGAGATGGGATTCCAGAGTGTTGTGAACAATATTAGTTCATATTTATATTATGTTTAATGACTTAAAAAGCGGTTACATACAAACTCTGTAGAGCATCAAATTAATACTGGTATTAGTGTTCTGTTCCTTTGACAAATGAGCAGGCAAATTGTCTGAAATTGAATCAGTCACCCACAGCTACACAGGTAGAGATTAACAGAGCCATTGTTCCCTTTTGCTTTTATCTTCAGCACTGTCTAATGGGAAGATGTGGGGTCTGCCTTCTGATGATCACACAACAGACTCTCTAAGGACTGCTGATGTGTCCTTAGACATATCAGCACAGGCTGAAACAGTAAACAGATGACCACATGCTATAGACAAAATGAGAATAACTCTTAAAGCCTTTGCCTTTCATCCTGTAGGATTAGTGCTGGCTGAAAGTAGATGTTGGTAATAATGAAGAGTAAAATATGACCCAGAGTTTAGATCACTGATTTGGTCTAGCAAGTCACCTTGGGGACTAAGTGATAATTATCAAGTGTGAAAAAAATAAAAGTAGGTATATGACTGACATTGCCTAGGTTAAAAAAAATCATTGTCATCTCCCAATATATGTGTATATAAATGTCTATGATTATATCAAAATCATAAAAAGCTTAGGATTTTAATTGCTCATTTAAATAAAATGTTCATGGATATGTATGAAAAGATATGCATGGCTGGGCCAGAAATAGTACAAGAGGTAAGATGCTAGTCTTATACTTAGCCCACCCTGTTCAATATCCTGTGTATGATCCCTTAGCACAATCAGGGGTTATTCCTCAGCACAGAGCCCCCAAACTTTATGGGTGTTGTACCTCCCCTCAGCCCCCAAAGATAAGCATTGTTATTGTTAGTTATCTCAGATAACATATTTTAGGTGATATTCACTTTTCTGAATTATAGGGTTGTATTACATTAAGGACTAGTAAAGAGAGGCTGCCAGAATCTCAGGGCTAGGACGAATGGAGATGTTACTGGACCCGCTCGTGCAAATTTAGGATCAACGGGATGATAGTGATTATATTAAGAAATGAACAGAACAATCAGCAAACCAGAAGCAAAACATGTTATTGCAGCAAATTAAGAACAGAAGATATAATAATATATAATAAAATATAGTATGAAAAGATTTTTTGGAGGAAATGATTAAAAAACGTGATCAGGATATTTCTTTTTTTAAAAAAAATTTTGATCAGGGTATTTCTTTCTCCATTTAAAACTTCATTGCATTGAATGGTGCATTTTCTTTTTCTCTCTAAATGTGTCCCAATCTTTTTTCTTTTTTAAACTTTGGCTGAGGTTGAAAGAAAATGAAAGCATTACAGAGTCCAGTCTCATAGGCACATCCACTCAATAACTAGAGTATTGAAAAATGGTCTCTTTAAAGTGAAAAAGTTCTCCAGGATAATTGTGTAACCTCCTCACCCCTGGCTATTCATCTTTGCAGCACAAAAGCTATATCGAATATACAAAGACTCTACCGTTGACCCCAGCACCAGAAATCTTTGGGATGAATGCCAATGCAGATATCACTAAAGACCAGTCAGAAACTCAACTGTTATTCGATAATATTCTTCTTACACAGGTATGTGATCTGAATAGGATCTGGCTTCTGAGACTGGAAAGGCTGTTCCCTGAGCAGCTGTGTCCACACAGTTGAGGTCCAAGTACACAATTCTCTCTATAAAAGTGGAGAACCACTCCGGGGACAAGAAGTAAAAATAGAGACATTAAATGTGGTTTTAAACAAGAGTAACTAGTGTATGGGATATATTTCAGCCATCCTTTGTTGAGAGAAATCATTCTATATCGCTATGTTCCTTTGAAAATCTCTAAATATTCTTTGATATCATTCTGTTCCTAAGGTTATATTTTTACCTTTCTTGCATAAACTATGCCGACATATTTTCTATCTCATGCCCCTTTTGTAGAAAATTCAAAGGTTTCAGGGAAGCAGTGTGAAACTAGAATTTTGCCAATTTCATTTTCAAGCCACTTAGTAATTCAAAAACTTTTAAAAAGTGACTTAACTGTATTAAATATTCAAGAATATTTCATTTAATCTACATATAAATGAGTTTTGTTTCAGATTATGTGATTAAATGTTATAATTCCAGTAGTAAGCACAAAATGAGTAAAAATGATTTTAAAAAAATACACATTTGACTCTTGGTAGACTTTGTAGCAGAAATGAAACATTACAGAGTCCAGTCTCATGGCACTCTGTAATGCTTTCATTTCTGTAAGCCTCTCTGGTAAGACCATAAATGTGGAAGAGTATACCCAAGCATAATCTTCTAAAGTATCAGAGACCTCTGTTCCATGGTTATATGGTAATAGTTTACTAAGTGAAAAACATTTAGTCTTCGGAAGCTAGAGAAATAGTTTAGTGCTGGAAGGTAGAGCACTTGTCTTGATATGTGAGACCTCAGTTAAGCCCAGCATCTACCTGAGAGGAGCAGGATTAGGAGTGAGGATTAGTTTTAGCTACTCAGAGAGCCTCTCTTATGATCTTCCTTTGTAATATGTGCTTGGGTTTTTTTCTTATTTTTGTTTTTTAATTTTTCTAATCAAAGCAGTTCAAATGACAATAGATCTCTTAGTGATTCAATGGAATTTCAGTAAATCAGGGTTACTATTCAGCTAAGAAAATTATTCACTAATTTAATTCTAACCAATTTTATATATTTATGAAATTTTAGAAACAATAATAGTAGTTAACATAATAGTATATTTAGTATGCTAGCTCTGTTATTAGTGCTTTTTGTATATTAGTGGACTGCTTATAATAGTAGAAAATTGTCACTGTCACTGTTTCTGTCATCCCAATTTACTCGAGTGGGCACCAGTAATGTCCCTCATTGTGAGACTTATTAATACTCTTTTTGGCATATTGATTACACCATGGGTAGCTTGACAGGCTCTACCATGCGGGCATGATACTCTCGGTAGCTTGCTGGGCTCTCCAAGAGGGACGGAGGAATTGAACATGGGTTGGCCACATGCAAGGTGAATGCCCTACCACTGTGCTATTGCTCCAGCCCAGTAAAAAACTGACAGAAAAATTAAGTAGTATGTCCAAGGTCAGCTAACATAATTTCAAGCCAAGACTCAAAGTCATGCAACCTGGCTCCCACTAGTTTGGACCCAGAATCTGTGTTCTGAACTGATGTGTATCATGTTTCCTTTCTAGATGCTAAAGTGGTTTAGGATCTAGAGGGTAGATAACCAGAGGTACTGGGGGAGGAAGACATAAAGGACCAGATTAGGATGATGATCTAGTGTGGCAACATTGATGGAACAGACCATGGGACCCTTAGCTCTTTTCTACTTTACTATGACATTTCTAATAATAAAAAAGGTAGATATGTCCAGTTTACTTGTTAATAGCATGAAAGTATGTTATTGCCCCAGCATATAAGGATATTTACAGACCTAAATAAGTAGGTCTTTAGGCACATTAGACACATGTAATTTATATAGTCTTTCAACCTATCTTTTGACTTTGTTTAAACTTGATGGAGTGTAACACATTAGAGGAGACATGGAAAACAACAGGCTCATTTCAACAGAAAATGATTCAGAACCAAACAAATAAGTTTGAATACACACAAGGCATCTTGTCAGTTTGTCATTAAGCAACCTCTTTCAATATGCTCAAACTCAGATTGGCAAGTACAATTATAGTCATGGGCAAGCAGTAGTTTAGCATTGAGTTTACCACAGTTTATAGGCAAAGACATAGACTAGAACTGCAGTGTGGAGAGCAAGTTAATGTTGATAAGAATTTTACATTATGTATTTAATTAATATATACCTTTACATTTTATAGGAGAAATACTGGAAGTGGGACTATTAATTTTGCAGTTTCTTTTGCTTTGAATACCTACCAGGCTCTATTTTTGTGTTTTAAAGGCTTTTTGTTGAAGTTTAAGTAACATGGTTAGAATAGTGTTTATGTTTATGGTTTTGATGTAGAAACTCTGAGCTTTTTACTGTGACAGAAGTGCCCAAGACCCTCAATTACATTCATCATGACCCTTATGGTCACTTTCCTCCTTTCCATCTCTCCCCCATTTTGCTTGGCTAATTCTGTTGTATAATCAAAAGCCAAGTGTTTTGCCTTTCCCTTCTCTAGCTAGTACAGATGAGTAAGATCATCTGGTATTGGTCATTTCATTCTGACTTGTTTTGCTTAGTATTATTCTCTCCAACTCTAAAAAATCAGAGCAATCTGCACGTTTTTTATTTTTTCTGTTAGCTGCAAAATATTCCACAGTTTACATATATCACAACTTTATCTGTCTACCTTTCACTGGGCATTTGGGTTATTTCCATATTCTGACTATTGTATTTAGTGCTGCAATGCATGTTGGTGTGTTCATATCTTTTTGACTTGATGTTTTTGTGTTCTTGAGGTGAATGCCAGGAAGTGGAAACACTAGATTTTATGTAAGCTCTATATTTAGTTTTTTGAGAAGTTTCCATACTGCTTTCCATAGATCCAGAAGTTACTCCCACCAATATATATTGAAAGTTCCTTTTATCCACATCTCCACCAATACTGATTATTTTCACTCTTTTAATATCTGCCATTGTCATGAGTGTGAGATAATATCTCACCCTCATTTTGATTTGTATCTTCCTGGTAATAAGTCATAAGCTGTGAGTTTCCAAGAAAAAGGCCGTGGGCACATGGGACTCAAGCGTTTGGTGGCTGAGAGCTGCCTCCCCAGGCCGGTCCACAGCAGCAGATGGACAAAGGACTGGGGGAACGGAAAAACAGGAACTGGGACCCTGGGCTGGTCGGTGACAGTTTATTTCTCCTCCACAGTATAGTTTGATCTCTCTCCTTATGGCACAATTGTAGTTTTGGTTTTGGTCATAGTCCCAGCCATCATAGTTTTATCATCCTAGTCTCCTTGTAGACTTCAAAGTCCTCCACCGCATTACATTTTCTTCCTTGTCTCGTTGTAGTCTCATAGTCCTCTACTTCCAGTCACAATCATCATCTAGTCTTCCTTCTAGTCCTCAAAGTCCCGAAGTCTTATTTCTCATCCACCAGTCTTCAGTGTCTAGTTCCCCCATCCCTCTTACAGCATAGTTATATAGAAATCATGAAGGGGGGAATACATAAAGGTGGGGTTGAATATTATCATAACAACAAACAAATGTAAAGCCACTCCTTCAGGAGATTAACTCAAGGACAAAATTTCATCTGAGGGTTGAGCACTCCACATTACTAGGAGATTTTCTCAAGGGTAGGATTCCATCCAGAGTGTATTGCTTTCTCCTTTCCTCAGCTAGTAATCAATTTAAACAATCATAGTAAATTTATTTCTTATAATATTTCTAGTCATTTTGTATGAACACAGTAAGAGATATATTAAGCTTAAAGGTTGGCTTTTCCTTGGACATCTCACTATATATTCTAGATAATAGTCCTCAGGCCAGTTCAGTAATTTTTTTTTTTTTTTGCTTTTTGAGTCATACCCGGCGATGCACAGGGGTTACTCCTGGCTCTACACTCAGGAATTACTTCTGGCAGTGCTCAGGGGACCATATGGGATGCTGGGATTTGAAGCCGGGTCAGCCGAGTTCAAGGCAAATGCCCTACCGGCTGTGCTATCACTCCAGCCCCAGGCCAGTTTAGTCTTTCATAATTCCAGAAGGGCTCTTATTCAGTTACTTCTTTTTGGGTCATGGCAGAGTTTGTTCCATGACCATACTCTTAACTTACTATACTTATGGTACTTAGCCTTTCTCCTTTCTATGCCTGGGTAGCTTGCAGCTTGCCCTGGGTCCGTCCAGTCCCTTTGTCAGGACCCTGCTCTCAGAGTGCTAGGAACTAAGGGAAATTGAGGCTTAACTAAAGTAAATATGGATGCCCGGGAGTAAATATTATTTTGGCATCAATTAACTACCATGTTACAAAGCATAGCATCAACTGTCTTCCTGTGTCTATACAAAAAAGACATTGCTAAGCCATGCAAGTGACATAAAGGAAAAAGGAAAACAATATGGGGTTATTAGGGCTTGATGGAATTGGGTGTGCCTCAGGGGCACTGTTGTGGGAGTAACTCAGTAATCCTTAAGCAAGCTCCCTGTGGGAGGAGCAGGGACAGCCCAATGTTATCCAACATTAAACCCTTTTAAATATGCCTACTCAACCATCTATACTTCCTTTTTGAACAAGTGTTTGCTTATCTCTTTCCATTTTTGATGATATTATTGGATTTGAGTTGTTACTGAGATTTGTGAGTTCAAGTCTTTATTTATTTTGAATATTAGTCTTTTATCTGATACTTGGGATGCAATTATTTAATCCCATTAAGTAGGATGATTTTTAAAATTTAAACCCAAGTTTCTTTTGCTATGCAAAAATCTTTGACTTTGATGCAGTCCAGACTGTTTCTTTTTGCTTTTGTTTTCTTTGGCAATGGAGTCAGATTGTTAAAGGCAGATTATTTTGAATAGGAAAATTGTTTCAAATTAAAAATATTATAAAATTAGAAATAATCAGAGATCTCAGGAAAGGTTAAATTTTGTAATATCTCTTTGAAAATGAGAACTTACCTTTATTTCTTTAATAAAAGGAAAAGAAAATAACCCTTACATGGTTTCAAATGATACGTATGAAAACTCTAAAATATGGTGATAAAGAAAAAAGCTAAATTCAACAACTACAAATAAATAATACTCTCCTCTTAATTCTCTATTTCATTTAACTTTTACTTTAAAATTTTATCACTCTAATATGTGATCTTCATGGGTGAGAATAGTAAAAGAAATGTTTATATTACTAAAATAACTTTCTTACAGTTTTCAAGATTTTTTTTACTTTGTTTGGTTTTTTTGTTTGCTTGTTTGTTTGATGAAGACAAAGCTCATATTTGAAAATATATATAAATTTTAAAATATAAAATCTTAATCAATATATAGTATCTTGCATACATGCCAAATGTATTTTATTAAAATATAAATTTTAATCAATATATAGTATCTTGTATACATGCCAAAATACAAATAGAAATTGGTAGTGTAATTATTTTATACAACAGAAGTAGATATTTTACTGTTTTGGGTGAGACATTAATTCATTTCTCATATATATTTATATATGAGACCCCTCATATATAAATATATATGCACTGTCGTAGCACTGTTGTCCCGTTGTTCATTGATTTCCTCGAGCGGGCACTAGTAACGTCTCCATTGTGAGACTTGCTGTTACTGTTTTTGGCATATCAAATACGTCATGGGTAGCTTGCCAGGCTCTGCTATGCAGGCGGGATACTCTCGGTAGCTTGACAGGCTCTTTAAGAAGGACGGAGGAATCGAACCTGGGTCAACTGCTTGCAAGGCAAACTATTGCTGTGCTATTGCCATGCTATAGCTCCAGTCCAAAAATACATATACACAAATACATATTTAGTGAAGCAAGATAAGTTTTACTGAATGAGATCTACTAAAAAAGATAAGAGGGGAGGAGCCAGAGAGATCGTACAGCAGGTAGGGCACTTGCCTTGCACCAGCCGACCCAGGTCAATGCCAGGTATCCCATATGTTCTCCTGAGCACTGCCAAGAGTGATCCTAGTGCAGACCCAAGAACAGTCCCTGGTTCATCAGGTTTAGCCCCCAAATTTTCAATATATGTATATTTTTAAAAATTGGGTGAGGGAAAGAAAGAGGGATACATTTTGAAGGGAGAACATAGGCTTCTCTAGAGTGAAGAAGGTCAGCAAGCAAGCATGCATATAAGCAAACATAAAAAAAAACATGTTCAAAAGAGAACATGGACAAGTCCTGAATGACTTTTGGAGGAGGTTATATACAATTCTTCCAAATTTATTTTTTCTTGGTGTTCTGTTGTCTCCAATTGTATTTTTTCTTGGTGTTGTCTGAATGCATAGAAGTTAATCTGGCAATATCACAGGGAAAGACTTGTTTTATAGTTTTTAACAGAGGAAATATATAAATATAAAAGTAAACAGCCCTATGACCTAAGATAATAATAGAGCCTTACTGTATCCTAATAGAGGCTTGACATACTCCTTTTTACTAAACTGTGATTAACACCGATTTTTTTTATTATGCAATTATATGATTTTATGGTGTTACGTGATAATGTTAAAAATTTCACTGGAAAGTTATGTAAAAGCAGTCACCAATATTTGTAGAATTAATCCTATAGAGAAACTAAGAAATATAAAATCCGAAGTAAGATTAAGTACGGCTTCTTATAATTGTAAAAATAGGAAATATATTCACTTACATTCTAATATTGCTTGTATTCTCTTTCCATTCCTCTCCCTACACTCATATCCACATTCATTTTTATGAGAATTTCAAGGTATTTTCCAGAAAATATAGGTTCATTTATCTTGTGCCTGAGTATAGAAATAAAAAATTGAAAATAAATTCTTGTTTTCTATATAAATCACAAAAAGTTACCTTTTCTTCATAACTGTTTTACCTCCTTCTGATTCAAGAAGAAAACTGTATCTCAGCTTTATGCAACCAGTAGGTGCCAGAGTTATTAGTTATTATTTAGAGGCAAACTTTTCCAAAACAGCAAGATCAGATTTACCCCACTGAGGTTTTAATCCCATCTTCCCTTGACCTTTCCTCCAAAGTCAATGCCTTTTATCCCTCCATTCACAGTACTTCCTCCAGGCACTTTTCCACCTCCACCCAGGTATACCAACATATAGTTTATTTGCTTTCTCCAGAACATCTTTTCCTTTGAAAACTGGATATGCCCTTCTTCCTCCCCATCAGTGGTTACTCCCCAGACTCCATCTACTATCATAAATTGAAAATTTTTTGTGGGAAGAAGACTCATAGACAAAGACTAATCGAGCAGTAAATACTATTATATTATAGTAGCAGAAATAGTAACTTTTAGTAACTTTTATCTTAGGAGTTTTCCTATAAAACTATTCTTATTTCTTTCTCAGAATTTCTGATTTGTAATTTGGTTTCTTTGTAGTCTCGTTCAGCAGAAGCTGGTGCAAAATCATCCGATGAAGTAGTAAATGATGTTGCTGGAGACATCTTGGGTAAACTTCCACACAACTTTGATATTGAGGCTGCAATGAGGAGATTTCCGACAACCTATACTCAGAGTATGAACACTGTGCTTGTCCAAGAGATGGGAAGGTTCAATAAGTTGCTGCATACCATAAGGGAATCATGCATTAACATTCAGAAAGCAATCAAGGTAGGGGAATTAGCCCAGAAAAAAATTCATTAAAATAAATGTATCACTCATTAACTCATCAAAAATTTGTTGGGCACAAGAAAATATGTGCAATATTGGGAAATACGCCCTTGAAGAGCATCTAGAATTTTTTTTTTTTTTTGCTTTTTGGGTCACACCCAGCGATGCTCAGGGGTTACTCCTGGCTTTGCACTCAGGAATTACTCCTGGCGGTGCTTGGGGGACCATATGGGATGCCGGGGATCGAACCCTGGTCGGCCGCATGCAAGGCAAACGCCCTACCCGCTGTGCTATCGCTCTGGCCCCGAGCATCTAGAATTTGTGGTGGTAAGTAATAAATGGGAAAATAATTATAAAGTATGGTATATAATGATGGTTTATATGATAAGAGAATTGTTAAGATACAAAGCATAAGGGTATAAGAAACACAGAGCCTCTGCCCTTACAGAGCTGACACTATATTAAAGGAGACAATTTAAAAATAAATATTTAATATAATTTTAGAATGGTAAGTTCTATCGAAAAAGATAAAGTCTTTTGTTAATTTCTTTTCCCATGTTTATTACAAGGTGTATTTAAGGTCACATTCACTATATTGAACATATTTTGTACATGGATGCAATGAAATTCTATATACTTTTTAGAAATATTTGTGACTACATAATTACTCTGTAGATTATAGAAAAGTAAAATTATTGTAATGAAACAATCCAGTTAGTAATCTTAGAGACATCATTTTACCAATACAGTGGCTTCATTCACTGGTATAAAATTTTATATAAGTGAGTGAATATTGGGGCTTCTTCAACTTTTTTACTTATGACCCCCTTTTACTCAGATTTTTATACAACCTGTTACGCAAGTATGTAAAATAGGCATACAAATAAAACATTTACTGAAATAAATCATAATGATCTTATTATAAAATCATTTAATATTTTATTTATTTGGGACACACCTAGCAAAAAGACTATTCCTGATTCGATGATCAGGGATCACTCCTGGTGGGCCTCAGGGGACCTGGTGTGGTGTTTGGAATCAAAGCCTGGTCAGACACATGCAGAGCAAGTGCCTTACTTGCAGTGCTGTATTTTTCATGATTTTCAATTATAGCTTAAGAAACTAGTGTATAAACTGTGATTCTTTAAATACACAACTACCATTTTTAGGAACATTTGAATGCATATGTCTTGCACAGTATGTTAAATGTACCAAGAGTACAGGGAATATATTATTTCCTGGACAACATTAATCAGAAGCAGCTAAATTTTAATACAATAGAAATATATTTTATTGGGCCAAGGGGAGCGCTAATGGCTGGATCTCTTCTTTTGCATCTGGGAGTCCTGAGTTTGATACCCAGTACCACAGTGTTCTGCAGGCACCATCAGGACTTCACCCTTAAGCACTGCACCAGGAGTAACCTCAGAGCATTGCCAGGCTTTGGGGGGAAAGCAGCAAAACCAAATATGTATGTAATACATGTGAATTTAGTAAATTTATTATATATCTCACAATGTGATAACACAATCTGTCACTGAAATGAAAAGCAGTTACTATCTGGGGACTATAATAGCTCTATGCAATAAAATGTCCTTCAATTTTTTTATAAAAGGTAGATTTATAGTTGTTGATGCGGTATGATGCTAGCTTATAAGAACATAACAGACTGTTTAGTTCTTAGCTGTTTATTTCCTAGTCAAGTAAATTACAAAAACTTTAGACTACAACTTAAAAAAAAATTGATTGTCCACAATCTATACTCTTATGTTAACGAAAGATTAAATGTGTTTTAGGGGCTGGTAGTGATGTCAACAGAGCTTGAAGAAGTAACTAAAAGTATTCTAAATGTCAAAATTCCAGCAATGTGGATGGGTAAATCCTATCCAAGCCTTAAACCACTTGGGAGCTATGTGAATGACTTCCTAGCAAGATTAAAATTCTTGCAGGTGAGTTTATCCAAATAATTATACACACACACACACATACCTATGTATGTATGTTTGTGGCCAGAGCTGGATTATGTCCAGGGATCAGTCTTGGCAGGGCCTGGGGGCGGGGGGGGGCATGCACCCTACCCACTGTACTCTTTCTTCAGCTCCCAAAAGGTGATATATTAATTATCTTCAGATTTTATTTTCTTCATCATGCTTCATCATGATGAGTCTTATTCTCTAGTTTTTCTGTGCATCTAGACACAAATGATCATTACTCAATATTGCATAAAGTTTACAATTAACCATGAACACTGAAAGATCAAGTTACTAACATTTAATGGGGGTAGAAAATTAGGAAGCTTCTTTAGGAGCAGGTGTTCATATTGAGTGAAGTTGGACATTAAAGTTAATGATACTTGAAGAATGAAACAGTTTGTCAACGCTTTATATTGATTTTCCATGAAATATTAAGTGTTAAAATAGATCCCTAGAGCATATTATCTTGGGAACCATAGAAGATACTAGATAGAAGCATTATTTCCTTGTCCAGCACTCTCCTAGGTCATGAAATCATTAGATTGCTAGTTCAGCCCCAGATAGTAATAACCTCGGTAGCTAATTGCTCAGAAATGTTGAGTACACAGAAGCTTACCTACTAATTATCTGCAGTACTGATGCTAAACTTTGCTCAACAATATAATACATTATGCAACAATGTATATTAGATATTCTCTATTGCATAGAGCTTTTCTGGGATAATCATTGGGCCTGTATAAAACAGACAATTATATCTGCACTCATGCACACTGTGATCCACATATAGTCTTTGGATATAAAATGAAATTAGAACAAACAATGAATTTTCTATTTATTTTAAGCCCATGAGAATATATCTTACTATTCTTTGGAGTGTTTGTCCATTTATGAGTTCACCTAACAAACAGATAATAGGGAGAGTGTTTGGAGGCATATTTTATTAAGTGGGGCTGTATTCAAAATTTAAAGGATTTTATTATTGAAACACTTGTCTCCTGGCACCACAGCACTGGTATGAGGTTGGCCCTCCTCCAGTCTACTGGCTTTCTGGCTTCTTCTTCACACAAGCCTTTCTAACTGGAGCCCAGCAGAACTACTCCAGGAAATATACAATCCCTATTGATCTTCTTGGGTTTGACTATGAAGTAATGGAAGACAAAGAGTATAAGCATGGTCCCGAAGATGGTAAGTACAAGTTGCAGAATGAGTTGACTTGAAATCTGGGCACTAACTAGAAGATGTAATATCTTGACTTAATCAGAGATTAAAAATAATTTATTATACATGTACTTTATGTGTACATCCTTTAGATATTTAAGAAAAAAAATATGACAAGAGCATGAGTGAGAATGAAAAAAAGAGAAAAAATGATCAAACAAATGGAGGACAGAATGTATCTTTTGTACAATTTTTTTTTTTTTGCAAACCTCTCTCCACTTCTTCTGTTGATGAAATGACCAAGGATCACAAGCCTACTTAGTGATGCTCCCATAGTTGGTTGTGATGCTCCCTGGGCATTGCCCATCTGGTTTGGGTGCGCTCATACTTCTGGCCACAGTGCTTGCCAGGAGTCATACTCTTTGGGTTGGGTATTTGCACACATGCACACATTAGTTGGGGTGCTCACACATCTGCTTGCCGGGCAGGGGTAGGGTTTCACTCTCGGTCTCAGCACCTCTGTTTAAGCTGTAGTGCCTGTTGAGAGTTACATGCTTGAGTTGCAGGATTTCCGCATGTCTGGCTGCAGCGCAGAGCTACCTGGATGGTGCTCAGTGCATGAAGCCAACCCTGGCAGTGGAACTCCCAACCTCTCCCCCTGCACGGCACCAGCCAGAGATCCAGATTCGGACTCTAGGCTTGCAAAATTTTTTAAGTCTGAGGTTATTTCTCATCAAAAGTTAGGGAGAGGAGCGTGGCCTAATCGTCAGGGGCGTGGCCTAAGAAAAGTGGGCGTGGCCTCATTACCCGCGGTCGCTGCTAATGTGGCGGCAGATAATTCCCTCAACATCCTATCCAAGACTAACATCCTAGCTATTCGCTAGCAGTAGGACAATAAAACACAAGCCTTCACATAAGAATTGAAGGAAAAATCTCAGTAGGAGACCAGGTTCTACAAACGGCAAGTAAAAAGGCAACCACTATTAACTGAGCCTATCCACAACCCTTTTTCACAACAAAAGGAAACAGGGACACTCATCTTCAAGGGCCCTCTTTCATGCCACAATAACAACATGAAGAAACAGCGAAAATCCCCACTGCAAGCAGAGGACGATCAAAGGAGTCCGGAAACCTCGATGGGCGTTTCCTACAAACTTGACCTCTCTGAGAAAGAATTCACAGTTGAAATCCTCAACATGTTCAAGGAACTCAATGCAAAGATGGACAACTTCAAGGAAGACCTGGCAGAAACAATACAACAGACAGCCGACAAAATACGGGAAGAAATGAGAGCAGAAATAAAAAACCTTCAAAAAGAAATGAAGGATTCGGTACATGAAATCAAAAACTCTCTGGCTGCCCTCAGCAATAGGATGACTGCAGCCAAAGACAGAATCAGTATGCTTGAAGATGAGCTGCAAGAGGCCTACAGGCAACAACAAACCATGGCAAGAGACCTCAAAATAGCTCTAGCCAGAATCAGAGTCCTAGGGGATGATTTCAAGAGGAACAACATTAGAATCATTGGACTACCAGAACCACAGGGAACCAACCCCACTGAAAAAGACACAGTCAAACAAATCATTGCGGAAAACTTCCCACAGCTGGACAATGCGGGCATCCAGATTCAAGGCGCCCGAAGGGTGCCAGCTAAAAGAGATCCTAATAGAAAAACCCCAAGACATATCATAGTTACAATGATGGACATCGTTCAGAGAGACACAATACTGCAAGCAGCAAGTTCCAAGAAGGAAATTGCATACAAAGGAGCACCCCTTAGACTCACAGCAGACCTATCAGAGGAAACCCTCCAAGCTCGAAGGCAATGGTGGGATATAGTGAAAAACCTCAATGAAATCAAAGCTTCACCAAGAATACTTTATCCAGCTAAACTCTCATTCAAACTAGAAGGAATCATACACTACTTTGGGGATAAACAACAACTCAGGAACTTCATAGACTCAAAACCAAACCTAAAAGAAGCACTAAAGGGGCTATTGTAAGACAAGAACAACCCCTACAAACACAACAAACCCTTGCACAAAGATGGCACAAGATCCCATAACAATAATCTCCCTTAATGTCAATGGTCTGAATTCACCAGTTAAGAGACACAGACTGGCAAAATGGATTCAGAGACTCAACCCAACATTCTGCTGCCTGCAAGAAACACATCTGAATAGCCAGAACAAACACAGACTCAAAGTCAAAGGATGGAAAACAATCCTGCAAGCAAACAACTCCCTCAAGAAAGCTGGGGTGGCAATACTAGTATCGGACAACATAGACTTCAGGTTGAAAAAGATTAGAAGGAATAGTGAAGGCCACTTTTTATTAATCACAGGATGTGTACATCAGGAAGAAATCACACTCCTAAATGTCTACGCACCCAATGAGGGACCAGCTAAATACCTACAACAGCTGCTAAGAGACCTTAAGAAGGACATCTCGAGCAACACAATAGTAGTTGGAGACTTCAACACCGCACTGTCTCCTCTGGACAGATCAAGCAGATTAAAACTCACCAAGGAAATACTGGCTTTGAAAGAAGAAATAGACGAGAGAGGGCTAATAGATCTATACAGGGCTTTATATCCCCCAAAAAAGGAATACACATTCTTTTCCAGTGCACATGGAACATTTTCCAGAATAGACCATGCGCTAGGCCACACAGCATACCTCAACAGAATAAAAAAGATAGACATTGTACCAGCTATCTTTTCAGACCATGATGCACTGAAGATAAAACTTAATCGTGGAAAAAGACCAACAAAAGGAGCCCAAACCAGGCAGAAGAAAAGAGATAATAAAACTTAGAGCAGAAATTAACGACATGGAAACCCAAAAGACAATCCGAAAGACCAATGAAACCAAGAGCTGGTTCTTCGAGAAAATAAACAAGATTGATAAACCACTAGTAAGACAGAGAGAGAACCCTTATAAGCCGAATCAGAAATGAAAAGGGGGACATCACAACAGAAACCAATGAAATTCAAAAGATCATCAGAGACTACTTTGAAAATCTCTATGCCACGAAACAAGAGAACCTAGAAGAAATGGATAAATTCCTCGACTCCTATAATCTCCCAAGGCTGAACCAAGAAGACCTAGAGTACCTGAATAGTCCAATTAACACCAAGGAAATTGAAATGGTAATCAAAAGTCTTCCCAAAAACAAAAGCCCAGGTCCAGACAGATTCACTAGCGAGTTCTTCCAAACATTTAAAGAGGACCTTTTGCCAGTCCTTCTCAAGCTTTTCCAGGAAATTGAAGAAACAGAAACCCTCTCAAACAGTTTCTATGAGGCTCATATCTCCCTAATACCAAAAGCAAACAAAGACACCACAAAAAAAGAAAACCACAGGCCAATATCCCTGATGAACACAGATGCGAAGTTCCTCAACAAAATATTAGCAAATAGAATTCAACAACTCATCAAAAAGATTATACACCACGACCAAGTGGGATTCATCCCGGGGATGCAAGGATGGTTAAACATCCGGAAATCAAACAACATAATCCAGCATATCAACAAAAGAAAAGATAAAAATCATATAATCATATCAATAGATGCAGAGAAAGCATTTGACAAAATCCAGCATCTGTTTATGATGAAAACACTAGCCAAAATGGGTATAGAAGGGACCTTGCTCAATATAGTCAAAGCCATTTACCACAAGCCTATGGCAAGCATCATCCTCAATGGGGAAAAACTAAGACCCTTCCCTCTGAGAACAGGGACAAGACAAGGATGCCCACTCTCTCCTCTTCTGTTCAATATAGTACTGGAAGTATTTGCAATAGTGATTAGGCAAGAAAGAGATATTAAGGGCATTCAGGTAGGAAAGGAAGAAATCAAGCTCTCACTATTCGCAGATGATATGATACTATACCTAGAGAACCCTAAAACCTCTACCAAGAAACTCCTAGAAACAATAGACTCGTATAGTAAAGTTGCAGGCTATAGAATCAATACCCAAAAGTCCATGGCTTTCCTATATGCAAATAATGAGAGAGAAGAAAGTGACCTGAGAAAAGCAATCCCATTCACAATTGTGCCTCAAAAAATCAAGTACCTCGGAATCAGCTTAACAAAAGAGGTAAAGGACTTGTATAATGAAAACTATAAAACACTACTTCAGGAAATAAAAGAGGACACGAGGAAATGGAAAGACATCCCTTGCTCATGGATTGGGAGAATTAATATTGTCAAAATGGCAATTCCCCCAAAGCATTGTACAAATTCAATGCGATCCCTATAGGGATACCCTTGACATTCTTCAAAGAAATGGAGGAAGCGCTCCTGAAATTCATATAGAACAATAATTCCCCACGAATAGCTAAAGCAATCCTTGGGAAAAAGAAAATGGGAGGAATCAACCTCCCCAACTTCCAACTCTACTACAAAGCAGTTGTCATTAAAACAGCATGGTATTGGAACAAAGGCAGAGCTGCAGACCAATGGAATAGGGTTGAATACTCTGGCATACACCCCCAAATATATGATCATCTAATCTTTGATAAGGGAGCAAGAAATGTGAAGTGGAGCAAGGAAAGCATGTTTAACAAATTATGCTGGCATAACTGGACGGCTACATGCAAAAAAATGGGCTTAGACCTCCATCTATCACCATGTACAAAAATCAGATCAAAATGGATTAAAGACCTCAACATCAGACCAGAATCCCTAAGGTACATTGAAGATAAGGTCGGCAAAACCCTCCACGGCATTGAAGCCAAAGGTATCTTCAAAGCTGACACGCCACTGGCCAAGCTAGTGAAAACAAAGATAAATAAATGGGACTATCTCAAACTAAGAAGCTTCTGCAACTCAAAAGAAACAGTGACCAAAATACAAAGATAATCTACAGAATGTGAAAGGATATTTATGCAGTACCCATCCGATAAAGGGTTGATAACAAGGATATACAATGCACTGGTTGAACTCCACAAGAAGAAAACTGCCAACCCAATCAAAAAATGGCGTGATGAAATGAACAGAAACTTTTCCAAAGAAGAAATCCGAATGGCTGAGAGGCACATGAGAAAATGTTCAACATCACTAATTATCAGGGAGATGCAGATCAAAACAACAATGAGATCATCTCACACCACAGAGACTGGCCCACATCCCAAAAAAACAAAAGCAACCGGTGTTGGCGTGGATGTGGGGAGAAAGGGACTCTCCTTCACTGCTGGTGGGAATGCCGACTGGTTCAGCCCTTTTGGAAAACAATATGGACGATTCTCAAAAAGTTAGAAATTGAGCTCCCATTTGACCCAGCAATACCACTCCTGGGAATATACTCCAGAGAGGCAAAAAGGTATAGTAGAGATGACATCTGCATTTCCATGTTCATTGCCGCTCTGTTTACAATAGCCACAATATGGAAAAAATCAGAGTGCCCAAAAACAGATTGGCTAAAGAAACTCTGGTATATTTACACAATGGAATACTACATAGCTGTCAGAAAACATGAAGTCATGAAATTTGCATATAAGTGGATCAACATGGAAAGTATCATGCTGAGTGAAATGAATCAGAAAGAAAGAGACAGACATAGAAAGATCGCACTCATACGTGGAATATAAAGTAGCTGAGAGGTACAAGCTTACAATGTTGCGATTCCTGGCAGACATTTCTCTGGACTTAGTTACTAAAATACTAAAATACAGAAATCCAAAACTATGCTGCTGCTAGTGCGGCCTCCTGACCTCATATCTCTTCATTCTCAGCAATGGAAAACAGATTACCAAATGCTTTCTTTTCAGCAGATTGACTTTAGGGGGAAGAAACTCCAAGCAATAATAGTGAATTTTTTTGTTGAAATATTGAATGTAATGAAAGTAAAGTGAAATTTACCAGTTACACATGCGGGGTGGGTCGCTGGGGAGGTGGGGGGAAGGGGGGAGGTATATCGTGATTCTTGGTGGTGGAATATGTGCACTGGTGAAGGGATGGGAGTTTGAGCATTGTATAACTGAGACTTTAACCTGAAAGCTTTCCACATGGTGAATCAATAAAAGAATAAAAAAAAAAACGTTAGGGAGAAAATAATGGTCAAATAAAGCGGGTAGTAACTTCGTGGGCTGGAGAGACAGCACAGGGGTCAGGTGCTTGCCTTGCACATGCTCAGCCCTAGTCCCATCACCGACACCCTCTGTGGCCCCCTGAACACTGCCAGGAATGATCCCTGAATACAGAGCCACAAGTAATTCCTGAGCACCACACACACAGCACGCACGCACACACACACACACACACACACACACACACACGAGAAATCTCTGAGTTTGATATAGTCCCATATTTTCGCTTTTGTTTTCTTTGCTGGTATGGAGTAGAATCCTTGAAGATCCTGTTGAAGACCATGTCCTGGATAGTTCTGCTTATTTTTTCTCTGTATTTTGTGGCTTCAGTTCTGACATGAGTCCTTAAACCATTTTTAATTGATTTTTGAGCATGGTGTGAGGTTATTTCCTTTTTTGGCACATGGCTTGCCAGTTTTCCCAGCAACATTTGTGGAAAATGTTTTCCTTTCTCCATAGAAGAAAGGTCTTAGTGTTATCAAATCCATAAATCTGTTAACACCCACACCGATGGTGTGGCCCAGATAGCATTTCCTTTCTTTTTCCCAAGGGTTGTGCTGCCTCGGTGGTGCCCTCTGTTTTCTAGCATCAGCGGTCTCTCTCACACTGTGGAATACCTCCCTTTATTCTGCCGTACAGATATTGTACTTGTCACTGACGGAAGGTTTGTAGCAACCCTACATTGAGCAAGTCTGTCAGTACCATTTATGCAACTGCCTATGTACCCTTCATTTCTTAACATAAAGCACTTGATAAAGGTACGGTCACTGTACTGGTAGTGCTGCTTGTTGTATGCTGTAGATTATCATAACTTTTAGCAATCCTGGGAGACCAAAAATTCATCTGACTCACCTTATTGTGACATTACTTTCTTTTAGTGGTATGGAAACTAACCCAAATTATCTCTGGTTTGCGCCTACACTGGTTTGTTTTTCTCAGGTGCAACATGCTCTAGAATTATTCACTTAAAGTCAACAAAGAATTCTAGTTGCTTAATATCCACACCCCTTCAGCTATTGTTCTATGTTCCTGTTCAGTTTAAGAGCAAACCTGGTTCTCTCTCTCTCTCTCTCTCTCTCTCTCTCTCTCTCTCTCTCTCTCTCTCTCTCTCTCTCTCTCCCCTCCCCCTCCCCCTCCCTCCCTCTCGTTTTGGGCCACACATGACAGTGCTCTGCACTCAGGTATTAATAACTTCTGGTAGTGCTCCAAATGAAGGAACCATATGGAACTGAACCCAGGTCATCCACACGCTAAGCACATGCCCTACCCACCACACTTTTACCCACCAGCCTCTCTTAGTTTTCATTCTCTGCAGTCAACTGATGCTGTCTTTCCAGATTGACGCATGCTAACAAATCATCTTTGTCTCTCAGCCATTTTTCTACTTGACATCCACCTCTTGTTAGACGTTCTTCTCTCTTTGTTTCCTGGCATCATTCTCTCTGACTTGCCTTTCCTTACTGCACACATTTGTGCTTCTTTGTCAGTTTTCCTCTCAATATTGGCTTTCCCAAGGACTCCACACAGTAATGACATCTTTTTTCCTAATTGCATCCTATCCTCCAAGTAATCTCAGACTTTCAGTGTGTCTTTAAATATTTTCTTCTAAAGTTAAAATTAAAGGCATTAAACAAAAATAATAGTGACTTTCTCTTTTGCAGTTACAATAAAATCCAGATCCCTTTTGTGTCCAGGTTCATAAAACCTCTTCATTATTTGGATTTTATTCTAACACATAGTCATGAGGCCAGGCATGTTCTGTCACTCCCTACTTGTAGGCAGTTCATTCCTTATCACTACACTCAGGTCACACTACAACCTCCTGGCAATTCCCAGAGCACTCTAGTTTATTTTCTTTTTGGGACCTTTGTGCATGCTATTCCTAAGGATAGACTAATCATGGTGACACTTTTCACCCTCAGGTTGATCCAAAGAACCTCTCTGAACAGTGTCTATTGAAGCCCCAGCTGGCCACCTTGTCTAACTCGCTTACATCTCTGCTTACTAACTTAACGCTTTAGCTGCACTTTCAATTATATCATTCACTTCTTTATTGTTTCCTCCCCTGCTGCAGACTGATTCATGAATTCCATGCTGACAAATCATACTGCCTCTGTCTTCATCTTCTTGCTGCAATACAGACTCCAAGAAGCCAGCGACATTGTTTGTCTTCATCATTCCCCCTTATGGCCCTTCAGTCTGGCATATATAGGCCTCAAATGCTACGGCAGAAATTCCAGAAATCGCATTGTTTAAATCTGCTATCTATTCATCTTTTTAAATTTAACCTTTTAAACTATTTATTGCAATCTTTCTAAGTGCTTAAACAGTTTGACTGTAGACATGCCTTTAAGAACAATATAAGAGGAAAAGATCACTAGATTTAGTGATATTTTAAACCTAATCATGTTATGGACTAGAGATACTGTGACTGACACTTGTTTGAATCTTGGCACCACATAATGGTCCCCTGAGCATTGCTGGCAGTAACCCCTAAGCACAGAGCCAGGAGTAAGTCCTGGGCACTGCAAGGTGTGGCACAGAAAACTGAAAATAATCTTTTTTTTCCCTTAGCCATAGACACCTAACCCGTCTGGCTGTTCCAAATTCTTTTCTTCCTTACACTCACAACAGGCAGATTCCTGAATACCTGGAAGGATTTTGACAGTTTCTGCCAAGTTTACTTGAATGTTTCCAAACCTTCTCCCAGCTGTCTTCTTTCCACAATCACTTCTGGGTTTTTTTTTTTTTCACTCCTCACTTTCCTCTGTGGCCCCCAAGTCTAGCATCATGGCTTACGACCTGCCCAGGCCATATACATGATTTCCACCCATGGGCCCCTTGGAATATCCTAAGGATACTCAGGGGACCATATGTCACATTGGTTGGTAAATGCTGTTTATTGTTTCTTTACTTATATAGATCTTTATAAAAATAACTTTTCTCTACGGCTCACTCTTACTGGTCATAAAAGATACCACAAAAATCTAAGTTTGAGGTTCCACATCTTCCTGAGTCAAATTATAGACTAGTGATGTTTTATAATGTTTTATAAGAATACTTAGAATCAAATTAACTGTCTGGGCAGATGGGAAATGAGGATTTAAGTTGGTAAAAAATAAATAAACCAAAGGCGGGCTAGGTGTTTTGTACCACTCATAGCTTCCTGGAACTGCCTGGCCCTCCCTTCATCCACAGTGGAACTTCACGATGCACATGCTCAGATACAGTCCCCGTCAACATTGTGCAACAGCGAAAACTAAGGCTTCACTTCAAAAGGTCTAATTACTTGCCCAAGCTCGTTCAGCTAGCACTGGACTTCTCTGAGCCCAACTCCAGGCCATCTGCTCTCATGCTCAGCTTTCTCTTGGCACACTAAGTATTTTGGTAGAGGCAGAAGTTTGGAAACACTTTATTTCTCAAATTTCTAATTTTCCTGAGGCTGGGTTTGTTTTTTTGTAATTATTAATTAGAGGTAGGTAATATGGTGATGACAGTGTTGATACTCAGGGTATAGATGTGCAGTAATGGGACCACACCATTGAAGTGCCCAAGACCCAACATCCTTTTGTTCCTCCCAGTCCGCCTTCCACCACTCCCTCCCATAATTGCTATTCTCACTTCTATAATCCAGGGCTAAGGATTTATCATTTTATACTATGTATTCTTTAGTTTGTATTCTTCTATTCCACTGATAACAGATCAGCTAGTATTTCCTTCTCCCTCTGACTTCACTTGCTGCCCTTCAGTTTAATTGCAGCAAACTCTGCATGCTTTCATCTTTCCTATGGATGCATCATGCTCCACTGTGTTTAGATATTGCAATTATTTTATCCCATTCATCTATTGTTTTAGGTTGTTTCCATGTGCTAGCTGTTAGACTTAGTGATGCAATGAATATTGGTGTGCAGAAATCTTTCTGAGTTAACATTTTTGTGTTCTCAAGGTAGATTCCAAGAAGGGAAAACACTGAGTGATATTGTTTTACTTTTTTTTTTTTTTATAGGGAGGCACACCTTGCAATGCTTAGGGGTTACTCCTGGCTCTGCATTCAAGAGTTATTCCTGATAGTGTTTGGTAGACCATATGGGGACCATATGCTGGGGATTGAACCTGGGGTGGCTGCATGCAAGGCAAGTGCCCTACCCACTGTACTATCTCTCTTGACCCTTAAAAATTATTTTAACTTTTGGGCCAGAGCAATGGCATTAGCGGGAGGGCATCTGCCTTGCATGCGGGTGACCCAGGTTCGATTCCTGGCATCCCACATGGTCCCCTGAGTATTGCCAGGAGTGATTTCTGAGTGCAGAGTCAGGAGTAACCCCTGAGCAATGTGAGGGAGGCCCCCAAAAGCCAAAAAATGTATTTTAACTTTTATTTCTTAGTTTTGGTGTTGGGGCCATACCTGGCTTTGCTCAGGGATTACTCCTGGCTCTGCATTCAATGATCACTTCTGGCAGAGCTCAGGGAACTATATGGGATGACGTAGATCAAGGTCAGGTTGGCCATGCAAGGCAAGAGGCTACCCACTGTACTATCTCTTTGGCTCTCTACTCTTCCTTTTTTGAAGAATTTCTGTATTGCTTTCCATAGATGCTGAACCAGAGAACAATCACCCACAGTGAATGTGGTTTCTTTTTGCCCATATCCCTGCTAACAACTAGTTATTTCCAGTGTTTCTGTGATTATGTCATTCTTACTTGTGTAAGATGATATGTTATTCTTATTTTGATTTGCATTTGTATGTTCTTTTTCGGTTCAGTGGCAAATAAATAAGTCTGTTTATTTACCCAAATAAAAATGTGCCAAAAGGGTTGCTTTATAGCCCTGTAAATTAGATTTTGCACTATACACCCTGCATTAGTTTGATTTTGGCTTGTGGGATACACCAGGCAAGCCTCAGAGGTCACTTTTGGCTCAGTGCTCAGGAGCTGATCCTGGTAATGGTTTGGTTCCAATATAGTGCTGGAAATTGAACCCAGATCTCTTGCATTCAAAGCACTCAGCCCAGTGAAATCTCTTTCTGTCCTCACTCTGCATATTTTAAAGATTTGTCTTATCCAGGGGCTGGAGCAATAGCATAGTGGGTAGGGCATTTGCCTTGCATGCGGCCGACCTGGGTTCGATTCCCAGCATCCTATATGGTCCCCTGAGCACTGCCAGGGGTAATTTCTGAGTGCAGAGCCAGGAGTAACCCCTGTGCATAGCCGGGTGTGACCCAAAAAGAAAAAAAAAAAAGATTCGTCTTATCCAGATTTCTGGGAGCTCTGTGTGATTCCTATGTGCCCAGTGGAGAGCGCTATATAGTAATAAGAAAAGCAGAGGGAGCGAAGAGATAGAAGAGCAGGCAGGGTACTTGCCTTGTACACAGCCAACCTAGGTTTGAGTCCCAACACCCTGTATGGTCCCTCAAGTCTGCTAGGTGATCCCTGAGCACAGAGCCAGTAGTAAATGCTCAGTACAGCTTGGTGTGACCTCAAACCAACCCTACCCTGGGAGTGGAGGGCAGAAAATAGTAGTTCCTCAAGAGAGGAACTGAATAAACTAGCTGCAGCTGTATCTGACAGTGTGCTAGCCACAGCTCTAGTAGAAAAAGTGTGACCCAGAGTCTGACTCCGTCCACACCTCTGTCATTTTCTAACTTGTATCTTCCCTAAGCATCTCATTTACTTTAACGAAAACACACTTAAATATT
The DNA here is from genome assembly GCF_027595985.1 of Sorex araneus. Taxonomy (NCBI): domain Eukaryota; kingdom Metazoa; phylum Chordata; class Mammalia; order Eulipotyphla; family Soricidae; genus Sorex; species Sorex araneus. Next base: position 228,536,015 of record NC_073313.1, on the reverse strand, counting down.
CTCATCATACTTACTTGGGTTGAGGGCTGGAGAGACATTACAGGGGGTAGGTCGCAGGCCTTGCATGCACCAAAACCGGTTTGTTCCTCAGCACCAAATGGCCCACTCCCCAACACCAGCACCTCTGGGTGTGGCCCTGGTGCTCCCTGGTACCACAGGGTCTGAACACCATATCCTCATCCATTGCATTTGGACAGCTGGCAGCTGAGAATCTCCATGACGGCCCTGGAGCTTCTGAGCACCACTTGGGAGCCCTGTACCCCACCCCAGATTAGCTAAATTTAAAATAACAATAATTAAAAATTTAAAGACGGTAACGAAATTGTTGGATTGGAGGAACTTTGTCTTTGCCACTTTCCTTTAGGTGTTGAAATCCTTTTGTGTTTACCCTCCCGTGTTCTTTTTCTCAGGTGAGACTAACCAGAGCCAGAGATACACTAGGCTTACAAGTGAGGTGTGGCCAGGGTGTGATGCCACTCTCAGGACCTGTCCCCCAGTTCGGTCCCCTCCTGCTTTCCTCTCTGGCCTGCCACCAGCAGAGCTGCCTGTGGCCTTTCATTTACCCTCTCAGGGAGGCCCTTCCTTCCCACAGCCCCCGGCTGAAGACGCGTTGCAATTCAGTGGTATCAGAGGACTACTTAGGGAGTTATTGGGCAACTTATTTGTCAAATAGTATAGCAGATATTTTATTCCAACTATTCTTTTCACCATTAATGAGAAACGACCCTTTCTCTGCTCTCTTGGTTTGACTAAGGATGAAAAGAATGGTTGTAATGATCTTCCCCTGAATTTTCAACTTCCAACCTCCACCCCCAACTTCCATCCACATGTGGCTTTTACAATTTAACTCTACGTAAAATTATGCATAAAGTCAAGTCCCTTAGTCAAACTAACCATTTTTCAGATGTGCAACAGCCAATGGCTCCCATAGTGGAAATAGAAACACATTGCAAAAAATCCTTAGGCCAGCATTGCCCAAGTTGATTCTCAGTGTCCTAATTCACAGTGTTGTCACCAAGTATCTTTGAGGGGGAGGGTGGGCTTATTTCTGACTCCCTTAGGGATTGCTCCTGGCAGCACCAGGGGATCATATGGGGCTGGCACTGAACCCAGGTTCTCTGCATGAAAGGCCTTCTCTACTATACTATTTCTCTAACCCCCGAGCTTTTACCAATATTAACTAATTTGAAAACACGGTAGAAAAATACATTGTTTTTCACAAACGTTTTCCAGTATTCTCAGTCTAACAGCTCTAAAATAAAATGAATTGCTTAAAGTCACATTGCAAATTTTGGTTCAAGTTTTACATCGATTCCCATCATATTTGCTCAATGGTTATCATGTGCAGATAGTTACAGTTAATAAGACCTTAGAAGCATGACCAGCTATAAACATCGGTCAGGTTTAACACATTGCCTAACTTGTGTTCTACTACAGCTATTAGTGTATGATATTGTGTTCTAGAGTGCATTTGTGTGTACCCCACACAGACTAAGGGGAGGGTGTTAGAACAAAAGGAAATTAACTTAGGACATTGTTTGCATGCAGCCTCGATTCTAGTGGATCCCATAATATAGTAAGACCTTTCTTGCAGATCTCCTAGCCTCTACCATGAGTCATTAGTCAACTGAAAATATAAATCTGATCATGTTCACATGAACCAGCAACTTTCCATACACAATTTCAAAGGCCTTTCATCTTCTCCACCCAATTTTGCTATTGAATTATTTTGACTAAGCAGAAAATATTCTTAAAATATGGATATTAAGACCAAGTACTCAGAATACTACTTCTATTCAGAACAAGCCTTCATTTAGCTGCTGACCCGGCATCATTTGCCTTATATCCAGTAGGAATTTCAGATTCAGAAATTTCAGATCAAATAAGATATACCTCTAAGTGTTGTATTAACCTGTTACTTTTGCATTTAGGTGTTTTTATTCATGGACTATTTCTGGATGGAGCTTCCTGGAATAGAAAGATAAGAAAACTTGGAGAATCATATCCCAAAATTCTTTATGATACGGTGCCTGTGGTTAGTATTTAACTAATGATAAATACCTTGGCGTGGGGCCATTTCACAACCATGCACACATTAATTCTTATTATTCCCAGTGATTATTTTAAAAAGTTGCCAATTAAGGGACTGGTCACATTTATTTAGTTTTAGAGCCACACCCAGTCAAGTTCAGGGGCCGTTCACTGCAGTGTTTAGGAACCATGCAGTGCCACAGAAATCTACGTTCCGGCACCATGAATTATCATCTCCCCAGACTCTATTATCATATTTTTAACTGGTCAATACATAAATGTGCCCTACTCATAGTTTTTATTTAGACTTCTTTATTATGTATAGTTATTAATATTGAATTTATGACCAGAAAACACTGTAACTCATGCTTGGTAAAAAGTTATAAGTATGTTTTTCCCATAAGACCCATTGTACACTTAGGGCGCATTTTAAATGACAAAATTACCTCTACCACACACAAAAAAAGGTGAGGAATTTCACACTTGGCTGTGAAAAGGGAACTTTTATGCTCTGAAAACTAAAACAAGGAGACAAATTTCACCAAGTTCAACCTCAGCTGGGCATGTACTTGCCCAGTGACTTGCGTTATTTTATTTGTTGCTGCTTGGACATTCCCACAAATGATCACAAACTCAGTGGATTGATTTTAGGATTTTTACACACACCACACACACACACACACACACACACACACACACACACACACACCCCTTGACCTAACAATAAGAAACTCACATCTTACTATAAAAAAAAACAACACCATGTTTCTTAGGTACTGATCTTCAGCATGCGTGAGTGATTAAGCTACACAGTATTAAGTTCCAGTCGATTAGTATGCCATGAAAAAACTTTTCACACTTCTTTGAAGCATAAGCCTGGATGCTATGATATGGGGTTGACATAAATTCTGCTTCAACAAGAATCCCTTTCAGAGCAGCTGTCACAGGCACAGAAAGGCTCATGGACAAATGCGTGAAACCTATTGTATCTAACATCTGTACTAAAACAACATCAGCACAGAAAGTTGGGAGATCCAAATTGAAGTCACATAGGCAAATGTTAAGTAATTTAGGAACTAACTGGAATCACGTTTAGGTTTTTTTTTTCCTCTAAAAAAAAAGCCTCATTGGCTTGCAGTGAATTGAGCAGCCAATGATGGAACTTAATTGTAAGTGGATGATTCTCCAAAGTAAAATTCTTTAGGAATTTCCACTCTGTTCAAAATGAAATATATCAGCTTGAGCGTAGTGACTCATTATACTGCAGTCTGAAAAACTGCTGTAGAATAATCTAGATTCCACAATAATGTAGAAATAGATTAAATAGATTAGCATCCTTTAGCACCTTATTACCTACTTCTCCCTCTGGGAGAACCTGACAAGCTACAGAGAGTTTCCTGCCCACAAGGGAGAGCCTTGCAAACTCCCCATGGTGTATTCATATGCCAAAACCAGTAACAATGCTGGGTCTCATTCCCCTGACCCTAAAAGAGCCTCCAATACAGCATTGTTGGGAAGGATGAGTAAAGAGAGGCTGCTAAAATCCCAGGGCTAGGATGAATGGAGACATTACTGAGACCACTCCAGAAATTCGACAATCAACGAGATGATGCTGCTGATGCCGATTAACACCTAAATACTTGTGTTTTGTCTGGAAAACGTGGAAAAAGCAAAAAGCGTGTTCTGAGGCTTTTCCACCAAAGGGCTGTTATCACAAACTCATAGCCTCCAAAGGGCTGTTATTACACAGAGAAAACTTTTCAGTTCAATTCTAAAGCAAAATACTTCTTCAATACTACCATAGTATGTTCTTTATTCTTAGAAATTACAAGTTTTACTAAATATATTCCAATATTGTTAGACAAAGAAATACATTGCAAACAGATAATACAATAAACATAACAACCCCTTTAAAATGATCACTTAGAACAAGGTGATCCATTTATACAACAATTGACAGAAATTTGGGGTCTAGCCTTCAGTTAATAAGGAAATAATATTTTTTAAGTATCAACCGTGGCAGGTCTCTCCAGTGAAAAGAATATCTGACTTTTTAATAAATGTTCCCAGGTAAATAATGGTAGAAAAGTGATGAATACATGGGGTAATATACCTATGCTAAATTTGGTGAAAATAACTCCTCCCCCCCTTAGTTTTTAAAGTGGTTCTAAAGAATTCTGTGCTCTTAATTTTTATTCATTTATTTATTTGAAATACATATAGGCCATGGATGAGAGCAGAGATAGCACACTCGCCCTGCTGTGATGTCTGAATGAGATTCCCAGCACTGTGCAGTCCCCCAAGTACTGCTGGGAGAGGCCTGAACAACAAGAACTTTCTGGGCAGTGATAGCACTGTTTATAAAAATCTTTATTTGGAACACAGAAATTTTCAGAAAAAATATAATGATATTAAATTTAGATAATACATTTTACTCAGCTTGACTTACATTTCAATACTCTTCTTTTCAGATGTGGCTAAAGCCCTGTAAGAAGGTAGATATACCAGAACGACCAAGTTATGTTGCTCCATTATACAAGACAAGTGAGCGAAGAGGAACACTATCCACCACTGGACATTCTACAAATTTTGTAATTGCCATGACTCTTCCCTCAGACCAACCCCCAGAGCACTGGATTGGACGGGGTGTAGCATTATTATGCCAACTTAATTCATAATTAGAAGATATATTATCATTTCCCTGTTCTAGATAGCTGAGCAGGAAAAAGACTTCTAAAAACAACTTCTTTTGTGTAGTAATTTTTACTAAAATTATAAATTAAATGATGTGAAAATGCAGCCTATGTTTTGAAAATTACTCATACTGTAAGTGTTAAAAAATGTTCTGAAATACAGACTAAAGAAAACACAACTAATATATTTGCTCTTTTTGAAGAACTTTATTTTGGGAGAGTTCCATAAGTATTAGGAACGTACATAAAATGACACACCACTGTTGACAATGAAAAAAACAGCATTTGATCATTTCCAGCTTTATAAATTTTAAAAAAATGATTCAGTTACAACAAAAAAAAAAGTTTAGATATTTTAGCAAGTATCACCTTGCAGGACCATAATCACATTTAAGCCACTGACTTACTGTTAATGGAAAAAATTCACACTGCATCTAGTTACTATAGTATTTCTAAGCATAATCACAGCTGATTGAATGCAATGTGATATACACCAAAATTCATATGGATGTCACACAGTGACAGCATTGTACAAGTAACGTTAATGACCTCCAACAAACACATGTTAAATTAGACTGGTCAAGTTAAATGGAATGTTGGAGCCAAACAGAAATGTAGTGGAATTCAGATTGTCTATTAAGACTTGAAACTATACATTAGAATGATGTGAAAACTAAATACTGGTGGAACCCTAACAAAATACTAGCAGCAACTGTTATAGTCTCTTAGATGGTTGAATCTAGGAAATAAAGACCGTTTTTGAGAGAATATAAAATTTTATATATCTCAGCATAACCTATTTGCTTTAAATCAGGCATTTAAGACTGGGAATATACTCCAGCTGTTGCTTTTCATAAAAGTTTTAAAATTAAACAGATTTAATGCTGGAATGAAGAATCTTCCTTGGGTATAAAACCCCCAAAATGTAACTATAAATATATCTTGTTTCAGAAAGCAAGATATCTGAATCACTTGAAGTTGGCAGTACTAAATAAAATAACAGCACCTTTTAGCTAGGTTGCTTGAAGGGCCAAGCAATGAGATGAGGACTGTCCTAATTCAGTGCCCAATGTCATAAATAATCTATGTATAAAACTCTTTTGGAGAGACCCCCAAAGCCAAAAATGTTTTAAAACTCAGGCATAAATTAGGGGGAAAAAACCACATTGGCATGAATGCATGTGCTGTTCTCAATCAACAGTTTGGTTTGCGGGTGGAAGGGGTGGTTGTTGTTTTTTAAAGTTCATGAAGCTAGAGAAAAGAAATTAGGGAAAGGAAGATGACTCGATGAATGGAGTATAAATGGAATGGAAAAAGTTTGGCTCTTAAATATTTGAACAGTAAGATTTTTAAAGCAGCTACACTGGTTGCCAAGCAGATTAAAACAAGGCTGCCTGCACAGAGTTCAAAACCACATTTTACCTGGCATAAATGAAAACCATGTGGCACAAGATGTAAACAGAAAGCTACATGCATATGACTAGTACTACAAATTATTAGGTCAAAATTCAGGATAAACATGGCTTGCACTTCTCACAAATCATTCACAATTATGGTAAGAGAACAGGGCATCTAAAAAAGACTAATCCCTACCAGGCACCAACAGCATATCTTGGCACAAAATGAGCAAGTGATTTCAGCTGCGTTCTTTAAATACATCTTCACCTGGTACCATGATAGCCATATATCAGTGGAGATTCTCCTTGTAGTCACCTGTACTGAGACTCAGACAAACTGTGGACATGGTAAACTTGAAATTTTCTGCATTACCCTCATTGCCAGCCACACTGTGCTCGTGGTTCCAATGCTACACTGGTAAAGCAATGCATACATTTAGAACTTAAATTTTCCAAATAACTAGTTAGTACTGTTAAAGTAGGAAAACCATTAAACCATGTCTGGGTTCTTCATTGCGCTGATATTTCATAGAGGGTTACAATTTTAACATAAAAATATTTTACCACATGCTTCAGTCCCCTAGCCCACCAAAACACCCAAAACAAAAACAAAATTAAAGTCTGAAATAAAAACAAAAACCCAAACACCAAGTATAATATTAATACAAAGAACCATTATGAATCTTCCATTAAATTGAAGCTCACACAAACATACAATCACAAATTTCAGTAGTTTAGGCTGCAAGTTTAAACACTATGCAAATATATACAAAAATAGTAACTCTAGATTCAAGAATAAGGGCTTTTCCCAATGCTAAATTCATACTCTATGCAGCCTGACCTTTCCTCCTCTAGCTTCTAGCCTCTACTTTATGCAGTTCCAAAGCGGTGTCAAATTGATCCCTATTACCATTCGTATGTACACAGCTGAATTAAAGGACCATACAATTCATTTTTCGGCACAAAGAAAAATCTGCCCAAAGTCCATTTAAAATATTTTTAAAGTTTAAGTGATTTTTGGTTCCATTTCTATTTCTGCATAGCCACAGAAGTTTCTATCAATAAGAGACTACTTTAGTGTTTTATATGATTATTTTTTACAAAGTCTTAATCAAACCTACATCACCATTGGTTCGTAAAGTCCCATTTTCTCCTTCCTTAATCACAAGTTTTATGTTTTTAAAAGCTCCCTTCGTGCAGGGAAAACAGTACTGAGCACCAGTCTTTAGTGGTTAGGCTCAAATTTATGGAACTTGTAAGTAGTGCAAGCCACTGACTTTTCTTTGAGCAATGTGCATACAGTACAAGAAGAGCTGCAAAGCTGCATGGTAACATCCTCATAAGCAACTGTGGTTACTGGGAATGGTTAAAACTGGAGGTCAAATACAATTTTGTCTTCAAAGAGGGCAATCACCAGCATGATGGCAAATCCAAAGAGCAACCCTAAATTCTGAAGAATGAACTGCCCCACTGGACAGAAGCCATGCTCTTCATTGTCACCATCACCATGCAGCATTTCTGGGAGCTGGAAAAAAAAAATATTAACAAGCAATTTTTGTGTAATATTCTGCTTAAAATATTTTTAATGTTTTCCTATCTAGTGATTAAAGCATAATTGTAAGTGAAGTCATTAATTGATCAAACATAAAGCTATATACATTTTTAACACTGGGAAAGACCATTTAAACTCTGGTTATCAAGGAAGTCAATACTAAATCTCTTTTCTCTGGGGCTGGAGCAGGTAGGGTATTTGCCTTGAATATGGCCAACCTGGATTCAATTTCCAGTATCCCATATGGTCCCCAGAGCACCGCCAGGAGTAATTCCTGAGTACAAAGCTAGAAGTAACCCTTGTGCATCGCTGGGTGTGACCCAAAGAAGCCAATAAATAAATAATCTCTTTTCTTGTTCCCCCTCTCCCAACTCCATATATTTGTGTTATTTCATGAAAGTTACTGTCCACTGACCACCAATTCTGGCATTCATTGCCAATGGAAGTTTCAAAAAGAATGCCACAATATCTATTCACTTAAGCTCACTGAAAAAGATTCCTTTTGCATATACCTTATTCATACAACAGTCTAATTTCATCATTTTCTTTCCATTTGAAATTGTTATTTCCAACTGCATATTAAAACAATGATAGTTATAGACAACTCCAAATTGGCATCTCTATGCACGTAAATTATTATTTTATCCAAATGTAGGTACATAAAATATTTCATGAAAGCCAGCTCTCAAACTATGACCAGTGCACACACCACCTGCACAGGGCATTCTATTATTTGGGGGTGTGGGTTTCCCAAGTGGTGATAAGGGAGCCTGGGAGCCATACCTGCCAATCTCAGCCACCTGGTTTAGCTGTTCAATGTGAGGCCCTGCCCTGCAGTGCTGGGGACACTGGGTTCATGTCAGCAGTGACCAGGGCTACGCATAGTGATGCTCAGGGGACCATGTGATGCTGGTCAGTTGCATATGATGCATGTTCCTTATCCCCTTGTGTACTATTCTCCAGTCTGCACTGTACTCCTAACACTGTTAGCACTGTATCACTATCATCCCGCTGTTCATCGATTTGCTTGAGCATGTGCCAGTAACATCTCCATTTGTCCCTGTCGCGTGCTAGTGTAGCCCGATGGCGTATTGGGGGCTCTTTCAGGATCAGGGGAATGAGAACCATCGTTGCTACTGTTTTTGGCATATCGAGTACGCCATGGGTAGCCTGCCAGGCTCTGCTGTGTACTCCTAACAGTGATGAAATTTTAAATTTTGAGGATTTCTACTATCTGTTATGATATTAATATCAAAACTTAATAGTCCAATTTCTTAAACATATAGCATTATACTTGAGAATAATCTATAGTTCAAACTATAAAACCTAAGCCTTTAATTTATACAAGTAAGTAAAACAATTTCAAAGATATAAGCATAAGCTCTTTTCATCTAAACCTAATCAAAATTGTGAAAGTAATACTACTTAATTTTCACTTTTTGGAAAACAATTTAAGCATGCATTATACATATAAATAAAGATAACATTGGTAAATTACCCTATTAGATGATAAAACTGTAAGTTACTCTCAGAAGATAAAGCTAAACTTTTCTTCGAATGGTATCTTGGGGCTTTGGGGATTAAGGAGGAGGAATGGAGTGTTAAGCATATATTGCCTGCCTAGGAGGAAACACTCTTATTCATTATTAAATGAGTACAATTACAGTGCTACAGTATGTTTAATAATCTCCTGAGGGTTCTATTTAAGAACTACTTCATGCTGGTTATCAATTCTGCCAAAACGTCTATGGCAGTTATGTACAATGGCTAATGGAGTGTCTGGAGTTAAGTAGGAGGCTGAAACCACTAAAAACAAACTTAGCAATTGTGCTGTAGACTATAATATAGCTCACAAAACCTAAATCCTTCCTATCTGGCACTACAAAAAGTGTTCAAATGCCTGACTCAAGACTGAAAAGAGGAACGTCTTACTTACAGCCCTACTAAGAAGACTATTTTATTACATCTTTCCTCCCCTTGCTATTTCCTTTTGTTTTGTTTTGCGTGTTGGTGGGCAACAGGGATCAAATCCAGAGTGGTCACTTGCAAGGCCTTCCCTGCAGTGCTATCTCTCTGGCCCTAGTTTCCTTGTTCTATAGAAATACCTTGAAGTTAGATCTTTAGAATATACAGTCCTAGGAGCAGATTCACTGAACAAGAAAATATCACTTCCTTCTCATTCTGCTTTTCTTCATGTGCCCTTTCTCCTCTTGCTTCTAATAAACTCTGTTTCTGCTACCTCCTTTATGACTTAGGTCATATTTCCTATTTCAGAAAAAGCAAATTCCACTCCTCAAGTATTATTCAGCCTCTCTAACGTTCCACAAACACACCTCTCTACCCCAACACCGGTCAAAGAACTATAGTCAGTCAGTGACTCCCTTTCTTCTTCATTAACTACAAATTCCTCAGGACTCTTTCTTTTTACATCTTTGTTCCTTAATAAGAATTGGTTTATTCATCATTAAGTACTCACTGTGACCCTCAGATGCATCACTAAGCAAAATGTGACCAGTGCCTGCTTTTCCAGTGAGACACACAACACATTAAGAAAAAAAAAGGCAGTGTTTAACAGGCAGAGGAGAGAAATAGGAAAAGCAGAAGGATAGAGGATATGAAAGTCTTGGTTTAAACAGAAACTTTAGGATGCCTCAGAAAAAGAGCAAGCCAGGAGAATGCCTGTCAATGAAATATTCCCCTGAAGTGCAGCAGGAGCAGGACGCTGAGGCAGGATTTCTCCTGAGGGAGGAGTAGAGGTGGACGAGGCAAGAGAAGAGTTGGGGATAAAATGCTCAGAGACAATGAAAAATCCTGACAGCCCAGATAATAACCTGAACGCCTTTACACTTATTGAGAATTTAAAAAAATAAAGATGTGACACAATCTTAAAAGGGCCACTTTACATTGATCACGTTAGGGGCTGAAGGGATAGTACAGGGGTTAAGGTACTTGCTTTGCATCCTGCTGACTTTGGAATAAATCCCAGGCACCAACATATGGACATATGGCCCCCTGAGCACTGCCAAGGGTCACTCCTGAGCACAGAGCCAGGAACAGCCCCTATGCAACTGTCAGGAGTGCCCCACAAATTTAAATACATGATTTTAATAGATGATCACTCAAGCTGTGGTACTTAGAGTGTGGTGGTGAGGTAAGTAGCGCAAGCAAGCAGAGAGACTATTTTAGAAGAGACAGTGATGATGTTTAAATGTACAGGGGGGAGGGGAGGGTGTAAGGAAGGATAAGGATATAGAGTCAAGACTTCCTGACAAACCAGAAGGAAGCGGGACAGCAGACAGTGGAGTAAAGCATGGCACTCAGGGTTTCGATCCCAGGGACTTAGAAGAGTGGAATTCTCAGTTATCAGTAGGAGCATTGTACAGGCTGTGATGGAGCATAAGTGGGACTGGCAAATGTCGAGCTGGATTCTGGACATACTGTGCCTTTTAGACATAATGGACATGCAGCGCCATTTAAACACATTAGACATGCAGTGCCTTTTAGACACACAGGGCATGCAGTGCCAATTAGACACAGTGGACATGCAGTGCCTTTTAGACATTCAAGTGAGCAGATGCCATTACAGGAAGGGTGTAGGTTAAAGATATAAACTTAGGAATTATTAGCCTAACTTTACAATCATGAGACTAACTACATCCTATAAGATGGGCCAAAATGCTTGGGAAGACCAAAAGCTCTGAAATCAAGTGGCAAGATGATCTGAGCACTGCCAGAAGTGATCCCTGAGCACAGCCAGGTGTAGCCACCCCCCCCCATGCCTCCCTACTCCCAAACCCCCAAAAAGAAAATAAATCAAGTGACCGACCAGAGAGCATTTCTAAGAGAAGAAAATGTTCAGTTTCCAGACACTATCTCTAGGACAACTGAAATGAAGACAGCTCAGAGACTAGCATACAAGTAATGTGGTGGATAACAGAGCAGCCAGGGAGAGAAGAAGAGACTAGTTACAAAAGAAATTAATTCAGAAAGGGTGGTTTGCTCTAAGAGGTAAGGACATTGAATCTTTTTAAAAGAAAGATTTTATGTTGATACAAATGTTCAAACAGAGGAAAAAATCCTGTAGAAAATAATTTAAAGGCTTAAACAAGAGGGGGTAAACTCCAGGGAATTGTTTGAACAAGCTTGCCTAAACTAGAGTGGAAACATTTTTGCACAGTAATAGGAAAGAAGGTAAGAGGTAAGAAGAGATAAGTGGAAGTGACAGGACTTGTGGGAGAAAATACTGATGGCTTCAGCCCTCTCAGGAAACAGCATATTTACTGAGCAGGAGAGAGAAAATGAGGTATAAAAGGTGGAGCAAAAGAGGGGAAATGGCCATTTCTAAAGCAGTAGTTCTCACTTTTAATTTTGCTGGTATCTAAACATTTTATAATAAATTCCATATTAAAATTTTAGGTTATCTCATTTTGAATCTGATAGATGCTGCTAGGAAGAAAAGTAAACCTAGTATCTAGCTAAAAACAAAAAATAACCGAGATGCTGATTCTGTAAATGTAGTGCAGAACCATTCAGGGCAATATTACAAAATTATGCAAATAAATCACAAAATTTATTGTGATAAAAGTAAAATCACAATAAAACTAACTATTAAAGTTTAAATGCATTAACCTTAAGTGAAAGAAACAAGAGCGAGTTCTTGAATTTCTTAAAAACTATAAATCACTTTCTACAGAAGACTGAAGCACCTAAAGAAATATCAATAATTTTGTTTGTTATAAAGCAAGCTGAGAAAATAATTTTGTTAACAACCAAAATAAACCACTTCTACTGTGATACTATAAAATCATAATAATTTTATTATTAAATATCTCCAAATACTACTATTAATCCTTTGGGTAGGAGCATCATTTGGTCAACTATTTTCAGCCTCTTGACCGCTTTGCAAAAAAAGGAATTAATTCTTCTCCTTGTGTCTTTCTCTAATAGATTATTTAGGATAACTCATCTTTTAAAAAGATGAGTGTATTTTTTAAAATAGTCTCAAACTGCACTAAAAAAAAAAAACTGGCTCATTTTTGAAAACAACATTCTATTTCAAAATTTAATGACCAAATTAAAGTCTCTTACCATATCCACCAAGGCTACATAGAGGAACATGCCTGCGGTGATGGCGAAGATCCAGAGGGTGATGTTGTTGGCATACTGACCAACCGCCGTGCCTATGAGCATGCCGATGTAAGCCATCATGGCAGAGAGGAGGTTGTAGACAATCGCCTGCTTCACAGTCATCCCTGCTTTAAGGAGAACTGCAAAATCACCTAGAGTTAAGACATAAGGAGAGTGTTTTTTAAGTTGAGAGAAAACCAATGTAAAGTTTAAAATGATATAAGAAGAGATATACCTTTAAAAACTCTTCTATCTCTAAGTTGGATTTTTTTTTTTCTTAGTAAACTAAAGTTAAATAGAAGCAGAAATGGGTGACTCTCAAAGGGATGGTGCTGAAAGATTAGATCAGAATCCGTCTATATGAGAGACAAAGTTCCAGTGATGGAGAGGTGGCCAGAGGGCAAGCATGAGGACGAGTGTGACTGCATAGGGAATGTCTCAGTGTGCTGAGCTGAGCTGATGAGATGTTCCCTATCTTGATGGTGATGATGGTGATGGTGGTGATGGTGATACAAATCTATGTACACACTAAAAATCTGAAGGACTACACCAAAAAAAAAAAAACAAGGTTAATTGTAATATATACAATATAACTGTTAACTATAATACATGTAACAATCTAGTTGAGCTTCCTAGCTCTATGCCCAGAAGTGACCCCAGGTAGTACTCAATGGGAATATATATGGTGCTAGGGATTTAAACGAGGCAAGTCCTTTACTGTCTCTCTGGCCCTCAAACACAAACTTTTCTCAGAAAGGAAAAAAAAAACCCACAACTGTAAAAACAAAACCCCTCAAGATGTAGTCTTTCCTCCTTTTGTTGGCAACAGTAAAAAGTCTCTGTTGTACTGCTGCCCCTAAAACTTTTTTTATAAAGAAAAATAAGCCTACTTCATGCAACAGCTTCTTTATCCCTTTCATTATGAAAAACTAAAAATATTAAAGAAACCACACTCATTCATATGTTTAAAGTTAATGCTAAGGGGTAAAGGATTTAATATTGCTTAGACAAACGACTAGACGGACAAAATGCTACCAGAAATAATAGACTTGAAGCAGCTTTACTAAAAATAGTAAACTTTTGTCTTAATTACAACTATCTAATCAATTACTGAACACTGCATGTACAAGGTACTATACAGAACAGAGAGACTTGTTTCTTTTTCTGAAGAAGGCTTTACAAGACTGTAAAAACACACTGTTCTCGGTTAGCTGACTGGTACAAGTTCCTAATCTGTACTGTAAGAGAAGGCACCCAGTGAGCCAAAGTCACAAAGAGATCAGTGTAAGACACTATTTCTCCCTGTTTCAACAAACTGTTACGGATTGCACTGCAATGTTATTTGGCAATATACCTGAAGAGATTATTACCAATGGAGCTAAACTTTGAGCCTCCAGATTACATCTAATAGGTTCTACTTGTATCTTTTCACTTCTGTTCATTAGCAATTCTCTACGAGACACATGTTAGACATTTATGTCTAATACAGCAGCTTTTCCCTCCTCTCTCTGGCCTGCCTTTCTCAGCTTCGTCTAATGAGAGATCCCTTGCCTATTTCCTAACATATTTTCAATAATTCAACAACTGTGTCAAATGTATAGTCATTTAGTAAGCAGTTGGCAAATTAAAAAAAAAAATCCCTTAAGTCCTTTTACGGGTTTTTTTGAAAGAAGCATTACCGGATAGAGAGAAAAATTATAGGAGTGATGACCCTTTCCTTGCATGTAGCTGACCCTAGTTCAATTCCTGCCACCACATATGGTCCTTCAAACATCACCAGGAGTAATCTCTGAGCACAGATGGAGGAGTAAATGCTAATAAAGCACTGCTGGGTATGGCAGCCTCAAAAATAAAATTAAATGAGCATTACTTAATACTCCTTAAAGAAAATTATCAGTACAAACTATCAACTTTGATAAGGTCTCTGAGATGAACTGCGGCGAGATGGTTTCCTTCATCCTTAAATAACTAAACAACGGAATTAATTAAGCAAATTTCAAGATTAAGTAGCTTTCATTTAACTCAAAGGTAACAAAAACAAAGAAAGCAAGAGAACTGGTCTTAATTAGGAAGCTTGCCACTGGGGTAGGGGTAGTGGGGTGGGGAGTAAGTGAGGGAAGGGAACACTAGGACAATGGTGTGGGGGGCTGCCTACAGAGGCAGGCTCCATGGGGCTGGAGGGGCAAAAGGTGAGGGGAGTGGGCACTGATGAAGGGATTGGTGTCGGAACATTGTTCCCTGAAACTTAATAATGAGTACTGTGTAACTCTGTAAGTTACAGTGATCCAGTTTTTTTTTTTCTAAGTAGTTCTAACTTTATTGGGGGGGATTCTGTGGAAGCCACACCCAGAGGGACTCAGAGCCAACTTCTGGCCTTTGCTCAAGGATCACTCTTGGCAGTGCTGGAGGAAAAATATATGGTGCCGGAATTGCCCCTACAATCTATTTTTCATCCAAAAATATCAGGTTGGAAATATCTTGAGTTAAAATTATCAAAGGTATCTTCATTTTTTTCTTTTTCCTCTACTTCCTTTCTTAATAAAAACTATTAAAAACAGAAAAATACCCATTGTTGGGCTTTATACTGAACTAGCAAATCTATTCATCTCTTGCAAAGTCAATATTCTTTTTTGCAGGCAAGAGTTACCATTACTACAAAGAATGAGATGTACCTACCAAAACCATTCATGTTAGACAATGCTTATATTTGTGCTGGTCTCAGCTAACATCAGCTGTTACTTTTAAACTAGGATATATTTTAAGATTCCTTATTTTTGCCTTTAAAATATATAAATACAAATGTAATACTCACTATACAGTGAGTATTCAATATTTTATTATTTTTTGTTTGCTTTTTGGGTCACACCTGGTGATGCACAGGAGTTACTCCTGGCTTTGCACTCAGGAATAAATCCTGGCGGTGCTCAGGGGACCATATGGGATGCTGGGAATCGAAGCTCGGTTGGCCACATGCAAGGCGAATGCCCTACCCGCTGTGCTATCGCTCCAGCCCTCAATATTTTAAAGATCTTGATTTTTCTGCCTTTAAAATACATGAATACAAATGTAAAACTCTACACAGTAAATATTTGATTTTTCCTGGACAATTTAGCAAATTATGGAAATCTTATTCTGAATTCCTATTTACCCCAACACATAGAGGGAAAGAAAAATTGGACAATGATATTATAGCCTCTCTAAGCTAAGCCTTAATAATATGACTATGTTTACTTATCAAAATGTTATTTCCTTGAAAATGAAATATAATATCCAGGAAGAGAAAATGGATTACTCTGTTCCTCTGGATTACCCTCTCATTTCTCCTCACACACAGGTTTTTAAGAAACAAGTCGTTTTTCACAAATGCCCAAAAGCAACAAAAACTGAGAACTGTTTTCAGTCGGCAGCTTATAGCACAGAGAGGGAAACAGGGAGGGAAAATGGCCAGTGGTGGAGGGTCCCGCACGAGACCACATCAGGCATGAAACCCTACTTACCACTAGTGGCATCATAAACCACAGTGCTTAAAATAAAGTTTTTAAAATAAGAATAAAATAAACTGAATAAGGAAGTCATTTTGTAAATGCTCATATTTGACAGAAGTAATATATTTAAAATACTCCTTACTTTTGGGGGTGGTGGTATAATAAAACCTGGACAGATTATAACAGAGCAATATCTTAATTTACTTAAATTTTAGCTGCACAGGTTTGGCAATAAATAGAAGGAAATTGCAATAATTATTAATTTCATCCAAGTCACATGCCAGAGCATACACGAAACAAGTGTTTTCTATTTCCTCAAAGGGTTTCCATTGTGTCACATCCTTGCGCCCTCTCATCCTGGGGTTCAAATGTACGCGTAGAGCTGTATATGAAAGTGGTAGAGCATGTGAGTTCATGGACAGCATGTATGTTACCTGGCAATGCATACTCCACACCCCAATACTACAGGGTGTAGTGCTGGTGGCCCCCAAGCACAAAACAGGTTCATATCGCTGGCTGGAGCATCACTGGGAGTGGGCCCTGTCCTCTCCACACCCCCACACAGGTGGGTGCATCTCCTACAAATAAAGTCTATGTGTGCAGGGCCGGAGAGTTGGGACAGTGGGTTAAGGCCTTGCAAGGAATTGACCTGGTTTCAATACTTGGCACCACATATGATTTCCCGGCTCAGCCAGGAATGTACCCCAGTTTCTTATCTTTTGCGGGGGAAAGGTGGAGGGTGACAGGTTACACCAGCTAGACTCAGAGATCATTCCTGGAGGTGCTTTGGGGACCATCTGAACAAGGGTCAAGATGCAAGGCGTGCACCTGAGTCCTGTCTCAGGTCTAGCCCCGGGATCCAAAGGCCTTCACCAACCAACCAGTTCACTTTCTTGAACATCAAAATAAACCTTTTCTCATGAGGAATATTGAGACCTTCCAAGTATGAAAACTTTGTCCCAATTCTTTACAAAATATAAAAAGTTTGTGTAAAAATCAAAGTGAGTTAACAGCCATTTTTGTTATGTAAGATAAGAATATTTCTTTTTGAAGTTGTGGTATACAGATTCTTTTTAAATATAAGGAATCTGTTTATGAAATAGAACTATAGTGGGTGAAGAGCAAAATTTAATGTTTAAATTAAGAAGTGGTATTTTTAAAAAGTTGTAATATGCAACTTATGCTCTAGAGTAGACATAATTATTTATCAATCTTCAGAAGGACATATTTATATTTTAACAACATACATCTTATAGCATATGATGGCATCATTCATTTTTTGGGAAGGTGTGCAAATCCAGCAGTGCTCAGGGGTTACTCTTAGGTTTTCACTGAGAAGTTACTCCTGGTGGTACTCGGGGGCGATATGAGATGCCAGGGATCAAACCTGGGTGGATCACATTTAAGGCAAGGATTGTACTGGCTATACTATCTCTCCAGCCCCAATCATCATTCATATTTATGCTTTAATATCTCAAAAATGTGGAAGCAGTTACAATTGAAGATAGATGTCTCAGTTGAAATATAGTGAAAATGTTAAGGTTGTTACCTAATTCATGTGGCAGTTCATGACAGAAGACAGCTATGGAAGTACTGATTCCTCCTGTTAATCCAGCACTGAATGCTGCTCCTACAGCAGGGTAGGAAAAAAAATCAAGAAACACTTACAGCCTGCTTTTCCTTTTTTATTAGTAAAGACATGTACAGTCACTTCTACCTACCTAACCTAATTTCATAAAACATGAATGACTCACTTAAACAGTATACATCTTGAACAAGTAATAAGAAACAATGGATATCTAGCAACTGAAGAACTTACTTGATAAAAAAAAAATTCATTCTATTACTATTCAATAATAGCATGGGTAGTAACTGTTTTCAATACTTAAATCTGAGTAACAGTTTGATAGTCAACATAAGCCACATATATACATCTTTATGATTGCTGTTGTCCTTGCTCTCATATCAGTTAGATATTTAAACGCTTGTGTTCAGTTTTATTTTTTGATAGTCTTGAGAACTCATATCAAAATGTGTAAATGCATTTGATCAACCAGTAAAATTTTTATTCTTCAACTTTGACAGCCACTGAGAATTCAAAATTATGGTTCCTCCTTTCTCACTGATCACTATTTCTCTGACTGTGGATATCAAAAGATATGTACCATATAAAATAATAAAAAACTTAAAGAAATACATAATGATCACACTTAATAGTCTCAAACTCACACTACCAGTTTATAATAACAAGATGCTAAAGAAAAATTTTATTTTAGTACAATGAATTTTAGAAATCTACCTTTTCAAAAATTAAAATTACATATTTTAAAAGCGAGACTGAACCTGATTCTCACTTACAAACATTAACTGTATCTGAAAATATTAAGGTAGCTGTTTAAATGCGATGACCATGCCTCAACTAAAATATTAAGTTTTTTAAAAATTACATTAGAAACTTCTTTGCATGTTCAAAACCACCACTGAATCATATCTTTCTTCCTTCAAATGAAACATTAACAAAATCTTCAGAAAAAAACAAATCAGAGCAATATAATTTATTAAACTCAAGATTTCAACCTTGCATATATTATTATAGTTCAGAAGACTATTACTGAGACAGTAGAAGAAGGAAAACAAAAGAACAGCAAATTACGTAGCAGGTTTTGTGCCGACTTACCAATCGCTAACCCGTCACTGAAGTTGTGGATGCCATCCCCCATGATTACCATCCACGCTATGTTGGCTATTCCCGTCTCTTTCAGATCTGACCCAGAATGACAGGGGCCGTGTGAATGATGAGAGTGTTTGTGGTGCCACTGATGATTGTGTTTCCTCATCACAGTTTTACTCTCCTCATGGTGGTTATGTGCGGCAGCATGGAGATCATGCTCATGAATGCCATGTAACCCATCACTATGAGAATGGTCCATGATTTTCTCCTCTTCCACACAAAGGTAATTTTTAGGAGGTGATTCCTGTTGGGCTTCTAGATCTGTCAGTTCAGTTTCATTCAGTCTATCTTCAGAAATAACTGAGTCATCAGTTCCTTTATTTAAAATAGAAAAGGACAGGGTCTTATCAACAAGAGCCCATATCTGCTAATTTAAACTAAAGCAGAATAGCAGCATAATAAATATTTAAGTAAATCATTTTAAGCTACATAAATATTAACCATTTTTAAGTAATTTTAAAAATTAACCTACTGTATTACCAAGAAATTCCATTCCAAGGTATCTATCCAAAGAACACAAATACATTATTTTAAAAAGATATACAGACAACTATGTCCACTGCATTTCTATTTACAATAGGCAAGATCTGGAAACAACCCAATTGCCCCAGGTCAGAAGGGTGGATAAAGAAGAGGTGTTAAATAGATAACAGAAGGCTGCTCAGATAAAGACAGAATTGTTTTTTAAATAGCATGGACAGAAGCTAGAGTGGGTCATGCTAAGCAAAATAAGTCTGAAGAATAAAAACAAATAGCAGATAATCTCACCTATATGTGTGTAAAAAATAAAACTCTGGAAAAAAATAAGAGAAAGTCAAAAGGTAACAAGTCCTTGAATTATGCTGCTGAACAGAAC
The DNA here is from genome assembly GCF_027595985.1 of Sorex araneus. NCBI lineage: Eukaryota > Metazoa > Chordata > Mammalia > Eulipotyphla > Soricidae > Sorex > Sorex araneus. Next base: position 228,516,143 of record NC_073313.1, on the reverse strand, counting down.
CCAGGGCTGGAGTGATAGCACAGCAGACAGGGCGTTTACCTTGCACTCAGCCAACCTGGGCTCGACTCCTCGGTCCCTCTCGGAAAGCCCAGCAAGCTACCGAGAGTATCTTGCCCACACGGCAGAGCCTGGCAAGTTACCAGTGGTGTATTCGATATGCCAAAAACAGTAACAAGTCTCACAATGGAGACGTTACTGGTGCCCGCTCAAGCAAATTGATGAGCAATGGAATGGCAGTGACAGTAACAGTGAACAGAACCCAAGTGGGTGAAGGGAAGTAGAGCAAAAAGACTATAGTAGAGGAAAAAGGTTCTTGAATGATGCAATGTGGCAACATACATTCAGAAGAGGTATGTAGGAACTACACTCCTAAAATGAATGTAGTCTTGCAAACCAAAGTTACTTCAATTAAAAAATTCCTCATAAATATAATAAAAAAATGATACACATACACACACAAAGCAAAGTAGGATTTGTTCAAAGGATGAACTCGATGTGGTTAACAGAAAGGAACTGAAATAGAAGCAGCAAAATTGAGTTAAAAACCTGGAAAACACAAAGATGCTGTCAAACTTAGAAGTCCATCATGAATAAGTGAAGAAAATTAAAAAGGACATACCATAGTATTTACAAGATAACAATATGAATTCATGAATTTACAGGGACAGAAGGAACTATTTCACCCATTCTAATTTTAAAAGAAAACAGAAACAAAATTTAAATAGCTTGTACTTCCTCCATATTCAACCACTCTTGAGATCACTCTAACTTGGATCACTGATCAAATGATGGTCAGAAACCCTTAAAAATTATTAACTAGTAGAAATGACATCTGCACTTGCATGTTCATCGCAGCACTGTTCACAATAGCCAGAATCTGGAAAAAAAACCGAGTGCCTGAGAACAGATAACTAATTAAAGAAACTTTGGTAAAGAAACACAATGGAATACTATGCAGCTGTTAGAAAAGATGAAGTCATGAAATCTGCATATAGGTGGATCAACATGTAAGTATCATGTTAAGTGAAATTAATCAGAAAGAGAGGGGCAGACATAGGAAGACTGCACTCATTTGTGGAATATAAAGTAAAAGAATGGGAGACTAATAGGCAAGAACAGTAGAGAGAAGTACCAGGAGGATTACTCCACAGCTTAGAAGCCAGCCTTGCATCCTGGGGGAAACGGCAGCTCAGACAGAGAAGGGAACACCAAGTAAAGGGTGCTAGGAGGGCCCATTCCAGATGGCAGATGCAGGCTAAAAGTAGACTATAGACAGAACATGATGGCCACTTAATACCTCTACTACAAACCATAACACCTAAAAGGAGAGAGAGAGCAAAAGGGAATGCCCTGCCACAGAGGCAGGATGGGGTGGGGGTGGTGGGAGGGATGCTGGGACCACTGGTGGTGGAAAATGGGCCCTGGTGGAGGGATGAGCACTCAACCACTGTATGACTGAAATGCAAGCACAAAGTTTGTAAGCCTGTAATTGTACCTCACAGAGATTCACTAATAAAAACTTTTAAAATATAAATTTAAAAAAAAAGATTAACAATTAGCTTTTAAAAAAAACAACAACAAAAAAAAACCCAACTGCGTTTGTCTTCACAATGGGCTTCTAAAAGCTATTTATTACATGATCAAAATCCTACTTTGTTCCAAATTATATTCTGGAGTGTCACATTTGGCAGTGCCCAGGCCATACCCCCGGCACTGTGCTCAGGGAACTCCCCTGGTAGCACTCAGGGATATGCAGTACTAAAGACTGAAGCAGGGCTGGGGCCATGTGCAAGGCAAGAGCCCTACCCCTGTGAACCCTCAGGCCCCATAAACCCTTTATATGAAAATTGCAGTTTCAATTTTTTCCCCTTTGGTCCTACATTCCAATAAAAATAAAGCTGCAGTTAACAAAACTCTAAAAATCATATCCTAAATTAATACAGACACTAAATAAAAAGTAAACTACAAAGATAACAAATTTCAAACAACATAAGCATAGCTTACAAGTAATAGTTCAGGTTTTAAATTTTGTTATTAAGTCAAAACTTAATAGTTTCCTACCAGCAAGGGGCTTCAGCTGAAGCCAGTCAGCGTCTGGTGTATTATTTAACTTATGATCTGAAAGCTTCCTTCCAATAGCTGATTCTTCTGTGCTCTGCTTCATAAACCATTTCTGTTTTCCCTGAAAAATAAAATCTGGTATTAGTATCAGATTTTTAACAACAACTCAGTGATATTCACATCTGTGGGGATAACCAGTGGTAACTTTGTAAATAAATTACTTAGGAAAAAAATGAGAAGTACGTTTTAGAGATTAAACATAAAGTTTTATTGGGCCAACTAAATTTGTAGGCTTTTTATTTTCAAATGTTCAACTGCAAGGTTTGATTCACCTACCTCAAACTTTAAAGACAGGGCATAAGTATGCAATACAAATGAAATGTATGGAATATATGTAATCTTCTATATTTAATAGTGTAAGGAATTCTAAAAATTTCAAAAATTCTTAGGAATTCAAAAACCTATAGTTTATTCCTATCACTTGTTTGTGATTATTAATGCAATCCCATTTCCCAGCATGTCACACAGTTAACTCAAATTTGAAGTTTACTTTCTTATGAGATTTGGATGAGTTTTTTAAATGTCTTGAACAAAAGAATACTCACCTGTGACACAAAATGCTGTTTTGAAGAATAAATAAAGAGATGTATGCAAGCACCTTAGTACTAACAGCTCTGTAATAAAGATAACTTTTCTTTCTCATCTAATAAATTAAACTACTATACAATATTGATTAGATTTTCCTATGTCAAATAGGCTGGCTTTCTACTGCTCTATTCTTTCTCCAATGTAATTATTAATGACAAGTCTTCCATTTCAAGTTTGTTTCAATCTGTACTAATTTTTGTTTTCTTTTCGGTTCCTGGTGCGGGAGATTGAGCTGGAGTCCCCCTGCTTGCTAAGCATGCACTCAGCACTTAGCTACCTTGGGCTACCTCCCAAACCCTAATTTTGATAATTTAAGAGAATAAACAATCAAGTATAGAAAGGTATGAAAATAGAAATCAACAAATTCTCGTGGTATTTGCTTCTAGTGGATCATTTTCTTATTAATTTTGCCTACAAGCTGTGAATCATGCATCAGATATTTAAGCCCTTAAACTGCTAAGTAAGCTTCTTAAATCAAGTTGAGTTCACATTAGTCTGTAAGTCACCATCCATTTCTTCCTTCCTTTCTATATGGTCACTCTTCCCGACTCTAAGTGGTGGCATCTATCCCCTCTTTCTTCCTAGGTTCTGGCTGGTCTTGTGCCTTGCTTTGATCTATACAAGTGAAGTGATGAATTACCAGGCCTGGCTTTAGACTGGGATGTTTTGCTCTTGCCTAGGGAAGCTTGCCGCTCAGGGAAGCTGTTCAGTGTAGATTATGAAGAGTCCAAGTGGAGGAGCACCAAGATAAAGATACAAAAGGAGGAATTCTTTGAACTTCCCGGTCCTACCATGTTCAACACTCTAGGCCAGCTGAATTTGAATGTGAAACAATAACTGACTAGTCGATGGCAAGTGGAGCAGAACAGTCTGACTGAACCAGCTAAAACTTCTAACAGAATTATGAGAAATTGGGGCTGGAGCAATAGCACAGCGGGTAGGGCGTTTGCCTTGCACGCGGCTGACCCGGGTTCGATTCCCAGCATCCCATATGGTCCCCTGAGCACCGCCAGGAGTAATTCCTGAGTGCAGAGCCAGGAGAAACCCCTGTGCCAGGTGTGACCCAAAAAGCAAAAAAAAAAAAAAAAAGAATTATGAAAAATAATAATTACTATGCTTTGCACCGTCTACCCTCATAGCAAGAGATAGCAAGAATTGAAAAGATACAAGTGTTCAAAAGTAAATAATGGTAATAATAATAACATAATAGGGTAACATTGAAAAAGAGAATCCAGCTGTCATGAGTTAAAGAGAGGAAGAAAAATGAAGGCAAGGGGCCAGTGACAGGTCAGAAGTCAGTGAAGCAGAACTCAGAAATTAAATAATAAAAAGAGAACAATTGGGGTTTTGTTTAGTTCTGACTGTTCACTTCCTAAAAGCCTGCCAAAGAAAACCTCAAAATCTCCACCTGCTAAAAGCAATCAGTAACTGGTGTTTTATTTAGTGTATGTAGTGTATGCTCTGAGAACTCTCTTCTAATTAATAGTTGACTCTTCTACATAAACATCAAATGTCTGCTGTTACTGATGTGTTTTCTTCAAGAAATTTTATATATTTTTACATCCTACTTATCAGAAAGAATATACAATGACTTAACTATCCATATCCCTTCTTCAGGTGAACATTTTATTAAATTTAAAGTACTCCACCGCTAAAGGTGTTTACAGTTTTCTGTGTTCCACAATTTAAAGTTTACAAATATATCTATTCTCCTATATCAGTTAACTTCCCAAAATAAATATATCATTAGATATATTTATATATTCCTGGAATATTAATTCCAGGATGTTGAGAATCAAAATGAGAACAAGAATATACTATAAAAGAACTTGTATTAAACTCTTTGGGGCTGTTATTTTATATTCATGTAGAAAATATTTTGTATATTATACACATACATATAATACACAATTAACATTTGCAATTTCAACATTAGTAGGCATATACAATTGAATAAAAATAGCTTCACAGCAATTCCAAAACTAATTCACATATTTTGTTCCACGTAATTGTACTTTAAATTAGGGACTCATAGAAATGGAAATGCAAACAAAAACGATTAAGTTTTCTGACAGCGTCTCATTTAAATAATTACCTTAATCACCTTTCTTCCACATTCTGATTTATAACTCTAGTTCATCTCTCTTCTAAATTATTCAGCTATTATGTCCCTCATTTCCCTCCAGTCATTATTGCTTTTCCCATGTCCTTTCCACCATGTTTTGTTCTTTACCCATGCATGGAACCACATGCAACATGACCCTTTGAAAAAACAATGCTACTACTCTCTGGAGGCAACTAAATGTATTATAGCCTAATTAAAATATAGCAATTAAAACCAAATATTTAGAATGTGATACAAAACTCGGTCAGATATATGGCCCACACAATGAATTGCAACCAAAAGTCATGAGGAATGAATTAGTCTTATAGCCAACTTAAAACTAGGAATCAGAGCTCTGCTACATGTACAACATAATGTTTTTGTACAAATATATAACATATACTAAGAGAATAAGAGTTCTGTCATATAAGTAGACATTATACATCATATATAATAATCATAACAGTGTTCTAAAGAGAAAAACTTTAAAAATAAAGTGAACTCCAAAAGTCTAGTCATTTAGACTGGAAGGATGAGAAGGAGCTGGACCATCCTCTGTACATGAAAAGGTCTTTAGTGTATCCGCCAGCACCAGCCCTGGTGGGGCGCTGCTGGACCTGAGCAATATTGCTGGGAGTGGCCTCCAGGCCTCCTGAGTACTTGGGAGCCTCAATCCCAAAATGTACAAAATTTCTAAAATGTAGAAATTTTCTAAAACTGTTCTAAAAGTTATTTAAAGATAACGGACAACAAAAAGTGATCATTAAGATTACAAACATGTGGGCTGGAGCGATAGCACAGCGGGTATTTGCCTTATATGCGGCCGACTGGGCTTTAATTCCCAGCATCCCATATGGTCCCCTGAGCGCATTAGCAAAGAGTAACCCCTGTGCATTGCCAGGTGTGACCCAAAAAGCAAAAAAAAAAAAAAAAAAAATTATAAACATGTTAGACATGTTAGACGTATTGAAAATAGAGCTCTCATCAGATGTGAACTAATGGGAACAAGGAGGGGGATAAGTCATAATGAATGGCAGAGACATTGCACTTAATATTTTAGGTGAAAAATACAGAACTGTCATCCGGTTCAGCCTCTTCAAAATGGTGCGGTGTCATCTCAAAAAAATTAAAAGTAGAACTACCTACCTACCATATGACCCAGCAATTCAACTCCTGGGCATCTAGGCCAAGGATATGAAAAAATTAAAAAGATATATGCATCCCTACTTTTATTGTAGCAAAAACCAAGACCTGAAAACAAGCCAAATGCACACCACAGATGACTGATAAAGAAATCATGGTGTACATATACAGAATGGAATATTACAGAACTATAAGAAAGATGAAATGCTCCCTTACGTTAAAACGTTAGTGGAACTAGGGGGTGCCATACAAAGGAAGAAAAAAGGATGAATGCCAGCCAAATCATCTCACTCTTTTGGGTATAGGAAGAAACAAAGCAAGGGAATAAGTGGACAGTAGGAAATGAAAACAAATCCTTAGACTAAAATAACAAAACTGAAGTTACCAAGGCAGCAGAGGGGAATGAAGCCAAGCTCCATAATGTTAAAAAATTCAACATCATAACTTCAGTTTTATTAAAGTTTAAAAATATCTATTTTATATAGTTTCCTTACATTTGCATATTTATTTACTTTGGTTTAAGATGCAAGCCCAACAGTGCTCAGAGTTTATTCCTGGCTCTGTACTCAGGGATCAGTCCTGACTGTGCCTGGCAGACCAAATGCAGTCTGTAAACTAACCCCATGTCAGCCATGAACCAAGCAAGCACGCCTTACCTGCTGTACTAGCTCTCTGGCCCAGCTGCCTTATTTTTATAAGACATGAAATAGTCGATCTCTGGCAAGCAGGGCATGTAACTGATAGTGCAATAATCATTTCTCAAGTGGTTCATCACTCAAGTCCCCAAATCTGAATTCTTTCTACCAAAAGCAAAACATTTCTAATACAGGAATGGGTTGTGTGACACTAAAACATGTCAGTGAAAACCTATTATACCTGAAAGTATCACCTATAGGTGAGACCTGCTTTCACTTCTGCATTTTTACCTTTTTATAAGCATAGATCACACGATAGCTTTTCCCTTCCTATTTAAGTCAATCAGATAGGATACAGCACAAACGAACTGAAATAGACTTCCATGTGTTAATCAAAGTTTTTCTACAGGAGACAACTGATTAGAAGATAGAGATTTAATGTATACCAACACTGTAAGAAAAGCATATTGGGAGTCAGGAGGTGGCTGAAGAAAGTTGATGCTTTCTTCACATGTGAGCGCTCTGGATCTGCTCAGGTAGAGCACACAAATCCCCTAGCAGATCAGCAGTCGCCCCAAGTACCACTTGGTCTAACTTTCCCTCAACCCCCCCAAAACAAAAGAAAAGGCTACTACCAAAAAGATAAAGGTTTCTTTGAAATTTTATGAGTGTTTTTGTTTGGGGGAGGAGAGTTTGCTGTTACAGAAAATTCAACAATTAAATACTTACTCTCTGTTGTTTGTAGTGCTTAAACATTCGAATACAGTGTTCAATGATAAATAATAAGTAAATGCCTCCAAGAGCAACAAGTCCTTTCAATACAGCATCATATTCTTCCAAAAACTTCTTAGATTCGTGTCCGTGAGAATGTCCGTGCCCGTGTGCATGCTGATGACTATGATCATGTCCACCCTGAGACTATTAATAAGAATAAGGAAAACTTCTCAACAAGTAATTAAAATGGTCCTCTAAAATCCGAGATTATAATCTCCTACAGGATTCAGAAAAATGCCTTTGACATTTGAAAGTGTCTCCCCTCCCCCAATATTATTTCACTTCAAATATAAGTAGTCTTTCCTTTAATTTTTTTTTTTTATACAAAGTGGCCAGAAAGCAGTAAACATTATGGAACAGAAAAAATACATTAAAATATCTGCAGGGATTTAAATATACACCACAGTGAAAAAAAAAAAAAACAAAAAACAAAATAAAACAACCCACCAAGCCAACAGGGAGAGAGAGGAACCTTGTAAATTGACATGATATGATTATATACCTAATATTTAGTAAATATAAAACAAACTCATTTAACAGCTGATCACCTGTGCCCCCCTGTAATCTAACTTTTCATAAACTGATTACAGTTTAATAATACTTTTGTCATAAGTTATTTTTAAAAAGTGATAAAATGCCACCTCTGCAAATATTCTGGAACATTAATGAGAGTAACAAACTTAAACACTATTTGATTATCTACATCACATACAGAAATTATTATTTTTTAAATTTAAAATGTACAGTAAGCTTTACATACTAATTTTAGAGAACTTAGAAGAATTAACTTTAAACATTTTTTTTCTTTCTAACACTTCATTATATATTTTTGCCTTTGCCAGCGGTCAACAAGAGGTTTCTAAATCTCTCAAGGGAGGGAAGGCCATTCAAAAAGGTAACAGCTTTATTTCACTATGACTTTTTAGGAAATTTTAAGTTAAACAGCACTTAAAACATTGTTCTCACTTTAACTGTTCCTATTAGGCCCAGTTCTGAAACAGACTGCTGCTGTTCCTGATAGCTGGAAGACAGGGCAAGCAAGGAGGGGTGGGGTGGGGGTGGGAATAAAGGGTAAAGTAAGTAAATGACACATAATAAATCAACTTAAAAGTCATATTCACAGTTTTAAAACTTATTTTTTAAAAGGAAACACATTGTTCTAGATCTAAATTTTCACCAATAGTACAGAAGGGGAGAAAGGATATATACATCACATAAATAAAATTCTCTCTTCTGAGTAATCCTGAAGGGAGATGAGGATATAAAAAATATTCAAAACTACAGCTTAATATTTTGAATAGAAAAGGTCCCACTTTTTAATAATTCGCAGTGAAAGCAATCATACCGGCTCTAATATACTAAACAAGAGACAGACTTTAAAAAGTTGATAAACAAAATAATAGAAAGTTGAAAAGCATGATACTCATCACTCATATGTGTGAGATTTTGATTATATTATCACTAGAACTATGTCTTTTAGTCCCCAACTAGAAGAAAAAATTGGGATGCCAAGTGAAAGCATAAAGGGAGTCCAGTGGTAAGATACAAATACCTTGAATCATCAAATTTATATGCAAATAAAGATCCCTTGGCACACTGGTTATATATATTAACATTCTAAGAATCCTGGAAAATTTATTCTAAATCATTACTGATTATGCAACACAGACTCAAAAAGAGCATTCATTTATTTTAAAGTGTTCCTATTCAGAATTACTAATAAAGCAAATTTGTTTTAGATTTCAGTCTTAAAATGATTATCATATGAAGTTATAAATATTTAAAGTGTTGATCATGATTTGATACATGCATATCCTGTGGCTAGTGAAAGCAAAACTAATATTCCCAGCTTTTGTTGCTATTTTTAAACAGTTATTCAATTTATTTCACAAATATATTCTATTAAAACTGCACAAATGGGAAAAAGATTTCATCCTAAATGCAAATAAAACAGTAAGTGCATGTTCTTCAGCTTGCTAAAGAATTGCTTTTAGATTCTTAAGATTTTCATTTAAAAAAAAATTTAATTAAAAAAACATTCTTACATGGGGCAGTAGATGTAGAAGGGCATCTCCACTCATTGTTCCTACAGCTAGTGCAACAAGGAATGTGAGAAGGAATTTGAAGCATCCTTGGTTAATGATGGGAACCAAGATCACGCCTAGCAAGGAAAGCAGGCTAATGACGGTGATAGAAATGATACCACAAATCCAGGCTGTGGGAAAGAAATTAATAATCAAAATTAGTCAAAATATAAACCAAAAGAGCTTCAAGGAATGAAAAACATAAACTAAATCAGTCACAGACAATAGATTTTAAAAAGCTAAGCATTTTATGCACCAATCTTTGTAAATCTAGTTCTAATACAAATAAACTCATCAGCCACAAATGAAAATATATTCACCTGAAAAACAAAAATACTTTATTAATGGCAGCTGTATTTTATTAATGTTACACAAAGTAATTGAGTTTTATTTTTCTCTCAGTATCATCTCTCCTCTATACCATGTTCAACGCACCTGTTCTTTCAGTTTGACCTCCTGTACAATTTACTACTTAAAAATTTTTTTCACCACATAGTTGCATGGCATTTAGTGAGATGTACACATTCTTAGAAATGTGTCACTAGGTGTTTTATCACTGTGTAAATATCACAAGACATAAACAAGCCTAGACCACTACATTCCTAGGATACACATAGGGACCTCATCATACACACAATTTGACTTACCCAAATGTCATTATTGACTGGATAAATACAACTGGGTCAGAATATCTGAGAAATCTTTTCACACTATCAAAATACAAGCATGGAGCGAGGGAAAGAGTTTAAAGAACTGAAGTACATTCTCTGACTCAAAAGCTCCAGGTTCTATCCCTAGCACCTCCATGGATCCTCCAATACCAGTGACAGTGACCCAAAAAACAAAACAATACAAAACAAAACAAAAAAACACCAATTTGGTGGGAAAGGAAAATTCTTTGGGTATTTCTCCATCTAGGATATTCATAAATAGGTAACACACCAGAAGCTCAGGTGATAGGACACTTTTAATTAAAAAAGTTAGATTACATTATTTAATTTATTTTGTTTGTTTTGGGGGAACTATATCCAATAGAGCTCAGGGCTTACTCTTGGTAGGTTCAGAGGATTATACAGATGTCAGGGAATGCAACCTGGTCTGCCTTGTGCAATCTACTATCTCTCTGGCCCCAAGATTGCTTTTTATTAATGGCCTAAAACAAAATGAAAAATATTATTAGCTTTAAAATTCAGCTTATTTTAGTATTTATCTATAGTATCTTTCATTCTGCTCCTAAATCCAACTACCACATATTTCTGATCAACTTTCCTTCAAATTTATTGAAAACTTAGATACCTATATGACAATACAAAGAGTAACAACCTGTGCATCATAAAAATTCTAAAAAGAGGAAAAAGCAAAAGGGGATGAACTCTTGTGAAAGAAATATTTGAGAAAACTTTTCCAGTATTCGAAAGCCTTGTGCATTGATCCAGGAGGTCAAAAATGTACCAAACAAAATAAATCCAGACTGTAGGATAACATTGGGTTTGTCCTTTTAGTCTTGCTGCAGGGAACTAGTTAAGACAACAATACATCAAGGAGATTATTAACATATATGCACCAAAGGAAGGACAAAGAACAACTGCTAAAAGATCTCAGGAGGAAGCTCAAGAGTAACACAACAGTAGTTGGAGACTTCGTCATCCCACTCTCGTATACAGACAGAGCAAACAGAACATCAGTAAGAAAGTAAGAGCCCTAACTGAAAAACTGGAAGAACTAGAATTAGTAGACACGTATAAGGAACCCACTCCAAAGTGCTGAATTCTTCACCAAGCATAAAGAACATCCTCCAGGACAGGGCACACGCCAGGGCCCGTCAAGAGATCAAGAATCCATAATCTGTGGGGGAAGGGAGTTGCGGGCTGAATGAGGGCTAGAGACTGAGCACAGCGGCCACTCAACACCTTTATTGCAAACCACAACAGCTAATTAGAGAGAGAAAACAGAAGGGAATGCCTTGCCACAGTGGCAGGGTGGGGTGGGGGGGAGATGGGATTGGGGAGGGTGGGAGGGACACTGGGTTTACGGGTGGTGGAGAATGGGCACTGGTGAAGGGATGGGTTCCCAAACTTTGTATGAGGGAAGTATAAGCACAAAAGTGTATAAATCTGTAACTGTACCCTCACGGTGATTCTCTAATTAAAAATAAATAAATTTAAAAAAAAAAAAAATCCATGATCTCTCCCAAGTGAAACACAATACGCTACATGTTTCAAACTTACTTGAACATGGAATCTATTATAATGCACCAGACACATTATGCATAGTGTATTAATACATATTACATATGATGTATCATAATAACCCAGAATCTTGGAGAAAATACTTTGAGAAATATTAACATCAACAAACAAAATAAACTACACAAAATTAGAAGAATATTGTCATACTTATCACAATGCCATCTAAAAATATATTTAAAAGCAGGCTAAGCTATTTATGTACCATTAAGAAATTATTACCTATTTTTGCCAGTGGCAAGAAATTTTTCAATTCAGATAAATTAGAAAATATCCAGGGTGAGAGAGATAGTACAGTGGATAGAATACTTGCTTGCATGTATCCCCCTCAGCTTCTATTCCTAGTAACACATATGGTCCATATTTATTATATTATTTTGAGTGTAACTATGACATGATAACTCTTTCATTAATAAAACAGACATGCCATTCACTATTCTCTTAGAATTAGCGCATAATAACACATACTTGTTTTCTTTTGCTGATTGACTGGTCAGATTTTATAGTAGTTTGTCTGTTTAGCACTAAAAGTTTAAGTCATTCTCTTAATAAAATTCTTCAAAGAAAATTACAGTCCTTTTAACCTAAGAAGTAAAGTTGTTTTAAACTTACTGTACTTGAAATACCTTCCTCTGCTATGTACTTATTTTTAAATTAATACGATTCACATCTGAATTTATATAAACACTGTCATTACTTCCTAGGTGAAATGTTTTAAAAAGGCGATTCCAGAACACAATGCTCTGATTTCTATTTAAATCACTGTGCTTTTCCAGTCACAATTTGTTTTATATAAAGAAAATCACAATGAAAAGCATCTTGTAAAAAAACATATACCAAAATAATGGTATGAAAACCATTAACTGCAACAACCAAAATATTTTCTTTATATGTACCAAGATACTATATGGAATACCAAAAAAAAAAAAAACCCAAAACAAAACAAAACCTTCCGTTGAAACAAGCTTCACTTATTCTGCAAATTAGGTCACTTAAAACGTTAAAGGTCTTCAAGCTTAGTTATTCACCAACTCCCTTTCTCATTATCTAGAGAGAAAATGCATTCTTTTAAAAAGAAGCGCTCATCTGTGGAAACTTTCTAATTAACTTGGTTCAAAGCATGTGCAAGATGGCAGTTTTCTACACTGTTTCAGCATTTTAATTGGCAGAAAATGCTTAGCGGTCTATTCACAGCCTCTCTTGGTAATTAAGTGAGGGTCAACTCTATGACTAAATGAGCCAATCTTGTGAAACAAACGATTTCTCCCATACATAGCATATAGCATATTTGGTTTACAGCAGTCTTTGAACAGTTAATGAGGTAGTAGTTGTGTCACTATGGGAGATTTATATAGAACAAGTTAACCTTTCTTAATGGTGCAGCAGTCATTAAAAATAATTACTAGTAGGTCATTTTCTGTAACAATTATTAACATCTATCAGAACATAATTAATTCATGCCTCATTTCTGACAATGCTAATAACCACTGCAAACAACTAATCAATATTCACTATTAGTAATATAGCTGTTTTATGAAACTCAAATTTTTCAGAAGACTTGCAAATAAAAAGTTATCAATTTTTATTCCAGATATAACCATCTTGTCACTCTACATTTATCTCCGTTAAGAATTACTGGATTTTGGGGGCTGGAGTGACAGCACAGCGGGTAGGGCGTTTGCCTTGCACGCGGCCGACCCGGGTTCTAATCCCAGCATCCCATATGGTCCCCTGAGCACCGCCAGGAGTAATTCCTGAGTGCAGAACCAGGAATAACTCCTGTGCATCGCCAGGTGTAACCCAAAAGAAGCAGAAAAAAAGAACAACTGGATTTTTATATTATAATCTCAGATCTAGCTTCCCCTTTTCTTTCAGCACAGTGAGGATTTAGAAGTACCTGAGAGAGAGTGGCTCTTTAAGTTTACTCATCTACAAAGTTCAGTGAGCATGAAGCCAGGAAAGAGAAAACAGTCCATCAATCCAAAGATCGGAATTCAAATCTAGTCTGACGCCTCTGTTTCTGCCTTATTGCTCATACAAGACTAGACACAGCTGGCTTATGTAAGACATTTGTTGTTGGTTTTTCACTTATCTATCCTTACAGCAATATTTATACCAAAATTTATTGCTATCACTTATTCTGTCTGCATGATCTATATAGTGTCAAAACGTAGCAGTATCAAAATGCTCCTACAATCAACTCCCCTTTCTCCCTTCATTTATAGTCTACTTACATATACCCAAGAACCCTTCACTGATATGTGAAAAATTCTGTACATGCCTGGGAGATAAACAAAGCTAGTGAACAAACAAAATAAACAATTTAGATTATAAGACTTTAAGTGTGAGATAAAATAGCAGTTACCTAAGTAGGAAAAAGGAAGGTTGAATTGGATAAAAGTGATCAACTGCATATATTAAAGGACAAAAGCTAGGCTTTTTTATGGTGATATAAAATATACATATCTATTCATAATGTTGTACACCCGAAACATATTATTAACATTACTTCAACAAAAGTGAATTCACTTTGACTAAAAGTTTTTTAAAAACCTTTCCACAGGAAGCAGTAAAACATACCATAAATGTACAGCATGCCAGTTACAATTCTGAGCTCGGAATGAGTACTACTTTAATTTATCACAGTTCTGTTACCTGGCAGCTAGATGACCTGGATTAGTGACTTAATGTCTCAAAGCCTCTATCCCTCAGCAAATGAAGTAAATAAAAGTGCCTAACATGTGAAGTTAGCACATTAAATATCCTTATAAAAGTGTTTAGTGCAGCATAAAATTAGAATAAACAGTAGGCTATTTAATTTAGTTCTTCTAAGATTTTTCAATTGTAAAGAAATTAACCAGAAACAGAAATGTAGCTACCTGGGAGACTTCAGTTCTCTATTAAGTGGCTTTCTTTTATTTGTGCTCTTTTAAGCTTCAAGGGATCTCTCTATCCCACATAGAAACAGAATTCTTATAACATGTGAAATGTGATATTGCTTTTCCCTGTTTGTTTTGGTATCACACCGGGCAGTGCTCAGGGTTTACTCCTGGCTGAGCTCTCATATCAATCCTGGTGGGCCTGGGGACCGTATGGGATGCCACGGATCAAAGCCAAGTTAGGCACATGAAAGGCAAGTGCCCTACCTACTGTATTAATGCTCCAGTCCAGATGTGTGATATTTTTAAACACACATAAGATAGAAATCTGAGCATACTTTTCTATTTTGACATTTTAAAAAATTCTGCTCTTTCAGGCTCATCTTCCATTTTCAATTAATTTCAGACTTATCAATTTATTAACTTTAGTAATTACTGTCAGGATTTATCAGACAAAACAGGGTTAAAAGGCTTTGTCATTTATCAAGTGTGGGAATTGTGAGCAAGTTACACTATGCTATGCCTCAGCTATCTTTTTTTTTAATTTATTCTTTAATTAGTGAATCACCATGAGGGTACAGATACAGATTCACATTTTCGAGCTTGTTTTTCCCTCATAGATTGTTCGCAAACAGATTCCTCCACCAGTGCCCATTCTCCACTACCAATAAACCCAGTATCCCTCCCACCCCCTAATCCCATCTCCCCCCCACCCCACCCTGCCTCTGTGGCAGGGTATTCCCTTTTGATCTCTCTATCTCCAATTGGGTGTTGTGGCTTGCAATAGGGGTATTGAGTGTATGTCTCAGCTATCTTATCTGTAAAAACAAGAACCATGTAACTGTTTCCTCACACAATAATTTAGAAAATAGTAAATCAAAGTTTAATGAGGAAAGAAAAAAACCTAGCAAACCACTTAGCATAAGTAAAATGAATACTAGCATTATCACTTGCTTATGAAACCTTCAAAGAATTATTAAGATAATAGTCTCTATCTCAAAGGACTACTGTGATGTAGGACTACTACATGAATTGAGTGTACAAGAGCATCTATATGCCTATTAATAAATAAAAATACACTGTGTTTGGACCAGAGCAGGTAGGGCTCTTGACTAGCATGCGACCAATTTGGTTCAATCCCATGCACTACACATATATGGTCCCAGCAGTCTTGCTAGGAGTAATATCTAAGCACAGAGGTGGAAGTGAGACCTGAGCACAGCTGGATGTGACCCCAAAACAAAACACCACCTTGTGTCTTTGGGACCAGTCGACTGTGGAAACCTTCCTTGCTGGCCAGGGAGCCAATCCTGTTGATTGGCAAAGCTGTCACCATTTCATTAGTATCAGATTCTGACCCGCAAAAAGGAACATTCCACAGAAGAAAAAAAGAAAAAAGAAAAAGAGAAAAAAAAGAAACAGGAAGAAAAAAAAAGAAAAGAAACAAATATATATCCATCTAGCGTGTCAGTATAAAGAAAAATGGTATCAGAGAAACTCATTTTCATTTTAGAAAGATAAATCTAGCTAAAATGCTAATGATGACAGATGCACAGAGGCAAAATAACAAATAGGAAAGGCTATAAAGCTGTTTCAACAATTCAATAACGAACCAAAAAGAACGTGAACCAAAATCACAAGGGAGTGGATAAAACTTAAGGGAAGACTCAAAGGGCTGAACATGCAGCTCAACAACAGGGCCTAGCATGTATCATGCCCTGGCTTCCACCCCTGGCACCACTTAGGAAAATAACAAAGTGAGAGAAGACTCCAGTGTACTTACAGACTGATTATATGAGGAGGGAAGAGGGAGATGTAAACAAAAATTATAAGTGAAAAAAGATTTTGCAATTTTTATAGGAAGAATAAACTAACATAGGGCTCAATAAAAGGTACAAAATCTGTGAGGGGTGATAATGTTGGAAATAGTAGGCAGAAAATACCTATGAACATCAAGGTGGAGTTAAATGGGTATGATGACCAAACAGCCTATGGAGATATTTTTAGAGTTTAGGTTTTACCTTAGAAGACACGTCAGAGTCAGTAGGAAGTGTTAGTGATGAAGCAGGGGACATTTCTGAGGCCTAAAGTTTATCATATATGCTGGCTTCCCTTTCCACTGCTTTTCTCCAGAGGCCCTCAACTTTGATAAAGTCATTCTAACACCAAATACCTTTAATTAGGTGGATATTATTAATCACATTTGTCCATCAAGAAAAATCCATTTATCACAAACATGTATTCCCCCAATCATTTCTAAATATACACAATCTAAACCATCTGTTGCGGGCGGGAGAGAGAAGATGAGGGTTAAAGCACTCCCCTTCCAGGCAGCTGACCTCAATTAAAAGCCCGGCACCACAGTTCCCCCAACCTCACACTGAGCAACTGTCATGTGTGACCACAATCCTCACAAATAAAGAAAGCTGATTAAATAAAACATATTGAAAGTTGGGGCCAGAGTGATAGTACAGTGAGTGGGGCGTTCGCTTGCACACGGCCGACGGGAGTTCAATGCCTGGCACCCCATATGGTCCCCTGAAACTGCCAGGAGTGATCCCTGAGCATAGAGTCAGAAATCGGCTTTGAACACTGGCAGGTGTGGCCCCCAAACAAACAAAAATACATACTGAAGGTCAACAGGAAAAACACAATTAAGATTTACTTTCTTGGGGATGGAGCATTAGCACAGGGGCGGGGGGGCATTTGCCTTGCACGAGGCCGACCCTGGTTCAATTCCCAGCACTTCATATGGTTCCCTGAGCACTACCAGGAGTAATTCCTGAGTGCAGAGCGAGAAGGGCTCTTTGTGCATCATTGGGTGTGACCCAAAAAGCAAAAAAAAAAAATATTTCCTTTCCTGGGCTGGGAGAGACAGAGCAGAAGTTTTATGGTACTTGCCTTGCAGACTGCTGTGACCACAAACCTGGCACCATATATGATCCCCTGAGCACAACCAGAGGGCACTCTTTCTTTTTTCTTTTTTGGGTCACACTGATAACAGTCAAGGATTACTCCTGGCTCTGCACTCAGGAATTAGTCCCGGCAAAGCTTGGGGGATCAAATCCAGCTCAGCCACGTGAAAGGCAAACGTCTACCTGTTGTACTATCACCCTGGACTGTGGGGGTCTGGGTGGGGGTCTCTCTTTAGCAGAAAGCTAGGAAAAGCCCCTGAACACTACCAAGTATGGCCAACCTCATCATCTCCACCACCAAAAAACAAGCAAACAAACAAAAACCAATCACCAATTTATTTTTCTCAGACTATTTTAGGAGAAAAATCAAAATTTTCTTACCTGATGCCCCTATATTTCCCTTATCTTCAGGAACCAAATTTTTATCCTTATTTATGTCTTCAACTATAAGTTTATCAAAATGCTCAATACAAAGTCTGCTGTCAATTTGATATAACAAAGCAGGGCAAAGGCAAGTGAATAAATCAGGTGAGATTGGAGCATTGGCACCATGTCCATAGTATTTTAGCAACTGAGTGACATTCAAACACTGCAAAGAAATAGAAACAATTATGTGAAAGTGTTTTGAGTATGCAAAAAGAATTACTATCTAATTGAAACATCTGTGAATATGTAACACACAAACATCTATTACAAATAAAGCTTTGGTGATAGCAATTAAAATTAACATTTAAAATCATTACCCAAAATAACTTATGGATTTCAACCATTTTCTACTCTGGCATATGAAAAATAATGACTTTCTGCCATCAATAGTAATAACTCACAACAATATTCCCAATATTCTTATGTGGGGGTGGGGGATGGGAAAAATACTTTCCCTAGTCAAATTGCAATCAGTGAGTCAAGATTCTTATTTGTGAAACAAGTATTTAGAATCTGTCAAATATCTAGAGTGCTTTAAAATATTACCATGCTAGGGGGCTGGAGTGATAGCACAGCGGGTAGGGTGTTTGCCTTGCATGCGGCCAACCCGGGTTCAATTCCCAGCATCCCATATGGTCCCACGAGTACCGCCAGGAGTAACTCCTGAGTAAAGCCAAGAGTAACCCTTGTGCATCACCAGGTGTGACCCAAAAAGAAAAAAAAATTACAATGATAGGGCCAGAGCGATATAGTATAGCTGTGGGTAAGGCATTTGCCTTGTATGCGTCTAGCCCCAAGCTGATCCCTGGCACCCCATATGGTCTCCCAATCTCCCCCAGGAGTGACTCCAAGGCAGAGAGAAAGGAGTAAGGCCTGAGAACAACTAGGTATGGCGTAAACCCCCTCAAAAAAAAAAAAAAAAAAACAACGAGGCACACGGGAGTTCTCGGGATGGGGGGAGGGGGCGTTACCGGCACACTCTCCGCCCAGATGAGATCTGGAGCGGCCACACACAAGCAGCTCCTCACTCCTAAAATACCATGATTCGGGAGGCCCACCAACTACTTTCAGAACCCAACGGCTTCTTGCAGAAATGCCTCTAGACTGTGAACTAAGCGACAGCCCCATGCCGCCATGGGAGGGGGAAGGTTTTTCTCTCTAGGCCTTTCCTTTTGGCACCAGCGTGGCGACCGTCATCTTATTGAGCCCACTAACCAGAGGTGCCAGCTTGTAGTGACGCAACTTCTGGCAGAAATTTCTCTGGACTTAATTATTAAAATACCAGAAATCCAAAACTGCACAGCCACTGTTGTGGCCCTGTGACCTCATATGCTCTTCATACTCAGCAATGGAAAACAAATTATCAAATGATGCCTTTTCAGCAGGTCTGATTGTTGGGGGAAAATTCCGAATAAAAATAGTGAGTTTTCTGTTGAAATATTGCATGTAATCAAAGCTAAGAGAAATAAAGTGAAAATCATCAGCCACACAGGCTGGGGGGTGGGTAGGTTGGGGGGTATACTGGGGTTCTTGGTGGTGGAACATGTGTACTGGTAAAGGGATGGGTTTTTGATCATTGTATGACTGAGACATAAATCTGAGAGCTTTGTAACTTTTCTCATGGTGATTCAATTTTTTAAAAAAAAGTAAGTAAAAGAATAAATATCAAAACCCCAAAGCCCCAAAATATTGCCACAACATAGACATCTTCACCACCTCAGGTACCCCAAAGAATATTAGACTGAGGAAGACTAAATTTAAAAGATGAAAAGGCAGCTTCATATGCTGTTATTTCAACACACTAATGTGGTTGCATATCACCTGTGGCTCACATTTGGCTGTGGCTTAAATAACACAAATTGCAGCACATGCATCAACATATTAAGTGCAAAACAAAGCAAAAAAAATTGCAACCAATGGGTAAGTCCAATATAGAGTACAAACAAATCCAAAATTAAGGCAAGGATGATATTGCCTCATTCATACATATCCATTCTAACTTACAATCATGCTTACTGACCTACAAGCTCATTATTTTATCTCTGGCACAGAAACAAAAAATTAAAACCTAGAAGCAAACAAAATCACTCATCTTTTACTTTTATTATAATTTCTGTTTCTTGTTTTTGGGCCACATTTGGCAGGACATATTACTGACATATTACTGACTCTGAGGTCAGGAATCACTCCTGGCAGTGCTCAGGGAATCATATTCAGGATGCCGGGGATAGAATCCGTGTCAGCTTGTGCAAGGTGTTCGAATGGTCTACCCACTGTACTATTGCTCAGGACCTCTTCGTAAATCTTAATCAAAATGATGTGCAGCCTAATTCAGTGCATAAAATGCTACCAAAAACACTGAGAAAATTTCCTGTATACATTAGACCTGCAGAGTCAAAATCAACAGTTCTAATGATGCACACTCTAAAAATCTGACAGAACAATAATAAAAATATTTAAAGTTTATACTACTACCCATATTAGTAAAAATATTTGTTTAAACGTAAATAGATTTTAATTATGCTATTTTTAATATAAGGAATATATGTTAAAGTGAGTATTTACAACTGCTAAAGGCCTAATAAAAATGATGCCTTAACATTCAAAAGAACAAAAGCAACCAGTGCTGGCGTGGATGTGGGGAAAAAGGGACATTCTTTCACTATTGGTGGGAATGTCCACTGGTCCAGCCTTTCTGGAAAACAATATGGACAGTCCTTCAAACACTACAAATTGAGCTTCCATATGACCCCACAATACCACTTCTTAGGAATATATCCCGAGGATGCAAAAAAGCACAGTAGAAATGACATCTGTACCTATATATTCATCGCAGCACTGTTCACAATAGCCAAAATATGGAAACAACCCAAGTGCCCTAGAACAGATGACTGGTTAAAGAAACTTTGCTACATATACACAATGGAATACTTTGTAGCTGTTAGGAGAGATGAAGTTATGAAATTTGCTTATAAATGAATAGACATGGAGAGTATCATGCTAAGTGAAATGAGTCAGAAAGAGAGGGACAAATATAGAGGGACTGCACTCATTTGTGGAATGCAGAGTAGCATCACATGAGGCTGACACCCAAGGACAGTAGATACAAGGGCCAGGGGGATTGCCCCATAGCTGGAAGACTGCTTCATGAGCGGAGGGGAGAAGGCAAATGGAATAGAGAAGAGATCACTAAGAAAATGATGGCTGGAGGACCCATTTGGGATGGGAGATGTGTGCCGGAAGTAGGTAATGGACCAAACATGATGACCTCTGTGTCTGTGTTGCAAGCCATAATGCCCAAAAGTAGAGAGAGAGTATGGGGAATATTGTCTGCCATGGAGGCAGGGGGAGGGTAGGAAAGGGGGGGTGGTATACCCAGGATATCAGTGGTGGGGAATGTGCACTGGTGAAGGGATGGGTGTTTGATCATTTTGAGACTGTAACCCAAACATGAAAGCTTGCAATTATCTCACGGTGATTCAGTTAAATTAAAAAAAAAAAAATGATGCCTTATTCAGAGAAGAAATACAAAGATATATACTTACATGAGGAATCGAGAAAATACACAGGGTGAGGTTATTTTTCCACATTAGATAATACTCCCCCTTTCTCTTTCTCTCTCTCTCATACACATATGGCATGTAAAGTGGCACACACATATAAATATATGTTATATATACGTATGTATATCTGTAATATACATGCATTCAACAAATTTTTTCTAAACTTCAGGAAGACTGCTAAAATTAGAATAAATAAGACTTGTTGGCATATCTTCAATGAACTAAAATATATTTAAGGCAATTCATTTAAAACGAAGAAAACAAACACAAAATATTTCAAAGAACATGAAAAATTTAAAAGAAAAATCATTCCATTACTATTGGAGTTATAAAACTTAACTTGGGACCTTCAAAACATGTGTGATACCATTACAATAATTCAAACAATTATTAAACCTAATTTTGAGAACAAAAATATAGACAGAAATCTTTAATCTGATCTTAATTCCTTAATATCATTTAGTTGAGGAACATTACCTAAAAAATAAGTTTGGATAATGGATTATTCCATTGTCACTTTTCTCATTAACTGAAAAGCTTCACAAAACCAAGAATCACAGAGCAAACCTTCTAACGCTCACCTCATGTTGGCGGTCATCGTCATTATGATCTTTGTGACTAGCAGCTGTATAAATTGCACTTTTTTTATTATGTGGTGCTTCTCGCTTCCTAGTATGTCGAAGTTCACCTTCATTATCGGGATCAAAAACTTGGTGTCCATGGCCAGGATCATGACCATTATGTTCTGGAAGATGGCCATGAGAATGACCTGCATTATGTACACGATCAGGTTTGTGGACCCGATTATGCTCATACCGTGCACCCTGACCACTGTTAGTGGGGAAACCTGGTGTATTGACCTCAGAATTGTCATGAATTTTCTTCCTTTTCCTGTCCCTCTTTTTTTCTTTTGGTACTTTACTGTCAGACTGTTCCTGTGTCTTATTGGTCTCTGTTGAAGGTCCGTGACTGGGCTCCCCACGCTCACTCTGAGTACTGGAATCATTAGGAAGATGGCGAGTCGCGTTATGATCAAGGTGATGATGCAAACAGTGGTGACGGCACAGGTGATGATTACGGTCGTGCATGTGTTTCTCATCAGACTTGACAGACACTTCAATTGTCTCTTTCTCTGGATCACACTTATGATTTCTTTTTGTTGATACGCTGGTCACAGTTTGGTTTTCTGAATTTAAATGGTTATGGGAATGCTGGTGATTATGTGAGTGAAAATGCTTTCCCTCCTGAACTGCCAAAATATCTAAGTGAGAGACATGATCGTGACCAAGCTCCTCATGATTGATCTCAACTACTTTGATCTCTCCAAGGCCCAAGTTTGTCAAAAGTTTCTCCAGACCAAAAAACGATAATCTTCCATTTTCACCATAACGGTCAAAAAGTTTTTCAATATAGTATTTTTTTTCATTTTCCGCATCTGGCACTGGAAGTTTGCTTGACTCCGATTCTGTTACCCCATAATGGTGTCTGTGATGGTCTTCAGAGCCATGGTCATGTCCTTCATGGCAATGGTTGCAGTGGTGGAAAATAAAAGTCAGCAAACAGATGAGGCAAAATTTTGTGTGCATATGTACCTTCATTTCTATTTTTCCTAAAGGGAAGTAAACAGAGAGGCAATCATTAGTTTACACTCAGACATATCCAAGGGCCATAAATTCTCTAGCAATCTTTTTGCTAAGCAAAGGTTTTGACCATTTTTCCATGGCTAAAAATCATCCCTGGGGGGCTAGAGAAAGAGCACAAGAGGCAAGGTGCTTGCCCAGCATGCTGCTGGCCCTGGTTCCAGGCCCATGAATCATGGATGGTCCCCTCAGCTGCATCGGGATCAAGACAAAATATAAGGCCTTGTAGGGACAGCCCCTGAGGCACCGCAGGGTATGGCCTGGTCATTCCCTCCTACCCCCACCCCGACCCCCACTTCCTCATACAAACCGGCCTTTTCTGGGCTTGACAAACAACTGGGTGGTAGGACAAAAGTAAAAACTGGCACACAGGATCCACCCAAGAACAAGGTGTGGTCTGGAGCTCCCTCTGCCCTCCGCCCTACCCCCATGCCCCCCCCACCCCGTGGCTTCCGGATGACTGGTTTTCTTCTTATCTGATCTTTACAGAAAAGTCTGATCCCTAACCTAGCCCTGGTCAGTGTGACAGGGCATTCAGAAATGAAAATGTCATTCACAGCTAGACTGGGTATTTAGAAACTTTAAAACAAACTATAAAAATTGTTAGTTTAGTTTTGGGTATAAGAATTACTTCAAGCAACTATATTCCTAATAATTAGAAAACAGTATCAGTTACAGTAGCAAACATAAGATATTCATACAAAAAAGATAACATACTATTGAGAAATTAAAGACCTAAATGAATGACTATATTGTGATCATGGCTGATGAGTTATTAATCCAGTATAATTCCTGAAAACCAAATAAGTTATTTTATGAAAAGTGATGTTTTTACTGTTTATAGGAACTCAGAGGCCAACAGTAATCAAAATCTTTGTGAAGGACATAACAGGAATGCTTACACTGCCAGGTAAATATAGTATGGAACTTGGTATAAGCACAGACAAATAAATCGAAGAAACTGAACAATATAAAATTAGGAAGAAGTGCTGAGAGTTAATGCCTGAGGTAAGGAACTTGCCGTGCATGCTACCAACCTTGTCCGATCTCCAGCACTCCTAGAAGCAATTCCTGAGCACAGAGGCAGAGCTAAGTCCTAAGCCATGCTGGGTACCTCCCCAAAAGACACCCCTGCTCCTATCCCAAACACCCACTTCCCCAAAAAATACGTAAAATTTAAAAATTAGTGAAGAATGTATTTCCTGGTTTCTTGGTTAACTAGATTTTCATATTTAAGAATAAAAATAAAAGGCAGAGAGTCTCTTGCCCGCACGCCTGGCTGTCTTCCCCGGGGCCCTTCGGAGGGGATGGGCTCCAGCTTCCCTCCCCACCCTGAGCAGAGCTCCTGGAGGCCAAAGACCACCAGAACCTAGCTATAGCTATGCTGGAGACCCCTCTCCACATGTTCGGACAGGCCTCATGCATGAAGGTACCGGCAGAGGAACCCAAGTGTGTGTGATCCCATCAACGGCCAACATCCAGAGAGAGAGAAATTGGTGATTAATAGGATTTCGTGATTCGTGAAAAATAGAAGCTGGTCCCTACTTTATCCACATAAGAGTTAAAGATCATTTGGGAGCATAAATATAAAATTGAAAGTTGTAGGGAAGACTATGGAGTCAACTAGATTTGCATATTCTCCTAGTGGGATGATTAACATCTTTAGGAGAACTATTTGGCAGGATGTGTCAAAAAACAAACTTAAGTATATCGTGTCACACAGCAAGACTATTACTCATAACAGATATATTTGTACAGAAACACCAAAAAAGCACAAATATGTAAAAGTTATTTAATCTTTAACCTTACAAATGCAAAAAGGCAAAAAGATCATCAAAAGACAAATGGATTTGAAAGAGTAATCTTACTCCAGAATACCACACAGGAATAAAAATGCAATTACAGGGATCATAGCACTAGTATAGTAAGTAGGGCGCGAGCCTTGCATGCAGCCGACCTGGCTTAGATACCTGACACCACATGTGGTCCCTAGCACCTGCCACCCTGAGCTCAGATCCAGGAGTACCCCTGAGCACCACAGGATGTGGCACAAAAATCAAAATTTTAAGTAAAATTAATTTCATATATAGGCATAGTTGAGCCTTAACAGATATTAGATTGAGCAAAAGATTAAAAACACTCTAAAGAAACTATACTACATAATTCCATTCACATAAAGTTAAAATGTGCAAAATCGGGGACTGAAAATAATAGCTCAATGGCCTACCGAGAATTTTATTTGGGAGGCTTGAGTTCATCCCCAACACAAGGTCCCCCAGACAGAGCGGGCTTCGCCCTTGAATAAGGCACTCTTCAAAATTAAACCGCAGGGGCTGGGTCGATAGCACAGTGGATAGGGCGTTTGCCTTGCACTAGGCTGACCGGGGTTCAATTCCCAGCATCCCATATGGTCCCCTAAGCACCGCCAGGAGTAATTCCTGAGTGCAGAGCCAGGAGTAACCCCTGTGCATCGCCGGGTGTGACCCAAAAAGAAAACAAAAAAATTTAAACCACAACCATGGCTACTGTTTGAATAGAAAGCAGGGATTATAAAGTGTGGTAATAATAATGCCCAAAAGGAGAGAGAAAGGGAAAGAGAGAGGGAGACACAGAGAGAGAAAGAGAAAGGGAGAAGGAGAGAGAAGAAAAGTACCTATCACAGAGACAGGCTGGGGGGAGTGGGAGAGGGAGCTAGGGGGGTGTGGAAGGAAACTGGGGACACTTGGGAAATGTACACTGGTGGAGGGATAGGAGTGGAATACTGTATGACTGAAATCCAATCATTAAAAGCTTTGTAATGGGCTATCTCACAATGATTCAATATAAAAATAAAGCCTACACATACAGAATATAAACAAAGATGTGGTAATAGCCTCCTTCTTAACATGAATAACTTGTTTATTTTTTGATAACTATTAAACACATGCCCTGTGAATTTCCTTATTTCAGTGAAGTTTTAAAAAGCAATATTAGGGGCTGGAGTGACAGTAGAGCAGGTAGGGTGTTTGCCTTGCATGTGGCCGACCCAGGTTCGACTCCCAGCATCCCATATGGTCTCCAGAGCACCACCAGGAATAATTCCTAAGTGCAGAGCCAGGAGGAACCACTGTGCATCACCGGGTGTGACCCCCCCCAAAAAAAAAAAGTAATAATATTTTTAGTGAACATGGTTATGAAACAATTGCAAAAAGTATAAATAAGGTGAACAAAACCAGTTAAAGGAGGTACTTACATTATTCAAGGGCAGTAAAAAATTAGCAAAACAAAAACAAGCAAGATAAGCCTATCTGAGTAGGATAAACAGTCTAAGTTCCTCTTTCAAGATATGCATAAATATACACAAATTTAATTCAATGTCCATCAAAATCCTGACAACTGGGTTAGGTGAGATTTCACAAACACACCTAAAATTTAAATGCAAAAAACTCCAGGGGGAACCAAGACAATTCAGAAGATCAGCAATGTGACAGACTTATTTTCTATATAAAGTTACACTAAAATAACCAAGAACTGGCACTTGAAAAGACAAATAGAACAGAAGAGTAGAACAGAGACTAGAAAAAAAAAACTGTGAACATTTTTTCCTTATACCATAGATAGATAGAAATCAATTTTAAAATATTAAAGACCTTCTGGGAAGGTCTTTAATAAAAGGCTATTATAAAAAGCAAAATTTTTAATAGAAATGTTTTAGGGGTCAGAGAGATAGAGCAGGGAATGAGGTACTTTCCTTGTATGTGGTGGATCCCAGTTTGTTCCCTGGCACCTGCATATAGTCCCTCGAGCAATGCTGACAATAATCTCTGAACACAGAGTGAGGAATACACCTGAGTATAGGGGCTTACAATTCTAAGTACAGTGTGGACCAAAACACGAACAAGAAAATTTTCTCCACACAAAGCTCAAAAGCACAAGCTTATTTAATATTTTAAATATTACACTATAATAAAAAAAACACCATCAGTAATATAGCTTATGACAAGCCATACCCTAGGATATATTTTATAAACACATGCATAATATATACAAAAGTCAGAATACAGAGCATGACACATATACATAAAAATGGAAAAAACTACAATACTACATAAACAATAGTGTGATTATACAAGACAACTGTTCGAAGAGCAACATGATTACGAATAATCTAGGTATCAAAAGGCAAAATTAGTATACCTTAAAAAATAGCCTACACTGTTCGTAGAAATACATACTTAGAGAATCATTTGGGGAAGCAATTCAGCTACTAAAGTTGAATTTGAACATATTCTAAGTCCCCAAATTTGGCTTCTATTTATCCACCCTAGAGAAATTCTTCCACTTAGGCATGGAGGAGACATTGACACAAATTCAACCATTCTTATTACAGGTAGGGTGTGTGTGTGTGTGTGTGTGTGTGTGTGTGTGTGTGTGTGTGTGTGTGTGTGTGTGTGTGTGTGTGTGTGTGTGTGTGTGTGTGTGTGTGTGTGTAATAGTGTAATACTGGGTTGGAGAGAAAGTATGGGGTTTGTCTTGCATACAAGGGATCCTAATTAGAATACTGGGCAGCACCAGGAGTAAAAGCCTTTAACAATGCCAGGTATAACCCAGAAAAAAAACAAAACTATAAACAAAATGAGAAACATCCTGTAACAGACATTTGGTCACAAAAGATTGAACTAGAAGCTAAAACAACAAAAGATTACCAACAACAAAATGTTGTTGTTAAAACAACAAAATATTCACATAAAAATAAGTTAGAAATGGTTGATTCCAGGACAACTGTACTATCATAAACAAAGACTTTTATCCTTAGATCTGTTCCTTCAGAGATTCAAGACAATGATTTACTTCCAATGATCCATCCTTCACAACTAGGCATGAAACCTTTCTGTGAAAACCCTCTTACATTTCTCTACACAAAGCTTTGGTGAGACTATCACTAACACATGCCAAAACCAATCACTAAAAAGGGAAGAAATCACTATTAGAATTGGAAAAATACCATCTTTCCTCTTTCCTTGTTGAGGAGAAGGTCCACTAGCAAGGGTGAAAAACGGTAACGGAACAGCAATTGCTAATAGAAACAGTGCTTGCTTCAACCATATATGCCCTTCAGTAGATGAAAGCACCAATGTGGAGTAATTAGGTAAAGTAATACTGGTTGTAAATTATAACATGTCCAAATCTCAAAAACAAATATAAAAGTAAGCAGCAAAATGATGCATTTCATATCACTTACACACAATTAGAAATACAGAAACTACCTGATACTGAGGAATCCATAGACATAAGCAAGAGTTTAACATGAGGATGGTTACATTCTAGAGAGGGGCTCCTTACAGGGAGAGAGGAATCAGATAGTGGAGACAGACAAATTTAACAACTACAGTGCTCTCTCCAGAAAGGAAAGGAATCCAAAGTAATGTGACAATTTGTTAAAGCAACATAACATTTGTTTTTGCTGTATTTTCTATAGTTTTAAAAGATTACATAACCTCTATTACTGATCACTCAAAGCGCTTTAAAAAGGGCAGCCAAAGAAATATGAGGCATGCAGAAATGTACATTGTTGCACTCTTGCCAGACATACTAAATTAGAAACTCTGGCAGTAGGGTTCAGCAATGTTTTATCCAGTCTTCCTAATGAATCTGATGAAGCAAGCTAAAGTTTGAGAACACATGTCTACAAATGTATCGAATACTCCTATTCATTTAAAATGGTACTTTAGTCAAGTGACTACTATGCTTACCTCAATAGACTGGATTCAACTATGAAATGGCATATATGAGAACAGAATGGGGGGGAGGGGGCGTGCAATGAGGATTTGGGCCACACCCACCAGCTTTGCTCAGGGCCACTCCTGGTGGTACTCAGGAGACTATATTCAAGTTACCCATATGGAAGTGTCTAATGATGGTTAGGTCAGCCATATGAATTGAGTCCCTTAACTCCTGTGCTATCTCTCTGGACCTGTGAGTTCAGAATTAAGTTTTTAAGATAGTCAATTCTAAAGTTCTGCCACAAAAATCTTAATGCAAGCACTTTAATTTCTTATGTAATCTCATAGATATCATTTAAAATATATCAGTTATTAGCACAGCGCGTAGGGCGTTTGCTTGAACGCGGCTGACCCGGGTTTGATTCCCAGCATCCCATATGGCCGCCTGAGCACTGCCAGGAGTAATTCCTGAGTGCAGAGCCAGGAATAACTCCTGTGCATCACCAGGTGTGACCCAAAAAGCAAAAAAATAAATAAATAAATAAATAAAAATTTAAAAATTAAAAGTAAATAAAATATATCAGTTATATTTGTAACATAATCAAAGGGAATGAGTAATAGAGACCAATCACCATTAAGCAAAAAGATGTTATGCTCTCTACAGTTACCTTGGTTTTCCACTGGAAGAAGCTACTGAAAGGTGATGTTATGAAAGTTATAATCAATCATTTGATATGTAAGTTTCTTGTGGGTTATTCTTTGCACATTAGCTCACAGTCAAATAAATACTAGTGGTGGAAATAAATCATATAATTTCCAGACAACATCAAGTCAATGGCTCAGTGAGACAGAAAACTGTGGGTGTTTTAAAATGAAATGTACGTTGATATGTGTCTCTTAGTTTTTTTTATATGCACTGTACTCAATTTGTTTACTGCAAAGACCCGAAATATCTGGAAACCCCTTAATCATTTACATTTCAGAGCAGCATTAGTAAATATATGAATGATTCATAGGAGTAATATATAAACTGTTACATATTTTTAAAGTGGATCACTCTCAAATGTATACAATATATACAATATATACATACTATAGCAAATGTATACATGGAACATCATTAGGACTCAATGCAGAGACCTTGTCCAGAGAAGTGGCTTAAGAAACAGGCTTTCTTGGGGCTGGAGCCATAGCACAGTGGGTAGGGCATTTGCCTTGCACGCGGCCGACCCGGGTTCTAATCCCAGCATCCCATATGGTCCCCTGAGCACCGCCAGGGGTAATTCCTGAGTGAAGAGCCAGGAGTAACCCCTGTGCATTGTCGGGTGTGACCCCCCCCCAAAAAAAAAAAAAAAGAAACAGGCTTTCAGGCCATAGTACAATGGGGAAGGCTCTTGACTTGCATTTGACCCACATAAATTCAGCTTCTCAGCATCCTGGACCAGCATCCTGTCTGGTCCCCCAAACCCCAAGAGTTATCCCTAAATGCAGAGCCAGGTGTAAGCTGTGGGCAAACCAGATGTGGCCAAATCGACTAAGAAAAAAAGAAACAAGTGTTCTCAAAAACAGCCAGAACAAAAGTACCTTGGGAGGCATTTGCCTTGCACACAGCTGACACAGGTTTGATCCCCAACCCCATCGGGTCCCCTGAGCTCTGCCAGAGGTAGATCCTGGAGCAAGCGCCAACAGTAGAGTCAGGAGTAAGCCCTGAGCACCACTGGGGGTGGCCTCAAAACAAAACAAAAAGCCCAGGAGACTCCTACAGGTTTGTGAATCCCTCACATTGGTTTTATAAGGGAGCTATCCAGTCAGAGGAGAAATAACACTGATGTTTATTCTGATTCTAACATGTATTCAAAAGCATCAAACAATGTGGATGTGGCATTTACCACACTACCTATATTCCACTGAGAACGTGTCACATGACCCCAATTAGTTATGACTGAACAATGTAATCTGACCTATAATCAAGTGTTTTCCAATCATTTCATAGACTTAGAGAATCCTTTTCTATTAAAAAAAATTTTTTTTTGACTAGAGAAAGAAATGGGGAAAATGTTGCCTAAGTCCATGTACCACACAACCCTAACTGGACACCAGTCCCGTGCTGGATTCAGTGTTGCCCTAGTCATCACTTACTTAATGCCTTATGTTTTGGGAGTTTTCCACATTTTTGATAACACTGATTTTTTTAATGTTTTGATTAAAGTTCAATTTATAAGAAGCTATCCAGAATATTAAGTGAGGACTTCACTGTAAAACAAAGATGGATGCGATATGTTGTTGCCCGGTGTATTAAATCAAGGCTTTGATGTTTATACAGAATCGTTCTTTTTTAAAAAATGGAAAAGGAATTCTTTAAAATAATCAAACAGGTGCAGCATTACTTATGCCCAAACTCAATTAGTATTTATCTGCTATTTTTATATGAACAAATCTCAGTGTAAAAAGTAGACTGAATCACAAATTTCAAGGGGCTAGGGGGCGCTAAATTGGTATTCCCAAGTATGCATCAGCAGATGACTGGTAAAGTGAAGGGATGGAATGGCACATATCTGATCAAAAATAAAAAATATTCAGACTTCTAAAGACAGACCTCTAATATGAAATAAAAATTAGAATTCACTCACTTCCAACCTGCTCATTCTAGCTTAGGATCTTTGGGTGGCTGGAGTACAGCTATGCAGCTTGGGACAAAGGTGGGAACCAATCACAGGAGACTCTCACATACACTCACTTAAATGGGTTAATACAAATTAACATAATGAGCAAACCCAACTTTGGGATGTAGTAAGAAAATGAAGTAGAGAAAACTAGCATTGGTAGAATGGGGACATGAATGGGAACTTTATTTTTTTCTCTTAACAATGTTCAATAGAACATTTTTTGAGGCCACGCTGTCTGCTAAACATTCATGTACAAACCTGCATTTATTATTATCAAAACAACTACTTCAAATTTCCACTTTCTAATTTCATTACAGGGATCCTAGAACCATTCTGCAGTCACCTGTGCTATCCCTGTATCTGTTCTGCTTGTAAACACAAAAAAATTATGTAAAGATCAGTACATGTACTGGCTGCACTGCTTTTGCAGCTGTCTGCCACACTCGTTGCCTTTCGGTAGAGGCTTTACTCTTTTTTCCAAAGCAAAAAATGCACAAATCTACAAATCATGCTTCATAATGCTTCATAATGAGGACCCGAAAGGCAGTGCTTAGGCCAGACAGAGGTAATGCAGGAGGGAAGGCCAATGGCCTGCCTTTAGTCCTCCTAGGTTTGAGACTCAATCCCTGGCACTCCTATGAGCCCCCAAGCACCACCAGGGGTCATTTCCAAGCAAAAACCTAGGGAATAGCCCTAGAGCACCAAGGGTTGTGGCCCTCCTCCCATTTGGGGGGGGTGCTGGGAAGGGGGATAAGACAGTTAATTTTAGGAACTAAAGTCATCTGCAGAGCTGTGTTCTGTTTTGACTCATCAGCACTGGCAGTTTCCTTCACTGTAAGAGTAGCTACTGTCACTAACTCAAACCTTTATCCTCCATCTATCCTCACTCTGTGCTTTGTTTTTTTCAGCCTCCTATCATTGCTGCATATCCCTGATTTCGAAACAGCTTGCCATTCATAAGTATTGCCAGTTAAAATAATCCTTCCTTTCCATAAGGTCATCTTTTATGCTTCTGACAACATGGCTTTCTTCCCAACAGTGGGATCTGTATGATTAATTTTAGCTTCCTTACAATTCTTTTAAGCTTTTCTTAATTGCTAAACAAAGTGAAATGATTCAATGCAACCATTTAGTAGAATCTTACTAAAGTGTAATTCAAATGTCATTTTATTTTTACTAGCAGACTACCAATTCGTTATATGTGATCTTTATTATCATTTCCATTGTGTCCAACATACAAAAACTATAAAAATTCTTCTAGAGGATTAGCAGACATTGTAGAGTCCCCTACAATCTCCTCCAGAAATGCAGAATTCGGGTAAATTTTATAATCAATAGGCACCATAGAAAAAGAAGAAGAAACTTATTAATGACAGAAAAAAATGGTGAAAATGCATTAAAGTAAAATAGTTTATTTCAAAGACGAGATTTTCAAAGTCATAACAAATTGACACTAAACTGCTAAAAGGGGCTAGGATGGAGTGAAGAGATAATGCAGCAAGTAGGGCATTTGCCCTGCATATGTCTGGCTGACCCCGCTGTTCTAAATGAAATTCTAATTGTACTGATAAACAGAACTGGGATATAGAAAATGAGAAGGTACTTGGAAAGGTGGATCGTACAAAATTTTCATCCTCATACAATGGCTACACCTGGAAAGCAACAATTAATGAGCATATGATTTGAATGAACATATGATTAATGAACATGATTAATAGGAACATATGATTGATAAGTGGCAGGCATTTACAGGTCATCAACTACAGAAACTATAATTAGTACTACGGATATTCTTGTCTCTTAATTTTAATTAAGACATATAATAAAGACAGGGGAACTAAGTTTTCTATTACCTAAAAAGTCATGGAACTATTTAACACTTAAACCTATATTTATATATAACTTCAATTTTAAAAAAATTTTAAGTGAGCAACCATGTTTTTAAAGCTTCTTAAAACAAATTAACATATTACATATGGGAGAAAATGAAAATACAGTTACATTTTCCACAAACATTTGTAGAGTTTTAATCACAACAGCTATTATTTTAGCTCAAAATTCTGCTATAATTTGCTATTATTAACACTTTTCAGGTCTTAGCACATATTTCCAAACTTATTTCTCAACAATTAGGTTTGGTTATACTGCCACCAGCTGTATGATCATAGTATTCTCATTAACATTTAATATAAGCAATTTTGGCTTAAGTAAAATAGTAAAATATCTCAATTGATTCCTTTTTTTTAAGATGCCATCATTTGCAAAGTTGTTCATAACAGATTTGTTTCAGGCATACAATGTTCCAACACCAATCCTACCACCAATGTCCCCTTCCCCCACCAGTGACCCCAGCCTAACCTGTTGTCAGGCAAGTAACAAATTTATTTCATATTACTTACTCCAACAAAATTTTAAAAAATGGCAAATGGAGTAATCAAAAAATAAATCAACAAGTAAATTTGTACAGATTTCTGTATGATTTTAACCTATGTAAATTAATTCAATACAATACAGCATATTAGCTATTCTCACCATAACTAAATTTTTAACTCTGGTATCTAAAATATATTGTACTAAATTTTACTTACACTTGAATTTTACAGCGATAATCATATCTCCTGTCATTAGTGAAGCATTTTTGCATCACTGGTGCATGCTGCTCTACCATACGAAAAGTTAAAAACATATAGCAATTAATCATCAAAAATGGACTTTTCTTGACTTCCTGATAACTCATTCTTTATAAAGGGCTTTTTAGACCAAGTAATAGCCCTGTAGCATTATCTTGTCGTTTATTGATTTGCTCGAGTGGGCACCAGTAATGTCTCCTATGTGAAACTTGTTACTGTTTTTGGCATGAGCAGCTTGCCAGGCTCTGCCGTGTGGGCAAGATACTCTTGCAGCTTGCCAAGTTCTCCAAGAAGGAAGGAGGATCGAACCCAAGTTGGCTGTATGCAAAGCAAATGCCCTACCCACTATGCTATCGCTCTAGCCTGGACCAAGTAATATGAAATACACTTTTAAATTCCCTGCTAAGCAGCAAAAAATTAAGAGGCTTTCAATTTTATTTATATTTTAAAATGTATTTCAGATGGTCCCATACCTTTATTTACATGAACTGTAATATGACTTGGTCATATGTTCTGAGGGTGAAAGCCCTGCTCCGCAATTTTTATTTTGATATCAAATTGTCCAACTTTTGTGTTATATGTAATTTCTTCTGATTTTTATATTTATGATGTTTTATCCTGTTAAAGTGCACTTAAAAAAAGAAACAATTAAATGAACAAGACCCACTAAAAAAATGAATATTTCAAACATCCTTTTATTATAGAAAATAACATCCACTGAACAAAGAGTACTCTTACAAATCTGTTAACAAATTTTAAATGCTTCAGTCTCAAACTTTCAAATACATGTGTTTAGGAAATATTTTTCATAGGATAAGCTCTCATACTTACTACTGAATTTTAACGACATATGATTTTAGTATACTTCTTATTTTCTCCATGATTATTTTTCTTGCACGGATTATATAAAGAAAAATATTGGGCGGGGCCCAAGCTTGGCAGCTTGGGAGAGCACACATGATTTGAAAATAGTAGTACCAGGGGCTGGAGTGATAGCACAGCGGGTAGGGCGTTTGCCTTGCACGCGCCGACCCGGGTTCTAATCCCAGCATCCCATATGGTCCCCTGAGCACCGCCAGGGGTAATTCCTGAGTGAAGAGCCAGGAATAACCCCTGTGCATTGTCGGGTGTGACCCAAAAACCAAAAAAAAAAAAAAAAAAAAAGAAAATAGTAGTACCCAAACTTAAGCCAAATCTTAAAAAGTATGTTCCAAACATTAAGAAATTATTAACTCAGCTGAAATTTGACACTAACACCAAACAAAAAACTAAAAGGCATTTCATTGCTTTATACACTTAACTTATATATACAGAATTTCATTAAACATGTACTATAGTTGATTTAATGATGGAATTTAATACATAACTATGAAAAACAGAAATGTTAGAAAAAATGTTGGGCTTATTGATCTCACTGTATTATAGCAAATGTATTATTCTATTCATCTTGATATGATACAAAAAATTTTCCCATAGATTACTTTAACAAGAGATTATGATCCTGTGTAATTTAGCCAAAAGTATAAAACTTCACATATGAGAAGGGAAAAAAGTATACGCTGTCAAGCAGAGGCACATCAAGAGCCAGTGGAGCAAAGATTTGGTTCATTGGCCTGTAAAGATAGAATCACTGGTTGATTTCTATGAGGCTGTGGAAGGAGAGGAGAGAGGAGGAAAGGGGGAAATGCCTAAGAAAGGAAAAAGACATCCATATGGAAACCTGTGTCTCTTCAAAAGTTACGAGACACAATCACTTAAAATTACAGGTCAACTGTGAAGATGCTACATATGTATTAGAAACAGCATGTCGGAGTTAGGAAGTAGGTCCAAGGTTGCAGGGGGCTTCACATTTCATCTCCAAGCAAATAAAGAAGCTATTCATCCAAGGAAGGGAAAATGAAGAGGAGGAAAGTACCAAAGAACTCACATAATAATGCTTACTATTATTATTACCTATGAATAATACCTAAAAATAAGGCCTATAAATGTACATTTGACTGAGCACGTTACACTTGTTATTCATACAAATTCTAATAAACATAAAATAACGAGGTAACATAAAAACTAAGATTAGGGCTGGCTGACTGTTAACATTGGCATTTTCAAGTAGGCTAGTCTTTGTAACTTAGTAACTGATAGGTGTGGCCCCAAAACCAAAAATAAAATAAAAACTAAAGTGATCACAGTCAAGTCTTAGATAATTACTAAAGAACTGAAGGTAAATTTTAGAGTTTATAGTAATTCATACAATACTCTGGGCCTATGAATGTACATATGCTAGTTAAGATCAAATTCTTCCTGCAACATCCTGCTTTTTTTCCAACCCTTGAAAACATTCCTGAATAGGATGGGTAATGCCCCCAAGTCTGGTATAAATTATTAAAGGTAAATCTGGCAGCTCGAAATGTCAGTGCAGGGCTGGAGCGGTTGTACAGTGGGTAAGGCGCTTGCCTTGCATTGAGCTGACCAGGTTCAATCCCCGGCACCCAATATGGTCGCTGGAGAACCTTCAGAAGTGATTTCTGAGCAAAGCCAGCAAAGAGCCAGCAAAAAGCACTGCTGGGTGTGATCCAAAAACAAAGGGAAAAGAAATGATAATGCAAGGTTAAATATCTGACATCTTTCAGTAATACCTGTAATATACTCATTATAAAAGTAGAATATCGTCTGCCATTAACTCTTGGTGAAAATAATTTAAACACCAATTTTAGATTTTATCCTTATACTTACAAATCTGTAACCAAAACCAGCCCAAGCAATGAGCCCAAGGCCATACACAAGATGGCCATACACTTATCACTGAGCCTCAGACCCAGACAAAATCTAGTCTCTTAAGTCACTGGAAATCTTCAGTCATATTATTAGACTATTACAATTTGTGTTGTAGATTGTCTTCATCTTTACAAAATGAACTTTATTTGGTTTTGGATCGCAGTCACACCCACAAGTGCTTAGGATTTATTCCTGGAGGGGCTCTGGAGACTATATGGGGTTCTGGAGATTGAACCCGGTCAGGTACATGCAAGGCAAGCACTCTACCCACTGTACTATGGCACAAGCCCCGAAAGCACATTTTTTAATATTCTAATTGTGACTGTATTTTGCGGGGGTATATGTATGAGGGGGGTAATTCGGGCCATATCCTTTTGATTCTCAGGGGTTACTCCTGGCTCTGCATCCAGGAATCACTTCTGGCAATGCTCAGGGGACCATATGGGATGCCAAGATTGAACCAGGGTCAGCTGTATGGAAGGCAAGCACCTTACCTATTGTACTGTCTCCAGCCT
Source organism: Sorex araneus (assembly GCF_027595985.1). Lineage (NCBI taxonomy): Eukaryota > Metazoa > Chordata > Mammalia > Eulipotyphla > Soricidae > Sorex > Sorex araneus. Next base: position 228,478,740 of record NC_073313.1, on the reverse strand, counting down.
CGGGCTGTGGCAAATTTTTGAGAATTTATTTGGCCTAGCTTGGAAAAACCTGAAAGCTACCATACTGTCAGCTCACAGAACATATAAGTAGAAAATAATTAAAAAAGAAAAATATGCTTAGAACATTGGTAACTGTATTATTTGAAACTTTACAGCTTCAATAGAAGACTACAGAAATTCTGTAGTTATCAATAAAGTCTTTGAAACTATTTTTGAAAAATTATTCTATTTTTCAAAAATGATTCTATGAATATCATAGTTCAAAATAATTTGAATTTAAAAAGAGCTTACTGTATGATTCTTAACATTTTCTAATTTATTTTTCATACTCAAGGCAGTACCCTTACATGAGACAAAAATGTCACATAGCAAATGTTTATCATTCACAAAGAAACCCTGATTAAATAAAAATTGCTGCTATTCCTCTACAAAACCTAATTTCAAAGACCCTTCTTAAACATATACTCTTAGTACTAATTCCAGACTCCAGCAAGGAAGCTTGGTATTGTACTGTTCTTAGCTCTGAATTCCTTACTAGGAAACAATGGGCTAAAAGGAATCAAGGTTAATCTATTCATTCTAGTGGATTAGCAACACTAGAGGAACTGTTCAAGACAACTGGTATACAGCATTTAGGAATTGTAATTTACACAGAACCTGCTTTAGGAAAAGGTAAGTAAAGCCAACCCCAAGAAAATTTCTTGGACAATCACTAGGGGGCAGTAGCAAACTGTGTGGAGATAGTATCTAAGTTTTAACTTACAGTTTATCTTAAGGAGAGGTGACTTTTGAGGGTTTAAAATGATACAAAAACAACTCTGTGACTGTCCACTCCTCTTTTCCATTTTCTACAGCATGCTTGCTTCCTTCTGCATATTTGACTTGTAAATACAGGCTTTAAATGCGCTCATCTCCCATGTCCGTGAAAATACACAAGTCCATTGCACATGCATTCCTGAGGTCGATACTACACAGACAAGGGCTGATGTTTCACTTCAAAGACTTTCTTGTAGGTAATGTTAAATATAAGTTTTATTTCATTCAATTAACAAATCAAAATTCATGATAAATACGAGACCACCAAGCATTGCACATTCATGAGCACTATGTAACAAGAAGCAATGGAACATATCCCTTAAGGAACAGTCTGGCAGGGGAAAATGAGATGTTATGTCAGGAAATGCAAGAAAGCCATGAAAAAGTATGAGGTCTACCTGTTACAGAAAAAGAATACAATAACTAAGTATACACCTGCAAAGACCTAGTAGAAATAATTAAATCATGCTGGGCTAATCAAGAAAGGAAGAAAAAGAAGGTCCTTCAATCATTAATGAATTGAAGTTATTCAATCATAATGAATAACTGAAATAAATGTAGAAAACAACGTAAGTGAATTATTTGTAGTCCTTTAGTTTATATCATTTCTGTTACAGTAAACCGGAGGTAGGGTTTTTCAGTTCAAGTTCAAAGACTGAGATTTATCGGCCAGAGTGGTAGTAGGTAGTACAGTGGGTAAGAAGCCAGTCTCTTTTTGATTGACTTAGGTTTGATCCTTGGCACCACATACTGTTCCAGAGCCCCACCAGGTGTGATCCCTAAACACAGAGCCGGGGTAAACCTGGAGCATAGCAGGTTGTAGCCCCAAAACCAAAATAACAGACTGAAATTCAGAAGCAAACGTATCAAGCTAAGCAACATTTTTAAACATGAATAGTTTTGAACCCTAAAGTCCTAAACTGACCAATGGGTAAATTCTCTTAATTATAAACAACTGTTGAAAAACTACCTTTAACAGTTTTAACAGCCTATCCTTTATCTTCCATAAATCAAAATTTTTTTTAAAAAGCTCCTCCTGTAGTAGCTGCATGCTAAACTAGAGGCCTGCTTCAAATCAGATGTTCACTGTTGTAGTAGCTCTGCAATTATAATTATAAAATTCAGTATTATAAGCTATATACCTCAATAAAAAAACTAATCAAAAAAGAAAAAGATGACGTTCAAATCATAAAGAACTTTTAAACTGTCAATGGAATATAAATTGGTACTAAGAACAAATTCGGGTCATCATGAACATACTCTCCTATCCTACAAGGTCACTTTTCTAAACATTGTTTCAAAGTAACACCAGGATTTTTGCACATGGTTCTTTAACCACAAGGCAACCTATGAAATTTAGCCTTGAGAAACTGTAGGGAGAACAAAGATACAGTTCAATTAATCTCTGGAACTGAGTTACTCCTTTAGTTCTACAAAAGTCAGTTATGCACTACTTGCTTTAAAAAAAAAATTTGATTAGATTAAGGATCATTCAGTCTTCACTATTTTGAAACCGGTAAGGCCTGCCACTGCTTTGTTAAAGCACGAATTACTTCGTATTTAACGTTTTGAATCACATTTAAAATCCTTCTTGTGCTCATCATACGGAAGAGTTCGAATGAACCCCCTCCTCCCACCCCAGACCCGGCAAATCACTGTTTAGTTTCCCCACAGTACTTTTCACTCGTACAGTGCATTTCTTTCTCTCCCTGCTGGTTTAATTGGTGTCTGATCCTGTGGGTTCTTCACCAAGAACTCCCAGGTACAGAACAAGTGACCTGAAACCATCTGGCGCTCAAACTACGTCGAAGTCTCAACAGTTCATCCTACTCCCCTAGACCCGTCAATTTCAATGACAAACTTATACTCAAAACCTCCGGCTTTCCTTCCCCATTACCTGCTTGGGGCTCAATTAAGTAGCATTTAGATGCACACCGGAAAGAAAAACAAAACGAAACAAAACAAAACAAAAAAAAAACACACACACACATAGACATAGACACACAAAAATGAAACGCAAACCTGCCAGGGGCGAGTTTGGATCCATCCCGACTCAGTTCCCAGGTAAAACTAGAGGACTGGCCGGCGTGGGAGGGGAAAAGTTACAAAATAAAAACCCCCAAAGGGGTGTAGCATCTGCCATCTTTTTTTTCTTTTTCATGTGCTTTGAATGTCACTCCGTAAGAACTCAAAAAAAAAAAAAAGCGACTGGAAGGAACGACCCTTTCCAACTTGGGACGCGCGGTGGGGGGGATGGGGGCGGGGGGCGGGGGGCGGCGCGTCCCGCTGTGCCAAGTTCTCTGCCGGTGCCCAGCGCGTCGGGGTGGCCCATGTGGACGGCGCCCACGTGAGCGGCTCAGCACCGAAGCCACAGGAAGCCCTCCAACGTCACGTCGCCCGAGCCCTCGCACGGCCCCCGCTTCAGCCTGGGTCCACCCCCCCGCCCCCCAGGACCGGCCCTGGGTTCGGGAGCCGCCCAGCCCGGGATGGGGGCGGGGTGGGGAGCCCCCGCCAAGTTCCCCGATGCACCGCCCCGGCCCAGCCCCGGCGCGCTCTCCGGCCCGGGTTTTCGGGAACAAAGCCCCGGCGGCCGCGCCACTTCCCGGCCCAACCCGTCTCCCCCACAACCCCCCCTCCGCCCCCGCCCCACCCGAGCGGAGGGCTCGAGGGGGACCCCAGCGGGCCCCGCGTGCACATCCACACACACCCGGCCCCCGCGGCCCGCCTCGCTCTTCGGTTGATCGGGTGGGGGGGGAGGGCCCACGAGGCCCCCCGCGACAGCAGCACCGGCACCGCCGTCCGTTAAGCTCCCGGCGGCCAGAACAGCGGCGCCGGGGGCTCCATCCTCGGCCGGCCCCACCAGACAGACAGACAGACAGACAGACCCGGGCCCGGAGAAGGGAGGAACCGCCCCCTCCGTCCCCCGGGTCGGACTGCGGGGGTCTCCCCGAGCCTCGGCAGGACAAGTGGCACTCGGTTTCCCTCCCACCCACCCACCCACCCCGGGTGCCCGCGCGCAGGCCCCCCTAACCGCCACCGCCCGTCCAGCGGCCACTCCCCCACTCCCACCGCCGCCCGCGCCGCTTCCCCCGGCCGCGGCGGGAGGCAGAGTCGGGGGCCGGGTCCCGGCTGCACGCGGGAAGGAGGCTGAGCTCGGCCGCCCAGCCCGCCGCAGCCCGGCGCCGACACGAGGGAGCGCGGCAGCCCCGCGCGCAGCCCACCGCGCGCTCGGCCCCCGCTCGCCGCCCGCCGCCTGCAGCAGCTGCGGCCACCCCGGCGCCGGGATCCCCGAGGGACCCAAGCCCAACTCCCGGGTTCTGGTCTCCCTTTCTAAACCCCCGCCACCACCCGCCGCCGTCCCGGGACTCGCAGTCTCCGCCGCGCACGGGGCCGGTTCTGGGGGAGGGAATGTAAACAAATCGGGGTTTTATAGTTACCTCACACTCGAGTGCCGTGTGCATCTCCTCTCCGCTCGGTACCAAAGCCCGGCTGCACCAAATCGTGTATTCACCAAAGCCGGCTGCGCCAACTGCGTCGCGGAGGCCCGCGTGCCCGGCTCCCCGCTACGTTAGTGGCGTACAGAGCCCACTCCTGCCCCTGCGCAGCCGCACCCCGTCCGCCTATGGGTGCTACGTTCTGGGCGTACACGCACTACCCAGCCATTCACTTCGAATAACGCCGCTAGCGTAGGGGAACTGCACCACCACTCGCGGAGTCCTCACGGACGGGCACTGCAAGAGGAAATACCAGTCTACGCAAAATGCGGAGCTCCGTGGCTCCGCGCTAGTTTTGTTCCAAGAAAGGCCGCCGCTGGGGAGTTGGGGCGGCTTCTAACGCATGCGTGAAGCGCCCATTACCCCTCGCTGCCTCTCCCGGCTCTTGCTCGTCGGTTGCTGCGGCCTTGGGCGGGCGGAGGAGTTATGGAAGCTCTGAACACAAACGCTTTCACCAAAAGGTTTTAGATGGGCTGCGTAGATTAGGATGTTTATCTTTTTACAGCTTAGACATCTACGTTACTTTACTCTCTTCCCCATAAAGTAACCTTTCAGTCGGCCAGGGCAAAAAGGAACTTATGTTTACTCCCTGCAGAATAGAGGTCCTTTGCACAGTTCCTTCCCCGCACCGGCCCCCAATGCGTTCTAAAACACTCTTCCTGTGGGCCTTTCTGATCTATAAAAGTTGAGTCCAGAGAGCCTTTAGAAGAATTCTCGGGGCTTTGGGCAACTTTCCAAGGTTTTCCACCTACTTTCTACTACTGAGCTCATGGATTTCACCTTAACAACCAAAAGACAAAAAAACTCCAGCACCCGCCAAGCAAAATCATAGGCTCCATCCTACATCTGGCTCCTTGCACCCACATCTTTGCTCAACCATACCTGCTGGATCGCCCATCCCCACTCCTTTCCCTAAAGCAGTTCACAGCACACATTTTAAAGAAAGCTGATTCTAGACACCTTCCCTTTGCTCCATTTCCCTGCTTCCTGGCGTTTAATCCCTGCTTAAACATTTAATCTGTGTTCTACCTGACATGTCTACCTGTATCTAGCCAGTAACTGCTTAATGGAGTGAGTGCTAAAGAAGATTTAATTATGTCCAGAAGAAAATATAAAATCATTGAACAATAATAGCAAACTTTACTATGAGTCAGATACTTTTTACATGCTTTACATATATTTTCATTTCATACCCTTAACACAGTAAGATAAGTATCATCACACATTCCTACCCCAGAGTACTGAGGCACAGAGAAGTCGAGTATCTTACCTAACATCACGACTAGGGAGAGAGTTGGAACCCAGAACCCCTTAGCCCAACAGCAGAATAGTCCTGCTATCCTGAAAATTTATCTTCATGAAGGAAAAATATTTCAGTTTTGCTTTTAGGCCTACGAAGAACATCCTTAGATACTTAAAAAATCTGTTGACAGTCAAGACACTAAACTTCGCCTATTTTTCTTATTTGAAGGGTGAAACCGTTGGTCACATTCCAGCCAGCTGATTTTTAGGCAAAAGGAGAAGTCTTGAAGGAGAGATAAAGGAAATTAGTTGAATCCCAGCTTCAAGACCTGGATAACATTAATTGTGGAAAATAATAATCATGTTCCTTGGATTCATGAAAACAAAAGAACTGTTGTATTTTTTTCTAAAATCATCCAGTTTCATAAAATCAGAACTACAGTTCTTAGGTTTCGTAAACACCAATGTAAGACATCCTTTGGATTCAAGCAAGCAAAGGATTTCAATTATTTTGCTATTTTATGGCTCATTGTTACTTTATTAAACACATTAATACCTTTTAAATATATTCAGTATCTTCTAGATATCAATATGATATTCCACTCTCATTCCATGCTTTTACTATATATTTACAATGCAAAACTGATATGTACAGATACAGTAAATATTAAATTTTTACATTAGCTGGTCAACAGTTAAAGTTTAATTGAGCTAAAGTTTCCCATGATGCCAACCTATGTTCCAACTCTTCCTCTCAGGATTCTCCAGAAGTCCATATTTCAGGAACTAAAGGGTTAATCCAGAGAGACTTAAAAGCAAGCTCCCAGAAGAGAGCAATGCAGAGAGTCTCTTGCCCTCACGCCTGGCTGTCTTCCCCGGGTCCCTCGGAGGGGATGGGCTCCAGCTTCCCTCCCCACCCTGAGCAGAGCACCCGGCAGCCAAAGCCCACTGGAACCTAGCTATAGCTATGCTCAAGGCCCCTCTCCACACGAGCAAGCGGACAGGCCTCACGCATGAAGGTACCGGCAGAGGAACCCAGGTGTGTGTAATTCCATCAACAGCCAACATCCAGAGACTTAAAAGCAAGCTCCCAGAAGCTTGCAGCCGCAATGATATCTTGTAGCCTACTTCTCCCTCTGGGAGAAACTGGCAAGCTTCTGAGAGTTTCCTGCCCACATGGGACAGCCTTGCAAGCTTCCCATGGTGTATTCATATGCTAAATCCAGTAACAAGCTGGATCCCATTCCCCTGACCCTGAAAGAGCCTTCAGTGAGACATCTTTGGGAGGGCCGAGTTAAGAGAGACTTCTAAGATCTCAGGGAAAGGATGAATGGAGAGGTTACTGAGCCCACTCGAGAAATCGACGATTAACGGGATTTTGTGATTGATTTTTGTGAAAGGATTAATGCGGGGTTAAGAAAACTTGCAGGACTTTGATAAAACTTATTAAAGACTTACATTCCAGTTGATTGATACCTATACTTTACTAATTGTTACATATTCTAAATTTATCTCTGCATCAAACTATAAGTTCTATCTGGAAAATCAGCCTCAAAAATCTACCACGTCACTTAAAACTTCTATACACTCATTTATGTATATGTATATTCATATGTGGTCAAGTATATGCACACCAATACAGCAGTGCTCAGAGAAAAATTACTAAGTGGACTAAGCTACAAACAAGCATATTAATTTACTTATTAGAAAATGAATCTCAGAAAAAGACTTGAAAGTTTATTTGTGTTAGCCTGCTGAGTTAAATAATAGTCAAGGAAAAATATCACATAAAAAAAGCTTTATATATAGGGAACATAGTAGAATAAAAAATAGAACTTTTTAAAGGTCAGACTTTTTTTTTCTTAGCCACTTCATTGATTCAGAAAGAAGTTCATCTCAACTACCAAATGATATCCGGTTTGCAATAGGTAGGGGAAAAGAGTGTATTGAATTATGAGTAGATGGTTCATACTTCATTCATTTTACTTATTCACACATTTACTTACAATTTTATTTTATATTCCTAAAACTTTAAGCATGACTAACATAGTTATGTGGAGCATGATATATAAAACTAATGGTTGGCGATAGTACAGCATGATAGGATGTCAGCCTTGTATGCGACAGACCCGGATATTTATTTCAATATCTAGCTGGCACCCCAAATGGTCCTCAAGCCCCTCCAGGGGTATTCCCTGAGTGAAGAAACTGATGTAAGCCCTGAGTTTAGCAGAGTATGGCCCCCAAACAAAACAACAATATTTTCTGGTCCCTCAGATTTAGAAAAGAACCAACTATGATAGAGAAGATTAAGAACCAACTATGATAGAGAAAATAAGAACTCTATACCTCAGTCTTCTATTGTGACTAAAGGAAGTTCTGGTCCTAAACCTGCTTTTCTCTATAGCAAAGAGCTAAGCAGTTATCATCCAAAATAAAGTTAAGAACATTTCATTAAATAAAGAACATGAGACAATTCAGGTGCAGTATTCCTTCCATGAGTCAAAATCTGTAATAAATCAAAGATAAGGAAACCTCCTAAATTTTATGTTCACTTTACATTATGACTTTTAGAGAACCAAAACAAAGTTTGGTTTAGTCAAGGTATGCCTAAGAGTATTCAGGGAATACTAAATTGTGTTGATAATTGTATTAGGAGGTACTAAGCACCAGAACTTGGAGGAAAAGAGGTGAGTAAAGAAGATATCCAGATATGTTCTACACCCAGACCTCTAAATTAATAATTTTCTTATTTTAGGAAACTGATTTTATTTAACCCTGGACATTGAGGTCCTCATATCCAGACCTGGAGTCAGAAGAATATCAACGGTGCATCTTAATCCCACTGTCAGAGGCCTGCAAAACTGTGTGACTTCAGATATGTCAAGGCCATTGTCAGGGTGAGAAGTGAAGTCTGTAGGGTGGTCTTCTGGTTTTATGGGAAATTATAGCTCTATCTTCCAAAGACCTGTCATTCCTAAAATTCAAATAAGCATCTTGGGAACGTATATGAAGTTCTCACAACTGCCCCAGTACCTCTTTCTAAAGAGCAGAACTAATGTATTCCACAGAGCTCGCCACGTTGAGGATGATTCTCATCAACACAGGGGGATGAACTCATCTCACCCTGGTAAGATAACTTTGACTGCTAAGCCTGTCCAGTGAGGTCACTCTGCCTTGGCAGGTAATGTAATAAAATGAGTTTCAGGCTATTTGCAGAAACAAAAATATGTTAGAAAAGAGGCAGATACAGAGACAGAGAAGAAAGATCTCTGCCATATAAGCAAACTGGGGGCTGAGGGAGTTTGAAGGGAAACTGGGGACACTGGTGCTGGGAAATGTACACTGGTGGAGGGATGGGTGTTGGAATACTATGTGACTGAAATCTAATCATGAACAGCTTTTTAAGCATTTATCTCATATTCAAATAAAAATATTTTAAAAAATAGATTGGAGAAATGAAACTTACAAGTCAAGCAACTCCCTACTCATAAACAAACAAAAAATTAACTTCTGTTTTTTCCTAGAGGATGCTAATCTTAAACTCTCCAGGTCTTTTCATTTGAATTCATCACAATACAAACAAAAGGCTTTTAGCATTAAACATCCCTACTGAAAGAAAGATAATAATGGAAAGGCTTGAAACTTCAGATTTTTCATGGCAGTTCCTTTCAAAAATGAGAATAAAATCTAGTTTCGGTGAAAGGCAAACAGTCATTTGGAAAAATGAACTACAGCAAGGAGCTCTGAGCAAGAGCCGGGATAAGAGGCAGACCACACATTTACTCACTTGGGGGTACCAGAAAGGCTTCTTGCTTCAAACCTACTCTATTGTGCTCATGAATCTCAGGAACTCCACATTTAGAATTTATTCCTAGAACCTTATGATCAAAAAGTCTCTAGGGGAAGTTATCACCATTTTATTATTTGTCTGTGAAGTATATATTTTCAAGATTTTACTGAAGAAGTTTTATTGTTGTTGTTTTGTTGTTGTTGTGATTTTTTTTTTTTATTTTAGGACAGTGTAACCTCCTGGCTCTGCAGTCAGGAATCACTCCTGGTGGTGCTCAGGGGACCAGATGGGATGCTATAGATATAATCCGGGCTGGCTGTGTACAAGGCAAGTGTCATACCCACTGTACAATCTCCCTGGCCTGTGAAGAAGTTTAAAGCAGGGAGATAAGTTTTCTACACTCATGGACCAAAAGTTGAAGAATGCTGATCTAGATTCCTAAGGGTAGTATGGGTAGCAAAACTTAAAAAAGAAAATAAGACATATTTTCAACTATTCTTTCTTCTAGTCAACCCATTCATTCACTTAATGATAATAAGCTGAAGGAAAAGAGCAAATCTGATAAGTAGTCATTTGGGCCAGCCACTAGGGCATAGATGCCAAACACATACTTTCAATATCTTGAAACTCTTAGAGTCACATCAGAAAGCAAACCTTCCAAATATTCACTCCTACTTCAAAGGAGTTTAAAAAAAAGGAAAAGGGAAAAAAAGTAACAGGGCCAGAGCTATAGCACAGCTGGCAATGCACTGCCTTGCATGCAGTGGACCCAGGTTTGATCCCCGGAGACTCGTATGGTCTCTCAAGCACTGCCAGGAGTAATTCCGAGTGCAGGGCCAGGAAGAACCATTTAGCATGTCTGGGTATGACAAAAACAAACATAAGAGTAAAAAACAAACCAAAATAGTCACAAATGTCTACAGAATAATGATAATTCAAAGAATATTTGTAGACAACTTCACTTCAATTTCAATAATATCATCAATGTAGTAATTAGCAGTAAGTTATACTTAAATATTTTTAAACAGCAAGTTCATTGGTTTAGCTGGTTACAGTTAATAAGCTCACTTTAAAAATTTGTTTAAAATGTTATCAATGTGAGAACAAATTTCAACTCTTGCCTAAGGCTTCCAACATAATTCTTAATGAGGCCCATTTCACAACTGCCATTCATTAATCAAGTACATCTTTTAAAATCAAGACACTTGGGTTATATTAACAAGTATAGCGTACCTAAATTTATTAAACATTTGGTCGCTAGAATGCAGCAAAATCCTAAGTATTAGGGAGAGCAATATATAAATTGTCAAAACAAGAGTAGCTTATAAGAATTTCTTATTTTTTTCTTTAAATGTTCCTAAGCAAAACTTGAAATATTTTACCTTTTAATAGAATAAGTGACTTTTGTATTCTTTATAGAATCTTAAAAAGCACCTCTTCTTTCCAGCTACATCTGCAGAGAAGCTTTACAAACTTCCTAACGTTTTGTGAAATGCAACTCTGCAGAGCTTAGTAGTTTGCAATGTAGTATGCTTGGTTCTCTATCTCTTAGATGAGCTCACCTACAGTCTTCACTGATTTCATCACACTCGAGTTTCATTCCAATTACAATGACAATTACTTTCTTTAAGCAGTCATGCTTCAGTCTTTCTTCACACCCCAAACACCTGAAGGCATGTGGTTTAAAATGTGGCAGGTTCCACATTAAATATTGCAAGTTATTTTATTACTATGACGAATTTGGATATTACTATGTCCATTTCACATCTGAAGAGAACTGAGGTGGAGGGGCACTTGCCTTGTATGCAGCAGACCTTGGCTCATTCCCAACATCCTATATGGTACCCTGTCCCTTGCCAAGGGTGATCCCTGAGTGCTGAGCCAAGAGTAAGCCCTGAGCACTGCTGGCTGTACCCCCCAGAAAGAAAACAGACAAATAAACAAAATTGAAATTACCTTGCTTCTCATATCAAGATTGCAATTTTTGTGAGACTATTGCTTTCTCTGCAAAAGTTGGTAATTAATGACCACCAGGCATCACGCTGTGACAATGTCAATCCATGGTATTGACCTTAGTACAGACCCTTAAACTCTGGTGTCTAAGACATTGATATTAATGGGGAGATACAGGTGAATAGACAGGTGTGTGTGAGCTAAAGTGTGTACCCACTCATGAGCACTGTAACCAGAGATGCACTGTATTGCATTGCAGCCAGCCCTACAAACCTTCCCCCTGACCCCTCCTCCTGGAGCATGAACACAACTAAATGAGTGCACTCCCTGACAAGCACTATGCAAGCTCACAACTAGAGTGACCAACCCTGGCAAACAACACAACCAAGTGTTCAAACACCAAAACCTATGTGGGACCTCTATTCATTGCAACAGTAACAACAAAGGCAAGGGAAGTCGATAAGCTTAAAAAAAAATCAGTAAGACCATAAACTGATGACTTTCCAGTCTGTAAACACAAAAGGTCAATGGAAACTTTATATGTATTTTTAAATGGAATAAAGAGCAGAATAAAAACCTATCAAGATACTTATAATGGGAACATTTGTTCTTTTTTGCTTTAACTTTCAGCTTGACTAGTTTGAATCAATTCCAAGGGAGATATTTATTCCACAGTCTCTTAAATTAGAATGTTAATTAGTCAATCTGGTTATATATTCAGTTGAAAGCTTTTCCCTCTTTATGGTGATTTGATGTGGTTGTTCAAGTACTCATTTATACCGGTAAAGTTATATTAAAAACTAGGAAGATCAGGTATGTGATAATAACTTCCATCTTAGCCATGTAAATTTAAGCTACTAATGTACCAATAAATAAAGAATTGGTCAGATTCAAGCACATGTATCTCAGGTGATTCAAAAAGAAATTCTCTAGTGAATTCAAGGCACTATTCACTTCCTAGACCTATATAATCTGTATCCTCGAAAGTCTATTTTGGAAGTAGACTTCCAAGTAAAGTTGTGGATACATCTTCAAGCAAAAGTCTGTGTTCCTTTTATGTGCAAAGTCACTCTGTTAAGTAGCTGAGAATAAGAATGAACAAAATATGGTTCACACCCATAAGTAGTTAACAGTCCCATTAGGGGGGTAATTAAAGAAGTCATTAGAGGAAAGAATGACAAGCATTACATAAGAGATAGGTATGTGTTACAGTGACAGCAAAGACCAGAAAAGGCTTTCAAAAGAAGTGACATCCAATATCTGACTTGGGGGATAAAAAAGCTAGGTAAACAACAGGGAGCAGATCAGCACAAACAGAAGAGCGAAATAATTAAAATTTTGGTAGTAGGTTTTGAGAATTGAAACACAGTAATGGTGTGTTTTGGCACAGAGAATTGGTACAGGAGATAGGATCAAGGACCAGTAAAGAGAATCATTATGTTGTATAAAAGTACCGAAATACCACCTGGAGAGCAATAAATTATTGAAGAATTTTAAGCAGCAAAGTGGCATAATCACCTGCGTTAGACAAGTTGACTTCATTTTAATCACAAGGGTCCCTAAAAATGAAAGAATTAGGAGACTGTGAATATGGAAAATGGCCAGGGATAAACAGGGTTGCTGGAGAAAGAAAGCTGGAAACTATGGAATGTGGGTTTTTAGAAGCTAGAAAAGGAAGAAAATGGGTCCCTCCAGGGCCTCCAGAGGGAAAACATCCCTGTACGCACTTTGGTTTAGCCCAGTGAAAGTTGTATTAGGCCTCTAACAGAACTCTGAGATAAATTTGTATTATTTGAAGTTGTAAGTTTATAGTTGGGAAACTGTGATAGCAATAATCCACATGAGAAGTAATTGTGTATAAGTAGTGCATAAAGGAAAGAATGTTGGATTTGAGAAGTGTCAGGGAAATTGTTTCAAACTGGAACTCTAGCCCTATTATTTATTAGCTATGATCTTAAGAGAGCTTTCTAAACCTGATCGATCATTCTGCTTCATTTTCAGTGAAAATAGTCACATTTTGCAGTTTTATTTGTGCAAGCTTCACTTTTTAGAAAGGTAACACATTAACACTAACTCAGATTTTTGCAGGGAAATCCTTACATACACCTGATTCTGCCTTAAGTCAAGTTAAAAATACATGGCACAATATGCATGAAACTTGACATTATGCTCAGTGAAGATGTTAAACACAAAAATACAAATAGCTCATCATTCCAATAATAAAAGATAACCTGAAGCACCGGAGCACTGTTGTCCTGTTGTTCATCAATTTGCTCGAGCAGGTACCAGTAAAGTCTCCATTGTGAGACTTATTATTACTGTTTGTAGCATATCGAATATGCCACGGGTAGCTTGCCAGGCTCTGCTGTGTGGGCGGGACACTCTCGGCAGCTTGCCGGGCTCTCCGAGAGGGATGTAGGAATCGAACCCGGGTATGCCATGTGCAGGGCAAATGCCCTATCTGCTGTGCTATCGATCCAGTCCATAAAAGATAACCTAGAATATGTAAATTTATAGAGACAGGAATTTGCAGGAAAAAATTACCAAGAGGTCGGGCTGCAGCAATAATACAGTGACCAGGGCGCTTGCATTGCACATGGTCGACCCGAGTTCAATCCCTAGTATTTAATCTATATGGTCACCCAAGTCCACCAAAACTGATTCCTGCATGCAGAGTCAGGAGTAAGCCCCAAGGACTGCCATGTGTGGCCCAAAAATAATCATAGCTAAAATTATCAGGAGAGTAAAGGGTTGGTGGGGGGGGGGGGTCATGGAGTTGGCAAATGGGTAATTAGTGTTTAATGACTCCAGACTTCTTTTTGAGGGAAGGAAAAAATTTAAAAAATAAATAAATATAATGGTGGCTCAATATTGTTAAAGTATTTAATGACACTGAATTGGACACCCAAAAACTGCTTAAATGGCACATTTTACCAAATTAAAAACCACAATGATCAAATTCACTTGCTCTCCACAACTTTGTTTTGTTATAAATCTTTCAAATATTATAGAAGAAAACAGGTACAAAATTATGTAACCTGCTTAATTAGAGATAGCAGTTAATTCCTGAGTGCATGAGCCAGGAGTAACCCCTGTGCACTGCTGGGTGTGACCCAAAAAGAAAAAAAAAAAGTCCTTGATCTGAAATCACTAAGTTATTGATCATATGTGTGTACATGCATGTTTGTGTGTGTGTCAGAGAGACAGAGACAGAGACAGAGAGACAGAGAGAGACAGAGAAAGAGAGAGAGAATGAATAAATGAGTGAGTAAGAATATACTTGATAAATTCTCAAATTCTGTAACCAGGAATGTAGCTCAGTTATAGAGCACTTGCCTTCCATCTATAAGGTCAATGGAATAAAGAAGGAAGGATGGAAGGTAGAAAGGAAGGAAGAAAGGAAGAAGGGAAGAAACATGTTTTAATTATCTAACGGTCAAATTGTTATGCCAATAAAATGTTTTTCTACTGCTATAAAGAAACAATGTCACAGGGCTGGAGCAATAGCACAGAGGGTAGGGTTTTTGCCTTGCACGCGACCGACTGACCCGGGTTCGATTCCCAGCATCCCATATGGTCCCCTGAGCACCGCCAGGGGAAATTCCTGAGTGCACAGCCAGGAGTGACCCCTGCGCATCACTGGGTGTGACCCAAAAAGAAAAAAAAAAGAAACAATGTCTGAGTTATCGGAACACTCCCAGTTTTACAGATGTCTAAGACTAAATCCCTTCCATTCATACTTCCCTTAATTCTTTAAAGGTGCAGGTAAACTCAGACTTCTATACCAGAAGTACCAAAACAATATGCCTTTATACCTTCCATGTCTGTAAGTAGATCTAAGAGACCCAGAATATGACTTCTTATGAAAGCTATTTAATTTCGGGGGTAGAAAAAGTTTACAATAATATACATATCAATATACTGAAATGGACATGTATATGTGTTACCTATTGCTCTTTACTTGAGCTCTCAAGAATCTATAGAAAATAAAGTGGTTACTTTTGAATATAATTTTAGCATGCGACTCTTCTAGTATGTTTCCCAGATCTTGACAATTTTCTGTTAGGAGATATGATTTATTAGCAATGTCATAGATATAATTGGGTGTATCCTGGTCCTTCTGGTTGATATTAATTGCAAAATAACTAAGATCTTCAGTAGAGATAGTATGTTTTATGTCCTGAGTATTTTAATTAATTCGGAGTCACACAAATGGGAAATATTTGCAGCAACAAAGAATAACGTTACGAGTCACACATACAGTTTTCTATGCCCTAACATTCATTTTAAAATTGTATAGACAGAAAGTTAGAAATGGAAATAAGGTATCAGAATGATCAAAATTTCCAGTTTGCTTTACACTATGAAACCCCTAAAGAATGAATCATTCATCAGAAGACTAAATCAAAGACTGAAAAAGAAAATTGTTGCCCAAAGTTCTGTACTAAGTCTAGCATGCCATTTTGTCTACCAGGACTTGTAATTGTAATAGAGGTTGAGAGGCAAGTTCTGAAAATCTAGAACTTTGGAAATGTATTAAATCCTAGTCCATAGGGCTAGTATGCCTTTGTCAGGACAGGTAATATTTTTTGGGTCGGTGGGGGGAGTGTTATGGGCCACACCTGTGTGACTGTCTCAGAGCTTCCCAAATAAACATACATTTATGCATTCTGCCTTCACTTCCTTCCTTTCCTAACCAAGATTGATTCCTAAAAAAGATGTTTACTTAAAATATACCCACTTAGTTATGAATCAACTAACCAGGTCATCAAAATGACCACCAATGACAATGGTCATTTATGGGTAGTATTTGATTTGATTTTTCTGAGTCTTTTGAGGCAACCAATCATTTTCTTTTCTTCAAATACTTAGGGCATCTGAATGGGCTTGGTGGCAAATAAGACATTCCAAGGAGACACACCTTTGAAAGTAGCCAAAGGTTTGTTTTTTTCTCTGCTGACTGCTCTGCTAAGTTAGGTACCTGCCTAGCTGTTCCATCTGCAGACTTGCTTCCTTTTAGAAAAGAATTCAGTTCCCCTTCTGCTTTTTTTTTTTAATTATTTCCCGTTAGCCATTCCAGGAATTTCTATTTTCTTCAATTGTTTTTTGTTCTCTATATTTCCAAACATGTAAGCAATTTCTTCTCGGCCCTCATGCATGTCATTCCACATCAGTGTTTGTAAAGGGGTGTTTTAAGCACCATTTGTATCAGCATCCATCTCAAAGAGTTCCTCTTAAAAGTAAAATTTCAGGGAGATGAAGAGTAAGTACAGTGAGTAGTACAGTGAAGAGTAAGTACGGTAAGTACAGTAAATACGACTTGCGCGCAGTCAAATTTGGTTTGATCCCCTGGCCTCCATCTGGTTCTTGGAAGGCCCTCCAGGAGTGACCCCTGAGCAGAGTCAGGAGTAAGCCCTAAGCACTGCTAGATATGGCCCCCAAATCCAAACCCAAACCCAACCCAACCAAGACAAATTACAATTTCCACCTTTCACCCTACTAAACCAGGATCTATGTTGGCTGTTTGTTTGTTTAGGGGGCTACACCAGGTGTGCTCAGGGCTTATCCTTGGCTTTGCACTCGGGGATCACTACTGTGGGTTCAGGGAATCATGCCGGGAATCCAACCTAGTTGGTGAAGTGAGAGACAAATGCCCTATATGCACTGTACTATCTCTTCAGACCCATGGACCTTATGGCTAAAGACCAAAAAACTCAGCATATAAAATCATTTCCCAGTTAAGAGTTAATTTTTATTTCAGGAATCAGGATTGATAATTACAGTTCTTCATACCACCCTAGGATTAGGTAATCCTGTGGCTTCACTCACTATCTTTTTAATTGATGACACTTCTTTATATTCAGACATGAGCATTCCATTTAATATTTTATAGGCAACTCTTAGAATTTAATATGTTACAAACTGATCCTACCATTCTTCCTCTTGTTACTTCAAATTCTCAACATAGTTCTACTGTATTCCCAAAGAATAAAAAGGGCAACTGTTTCCTCTCTCAATTCACTCTTTCCTTAAGACTTTTGGCTACTTTGACTTCTTACAACATATCATTTTCCTGGTTAAAATTATTATAAGCTGCTTAGAATTTACTAGCTTCTAGTTAATCTATTCTTAACAGTAAATATGGAGACAGTACAAATCTAACTGGATGACTCCAATAAATAAATTTTTCAAGACTAACTCTGGAATTAAAAAGAAAATTCCAAACTATTCCAGACAAACTCCAGCCTGTGTAATCTGCTTTCATATTATCTCTGCAGATTCATCTCTCATCACTTCATTCTACAACTATACTGTCTACTTGTAGCTACTGAGCACTAGAAACCTGACTAGACCAAAGAAAATGTGCTATTAATGTAATTCACATATTAGATTTCTAAAATGTAGTGCAAAAATATTGTGTTAATAAATTTTCATATTGATTACAGTCCAAGAAGTCATGATTGTGAATATTTTTGAGTGGGCCTAAGAGATTGTACAGCAGGTAAGGCATTTGCCTTGTAGTGGCTTTGAACCCAAGTTCAATTTCCAGTATCCCATTTTGGCACTGAGCACCGTCAAAAGTGATCCCTACCAACAGGAATAAACTCTAAGCACATTAAGGTGCGGCCCCGAAACAAAACGAATAAATAAGCATTAAATTTCACTTGATTCTCTATGTCTTTTAAACAGAACTATTAAAATTTTAATTATCTGGGTGTTTCCTATGATACATCAACTGAACAATGCTCCTAAGAGAAAACAGTACCTTCTACTTCTATTGGAACTCAATGATTTGGTCATACTGAAAACTTGTTACTGCCTCGATTTATTATGTTTTTGGCTTTTTTTGTGTTTTTGTTGCTTGTTTGTTTTGCATAACGTGTCACCTCTCCTCAGCACCTTTTATTCTGATTTTTTCACGCTGCTCTAGAGGTCTCAGTTTTGAAAGCAGGATAAAGTGCTTCTCCTCTTTCCCTTCCCAAGTCCATTCTGAACTGACTGTACCTCCTATGTGCTTATACATAGAACAAACTACTTGCAATATACTACACTTGTGGTTTAATTACCTACACCAACCTATGTTACCTGTACTCATCAAATGCTTGATAGTGAAACTTAGTTGTTTAGTGTAGTGTGCTCAGCAGATGTCACACTGCTTGTTTTAGAGTAATCCTGGAGTAAACAATAGTAGAAAAATTGCTGGAAATGACTCCTCTAGCCCCCAAACATGAAACATGGTTGATATGTGTAGAATGAATAATGGGTTAATTTTGTCTCTTCATCCTTAATCTGTCTTCACTCTATCAAATAAAATGCCCCCAATCCTCTCTTGCTTCTTTGGTTTCATGTTAAAATTGAAAACATATCAGTTTAGTCAAATAGGGAGATAGAGAATAAAATAAACACAACTTGTTTTCCAGACAGGTTTACTGTTAGAATATATTCCCTGGGAGAAAATTAACTATTCACTGGAAGAAAAAAACATTTTTATGATATTTTTGAACAAGTCTTTGAAAGAATTTAAATGAAACCTGAGATCAAGTCATTTTCTCTATAATTCTTCATGGCTAGTACCCATAGTGAAATTTAAAATATATCAATGAAATTCTGGCTCACTTAACATTACAATTAATGTTTACCACATTACTCTCTGTTAAAAGAGGGGGAAGATGTGCTTTGCCAATGCAAAAGCAGGAAGAACAGATAGTAACTACTTTGTCAGGATGGCAGAGAGCAATTTTATGTGGTGTCCTCAGTGTCCATTCAATTTGGTCAATCTGGGTTTGAGGTTTGGCATTACTAGAATTAACTATTTGTGTTTTTTGAGTTTGAAATGTCTAGAGGATTTACAAAGATAGTCCTTAAGCCTTATCCTGTTTTGAGGCACCATTGAACTGTTTGTCAGCTTCCAGGCTTCACTACTTACCTCTCAACATTGCTGTGTCTGTGTGACACTATGGTGAAAGCCATTGCTGTGAAATTATACCTTTTTCTCTACAGAACTGATGGACCAGAATGGGGATCATGTGAAGTAAAATAGGACAGAGAAAGACAAACGCCACATGATTCCACTAATATTTTGAAGATAAACAAGCCAAGCAGAAGTCACAGAGATAGTATTGGTGTTAAGTCTCTTGACTTGCATGCAGCTGACCCTAGTTTGTATTTTGGATATCACATATGGTCCACTGAGCTCTGCCATCAGTGATCCCTGAACACAGAGCCAAGAGTAAGACAAAATAGAAAAGAAACAATGCAAACATAGAAAGCAAAACAAACTCTTAAATGCCAAATATGAAGGAAGCTAGAGATACAGATATGGGAAAAAGCATTCAATTGCCCCATGTAGTTGAAAGTTAGACTGTGGAGGTGATCATAATATACAGATGTGGAACTATAATGCTGTACATCTGAAACTTACATAAAGAAAGAAATAAAGTTACTTCAAGTCAAATTTATTTTTCAAAGTGACCATAGGACTGGGAGAGAGTTCATATATCTACCAAATATGAGCCCTGAGTTTAATTAACAGAAGTGTCAGCCCCCAAGTACTACCGGACGTAGTGCTGAAGGGCTCTGAGCATGCCGAGGCCTGAGGGCTCAGGTCCACACTGCAGGACAAAATATTACTGGGAGTTGCCCTCAACCCCCAAAATGTCAAGTATGGCTCCTATAAAAATACAAATTTTAAGTCTTTCTAAAATGGTATAAAGTTAGGTAAAAGATATACAGGAGCCACTAAAGAAGCTCCCAAACCAAAGCCAGAACAAATTGAGCAAGCAAACAAACAAACAAACAAACAAAACCCTAAGTTTTTAATGATAAATCCAAAGTACAAAATATTCAGAAGTCTTTCAAAATAATGTTATAAAAATGGCACTTCACTTCTTCATCTCCCACAACCTGGTTTAAATTATAAGAAAAATATCAGGACGATCCTACAAAATATCTGAAGACATACTCATCAAACTACAATGGTGAGCTATGGTGATCTAACACAAGAAAAATCTGAGAAAATGTTAACAAGAGGACCTTAAAAGACATTACAACTAAATATCATGTGATAACCTGGAGAGAATTCTGAAACAGATGGAAGTCATCAGGTAAAAACTCAAGAAACTGACTAACTATGGAATTTTGTTAAGAATATGCCAATATTCATTGATTATAATAGATACTGTTTTTCGAAGTCTTCTGCATGTGATAGAGAATCTTCCACACTCCTGTTGTGGAAATTCTCCTTTGGCATCTTCATTTGTACCTGCTCTTCATTTTCTTCCTTCCTAATACATTCTTTTAGATCTCCAGTATTCTTCCCATGTTTTAGGTGAGAATTCAAACCTTTTTATTTTCGACCATGTTGTCTTATGTCTTTATATTATTTCTCAGGAGAAAAAAAATTCTCACCAATGCCTATGATTTTCGTGTGTCCCAAACTTAATCTCTTTTAAAGGTTAGAGCAGTATGGGCTGGAGAGATGGCTCAATAGCAAAATACCTGCTTTTAATGCATGAGATCTGTGTTAGATCCCTGGCACTATAAAAATAAACAAACAGAAACTGGAGTGGAGAGTACGTAGTTAACCCAAAGGACTGGGGCACAGGCTTTGCAGGAGATATTTGGGTTCTGTCCTCAGCACTACCTGGCTCCCGGCACCTATGGGAGTCACGCCCAGAATACTTCTGTATATAGTCAAAAAACAGAGATTGAAAGAAAAAAAAAAAGCAAGAATGTATTTTTGACTTCCTGATAGACTTATCTTTTCTAACATTTAAGAATATTAAACAAGTATGTGCAAAGAGGAAACCCTTATTTTAACCCCTATTTTTATTGGGAGAGAGCTCAACAGGCTGGGGGCACCTGCTTTCTATATGAGAGTGCCAGGTTTAAACCCTAGCGTCACATGGTCCTCTGAGCATTGTTGAAAGCCACCCCCCAAGCAATTGAATAGGCAGTAGCCCTTGAACATTGCCAGGTGTGTCCCCCCACAAAAACAAAACAAACAAACAAAAAACCCACTAATCTTGTGGTTTTCTTGGATTCTTAGTCACAGTTAATAGCATTATAATTTTCCTAGTCATTCAATGGGATTATCGCATAACAATGGGATTGTTGCATGTCTGTTTTCTTTATCACAGCCTTATTTGTCTTCCCTGGTTCCATACATACATTGCTTGACTCCCTTCTCACTTATTCCATGCATTGTTACTGTGATATTTTTTTCTGAATAATTACTAATCCATCCATCAAAACTGCCAGGACTACTTTTAGGTCCTGAGGTGATGTCAGGTGCAACACAGACCTCCAGTTCTGACACAAAACAGTGATACAAATGTTGCTGCTTTATGTTCCTTCGGAAAGAAACAAACATCCCAGGGTGGGGCGAAGAATATCATTGCTTTTTGACCCTAGATCAGATATTCATATTAGATATGAGTTTTCTAGTGGGTATCTAAGACAGCTACCTACTGCCTCTGTCCACTTTCTATGTATACCTTGAGAACATTTTCACCTTATTATTTTGAGCAGGAGAACACTCAAGTAGTGCTCAAGGAGTTCTGGCTATTCTGTTGACACTCATCTATGCAGGCCAACTACTCAAGTCCAGGGCCTGATAATGGGGTGCTGGTTGGACCTTAATGGTTCCTGGAGGTCTGTGAGGATGACAGCAAGTGGTGCTGGTGGGGTGGGGGGTGTGTGGTGCCAGGGGTCAAACTCAATTCCTTGTGCACACAGTCCTAACCTCCGAGGTACCTCCTTGACATTATATATATATATATATATATATATATATATATATATATGTGTGTGTGTGTGTGTGTGTGTACACATATATACATATATATGTGTACACACACACACACACACACACATATATGGGTTTTGAAGAAAGTTTTCCTGTAAAATCTGGTGGCCCAGAAACACTGTAGTGAGAGGTCCATGTCCTTGAAATCTGACAGCCGTTTGCCAACATTTCCCAAAGGTAAGTCACAGTTTGCTTTTTTGCCAGTAGAAAAATCCTTCTTCAGCTAAACTGTTACCCTCCTCTCATTTCCCTGATTGAGACAACATAAAATCACATGGAAGTAGGCTAAAGTCAAGTCTCAAATGAATTTCAAATCTTTGATGAGTGTAAACCTGGTGGCTCTCAAACTATCTGAGTTTGGAGACTTTTAGGGAGTAGGGTGGCACACCCAGAAGCTCTGCCCCTTAACCTCTGAGCTATTTCTCCTGCCAACCTATTTTAGGATACTTTTTCATCTGAAAACTGTCAAGTGCTGTGGGCCAGGGAGACTCTGAGTACATGCTTTGCATGAAAGGCCCCAAGGATCAATCTACCACTCAGTGCATTCCCCTGAGCACCTTCGAGAGTAATCCTCAAGCACATAGCTGAGACTAGTCCGTAAGTACCACCAAATGTAGCATTTAAACAAAAAAAATACTGAGAATTGCACAGGACAAATATTCATGAGTCACACCTGCTAATATTTATCATTTTAGAAATTTAAAGTTAAGCATATGCTAATAAAAGTATAAATCTATTAATAGTAATATAAATAAGTTTTGGAAAAATAACTTTTTCAAAATAGAAAATTTGATGTCTGACTTAATAGAAGATGTAGATTTCATATCTGCTTCTATATTCAATCTGCTATTTGGTTAAAATGCACTAAGAGATTCAACAGAGAAGAATCCGGGTGTTCTGGTAAAGCGGTGCAGGCTGAAGACTGCTCCGGACCCCAGACCGGGCCAGCAACATCGGGGAGCCAGACAGAGGAGGTACAACCGGTACGCCTTCTCCAGATGGAGCCCCGGCGACACTGAGCAGTTACTAACACAACTCTGGGATGCGGGACTGGAACATCTCCTAATGTGGCTGCACGACCTTTTCTGAAAAACGAAAACATACAATCTATTGATGCCATCTAACATGTCTGACTGTTGGAGGAAAACCTCTAAATAATGATAGTGAGATTCCTGTTGAAAATTGAATGTAATCAAAGTAAGGAAAGAGTAAAGTGAAAAATGTCTGCCACACAGGCAGAGGTGGAGTGAGAGGGGGGTATGCAGGGGTTTGGTGGTGGATCAAATATGAAAACTTTGTAAATGTATCTCACAGAGATTCAATAAAAATAAAATTAAAAAAATAAAATGCACTAAGATCTTGGGGCTGGAGCAACAGCGCAGCAAATAGGGCATTTGCCTTGCACGCGGCTGACCCGGGTTCGATTCCCAGCATCCCATATGGTCCCCTGAGCACTGCCAGGAGTAATTCCTGAGCACAGAGTCAGGAGTAACCCCTGTGCATCGCCGGGTATGGACCCAAAAAGCAAAAAAAAAAATGCACTAAGATCTGAAGGCACAGCAGCCCACAGCCACACCTGGCAGCCCACAGCCACACCTGGCATTTGAAATGATCCAGCTTTACAACTAAACCTCATCAAATGACACGTCACCAAATCATTGCAGCACCACAGTTCCTGGAGTGTGCATGTAGTTTGCACACTGCAGAATTTCATAATACTGTCAGTCCAGCAGGATCACGGCAAGCCTGATGGGCAAGTTGCATAGAAGACCACCAAGCTCAGTGAGAGAAACAATAAAATTGAAGGTTCAAGTAGACCCAAGCAGCCTCATACAATGACTTCAGGAACACCATTGTGAATATAGCAATGATCAAAAATGGATTTGTATTGATCTGTTTTGATAATTCTATATGTCTTTGAATTTAATAGTATTTAATAATGCTATTAAATAAGTTTAATATTTAATGATACTATTAAACTTAATGCTATTTAATAATATTATTAAATAATAAAGTATTTAATAGCCTTTCAGTCTTTCTGTGTTGTAACAAACAATATGAAGTAAATTTGGTTTTGCCTGCTAAAGCAGCAGGCTGGGATGGTGGGTAGGAACTGGTTTCATTGGTGAAGGGAAGGTCACAATAGTGGTGGATTGGTGCTGGAATATATATTTGTTTACTTGCTTGTTTATATTTGGGCCACACCTGGCAATACTCAGGGGTTACTCCTGGCTCTGCATTCAGGAAATACTTCTTGAGGTGCGTGGGGACCATACAGGATGGCAGGGATCAAACCTGGGTTATCCACGTGCAAGGCAAGTGCCCTACCCACTGCACTATCTGTCCAGCCAGATGGTGTGGGAACATTTAACATCTGAAACAACTGTATTGTGAACTACTTGGTAAACATGGCATTATTATAAAAGAACTTTAAAAAATTCTTGAAGAAAATTCAGTTCATTCAAATAAGTAGTTGAAAATAGTATTTAAGGGCCACAGAGAAAGTACAATAAGAAGTAAGGCTCTTGCTTTGCACACAACCAACCCCATTTCAATTCTTGGCACTGCATATGGTCCCCTGCACACCCTGCCAAGAGTGACTCTTAAGCACAGAGCCAGGAGTAAATACTGAGCACTGCAGAGTATGTTCCCAGAAGAGAAAGAATTTAAAAAAAGAAAGAAAGAGGGTAAGTAAAGAAAAAGGTGCTTAATAGTCTTTCAGATGGTTAAAATAGTTCACATTCTTCTTTGATATACATTAAAACTCAAAAAGCAGTAGTTCTTTGAATAACTGTAATGTAGAAACTGAAAACATAACAGTGAAGTTCGGTATTCTTTTACCCTTAAGTTCTATTTTGCTCTTTGAAAGGATCTCTTACAAGTAATTTTGTAACAAGCATTAGACACTGGGAAAACAGTAGTTCACTAAATCCCACAAATCTTTCAGATGCTGACACATTTCATCAGACCATATCAAAACATAACTTGTTGCTATCGCTACCAGTATCATAAGAAAATAATTCAAGTACTGGGAAGCTACCAAGCTTATAGTGGTGGTTACGACTCATCCAGTATTTTAGTTTGCACCCAAAAAGGCTTTCAGTTGCAGCAAATATTGTCAACTTTCTTCCTTGAAGTGATGAGCTTACTTTGCTCATTTTTCCAAAAAAAAAAAAAATGTTTTCAGAATACTCATCTGAATACTTGTCAGTGTTTCAAGTTTAAAAAAAAAGTTTCCATTAAAAACAAAGGCGGGATGGTGGGGATGGGGGAGGGCATTTATTTCAATTCAAAACTCAGACAATTCACTGAGATAATGAAAACACTCCAGTTAAGTACAAGAAAACAAAATCAACAAACTAACTCAAGTTATATATGAGTGTCAGGTAGCGATGAATAAAGCAACTAATTACTATATTTTGGCCCTACAGCCTTTATTTGTATTAAATAACTGAAAGTATTACTAAACAGAGCGGGTTATGCACCTGAAGCAGAACAGAATAAAGGCAAATTGCTTCAGAAAATTAGGACATATAAGTTTAACCATGTGAAACTCTCCTGAAAATATCTCAGGGCTCAGCATTCCAGGACCCACTGCTAAGTTAAGAATCAGTTCTATGGTAGACATATGACATTTTATTCTCTAAGAATCAGAGGCCTCTAGTGAAAGTTTCTTTCTAACAAGAAGGGGTGGGATGGGGAGGAGGGAAAGATACTGGAGACATTGGTGGTGGAAAATGTACACTGGTGGAAAGATGGGTGTTTGATCTACATGACTGAAACTCAAACATGAAAGTTTTGTAACTATAGCTCATGGTGATTCAATTAAAAAAAACTTTAAAAGTAAAATAATTAAAAGGAAAAATATATGTACGGTAACAGAAATTTCTCTTTTCAACTACATAGGAAACCTAGAAATGATCTGTTGAAAGGATAAACACACAATTGCATTTGGGAAAACAGAAGGATGGAGAACATCTGTGTAGATTGATGTCACTGCTGAATCACTGAAAACTATTCAACTTGGAGCTTACCTATCTCTAGAATTCCTGTTCTGTGAAGCAATACTTTTCCTTACTCTTTTTTAAAAATTGTTTTTATTGAATCACTGCAAATTACAGAGCTACAGAGTTATTCATGATTGAGTTCCAACACCAATCCTTTTACCAGTTCCCACTTTCCCTCACCCATACCCCCAAATTCCCTCTCACTCCTGGTCTGCCTCTATGGCAACACTAGGCACTACTATCTTTTCTTCCTTTACTGTTCCACCCCACCCCTCCCTCCACCCCCCCACCCCTCCCCTTCATTTTGGGACCTTGATTTACTGCTACTGATATGTTATTATGCATGTCACTTTTCTTCATTTCAGCACCTAGTGCTTGGTCCAGAGTGACTACTTCCCTCTATCATTGTTTTAGTGCTCTCTTCCCTGACTTGTCCCACCTCTCCTCCCGCACTTTCCAGTCGCAAGCTTTCTACTGTTCTTCACTTTCATAGCCTTTGGGCATTAGATATTCCTTTACTATGCTTTTTTTTTTTTGGTGGCTAGAACTGAGTTTATTTAACACATGTCCTCTGTAGAAACATTTATGTTATTTCCAACTATAAATAATGCTGCTGTGAATAAGTGTGTGCATATGCAACCTTATTCCGTGAGTGACTTCTAGACAAGTTTTCTGTTTCTTAAAGTTGAAAGCATCTTTACTCAGACACAGGTGTTTTTGTTTTTGTTATTTTGGGGGAGGGCACATTTGTTGGTGTTGTTCACGAGATCCTAGCATTCTGGATATTGATCTCTGACCTCCCCCATACAACACATTAGCTCAGCATGCTGCACTATCTCTCCAGTCTTTAATACATACATATTTTTATGCTACTGTTAATCTGGAACATCACATTGGCAAATTATGTAAGTTTCAGATGCGTATCACTAAAAATCAACATGTGAATATACTGCATAAATTCACCACTGAAAGTCCAATTAACTTTTCAATGTACATTTTATCCTGATTGGTTTATCTCTCATTTCCTTTTTCTGCTTAATCCTGATTGCTCCTATATTTTTAAGTTGTCTCTCATATTGTAAGAGTCAGAAGGTGAAATACTTAACTTAGAGAAAAAAGAAGCAACTTTTTTTAAGGACTTACACATTAAAAAAATTATTATTTTATTTCTTCTTTCTGCTTTTCCTCTGTGTCACTAGAAAAGCAGAAAAGCTTCACAATTATTTGTGCCTTGCAAGAACAGAGTTCCTTGGGTTGGAGAGATAGTACAGTAGGTCAGCCATTTAATTTCCACATGGTTGACACAGTTCAATGCCTGGCACTCCTTAAGGACTCTCAGGCCCATCAGGAGTAATCCCTGAGCACAGAGCCAGGAGTAATCCCTGAGCAGAGCTGGGTGTAGCCTCCAAACAAACAAAAAATTAAAAAGTTAAAAAAAACCCACAGTGCTCCTAGCTCTATAAGGAGGAACTAGTCTACTGCGTAAAAGTATGGCTTTAGGAAAATAATAATCTTACTTTGTAAAAGTCAACATTGAATTGAACCCAGCTCTGCCATATGCAGGAGAAGCACTCTACCCATTGTAGTATCTTTCTAACCTGATGTCATGAATCACGAATCACGAAATCCGTTAATCACCGATTTCTCGGGAGGGCTTCAGTAACATCTCGTTTCGTCCTTTTCCTGAGATCTTAGAAGGCTATCTTGACTCGGCCCTCCTAACGATGTTGCACTGGGGGATCTTCAGGGTCAAGGGAATAAGATCCAGTTTGTTACTGGATTTTGCGTATGAATACACCATGGAAGCTTGCAAGGCTGTCCCATGTGGGCAGGAAACTCTCAGAAGCTTGCCAGTTTCTCCCAGAAGGAGAAGAAGGCTAAAGATACCTGCATCACCCTCTTCTGAGAGCTTGCTTTTAAGTCTCTCTCTGGATGTTGGCCGTTGATGGGATTGCACACACCTGGGTTCCTCTGTTGGTACCTTCATGCATGAGGCCTGTCTGAATGTGTGGAGAGGGGTCTCCAGCATGGCTGTAGCTAGGTTCCAGTGGTCTTCGGCTGCTGGAAGCTCTGCTTGGGGTGGGGAGGGAAGCTGGAGCCCATCCCCTCCGAGGGGCCCCGGGGAAGACAGCCAGGCGTGTGGGCAAGAGACTCTCTGATGTATAGTTCTTTAAATGACAAATGTGTGTGTTAATTTTAAACATTAAACCCCAGTGAATTATTTATTTATTTATTTATTTATTTATTTATTTATTTTTGCTTTTTGGGTCACACCTGGCGATGCACAGGGGTTACTCCTGGCTCTTTACTCAGGAATTACCCCCTGGCGGTGCTCAGGGGACCATATGGGATGCTGGGATTCGAACCCGGGTCAGCCGCGGGTTTGCAAGGCAAACGCCCTACCCGCTGTTTTATCGCTCCAGCCCCTCCAATGAATTATTTATATTTTTTAAATGTTTTGTTTGGGGGCCACACCTGAAGGTACTCTGAGTTTATTCCTGCCTCTGGGCTCAGAGATCACTCCTGTTTGGTCTAGGAGGACATAGGTGGATCCAGGAGTTGAATCTGGGTTGGCCATGTGCAAGGCAACCCACTGTACTATCTGTTCAACCCCTATTTACATATTTTAATTTAAACTAGCTGTAGATAAGTAAACCACCACATCAAAATATGTATTTTTTCTTTTCTTAACCACAAGCAGAAAAGATCGTATTCAAAGTTAGAAACAGATCGGAGTCTACAATAGTATGAAACCATGATTTCAATTTGCAGTGTCAGATTGAGGAAGTAATACAATCATTTACAGGGAAGAACAAGGAGAGCTGGGTGTCTTTATGGTTGATATTATAACTCCAGTTTGGCACCAACAAAAATTGTTTGATAAAAGCAAATCATTGAACTTCCTTTGGAATAACTTCTTTCAATTCAAGAGCATAAT
Organism: Sorex araneus; assembly: GCF_027595985.1. Taxonomy (NCBI): domain Eukaryota; kingdom Metazoa; phylum Chordata; class Mammalia; order Eulipotyphla; family Soricidae; genus Sorex; species Sorex araneus. The sequence goes on along the minus strand of NC_073313.1, from coordinate 228,449,690 downwards.
GAAACTTTTGTTTAATTTTCAAAAACTGTGGATAATGCAGCTCTCTGAAATATTTGAAGAGAGGGCCTACGTAACAAAGATGATGTTGGGCAAGAGGATAGTACAGCATTATGGTACGGTGCTTGCCCTGCATGCAGCTGACCTAGATTCAATCCCCAGTGCCACATGTGGTCTCCCAAATCCTGCCAGGAGTAATCCCGGGTCACAGAGATAAGAGGAAGCCCTGACAAACAATGGGTGTGGCCAAAACAAACAAACAAACAAACAAACAAACAAACAAAAACTCCCTAAAGTGATGTTGCCCAAATTGAGTCGTGATCACCTAATGAATAATGGAACAGCTTCAGTACTGTGCTTTATAAACATAACTGGTGATCTTCTGTATAGTAGTGATGTGATTTATTGAATTTCTATCCTGTGTCATGAATATAATCTACGTTCTCTGCCTTTTATAGTTTATAAACAATGATCAGCATATCCATAAAAAGTGTGTGTGTTTTTTTACTTGAGAATATAGTAAAAATTCATCTTGTATATAGGCAAAGATGAATGTTAGCTTAACCTGTTATAATAATCATTTCACAATATATGCAAAGAAGTCAGCATGCTGTATGGCTTAAGATTTTACTGTGATGTGTGCCAATTCTTTTCCAATGAATTGAAAAAAATTTATCTTGTGATAATATAAATATTTTTTTCTATACTGTTAAAAATGGATATGGATATTATATACTGGTCTAATATTCTTTTCAGGTTGTTTTTTGTACTGGGGTCATACCCGGAAATGCTTAGCATTTACTTCTGGCTCTGTACTCAGTGATCACACCTGGTGGTGCTAAGGTGACCCTAAGAGATGCTGGGGAACAGTGATCAAAACTGGTTAGCCAAGTTCAAGGCAAGCGAACTCCTGAGTCAATGTACTTTCTCTCCAGTCCATTTTTATTTTGTGTTTGTTTTTGTTTTGGGACCATACCTTTTGGTGTTCAGGGGTAATTCCTGGCTGTGTGCTCAGGAGTGACCCCTGGCAGTTCTCAGGGATCATGCGTGCTGCTAGGGATTAGACCCATTATTGACTTGCATGCAAGGCAAGCACCTTACCCTCTCATTAGATTTTTTTGACCAGCAATATTTTTAATGACAAGTTTGGGGTTTTTCTTTTTTCTTTTCTTTTTTTTTGCTTTTTGGGTCATACCTGATGCTGCTCAAGGCTTACTCCTGGCTCTGCTCTCAGGAATCACTCCTGGTTGTGCTAGGGGAACCCTATGGGATGCCAAGGATCTAACCCAGGTTAGCTACATGCAAGACAAATACCCTACCCACTGTCCTGTTGCTCTGACTCCTGAGATTTATTTTCAAGTGTATTTTTCAGAAATAACCTCAATGAAAACTTAGCACTCACAAATGGGTTTCCTCTCTGAAACAGTAGCAGAAAATAGGGGATCAACTATTTGTTTTATTTTGAGGTCACACCTGGTAATCTACAGGGCTTTTGCTTGTCTCTGCATTCAGAGATCACTCCTGGCAGGACTTGGGGAACCATATGGGGTGTGGAAGATTGAACCTGGGTTGATTGTATGCAAGACAACTGCCCTACCTGCTATACTATCGCTTCAGAATCAAGATCTTTTAAGGTAACTAAGGTTAATTAATTAATTAAAACTTTAATCTAGTCTCATTTTAAAATAAATTCTTGGGCAAGAGTGAACTTATTTTAGCTCAATGGACTGAGCACCTGCTGTGCATTCAGAAGACCCGTGTTCAGTCCCCGGCACTGTATGGTTCCCAGAACACTGCCAAAAGTGGACCCCTTCCCCCAAAACACAAAGCTTAAAACATACCCTGAGCACAGCTGGGTGTGACCCCAAAATAAATTTGAAAGATCTTTAAACTTTGAAGTCATGTATTTTGAGGATATTATAGAATATATCTTTGATTTTATTTTTGAGCAGCTATATAGCTTGAGAGTAAGATGTGTTTGATATTTTGCTTAAAGGTTAAATTACAAATTTTTATCCCCCACCAGGGATAGCAGTGGAGTTTTCGGGATTGCTTCTATGCATGTGTTGTTGCTGGAGTTTGACCTCTTGGCCAATTCTTCACTAGATAAGCTCTTGAGGCCACTGAGTCCTCTCCTAGGACTCAAGGTTAAGTCTATTACAATTTGGAGATTCAACAGGACACTGTAAGCATAGTTGTCCCATGAAATAACTACACACTCCAGAAATAATGTGAAAATGTGTTCTCTAAATTATCCCTTTACTCGGATGTTCGGGGGGGAAAGTTACTTTTCAAGAAAGGGAAATTTGTTAAGTAGATATGTAAGAGTAAAGCACCTTCCATGACAGATACTGGGAAATACTTGACAAAGGAGTTACTGGGGCTCAGGGTAAACTATCCCCAAAACAAATAAAAGTGGTATACTGATTATTTGAACCAATGGTCCTGAAGAAATAGCAGATATAAAAGGCCATGCTGCCCCTTTTCCCTGCATCTCCCCTGGGAAAAGTACCTTCCCTGTATACCCTAAATTCCAGAAATAGGGAGTCCATGGCCACACATGTTGTTTAAATAAAAACTCCACCTAGCGCCTTGCTAATTAACACTTGGCTTTAAAGTCTTTTTGGTCTGGTCAGTTCTTCACAATTTGTTTCTTTGCTTAAGAAACCCAGAAACCCATAATTATGTGTTCTGTTTATTTTCAGATCTCAGACTTGTGGGATTAGGTACATATGGAATTAAGCTTGTGTTTTTCTCTCTTGTTTGGGCTTGGGTGGTATTAAGTTACTAGACCCTCAAAAAGAAGATAGATGGTGAAGAGGAGAGAAAAGCTTCCTCCCTAATAGTCTTTTCCACTCGTCAGAGACCTGAGTGATCCATTAGTGCTCCCTAACAGTAACTCTATCAGACAATGGCTGAATATGAACTCACTGCCTCTGCTGCAGTAATTCAAGGCCAACACACTGGGCCAGGAGCAATGTCAAAAACAGTGAGAGGGCTGGAGTGATAGTACAGTGAGTAGGGCATTTGCATTGCACAGAGCGATAGTACAGTGGGTAGGACCCACCTGAGCACTGCTAGGCATGATTCTTGAGTGCAGAGCCACGAGTAGTCCCTGAGAAATGGTGAGTGTGCTCCTGCTCCCACCCAAGAAAAAAAGACTAGTGAGAGATTTGAGTTGTATTTTGGCAGAGGACTTGTGGGAAGATAGCCTGGATAATTGAGGATAGGGAGAAGAGAAGTCAAGCAAACTCTAGGGATTCTGATATGGATAACTACAGAGATGTATCTTTTTTACCAAGAAGAGGCATAGATGTTCCTTCTTTTACTAGAGGTGGCATAGATTTGGAGGCAGAGTGGGGAATGAAGGCAAAATAATCTGAAGTATTTTGATATACCTAAGAGACCTCTCAGTAGAGATCTCAAGTAGCTAATGGAATAACCAATTCAAACTCCAATGGTAAGTGCGTATTAGAACATAAACTTGGGGCTATCACTGTTTTGATGATTAAAGCCACAGGACAAGATTGCTTGATAGCACTTGGGTAGAAAATAAAAGGAAGCTCTAGAATTCTGCATAGAAACTTTATAAGAATTGTTTCAACCTATTTTACCAGCTAAACTCTCATATACTTAGATCTCAAGTTAATTTTTATTTCAAAAGATGTTTTTTGATACTACCATTAAATTAGGCATGTCCCCTATAGCCTCATATTTAAAAAAAAATTATAGCTCTGGAGCCTGAGTGAGAGTACATTCAGTAGGGTGATTGTCTTGCATACAGTAGACCTGGGGTTGATCCTCAGCACCCCATATGGTCCTCTGAGTCTGCCAGAAATGGTACCGCACAGAGACAGGAGTAGGTCCTGAGACCCTCTGGGTAGTCCCCCACCCTACTCTTCCTAAAAGGAAAACAAATGAAAGTACTTATTACAGTTTGCAATAAATGATTTGTGGTTGGGGCTGGAGTGATAGCACAGTGGGTAGGGCGTTTGCCTTGCACGCGGCCGACCCGAGTTCGATTCCCAGCATCCCATCTGGTCCCTTGAGCACTGCCAGGAGTAATTCCTGAGCACAGAGCCAGGAGTAAACCCTGTGCATTGCCGGGTGTGACCCAAAAAGAAAAAAAATGATTTGTGGTTATTTACTTTGTATGTCTTTCCACTTGCCTAACACAGTAACTGGCATAGAATAAATTCTAAGTACTGTGATAATTGTGATAAGAGTATGAACTGGGTATAAAAATAAGCCTGCTAATGTAATAACAATTTTGTATTATAAATATGTGTATATATGTACATACACATACACACACACACAACAATCTAAGGCATTAACCAATTCCCTTCAGTTCTTCTAAGGAAAGAATACATTAAACAAAAAAAGTACTCCAGAATTTGAGTTTAGTATTTCACTCTCTGTGTAGAATCTGTAATATATTAATGTTTATGAAGAACTTTATATGCTCCAAGTATAAATAATTCATCAATAATACAAGTGTTTATCACCAATTCCAGTCTGAAGCATGTGTTCTTCATCTCTGTCTCCCTTGAGGTGTTCTAATGCACAGTGAACTGTGAAGATTTACTGTTTCAACGTAGGCTTTCATTGTAAATCAAAAGTTATATATTTCAATTATATCTTTAGTCAACAATGCAGACATGACATTGATTTTGTTGACATTTTGCTGATCTAACTCAAAGTGCATATTTTAAAAATGATTCTTATACTAGAAGTTAATTTCTAAAATTAATTTTTGTAGGTTTATTCACAGAGATGATTCTTTCCCAGGGACTTAATCAATTGCACACAGGGCAGACACTACTGGAAGGAAGGTTGAAAATTTAAAAATTGACAATCATCTGCTTCTGTCTTTGGCATCCATGTGATGACTAGTAGACTTTAGCTGCTCCTCAGTATTTAGAGATTCTCAAGGCAACATCGAGCCATTCAGTATATTAAGTACATGTTATCTTCCTTCCTCAGATTTACCTGTCTTATTTCTAACTCTTCCAGTTTCATATACCACTGAACAAGAGAATGCCTTACTGTGGGTCACAAAAAAACTTACTTTAAGAATCACAAAAAGTTCGGGGCTGGAGAGATAGCACAGCGGGTAGGGCGTTTGCCTTGCACGCGGCCAACCCGGGTTCAAATCCCAGCATCCCATATGGTCCCCTGAGCACAGCCAGGGGTAATTCCTGAGTGCACAGCCAGGAGTAACCCCTGTGCATCGCCAGGTGTGACCCAAAAAGCCAAAAAAAAAAAAAAGAATCACAAAAAGTTAGAATTGGCAGATCCTTAGCTCATTCACTTTGTAGCTACACAAGTAATTACATTATCTTGTGGCTTTATTAATTTGGGTATTATAATTACATTTTGGGTGTGTTGCTAATGGTGGGAAGTTAATGCTGTTTGAATCACATTACCTTCTGCTACACAGAATGATGTAACCTAGGTTACATCATTTATTTTTAAACGAAGGAATGGACAATAACTGAAGTTATAGCTATTTTCTGAAGATCACTGAGATAAATATGAGTCATTCAGGAAAAATATTTTAATGCAGAATTCTAGGTATGTTTTTTAAACATGTCTTGAGAGCCTGATCAAGAATAAATTATATAGAATCATTAAATAAATAAGAATTTACACCTATCTGTGGTTAAAATTCCGGACTTAGTTAACTGAGAACACTTAATGCATAAAAGCAATCTTTAAAAATACAATTTTAAGGCAATCTTTGAACTGTTGAGAATTTACGGATGCATCATCGTGAATTTATTTTCCCCAAGAAACAAAGATTAATGTTTTGAGATAAAAACAGCCAAAGGACATGTGGAAGACAGTTATGTGCAAGGAGAGAAATTGTATCTCCAGGCTACAACTATTTATCAATTTTCCTGCCACTAAAACTTGCCAGTCAGTTTTTGAACCTAAGATACAGATGAGTAACTCTAAATAGAAAAATCTTCTCTTTGGGGAAAATTTACTTGGAGAAATTATTACCCACTGATGATATTTTCCCTGGCATCCTCGTCACCCTTATCTGTAGTTTGCAGTTGGTCTCCAACTGACCCTTTCTAATTGCTATTTATTCACTATGATAAGAATTCCTAAAATACTCCCTGAAATTTTATAAGTATTTGGTTTTTAAAATATGCTTTTAATTTTTTTTAGTTTTGGAACATGCCCAATTGTTCTCAGGTCTTGTTTCTAGTTCTATGTTCAGGGATCTCTCCTGGCTGTGTTAAGGGTAACATATGGTACTGGGGATAGAACCCTAGTTGGCTTTGTGCAAGGCAAGCATCTTATTTACTGTACTGTCTCTCTGGTCAAGTTTTTTTTTTTTTAGGGACTCTCTTTTACTTTAATTTCTACAAAATTACAAAAGGTTTATCTAAGCATTATTTTATTTTCTATGCTACATAAATTAAAACTTTTTCCAGTTATATTTTGCTTATAAAAATTTAACTAAGTTTATTGCTACTGAGGCTTCCAAAGTTTTTTAATTCCTGTTTTGTGGGTATCATTGAGAAATCAAACATGTGAAAAGACCTTACCTTGTAATGCATTTCTCTTGTTTATCCCTCATCCCAATATTCTGCACAAAACTAAGAAGTGGACTGAGGGTGGTGTAGGTAGTGGGGAAGAAATATTCCTTACATAATTGAATGATCAGAATTCACAAAGTTTTAAACCTTTACTGCCTTTCTGAATAAAGATGGTATTCTGAATATCTCAAATATAAGCACATTTGAATTTGCTTTTGTTGACTTTTCTAGCATAATCATATAATAGGAATACAAAATCAGGAGTTTCCCTCCTCTTGAGTAGGAATTCATCACATCTTTTCTCTTTTAATCATGGGAACAACAGGCCTTCTGTCATATTTAGAATCAATCGGGTCGGTCATCAGATTTTGACTGAACGGGCTCTCTCTCTCCCTTACTTTCTGAATGGGTGTAAATTTTCAGAAAATGAGAAAGCCTGTACTTCAAAGTGGTTTTGGTTTAATTTTTCCCATTCTATTACTGAAAAAGGGACTATTGTGTACATATGTTTTCTTTTTTGTCAGTTCGGATTTTGTTTCTTTTGTAAATGAATAAAGCATATTTACATTGATAGAGTGCTTTGGTAGTGTTACCAGTATATTCATAGTCTTTGCAGATTCCTTTGGTTTAGAAAGATAAATAAAAGGCAAGTTGTTACATACTCAGTTTTCATTTTGAAAGAAAGTCACTTTATAAATTCCAAATTGTTGTCTTCTCTGAGTCAAATTTCTCTTAAAGTGTTAAAACATGAAGTTAATAAGTGGCTTTAAACTTTAGTTAAACTTCAGTTACATAGAGCCTAAATAAAAATATTCTCTTTAAGATTATTTACATATAATTAATGATTATTGATTTCACAGTAAATATTCAATTTAGTTAGACTCTCTTGTTTAAGAAATTATACTAACCCTGAAAGGATACATTTACTTCTGGTTTAAAAAAAGTCACTATTAAACAATTGTTTATGGTAAATTATATAATGCAAGACAAAGTTGAGTAGTAGGGGGTAGAGAAACTCTGTGTTCTTATAAATAAAAAATATATATGTACACATATATACATGCACAATGTAACTATAATGTGCTGGGTAGAATCATGTTTTACATGTCTGAGACCCTGGGTTGATGAATCCATGGCTCCACAACAATTAATTAATTAATCCAACTATGTTATAAAGTCCCTAAAGTAAATCTAAATTAATCATAAACATAATTATTGGTATATGACTTACACTTAAGGAAATAATTGTGATCCGATGACTGTGATCCGATTATTGATATTATAGTACACTTAAAACCAGTTAAGAAAACACACTCCCTTCTGTAATCTGGCATCTCAGCACTGAATATCTTTTTATGAAATAGGTCTTAGGCTGTACATTAAAGAGATATCACTTATTGGGCCTGGAGTGATAGCACAGCTGGTAGAGCGTTTGACTTGTACGCAGCCAACCCTGGTTCAATTCCCCGCATCCCATATGGTCCCTCAAGCACTGCCAGGAGTAATTCTTGAGTGCAAAGCCAGAAGTAATCCCTGTGCATCACTGGGTGTGACCCAAAAGCAAAATAGAAGAAGAAGAAGAAGAAGAAGAGATATCACTTATTTACATGCATACTTTGTCTCTTTTAAACTTTATCATTCTGGGGCTGGAGCGATAGCACAGCGGGTAGGGCGTTTGCCTTGCACGCGGCCGACCCGGGTTCGAATCCCAGCATCCCATATGGTCCCCTGAGCACCGCCAGGGGCAATTCCTGAGTGCATGAGCCAGGAATGACCCCTGTGCATTGCCGGGTGTGACCCAAAAAGCAAAAAAAAAATAAAATAAACTTTATCATTCTTATTTAATTTCTTAATTTATTTTTTAAACTACATTTTTCATTCATCATTGCTCTCAATACAATGGAATTTTAGATTAGTTTCACACTTTTATCTAAAACCCTATGCCCATCACTAAAGTTGCCATGTCACTTCACTGTTAAAATGACCCCTCTAACCATTCTTCCCATACACCTCATTTCTCTTTCAACCATGTTTTCCCAGGTTAGTTGATTTAGCCAATATAGTCACTGTTTGATAACATTGTATCCTGTGGACTTTCCAGCTACTGTTTTTTATGTTTTCTTCTGCCCATATGGCAACAATGTCCAAGTTTTCTTGTTTTTTATTTACAAGTCACCTTGTCATATTTATTACCGTTTCTCCTTCAAACAACTGATTTCTCTTTAAAATCTCTGGTCTGAGGCATGGCTGATTAAGTAACCATTTTGATATTGTCTCCTAACTGCCACAGACTGAAAACTTTCTTTTCAGTAGGTCTACTTAACCAACCAGCCTGGTCCTCATTTCCTCCTTCATCTACCCATGGCATCGACTGTCGGGGGTGGAGAAGTGGCCTGAGACCACTGAATGCAGGCAGTGAGAGAGAGCCTTGGGATTCCTAGTCATTTGGTGATTGCACAATATAAAATAAGAATACTGTTTGAAACCCAACCCAAAAGACTTGGTTTGAATCCCAGCACCACCATTTTCAAAGAGAAAAAAAATTTAAACTGTTCAGCTCTGCTTTTATTTCTGCAAAATAGTCTTTATATTATATAGTGATAGCACAGCGGATAGGGTATTTGCCTTGCATGCGGCTGACCCGGGTTCTGATTCCTCCATCCTTCTTGAAGAGCCCAGCAAGCTACCAAAAGTATCCCGCCCACACAGCAAAGCCTGGCAAGCTACGCGTGGGGTATTCAATATGACAAAAATAGTTACAACAAGTCTCACAATGGAGACGTTACTGGTACCTGCTCGAGCAAATCGATGAGCACGAGATGACAGTAATACAGTGATACAATGGTTATATAGTATCTACTAAGATTTAAAGGGGTAATATTTAAGGGCCAGAGTGATAGTATGGTGGGAAGGTTGTTTGCCTTGCATGCAGCTGGTCTGGGTTCAACCACCAGTATCTCATATAGTCCCTGGAGCACCACCAGGGGTAACTCCTGAGTGCAGAGCCAGGAGTACCTCCTAAGCATCTCTGGGTGTGACCCAAAAAACAGAAAAAAGGGAGCGGTATTGTGTATGAAGCAGCTAATAAAATTTCCTGTGCATGGTAAGTTGCTTTATTATAATGACTGATAATTGTTCTATAAAAAGAAATTTAATTTTTGGATGCTGTTCTCCCCCTCCTCTTCCTCTTAAAGTTATCAAAGTCTGCTTATTTATGTACAGTTACAATTCACCTTTTAACATTGGTCTTTTCAAGCCAAACTTTACTCCAATCTTGGGTTTTAACTACTTGAAGTTTTCTGAGGGTTTTTTACTTTTGGGAGAGGGGTGTATTTTTCACATCTGTGAATTGGGTGAAAATTTTCTCCATAAAATGCTTTTTATAATGCAGCTAGAGCTTCCCCCCTTAATTCCACCACCTGGTACTGCCAGATCCTCTCTCTGTAGAAATAGATCAAGTGATAGGGGAATACCATAAAGACTGGAAGTAGAGGAAGATTGTCACTCCCTGTCCTAGAAATAGATTTTAGTGAATATGGTTGATTTTTAGAAATACATAAGCAGACTTTTATTCCACTGCTGAACAAGTACCAAGAAAGATAACTCTATCAAATCATATTTTTCAAATATATCAAGGGGAAGAGAAATGTAGCACAGTAGTAATATGAAAGATTCCTATAGATGAGGCCCTATTTCCCTATTTCACATGCGGTTGTGTTCACGCCCCTCATAATGAGGGTTTCCTATTTCACATGCCAGGAGAGGTCTTGGAGAGGATGAAAGGGTGCTGGGAGGAGAATCAGATAATTCACTATATGGCAATCAGTTTTCAATTATAAATGTGCCTTTAAAAGGCATTCAGCTAATAATCATATATACTTATACATACTTTTTTAGTAGACTTCTAACTATTTTGCATGAATAACCACCTAAAACTACAGGTTTACATATACTTGTATTCATAAACAGACAACCTAAGTGATGTATATTCTAATTTTGCTTATCTGAGCAATCAAAGTAAGTCCTTTTCTACCACGACAATAAGCACCATCACTGAATATCATATTGGCACATATATCAATAATAGATAGCAGATAGATGAAAGGTAGTAAAACTAATGTATTATATATTGCATGATCATAATATAATTGAAAACTATAGATGATACATGTTAAACTTGACAAATATTGAATTTAGTTCCCTTGTCTGTTCTTATTTTACATGCTATTCAAATACAGTAACAGAATAAATGAATGACTCTTAAAGTGACACTGAAAGTGAAGAGAGTCTATTAAAATATAGTAACAGAATAAATGAATGACTCTTAAAGTGACACTGAAAATGAAGAGAGTCTTCTAGAAATGGGATCTATGCAGCCAACTTGCACAGGGTTTGTGATAGATTTTTCATGGCAAAGATCAAACACTGCTAATTAGAGGGTTGTTTCTATGGCTCTCCACAGTACATACTTTAAGGATTCAGAGGCAGATATCATAACCTCTGGAAAAACTTTATTGCAGTGCTTAACCTTCACTTCAGAAAGTTTTGTCTTGTATCTTATAATTATCTATTTACAATTTAATCCTTTTCTTGCTCTGAAATCTGAGGAAATACTTATTTGTAAAATCCCTTTGCCTATTGTGAATAAAGTTACTTTTTTTTTCAAATTTTTTCCAGGACAATTGGAGTAAATTTTTGAGGATCAGCTATTTTTCTTGTATTTATTTATTTATTTATTCATTTATTCATTTATTCATTTATTGCAGGGCTGGAGGGCAGGGTGCTTTTGGCTATATCTGGTTGTATTCTGGGGCTACTGCTGGCTTTCTGCTCAGAAATAACCCCTGGTGATGCTCAGAAACCATACGTGATACCAGGTATGTGTTATAATCAGGGTTGTAGCTGGTACAGTAACATGTAAGGCAAGTGACTTATCTCCAGTACTATCTTTTCTGTCCCCACAGTTATCTTCTTAAAATATTTTTCACTAAGTATTATTTATGCAATAGAAAGGCATGCAAAAATTAATTAAGCTTTACATTATATACCAAATTTACATGAAAGAATAAACACTGAAATGTAAAAGGACAGAGCTATAAATGTTCTCAAATGTAACATGTAAAAATTTACTTATAGTAACACATGACAAGTTTCAATCCTGGCACTGCATGCACTCGAGACCCCTGCTGAGTACAGCTCTGGTAGCTCTGAGTATTGCGGTGGAGAGTCAAAAAGAAAAGATTAATTAACAAAACTTTTTCAAAGCCAAGATAAAGGCAAAAACCAGAAAAGCAAATAACTAATAGATTTTTTTTAAAAAGTCACAAACATGATCAAATTAAAATGTAAGCTGGTGGATAAATAAAAACTCTTAAAAGTATAAAGTATATTATGTTGGGCTGGGGAGATGCCGCAAGGCGGCGAACATACCTGGTCTACACTAGGCTCTAAGTTCAATCTCCAGCAGTGAAGGGCCCCTAAGCACTTCTGGAGGTGCCGAATGACACCCCCTCCCTAACCCAGGGTTCAAGCAATACTGCCTCACCATGCCTGAGTTATTAGGTCCTCACTACAGGACTTAATGTTGCTGGTTGAGGGCTCTGGGCCCCAAGTCCTATTAGGAAGATCTCTCCAAAAAGAATAAAGAATATAATATATTTAATATATACAGGGCTTTCAGAAATTAAGAAAATATAATCAATCCCATAAAAATAGGCAAAGAATATGAAAACAAAAAGTTTGTAGATACTCTTACATACATCAAAAGATGTTCTACTCAGTAATAAGAAAAATCTAAATCAAAACTGTTAATATATTGAACAGACCTATCACCATCAAGGAAATTGAAATGGTAATAAAAAGTCTCCCCAAGCACAAAAGTCCTGGCCCAGATGGATTCACTAGTGAATTCTTCCAAACCTTTAAAGAGGACTTATTCCCAATCCTCTTTAAGCTTTTCCAGGAAATTGAAGTATCAAAAACACATCCAAACAGTTTCTATGAAGCAAATATCACCCTTATACCAAAATCAGACAAAGATACCACAAAGAAATAGAATTACAGATCAATATCCCTGATGAACACAGACGCAAAGGTCTTCAACAGAATATTAGCAAATAGAATCCAACTACTCATCAAAAAGATCATACACCATGACCACGTAGGATTTATCCCAGGGATGCAAGGATGGTTTAACATTCACAAACCAATTAACATAATTAATCACATCAATAAAAGAAATAATAAAAAACCATGTGATCATATCAATAGATGCAGAGAAAGCTTTTGACAAGATTCAGCACCCATTTATGATGAAAATCTCAACAGAGGGGTTATTGGTGGTGGAACATGTGCACTGGTGAAGGGATAGGTGTTTGAGTATAGTATGACTGAGACTAGATCCTAAAAGCCCTGTAAGTGTCTCATGGTAACTCAATTTAAAAATAAATAAAAATAAATAAATTTAAAAAAAAAGGAGGAGCACAGAGAGAAACCTCTTACCTACAGAGAAAACATATACTCCTACTTAAGGGTTTATAGGCAACACCAGGTGTGCTCAGGGCTTACTTTTGGCTCTGAGCACAAGGATCACTCCTGGTGAGCTCAGGGGACTCTATGGGGTGCCCAAGATAGAACATAAATTACCAAGAAAGACAAAGAAATCCAAAACCCTCCTGAACTCAGACTTCCAGCCTGAACAATTGTAATAAACATTTATTGATAACGATAATAAGAAGAAAGAAATTCAAAACTCAAAAACAGTATCATTACTCAGCTACCATCTTAAGAATGAAAATAATAACAAGTGTTTATAAACAGTTCCCTTGGGGAGGAGGGAAACTGGGTATATTGGAGAGAAGGTGATACAGGTGGTTTTGGAACACAAAGTGCTTGAAACTACTGTGTAATGAACAACTTTGTAAATCAGTTTTTAATAAAAATCAATGTGAAAAAAAAGAAAAGAAAATTCTCAGCAGAATGAGGACCGAAGGAACTTTCCTCAATGTAGTCAAAGCCATATACCACAAGCCCACAGCAAGTATCATTATCAATGGGGAAAAACTAAAAGCCTTCCCTCTAAGATCGGGCACAAGACAAGGTTGCCCACTTTCGCCACACCTATTCAATAAAGTACTGGAAGTCCTGGCCATAGAACTTAGACAAGAAAAAGCTATCAAGGGCATACAGATAGGAAAGGAAGAGGTCAAGTTATCACTATTTGCAGACTATATGATACGATACTTGGAAAACCCTAAAGACTCTACTGAAAAGCTCCTAGAAACAATAGGTCTACATAGTAAGGTGTCAGGCTACAAAATCAACACCCAAAAGTCCATGACTTTCTTTTTTTTTTTTAATTTTTTTTTTTTATTGAGTCACCATGTGGAAAGTTACAAAGTTTTCAGGTTTAAATCTCAGTTATACAATGCTCGAATACCCATCCCTTCACCAGTGCTCATATTCCACCACCAAGAATCCCAGTATAGCTCCACCCCGCCCCCTCACACCCCTAACCCCCCCACGCCCCTAGCCCCCCCACCCTAAGCCCCCCCCACCTGTGTAACTAACGAATTTCACTTTACTTTCACTTTGATTGCATACAATATTTCAACAAAACTCACTATTATTGTTTGGAGAGTCTCTCCCCTAAAGTCAGACCTGCTGAAAAGGAAGCATTAGATAATTTGTTTTCCATTGCTGAGGATGAAGAGGTATGAGGTCGAGTGACCACACTTAGCGGCCTCTCAGTTTTGGGATTCTGTAATTTAGTATTTTAGTAACTAAGTCCAGAGAGATATCTGCCAGAAGTTGCATCATTGCATGGCTTTCTTATATACAAATCATGAAAGAGATAAAAGAGACATTAAAAAAAAAATCCTGTTCAAAATATAACCTCAGAAAATCAAGTACCTTGGAATCAGCTTAACCAAAGAGGTGAAGGACCTGTACAAAGAAAATTACAAAACACTACTTCAAGAAATAAAAGAGGACACTAGGAAATAGAGATACATCCCCTGCTCATGGATAGGGAGAATTTACATGATAAAAATGGCAATACTGCCCAAAGCACTATACAAATTTAATGCGGATACCCATGACATTTTTCAAAGAAATAGACAAAACATTCCTAAAATTCATATGGAACAATAACCCCCCACGAATAGCTAAAGCAATCCTTGAAAAAGAAGATGGGTGGTGTCACCTTCGACAACTTCAAACTCTACTACAAAGCCGTAGTAGTAATTAAAACAGCATGATATTGGGCTAAAAACAGACTTGCAGACTAATGGAACAGAGTTGAATATCCTGTCACAGACCCCCAAATATATGGCCATGTAATTTTTGACAAAGGAGCAAGAAATGCAAAGTGAAACAAGGAAAGTGCCTTCAACAAGTGGTGCTGGGAAAACTGGATAGCTACCTGCAAAAAAAAAGTGAACTCTGACCTCTGTCTAATGCCAGGCACAAAAGTCAGATCAAAGTGGATTAAAGATCTCAATATCAGACATAAATCTATAAGGTACATAGAAGAAACTGTAGGCAGAACTCTCCATGACATTGAAGTTAAAAGCATCTTTAAGGATGAAACAGCACTGACCATGCAAGTGGAAGCAAACATAAACAAATGGGACTACATCAAACTAAGAAGCTTCTGCACTTCAAAAGAAACAGTGACCAAAATACAGAAAGAGCCCACAGAATGGGAAAGAATATTTACCCAATACCCATCTGATAAGGGATTCATATCCAGGATATACAAGACACTAGTAGAATTGTGTAAGAAAAAACCTCCAACCCCATCAAAAAATGGGGAGAAGAAATGAACAGAAGTTTCCTCAAAAAAGAAATACAAATGGCCAAAAGGCAAATGAAAAAATGCTCCATATCCCTAGTCATCAGGGAGATGCAAATCAAAACAGCAATGAGATATCATCTCACACCATAGAGACTGGCACACATCAAAAAGAACAAGATCAACCAGTGCTGGCATGGATGTGGGGAAAAAGGGATGCTCTTTCACTGTTGGTGGGAATGCCAACTGGACCAGCCTTTCTGGAAAGCAATATGGACAGTCCTTCAAAAACTAGAAATTGAGCTTCCATATGACCCCGCAATACCATTTCTGGGAATATATCCCAAGGATGCAAAAGAGCACAGTAGAAATTACATCTGTACCGATATATTCATTGCAGCACTGTTCACAATAGCCAAAATCTAGAAACAACCTGAGTGCCCTAAAACAGATGACTGGTTAAAGAAACTTTGGTACATCTACACTATGCAGCTGGCCTGGAGGATTGCCCCATAGCTGGAAGACTGCTTCATGAGCAAAGAGGAGAAGGCAGATGGAATAGAGAAGGGATCACTAAGAAAATGATGGCTAGAGGAATCAGTCGGGATGGGAGATGCGTGCCCAAAGTATTTAATGGACCAAACATGATGACCTCTCAGTGTCTGTGTTGCAAGCTATAATGCCCAAAAGTAGAAAGAGAGTATGGGGAATATTGTCTGCCTTAGAGGCAGGGGGAGAGCGGGAAAGGGGGGTATACACAGGATATTGGTGGGGAATGTGCACTGGTGGAGGGATGGGTGTTTGATAATTGTGTGATTGTAACCCAAACATGAAAGCTTGTAACTATCTTACAGTGATTCAATAAAATAAAAAAAAAACTGTTAATATATTACTTTTGTTGTCTATTGGATCTGAAAAATCACCAAAAGGTGACAGTATACTCTTAGGGGAGCAGTAAAGAAAAGGGCTCTCAGATATTTCTCATGAGGATGTAAAAATGATTCAGTAGGAATTTATGAAAGGCCAGTTTTACTATTAATTTCAGGAGACAGGCCCAGATCAATTCGGCAGCCTCCTGCTTCAACCATTATTAAGTAAATACTTAAATGGGTTATATCAACATTTGCTTCTTTTGTGTTCATTTTCCTAACATTAATATTTATGAAATATCTTCAATTCTCGTAGGCCTTTGGAAGCATCTCTAACCCTTAACGAGGTCGGCCATAGCGCCTTCATCCAATTAGTGTCATGGTCCTTCTTGAAGTCAGGCTTTAAGATATAAAGTTTTCTTGATCCAGAATATTCTCTCATTCCCTCCCTCCAGCTTGTAATATATTCTCCAGTTCTTAGATATTCCCTCAAAAGACTTTCCGATCTGGAAAATGTCGAATTCCCTTCTATCTCAAATGAACGTTCACATCTGTTTTGTCAATCATTGTGGATCTCTTTCTTCATTATTTGACTATGGAGTGCTGTGAAACAGGCAGGGTATTTAATGAGTGTGTCTTTGTCTGTCTCACCCCAGTCCTAGGTTTCTTGGCACACCAGCTCTGAGAGTTTGTTAAATGGAGAAGTGCACAATCAGGCATGGCATGGGGCCCTGCACAGGGCTGGCTGGGAAACCACAGGGAAAGATAAAAGAGATGAGACACATCTTGCCTTTAGGTGGCTTATCAACTAGGGAGGTTAAGATAAATATACATAATTATAAAGCGGATTGGGGTCTCTACCTTAGGAATTTACAAATAAAATCATACAAAATAATGTTACCAAAAGTTAACTGCTAGAAGATCATAAAAATATTTATCTAAAAAAGTGCTATTGGAAGAGGTTATGAAAAACCAAGGTGACCTCTTCAAAAGAGGGCAGTGTATTTAATTCATAAATTCAAATGCCTGTAGGAGCCAAACAGGTCATTCATAGAGGTGAATAAATTGCTGGGTGAAAACTGATTTAAAATAAGCTCCCGGGAGCTGTACATACTGTGCATGCATAGATTCACATGCATTGAATCCTGGGCTTGGTCTCCGAGAAAATTTCTCATGCTCCTATTACTCAATTCAGGCCAAACCACTGGACAGCCAGGGTGGGAGTTGGAGAAAAGAATCGGATGGAGGTGGACTTATCACTTATCTCAAATCTTAAATAAGTACTCATGCAATAACAATGTGGATCTACAGCATTGTCACTTTCTGTGACCTGTTGAAAACACAGAATGCCAGGCCCCACCTGGATTTACAGTCAGAATCTGCATTGTGACATAGCTCTGGAGATTCTCAAATACTTTGCAGAAATGGGTAATCCTGCTCAAGAACTTTATTCTCCCCCAAGAGAGGACTTGACATGACATAGCATCGGTCTTTTGCTGAGTGAACACAGACCCTTTAATTACAGATTTCAGTTTAGTTTTATCATTGACATTGCTGGCAGTGAGGCAGATGATTGAAACCAGGGACAAACCATCCAAAGCTGACACTAATTTAATTTAATTTACAAGAGAAGGAATGGTGAATTTCTGCTTGCCTAAAAGCTTAGGCTTTGGGGGATTTAGTTCTGGGGTGGTGGTGGTTCTTTTTGGTGACATGCCCAATTATGCTCAGGAGCTACTACCAACCTGGTCTTTGGTGCTCTGTGATTGTCAGCAGATGGGGGTGGGACTGGGGTGGTGACAGGTAGCACTGGGTATCCAAACCAGGCCTCAAGCATGCAAAGCATTTGCATTATTGTGTATAATTAGTCTTTTGTGGTTTCCTCTCAGACCTAAAGCTCAATCCTTTTTTCCACTTGTTTTGGGACCATGTCTGGCAGTGCTCAGGGAGCAGTTTTGAAAGGGTTTGGGGGACCATATGGGGTGCCAGGTATTGAACCTGGATCAGCAGCATGCATGGCAAGGGCCTTACTGGCTGTACTATCTCTCCAGCCTCCCAAGCTTAGGCTGTTAAGGAAGAAGTTTTTAATGTTGATTTTGTTTGCTTGTTTGTTTTCGGGTCACACCCTGCGATGCACATGGGTTACTCCTGGATCATGCACTCAGGAATTACTCCTGGAGGTGCTCAGGGGACCATATGAGATGCTGGGAATTGAACCTGGGTTGGCCGTGTGCAAGGCAAACACCCTACCCGCTGTGCTACCGCTCCAGCCCCCAATGTTGATTTTTGATAATTGTTTCAAACAATTTTTAAGGAGTGAAAGCATTCCCGTTGACGTCACTGTTTTTTGAAGTTTGAAGTTTGATATGTAACACTGCTTATGTATCAGTATTTGGAACTTTGGGACACCAACAGTTCCCCCAAGTCTCCTTCCCAATTCCTTTAAGCAAAATTTAAAAAGTATGTTGAAAATAAAATGACCAATGTTTAGAGGGCTGGAACAAAAGAGTAAAGCTTATTTACTAGATCTTGACAATGTCAAATTAACTGGGTTAAAAAAAATAACCAATTTACAGGGCTGTAACTATGCTACAAAGCCACAAAGAAGACATGCTTCCTCTTGCTCTGATTAGAGATATAACTGGCGCAACGAGCAGGCTTGAAAACTCTCCTGCAGCAAATGCTTTTCGAGCTCCTACTCTGCATCAGGTGCTATTCCAAGTTCTTTAACCTTATCCCCTGTGTGGGATTCCTAGCCAGCCAGCCAGCTAGCCTTCTGGAAAACTGGTGTCATTACTCCCAGAATGAATAACCTCATGAGATAAAAGTGAAAATGAGTCAGGGCAGTGCATGTCAGTCCAAGCAGAGATTTCAGCTGCTCAGTGTTTGAATACCAAGGGTCACTGAGATTGGAGTAGTACAAAAGGAGAGAGGAGATCAAAACAGGTGAAGGTATACATGGAGAGATACATTATAATATTAATATAATATTATATATCATTACATATCATTCTCTTCCTTCTAACTCTCTCTCTTTCTTTCTCTCTCTCTCTCTCTCTCTCTCTCTCTCTCACACACACACACACACACACACACACACACACACACAGAGTCACAGAATTTTAAATAGCAATACTATGACAGGACTTTCAAAGAGTCATGAATAACATGAAACACCAACACACATTTTCTCCTGCTCCCATAACGCTTATGTAATGTTACTTTAAAAAAGATTGTTGCTCTGAGTAATGCTTTTACTTACAACTGCTAAATCCAAAAGATCAATGCTATTGATTTAAGGAATTGACTGCAAAGAAAAAAATCAGTCTTAATCTATTGGAACTCGGGTGAACTACATTATGCACAATTCTATGTGAAACAACTATTTTCATAAACAATTCACAAGATCAAAGAATTTATTAAAAGTTCTAAATGGGTTTCTGAAAGTTTTCTGATATTAGAAAGAAAAAAAAACCTTTTCAAACTGAAAACCCAAGAGCATAATCTGTGGGAACAGCTATACTGTTCCTTTGTGATTTTGAAGAGCATTAATTTTGTTTTGATACCAAACCCACATTTGTTTTTAAAATGTGCTCAAGCTTAGTAACAAAGGAACAGAGAAACTGTAATATTGATAAGTTGCACTGACATAACAAGAAATAAGAAGCAACAGAACTCCTTCACATTTAAAATGAAAGAGGGAAAATGTTAGTCATCCAGGAGGAAGAAATGCATCTTTGAGCAAGAAAATACTTCCCCACAGGGAACTAGCTGCTTTGTGGGATGAGGAACAGAAGGGTGCCAGGTCAGAAAATACTGCTTATGGTCCCCAAGAACAGAGCTTGGAGTTATTTAACAAATCAACCCACTTACAGGACTTGCTTAGCTTTGCCTTAGAAGGTAAGTTCAGTGTCTCTCTCCTGAACGACTAGAGAGGCTTTCAACTAACCCACAGGAATGTGTGCTATCTCCAGCTTTGAAACCACAGCCCTTCCAGGAGCTGTAGCAACAGGTTTCTCCTCCTCTTACTAGCCCAACTGTAAATGTTGAACAGGGATTCTTGAACAGTTAAACAGATCACCACAGTTTAAAACCAGCTCTAGATAAAGTCTGCTTTTTTGTATTTTTTAAAAAATAGAATCACAATTTATATTTTTATCACTGCCATCTTTTTGAGCCCAGAATTACAGAGCTAACAAAGGACTGTTTCCTGGCAGCTTAATATGAAGCACATTTTAAAGAAAGTCTGCAAGTTGGCCTTGGAAGGTCCATTAAAACACAGCACACTTTCCCAGATGGAGCTGCTAAAGTAATTTTTAAGAAAATTCAGGAGACTCAAACATATCCATCCACATGTAATAAATGCCAAGTCTTTCTTTTATGTACTCAACACAAATATTTATCCTTTGCTCTCAACTTTGTCATGTACTTTCTATTCTCTTAAAAGCAGCAACAACAATACTGCTTCCTGTACTTGTGTGGTGAGGTCATTTACTCATCACAAAAACTTCATTCTCAAAGCCCTAATTCCTGGTAGGAAAACTCATAGCAGGTATTGAACTTTTGCCTATAATTGTCAACAAATGGAAATTGACACTTGTTTTAAATTTAGATTAATGCTTTTTGGCAAAAAAAACTTGCTGTTCAGAAATTCTGTTTACTGTGTTTGCAAGTCATTTGTCACTATTTATATACCATTTACAATTTATTCTATAGTACAACTATGTTTCTGAGCCTCTATGTTTTTAATTTATCAAGAACTTAATTGAACTTAATTGAAAACAACCATAACCTGAACTGATTGACATGAACTTAATTGAAAGCAACCACAATCTGATTTCAAACATTGAGTGATGACATTTCAAAGAATATTTTTCCTAACTAAATAATGATACAATTAAAATATAAGCCAACATTCTCCCCAAACTGTTCTTAATCTTAATAACATGAAATAAAAAATCTCCATAATAAAAAATAAACTACTGAGCAAATATCTTACTAATTTACCATGCAAAATTTACTTTAATTAACTAGGTTCATATATGATCTCTATATGAAAATGATAAAGGAACAATGTGTAGATAATTATTAATAAAGTAGAGACTAGAGTCAAAAGAGAAAACTTGAATGTCTGATGACTTTCCACATTTGAGAAAACAAATTAAGTAACAGCAAAACAGAAAAAGCTAGAGGAAGTGAAATAAATACTAAAAGATAAAAGTCAGTAATATGGGGGACCGAGACATCTCAGTGAGAGAGAACTTACCTTGCAGATATGAGGTAGGTATGATACCCTGAGTCTAATCCCTCGCCCTCCCCCCCATGTGATCCAAGCAGCACTGTTTTTGGTATAATTGGTGCCACAACAAAGTGTTCAGTCTCCAGTGCATGGAAACCAAGTGTGTGCAACCACCAGTCATTGAAACAACAACATAGAGCAATGAAGATTACAAGTAACTGCACAAAAAGGCAATACTTAAGGAAGCATTTCATTGTTTCCTGCAGTCTCCTGGGGATTTGTTTCAGTTTAAACTCTTCACTGAGTTTTTAAAAATTGCACAAAAGACAAAACCCTCTTAGGAAAAATACTCAAAGTCAACCAAACTTTCTAGTGAACTTGGCCCTGAAACTTATGCTTAATACTTAAGAAGTGATTTGATTACTTGTTAAAGGGAAATGACAAAGCTCTTAAATAATTTCCACAGGGCATGGAGTATTTCCAAAAGTGAGGTAAAGAAGTCTGTAATCATAGAAGCATTACCTACTTGGCCACTGCAAATTAAGATGATCAGATACGTCTATAAAATGGAAATTATAAGATTTTTTATACTAACATCCCTTTACTTACCCTACTTCCTTCCTTTTCCTTCCCTCCTGGTCTCTTTCTAGGGGAATGAAAAGGAGAGAACTGAGGGTCTCACACATGAAAAGCATATGATCTACCAAGAGCAACATCTGCAGTCTTTTCTTAAAAAAAAAAAAAGAAATAGTGACAAATAATATAAATAGCTACCATGGAGCAAGATTAATGAGATGCCTGGAAATCCTCCTCACAGATATTCATGAGATTCCACAGAGACAGGAATAAAGAAAATTAACAATAGTATAGTGAAAAAGGCAGTTGCATTGTATGCAGTCGACCTATGTTCAATCCTCTGTACTGTGTGATTCACTGTACTCTGCCAAAAAGTGATTCCTGAGCACATAGCCAGGAGTAAGCCCTGAACTCAACTAGGTGTGGCCCAAAAACAAACCAAAAAAAGATAAAGACTCCATTGTTAAGACATTTTATGCAAATTAATTTGATAGTCAAGTAGTGAAAAGAACACAAATATTCAGCAACAGGGAAGGATAAATTGTGTATATTCATGTCACCGAATATTATATAACAAAAGAAAAAATTACTCATACATGAAACAAAAGGCATGCATTTCATTGACTTAATTTTGATGAAAATAAACCCACAATACATAACTTAAGGTTCTGATTATATGAAGTTCAAAATCCAGCAAAAATTAGAATTTAGAGGACTGTTTATCAGGAAGGGATTATTGGTTGCAAAAAGACATCAGTCAGCCTCTGTGTTCAGAAAATGTTCTAGATTTTTCTCTGCTTGTTGTCTGTAGCAAATCAATGAACAATGAGATGACAGGGCTAGAGTGCTACAGTGGTGTCTGTAGGTATGTTGTAGCACTGTAGCACTGCCATCCCATTGTTCATCTATTTGCTCTAGCAGGTACCAGTAAGGTCTCCATTGTGAGACTTGTTACTGTTTTTGGCATATCGCATATACCACGGGTAGCTTGCCAGGCTCTGCCATGTGGGTGGAATACTCTCAGTAGCTTGCCGGGCTCTCCGAGAGGGATAAAGGAATTGAATCAGGGTCGGCTGCATGCAAGGAAAATGGCCTACCTGCTATGCCAGTATATAAAAAATTTATTGAGGAATATACTGAGGATTTGTGGTTAACTCAGTCATCTGTGGACCATAGGGAAACAAAACAAGGGTAGAGATAATATCAATTTACAACAAAGCACATTGGAATACAAAGTAAGAACTCCAAGTTTGGGGAAATAGGTGGATAGAAAGAGACGCAGAGGCATAGGAGGAGAAGCTGCCTTAGACATTTGGGTGGTGGTGAAATAACTATATACATGACCTAAATGTCAACGCCACTCTAAACATATTACCTGAATTAAAATACATTTTAAAAAGTTAAAAATAAAATTAAAAAAATTTGCGTGCTTGACTATGTTATTTTAAAAGTGAAAATTTACAATGAAGGAAGGAAAAAACCCACCTAAGTTTCAATAGGTACAACAAAAGTAAAAGAGAATCCCACTTTTCAATACACATGTAAAGAGAGAGTGAGTGAGAGAGAGCGAGATAACCTTTCATCCATGGCATGGAATATATACCAACATTCCCACTCTACATATAGAAGAATAGAAGTTAAGTAAAAGGAGAGCACTGAATGGTTTAAAAAACAGCAACAACTCCAAAAACCCAGCTTTCCCCAAATCAGTAATCAGTAGAGTTTGGGGATTTAGTGATAGAATTTTAGGACTGGAGACTCTTGATTTCTTCAATCACGGTAGGGTGTTCTCTGGTTCTTCTTTGAGAGAGACTAATGCAGAGAACCCACAATGAGAGATCTTTAGGTAGAGAATTAGAGTTAGCCTTAAGTTAACTTTCAATCATGTTCACCCAGTTCACCTCAGTGGGAAGGAGAGAGGAGTGTGGTCACAGGCCCAGGAATAAAAGTTGTGTATGTGGTTGTGTTTTCTCAAGGTCTCTGAAAATCCATATCCTGGATCAGGTAGATTGGGAACAGAACAAGACACTCCAATATTTATTTCTAGTGAAGCTCTTTTAATCAATGCACTTGTTGATTTTTTTTCTTTTTTAAAGAACCCTTGAAAATAAATCCTTTCTTCTTAATCATTTTGCTCCAGGCTTTTAAAAATCACAATGAGTCCTTTGCTCCCGTCCTTCTTACTTCTAGCCTGAGCTGATCACTGCTAACAGCAGAGTCTGTGGCTAATAATGCTTACGTGGAAGGTTTGACTTTTGAGATGCATGCTGTGGCATTCCTACAATGTCTCTGAATTTTTAGCTAGACTGCTGTCTCATTCACCACCAAAGTACCACCAATTGCAGCCTGGCTGCATTAATGAAATTATTTGAAAATCCCCAAAACCAAAATGAATAGAGATAATTGTGGATGATGCTAAACCTGAACAGTTCATTTAAACAGTGTATGTGGGACAGAAAGAGTAAACATTTAGGGCCCATCTATGTGATTGGTTTTGTATACACTCTCTTTTGTGTACATTATCTTTGTGTCACCTTGTGACACCTCTAAGTTAAAAATCCATTGCCCCCACTGAAGAGAGATCCCAGGGGTCAGGGACAGGCTTGCTTCATATGGGCCTGATCTCAAACCCTCAGGAGCACATGGCCCCTGGGAACTGTCTGGCACAACCTTGGAGGCCTCCATGCAGCACTTAGTTAGCCATGCCAGGGTACACAGGCCCCAGCACCTCAAATCCTTGAGGCCTATAGTGAACTAACCACACCCACTTAAACTACTATCTTGTCCCTTGGCTACAGCTTTAAGGGCACATATTTCAGTATTCTCTCTCTCTCTCTCTCTCTCTCTCTCTCTCTCTCTCTCTCTCTCTCTCTCTCTCTCTCTCTCTCTCTCTCTTTCTTTTTTTTTTTTTAATGAAACTTTCAGGCTTCAAGGATTAAAAGAATTAAATGTGCATTGGGTTTAAACCCAATTCCATTTGACTCCAAAGTCAAAGCATTTACTCGGCACACAGGAACTTAATTACACTTTTTAAGTTCTCTATGAAAAAAACATACAGGGTAAAGTTAAATCTTGAAAATATATGGTAATCTTGAGGGCAGAGACCTCTTTTTATGTTCTATGCTACATATTTTTATATTCTATGCTACATCTTTTTATATAGCATAGAATAATATTCTCAGGCTGTATAGTACAGGGGGTAAGGCATTTGCCTTGCATACTCCTGACCCCACTTCAATCCCTAGTATTGCATAAAGTTCCCAGAGCACCATCAGGTTCACACCTGAGCATGCTGCCAGGAATAGTCCTGGAGTACCACCAAGTATGGCCCCGACCTTTAGACCCAAACCCAAAAGAAATAATATCTTAGAACATTAGAAGTATAATTCCAAGCAGTTGTTCAAGATCAGTGTTGCTTGGGGGCTGGAGCAATAGCACAGCGGGTAGGGCGTTTGCCTTGCACGCGGCCGACCCGGGTTTGAATCCCATCATTCCATATGGTCCCCTAGTACCGCCAGGGGTAATTCCTGAGTGCAAAGCCAGGAGTAACCCCTGTGCATCGCCAGGAGTGACCCAAAAAGCAAAAAAATAAATAAATAAATAAAAGATCAGTGTTGCTTTTGCAAATTGAATTATATACATACAACATACTTTCTCAAAATATGTGTGAACAGCATTGTCATAATAAATTTGACTAACTGCAGAAAAAAATGCATTTATGTAGGAAGTGAAGTTTAAAAATGAAGAATTTATATGCCAAATGTTGGGTTGAGAAAGATAGCTCAGAAAGAAAGTGCACATGCTTTCTCCCCTGAAAAGTATAATTTGAATTAGTTTATTTACTTTTAAGTAATTCTCAAAAGTAAATTATTTGAAGCATTATTCAACATTATTGTAGAATAAAAGGATTTAAAATAATGGAGGTTCATTAGGCTTTAGGATTATGGTTGTTGGGTTTCTGCTTCTAGGATGAGTTTGCTTATGGACCTAAATCCAATGCTATGTCAATCATAAACGTGTCTGGTTAGGTCCATTTTTGAGATTGCAAGAAGACCTAAATTCAGTCCCAGGCACTGCATGGTCCTTATTCTAGTACCACCAGGAACCATCCTGAGTACTATGCTGGGAGTAGGCCTTGAGCACTGCATATGTGCCTCCTTCCAAAAAACCAAATGCGAAGTGAATTTATTTTCAGTAGGTATTGAACTATGTTTGAAGGTGCTTTAAGCTTCAAGGACACATTGGTGGAAGGGGAGGTAGCTCAAGAGACAGGCATGCATTGTATGCTAGGTGGGTGCAAGGCCCCAAGTTTGATCCCTAGTACAGGATGACCCCTTGAGCTTCACCTAGAACCCAGGTCTTAGGGCACCATCTGGTGGGGCTCTGGTGGCTCCCACACCACTGGGCCCAGCATCCCTGTCATCTAACATGAAATGTCTGACTCCAGTTAGCTGAGTATCACTGAGGGGTGTTCCTTTTGCCCTAGCATTACTTAGAACTTCCCCACCCTAAAAATAAAGGCACAATGGTTGATTATTCTACCAGGTGGTTGATTATTCTTTTATACCAGGGCTAGAGCAATAGCACAGCGGGTAGGGCGTTTGCCTTGCACGAGGCTGACCTGGGTTCGATTCCTTCGTCCCTCTCAGAGTCTGGCAAGCTACCTCATGGCAGGGCCTGGCAAGCTACCCATGGTGTATTCAATATGCCAAAAACAGTCACAAGAAGTCTCACAACAAAGACGATACTGGTGCCCACATGAGCAAATCAATAAACTATGGGACGACTGTGCTACTGTGCTACCAGGAGGAATCAATAAGCATAAAAGCTTGCATGGTAGTACTGACCCTAAATGTGGAATAACTTCAAGAAAAGAAGGCAGATACAAGCTGTTCTGTTTATACAAGATGAAACCTTAATGAACAGACAAAAATCCAACTTCTGGTAAAATTACACTCTGCTGACTAGTGGCTAAGATTCCAAGAGTTGACTGAATATTTTCTTTACGGGCCTTTCTTCCCGAGTTCATTTTAATTTCTCCCTTTGGAAGTAGACAATAAGTTTAAGGTCTTAACGCCTTGCTTTTTCTCCTGAAAATTACAGTTTGAATTAGTTTATTTACTTTTCAATTAAGTCAATTAGTGACTGAAAGAGTAGTTCCTGTGTCGTTAGTTGCTGAATTGTTAATGGTTCTTTGCAGTTAAAGACATGCAAAATTTCAAGGAGCAGTGCTTTGTTAATTATTTTTTACTTACTAGCAAGTGTCTCAGTTTGCTGGGTGCTGAGTAATTCAACATTTGAAGCTATAAGGTAGAGGAAAATAATTTAAAACAATGGAGGTTCATTTGGCTTTAGGATTATGGTTTTTGGGTTTCTGCTTCTAGGATGAGTTTGCTTATGGACCTAAATCCAATGCTATGTCAACTATAAATGTGTCTGGTTTGGTCCATTTTTAAGGTTCTAAGAAAAAAAATAAATTTTTAAAATTGTATATTTTATCTCCTTTACGTTACTGTTTGTTGTTATAGCAAATTTCATTGCTGAAATTTTACAAATGTATTACTTATGAACTACACATATTTACTCCATTATTCCAAAATGTTTACTATTACTGATTGATTTTTTTTGGGGGGGTGGGGGTGAGGGGCTTTACATCTCTAACACTAGACATTATGTTTCAACAGTAATTTTTACATTGGCTCACTTTGAGGTTAGTGGTAGTAAATATCTCTTTCCTATCATTTAGGGGTTTTTTTGAGGACAGTCTCTAGCTGTTTCCTGCATGTAATTTGATCCCTGCATATAATCTGTGGTGCACACATTGTGGTTCTTAAACCAATCTGTCTTTGCATATAAATTGTGCCTTTTAGTTTCTCCACTAATACTTTCCATAGACTCAGTATTCTCTTGCTATTAATCTACAGGCAATGGTCAGGGTTTACTCCTGGCTCTGTGCTCAGGGACCACTGTGTGTTGGGGCAGGAGGAAATATTTGTGTGCTGGGAACTAAACACCACTGACCCCTTGTAAGGCAAGTGCCCTACCTGCTATACTACCTCTCCAGCCCCTTGATTCTCTTTTAAAGTCTAAAGATTTTTTTTCTTGTGGTCCCCACTGAGTCCCTTTAGTAACAGTTACTCCTTAATATACTAGATGTTTGTTACCTGCCAGCTCTGTCCCCTCATGATCCCTGGTACATGTGTATATGTGTGTATTAATGTGTGTGTGTGTGTTTATGTGTGTGTGTATGTGTTTTTCTCCATGTGTGTTGGTGGTGGTGGTGATGGAAGGGCATAATTCTTACTCTTGCTGATTCCTACATTGCTAAAAGACAATGTTATCCAAAAAAGAAAATAATAAAATAAATGTCCAATTGGTTAGCCAAGCCAGAAGCATAAACTTTGCTGAATTACCCATTTAGGAAAAAAAAAAAAAAAGGTCAACAATGAAACTTACCCTTAAAGAAGATGTAAGATGATTTGATATCTTTGCCTCTAGTTCAGCTCAATCGAATTCAGGTTAGAGTTACAGAAGCCTGTCAGGTCCACAGGCTGTGGAGACCTCAACTGGAGAATAAAGCAAGTCCCTGCGCCCAATTTCACATTCCTGCTGGCATTCCTGTTGGGGTGCTAGGGCTCTCAACTGCCAAGCTTTATATAAGGTGTTCTCCTTGAAGAGTGAATAGTAACTGTTTTCCCCAGCCAGTGAGGATCTTAGTCGCCCCCCCTCCCTCCCCAAGCCCCAGGCTCCAGGTGGTTGTTCAACTCTTCTTTTTATGTTGTATAACCCTCAGGGGGGTTATATCCGACTTTCATATTTAATGTATTTTAATTCAGCCTTGTAATGATCTATATATGCTTTCATGAGCTCATCTTCCCCTAAGGATTTACCGAGGGAGCAGAGATTAAATTGGCTTTCTTTACTACTTCCTGGCAATTGCCAGTCTGACTTCATGAATACTTTTACTTCTCCAGCGCCTGTGTCCAAAAGTTTCAGGCAGAGAGCATGATTACTTGGTTAAATAAATACAAAGAAGTTTTGTGAATCTCTACTTCCACACCACCAGGAGCACAGTAAACGGAACACACACATATGCATCTGATGCTTTTGAGTTCATACAAAAGTCTTGGGAATCTTGAAAGGTGTCTCTTTTTCCTTTTGTGCATTATACCACTGCTCTGAGCATATGTTGTGAAAGTGTCTCTGCCCTATGGGCCCTATGCCAAATAAGTTACCTAGTATTTAGGAGAAAGGCAGGTATTTGCCCTCCATTCCTCTCTGCTTTTGCTGAGGGAAGCATAGAAGAAGAAGTGAGAGTAGGAGAAGTATAGAGAAACCAGAGCAGCTGCATCTAGCTGTGCTGCCTTCAAGGTCTGGAGAAATTCGACATGGAAATGATATAATAAACCACCCACTCCTCATATAATCCCCACTCCTTCCGCCTTTAAATAAGTGTTCTAGCACAGTGGGTAGGGTGTTTTTGCCTTGCACGTGGCCAACCCGGGTTCAATTCTTCTGTCCCTCTTGGACAGCCTGGCAAGCTACCAAGAGTATCTCGCCCATGTGGCAGGGCCTGGCAAGCTACCCGTGGCATATTCGATATGTCAAACACAGTATCAACAAGTCTCACAATGGAGACGTTACTGGCGCCCACTCGAGCAAATGGATGAGCAACAAAATGACAGTGATACAGTGATACTCTTAAATAGAATCACTTCTGTATGGTGTATGGTCTCTATTGTCTCCTCTACCCATTTAGGTTAGCGCTGCTTCTCTTAGCTCTTTCTGTCTCTAGTTCCAAGGCTGGTCCCAGGCTTGATCAATATTTGTCAAACTGAAATAGCATCTGGATCCCTTTTTATGTTTGGTTTTTGGGTCACACCTGGCTGTGGTGAAAGCTTACTCCTAACTCTGCACTCAGGGATCACTCCTTAGGAACCACATTTAGTACCAGGAATCAAATCTAGGTTAACTACATGTCAGGCAAGCATCTTATCTGCTGTACTATCTCTCTGGTCCAGAGTCCCTTTTTCTACCATTCGGGATAAAATAAAGTTCTCTATTGACATATTCATCTTTACAGCACACTATAGTGAGGTATAGTGACCAAAAGATCATTTAAAAAGTACCATGGGGGCCGGAGCGATAGCACAGCGGGTAGGGCGTTTGCCTTGCACGCGGCCGACCTGGGTTCGATCCCCGGCACCCCATATGGTCCCCCAAGCACCGCCAGGAGTAATTCCTGAGTGCAAAGCCAGGAGTAACCCCTGAGCATCGCTGGGTGTGACCCAAAAAGCAAAAAAAAAAAAAAAAAAAAAAAGTACCATGAATGACTTTTGAACCATATCATAAAGACATTTGTATAGTACTTAAAATAAAAGACTGAAAATGAACCACTCCTTT
Source organism: Sorex araneus (assembly GCF_027595985.1). NCBI lineage: Eukaryota > Metazoa > Chordata > Mammalia > Eulipotyphla > Soricidae > Sorex > Sorex araneus. The sequence goes on along the minus strand of NC_073313.1, from coordinate 228,419,258 downwards.
CCATGCTCAAGTTGAATCATTCTTATTGTTTGAAAGTGTAGACTTTGGATATAGACATTTGTATGTGTGATTTTAAAGACTTTTCCAGCTAGCATGAGTAATAATCGAGGGTGATTAAAATAAGTGTGACTTTCGCAAGTTTCCAAAATAAAACACAGCTTTAACATTTTTTAGTTTTAGCCATACCTATTTACATAATGCAAAGAACGTAAACTATAACTAAAGGTTTTTTATAAATAAAAACAATTATTTTCCCCATGTTACATCACATTTGAAGCTGAAAAAACCCTAAGTTAAGTTGCCCCCATTTTTTTTTTTAATTTGCAAAATTTACTTGGATGTGAGCTACAGGATTACAGTGACAGTGACTTGGAGGTGGGGTGAGATTGCCAACCAAGGAAGGGATTAGTAATGGTGTCATACTCCTCAGTATCCTCTATAACTGTAAGATGGGCCACCAATCTAGCAGCAGCGCTGTAGCATGTCGTCCCATTGTTCATAGATTTGCTCAAGCGGGCACCAGTAGCGTCTCCATTGTGAGACTTGTTGTTACTGTTTTTGGCATATCGAATACGCCACGGGTAGCTTGCCAGGCTCTGCCGTGCGAGTGGGATACTCTCGGTAGCTTGCCGGGCTCTCCAAGAGGGATGAAGGAATCGAACCCAGGTCAGCTGCATGCAAGGCAAATGCCCCACTAGTTAGCTATGCTATCGCTCCAGCCCTAGCAGCAACAGGGGAAGGTAATGATAGCACAGGTTCTCTGCTAGGTATGTCACACTGTTTATGAAGGTATATGGTACTTCTCAAGGGAAGAGCAAGTTATCTCATCATATCAGGGTGCCAGACTAGCTCAGTGGCTTATAGCATATGCTTTGCATGCATAAGACTGTGAGTTCAATCCTCCCACCTTTTCTGGGGTTGCCCCAATTCGGAGGGAGTCCTGCCACCTCTGAGGTCAGTGATTCCTGGCAACTCTGCAATGACTCTTAAGCTGAACCACAACAAGCCAGTTGCACAAACTCAGAAGGGTATCCCCACTCCCACCCATGAGCCTGTGTGAGTGCCACAGGCACATCCCATCAGCACTGTGAAAAGAATGCATGAGAGCACAACAAGGAAAGTAGGAGGAGCCAGGTTAATGCTTCAAACAAAAAAATAAAATGTCTACACACCACAGCCTGACAAGGGTGTGGTCTCTCTGGTCATCACAACCAATACAGCAACAAAGGGGGTTAAGAGACTACAGGGTGAGGGGGGGAGGGCATATGCCAGCCCTGGTGAGACTGGCACCACTTGGTCCCCTTAAGCACCACAGGGTATAGCCCTGAAGACCCCCCAGCACTGCAAGGTGTAGACCCAGAGTCCCCATCCCATGCCCAAGCACTGGCCCAGTGATGCCCCTGAGCAGGGTACCACATCCTCGAGCCCTCTCAAGCCCTCCCTCAAAGTTACAAACCTGGTTCGCTGAGAATCACCACTTTGTGCCAAAAGGGAGGAAAATGATAAAGGAAGGGGTGGGGAGAAAAATCCCATTGGGTGTCACTCTCAATGGTCTGGGGACCATGCAATACTTTAACCCCTGGGCTTAACCCCTGGCCTCCTGTATGCAAAGCAGGCACTCCAGCCATTGAGTTATCTCTTGGTTTTTGATGAGGAAAAATTAACAAACATTTCCAATATCTAAGGAGCAGTTGCCTCAGTATTTTGCAGGGAGTGACTCATATTCCCAAACTTTCAGGACACAGGGCCATCACCATGCCCATTTCAAAACCTAAAGGCAAAGAAGGTTGTTATTTTATTTTTTTTTTCTTTTAGCTTTTTGGGTCGCACCCGGTGATGCACAGTGGTTCCTCCTGGCTCTGCACTCAGGAATTTCTCTTGGTGGTGCTTGGGGAACCATATGGGATGCTGGGAATTGAACCTGGGTTTGGCTGCATGCAAGACAAATGCCCTACCTGCTGTGCTATCGCTCCAGCCCCAAAGGTTGTTATTTCAAAGGATCAATATAGTTTGGAAGAAAATATCCCATCAGATATTTTCTGAGTTTGGTTCATGGCGCAACTCTCTAACTAGATTCTTCATGCATGGCTGCATCTCCCCTGAGGAATGTGGACACCATGTGGTAGCGAGCTCTCTACGTGTAATGCAGAGAATAGGCACCAACAAGAAAACAAAAGGAAATGAAAAACGTTAATACTGTGACCTACCAGGTTAGGGCACGGTAAAACCCAAAACTCTTTAGTGTTAGGCATAAGATCAAATATATATTGGGTCACTGGGCAAATTGGCTTTAGGTGCTTGAATTTTGGATTTCTTACTTCATCTCACTGGCTTCACTAAATTTACATGAATAATATTTCAGAATGTGATACCTGGGGTTTGATAAAGCAGAGTTCCAGTTTCAGCACTATCATTTATTTTGTCGGTTATGTAATCCCCGTTCAGCCCTTCATCCCCATGCCCCAATCTCAGTTTCCTTATTTATAAGATGAAATACTAAACGTTTCTATATCAGAGGTTATCTGTGCTGCTGGTTGAATGTCACTATATACATAATAAAACCCACTTACAATGTGTGGCATCTCAGTTGATGGCAGCAAAAACCAAATAATAAGAATCTACAGCCCAGTTTCTTCTATCCATAAAAAGGTGACAGAACCAAGAACAGCCATTGCAGCAAGGGATAAAATAGGTCGTGTCAGATCACTTCTCTCTGACCAAGAGCTGCCCTCTTGTTCTTTTAGTATTTTCAGATCTCACACCCTCACCTCTGCCAAAGATTACCGAAGACATTCATTCAACAAATGTTTGTGTGCCAATTTTGTGTCAAATGGGAGCTATATATGGGAGATGTACATATTGGTGTATAAGTGAACATTTCACAGAGATTGTTAGATAGAAAGGTAATAAATAAGAGGAATACAAAAATATAGCAACTGAATGAACAGGGGGGAAAATAAATGGGGCCCCACCCTAAATGGGCTTACCTCTCTGAGGCAGGGAGATTTAAATGAAAAATAAAATGATATGAAAAGAGTAGAATCCAGAGGTGATCCCAAGAGGCGCTCAGGACAATTTCTGCCAAGACTGACCTGAGGCCCATGATATCAGTTGTGGTTTTGGGATGGCCATGTGTACAGTTATGCAGGCAGCCACTCACAGGGCACTGTGTAAGCTCTTCACTTGCACAGAGAAGGAAGGCTCTCTCTACCATTTCCTTACAAGCGTAACTAGCCAGTGGCCTTGTGTGTGGTCCCCAAATGAAAGTGCACTGAAAAGTCAGTGAAAATTTTTCCCAGTACAAGTAGACTTTGGGGACCCAGGGTACTTTCCGAACCAAATTCTGAAGTACAGATTTCCCTTACTATCCCAAAATAGTGCTTTCCTAGGAAAACTTTCCTGGGCCAGAGTTGTACTTACCCTTAATTCCTACCCCACACCAAATAACTTCCCAAATCATACCAAAGACACATAAAGCCCCAGCATACTGTGAACACAGAGTAAAGCAGGAGTGCAATGATACTGCTGTGTGTGGATAAAGCAGTTTCTGGAAGCCACTCTCTGCATGGGGTGCCTGCTGCTTTTTGATTGTGGCCTGCACAGAACAAAGGTTAAACATGCTTTTTAGCTTCACATTTTTTTGTGTAAAGGTGAAAAGTCCTCCTTGGATTTCCTTTGTATCACAAAAGCAGGTGCTAATATAAGTCTTTTGCAAAGCAAAGAGGCTGGAAAGGCAGAGGTGACATAGAGGGCACTGTAGACCTGCACTACAAGTTAGATTTATAACCCATTTTTCAGGGAAAGTACAAGCTTTTTTCCTCTGAGCATCAGAGGAACAGGGTTTGGACTGACTTTCTAGCTCAGTGGAATATTGGTGGTCTAGAGGCCAGAGAAGTGTAGCTTGGGACTTCCATGGCCAAAATCCTCTCAGCCCTTCCTTTTCTCACAAGAGGCCTCTGCTAGGCGCTGCTGCACCCCAAGCTGTGACTAATGGGCTCTGGAAGTTTTCAACCTGAGTGATTCTTTTTGGATCTAGGATGGTTCTGTCAGAGCAGAGCAGAATATGCCTTTCTGGTTATTTGAAAACAATACACACACACACACACACACACACACACACACACACGCACATGCACACACACATTTCTTTGAGTTATAATAATCTGTGGGAGTCCAAAGGAAAAAAAAAAAGAAAAAGAAGAGAAACAGTTGAAGGAGGGGAAAGAATGTAGGAGACTATGAGCTAAAGACAGGAGAATGCCAAGTTAATGTTTGCATTCTCAGAGAAGTCTCTAATTAAAATATTTCAGAGGGCGGAGGAAAGTTTTTATAGAGAATTGTGCTAAGTTCATTTCAGTGGCTTTAATGAAAATCAAAACAAAACAAAGCAAAACCACATATATTCCCTTGGCTAGCTTTCTTGTGCACTAAAACTTAAAATTATGCAGATAAATTCTCAGGCTAAGACATGTTTTGGGCTAATTAGCAATACCTCAGACTAGTAAGCAGGACTCAATGATTTTAAAGATAGCATTTATACTTAATGCAAGAGCTAACAAAACTGGCCCAACTTGATTTTTATCAAGGGTTTCTTGGAGAAATTTTAAAAGAAAAAGAAGAAAATTATATTAATCTATTAAAATAAATGAACTGAGAGGAAACAGGTTAGGACACTATTAGTACATAGATTTATGTGGATTAATTTTGTTGCATTAAGAAAGATATAATTCTCCCATCACTTTGTGGCTACATGTTATAACTCATGTTAAGTAAGTTTAAAATTATAAAGCAGTTACAACTTCAATCCAGAAATTCTGGTTTTCTGACATGCTACTATAACTCCAGCAATTTCAAAGAATGATGTAAAAGTCTCAAAAAAAAATAATGCTGAGTTTTGAAAAGAAATATATGTGAAATATTAGCTTTGGGAAGGAATGGTGAAGCTAAGAAGACTGATAATATTGATTTTAAGTGCTACCATTCTTATTTCATAGCTACAAACAAGACATATCTCTAAAAATAAATCATGAAGGGAAACAAAAAATTATAAATAGAAATTACAGTAAAAATTTGCAATCACTGAAAACCTACTTAGGATATCAATCACGAAATCAAATTTATTTTTATTCCACATATATGATGGCATTGCATATAGTCTCCCAAGCATCACCAAGAGTGATTCTTGAGCACAGAGGCCTGAGTATAGCCTACTGTGATCAAAAAACCAAAACCAAAAAGGGAAGGCTTGCTCTTTGTACTTGTGTTATCCCTCAAGCATATATATTTCTTGCTGGTCTCATTGTCTTTTTGCTTGCTTGGCCCCATTTCCCACCACCCCCATGCTGGAGAAGTCCATGTTCTTTTTGAAAACTTCTTTCTCTCCCCTTATGACTTTCTAAGAAAATATTATTCAATAAAACTATCTTGCTTCACTAAAAAAAAAAAAAAAGAAAGAAAGAAAGGAAAACCACACAACAGTAATAAAATTAAAAAAACTGCAATCCAGCAAAATTTATGTCTCAAACTAAAGCAATGTTTGATGTTTGATGAGTCTTTTATAATATTAAATGCTAAAAAGATTTAAAACAAATGGTATAAGCCACGCCATTAAGCAACCAAGGTAAGATTTCAGAAGACTAAACTGATCCCAAAGTAAACAGAAGAAAGAGAAAAGATAAATAGTCGAAAATAGTCATGGGGAAGGGCAAAGATGATGAAAAGGGAAGGATTGAGAGTGCTCCCATGGGACCAACACAAAGAACACCTGAGTAAAATGCAGAATCATGCACAGGGCTTCGCTAAGACAATCCACCAGAAAGACCAGCCTCCTTTGCCCGGAGATTTACAGCTGTAGAATACGGTGTAGTCAATTTTAGAGCTAAGAAACACATCCTTAGGGAGGGAGTAGGCGCTAAGCAAAACTAAAAGCTCAGGATTTTGCAATAAGAAAAGGACTGGTGGGCCCTAAACTGACAACTGGATTTAAATCACCACTTTAACAAAGCCTGAGCAGGAGGCAAGATATTCACACTCCTCAACCGTCCTCTGCAAACCATCTGAACCTTGTTAGAGCAGGAAGCAGCCTGAGGGCAAATCCTGCCGTTCTAAGATCGTGGTGGAGTGGAAGAGGGCAAAGTGACATTTGCCTTCAACCTGTACCTGACATCCTCACCCCAAATGTCCATACTCCTCGCCCAAGCTAAATCTGACTTATTGTATATGGCAAATTGTACAGAGACTCTCTGCAGAGACTAAGAAAGCTGCCTGCAGACCCTACCTCTCTCTGCCTGCTGCATTGAGAATTCAGTGGGACTCCACATCTGCTGATACTTAGGTTGGGACTACAGGATGTTCCTCAAGCCGGTTTGAGATTAGTGATACAGAATTTCAGGTGGCAGCAAATGCAAATACCCTCATTGGTACTGGGGTTGTTTGGGGTGATAGGGCTTATAACAGTGACCTGCCTGATCTTAGAAATATAATGGATACAGAAAGCTTTGTGACTGCAAAATCCCAGCAGTATTGTTGCTGCTACAGGTCACAAGCAATCACAAATGCCCAGTGGGCATCAAGGCCCACGCAATCTCAAAGTCATAGGCACAAACTTGATTTGGCAAGTTTGAAAACTGTCATTGCTGAGGCCTGCTCATGCTTGCATCTCTACCACTGGCCCTCAGATAGCAGCAGACAAAAAGAGGCAATGAGAAATTTACTCTCATGAATTTATGAGAAAAATCTCAGAAAGGCCCACAAATACTGAAGAATTTTCTAAACTGCCTGAAAAGACTTCAGAACAAGAATATAATCAATGTTAAATCAATGCCAAACCCCACCAAACACAGAGAAAGTTTGGAAGTATGAAAAATCTCATCCAAATATAACTACTATTTGCTGAGAACTTACCCAACTTGAGGAGGGAGACATGCATCCCAATCCAGAAAGCAGAAAGAATTCCAAACAAGATAAGCCCAAGTAGAGGAATATAAAGACATTATAATCAAAATTGCAAGAACAAAAGAGAAATACAGGAGTCTTTATTAAATAATGCAAAACTCACATATAAAGGAATCCACATAAAATTCATGTTAAATTTCTCAAATAAATTTCTATAAGAGAAAAAAAATTATGCATCCACAGTGAATTTAAGAATGTTCAATTAAGAGGCCTTTATCCTGCCAAGTCATCATTTATATTTGAAGAGTGATAATTTTTCAGACAAATAACTATTTAAAGGCATTTATGACATATAAACCAGACAGGTAAAATATCCAATAAATAAATGGCAAGATGCCACATTCAGAAACAGAATTATGTAAAAAATAAATCACCATTATATAGGGGAGTAGAGGGGAGTAATAATAGAGACTCCCAAAATGAACTCAAAACTTACTTACTTAAACTATAAAAGGTAAATAAACTTAGGATTCAGATGCAGTGTACTCAGATGGTACCCCAAAATACTTTGATACAACTAACAAGAAGAGGTAAATGGAAGTTGATCTAAGAAGATTGACATCTTAGTGAAAACATAGAATAAAGAGGCCAGAGTGATAGTACAGTGGATAAGATGTTTGCCTTGCATGAGGCTGATCCAGGTATAATTCCCCCTGAGTACTGCCAGAACTAATTCCTGAGTGTAGAGCCAAGAGTAACCCCTGAGCATCACTGGGTGTCACCCAAAAAGTCATCAAAACAAAACCAAAAGTAAACAAAAAAACTAAACCATAGAATAATGGGAAGCCAAAGACACAAAGCAAAAATGTAAAACATCCCAAATCCCCAACGAAATATGGCACAAAATTATTTTGTCAATAGTTTCTCTAAATGTCAGTGGGTGGACATCTTGAACTCTAAAAGGAATTGACTTGGTAGACGGATCAGCCACATACATGCAAATAGTTGCCCAGATGCAGGAATGACCACACTTGCTTCAGATAAAATAAAATTTAAGTAAAAGAAGGTAGTAAGATATAGGAATGGACAATATGAACTTATTAAAGGATTAATACACCAAGAAACTTAACTATTCTCAATATATATGCACCAACTGGTTGAACAGTAAAGTCGTCAAAGTAAATGCTGTAGCCCTGAATACATCAATGGTAGAACAATAATATGAAGAAACTTAACCCACTCTCATCATAGAATAGATAAACAACACAGAAACTCAATAAGGAAACAACAACCTTAAATACAAAATTGTAAGAACTGGGATTAATAGATAAGTACAGAGTTCTCCAATTCTCAAAAGTCAAATATACATTTTTTTCCAGTGCACATGGAATAATCTCTAGGATAAGCCACCACTAGTGCATAAGTCAAATTTCTATAGAGTCATTAAGATAAATCTTGTCAAGTATATTTTCAGATCATGGTGCTATGAAGATAGAAATTAATAAAAAGCAAATTTTGGGGAAAACTCAAACACTTAGAAACCAAACAGCATATTGTCAAACCACTGTATCAAAGAGGAAATAAAATAACATATAATATATGTATACACACACACACACACACACACATGCATGCAGTTGACCTGGGTTCGATTTCTGGCACCTCAGATGGTCCCCTGAGTGCTCCAGGAGTCAGGTCTGAGTTTAGAGCCAGGAGTAAGCTTTGAGCACCACCAGCAGAGGGCCCAAATAATACTAAAAGGAAGAAATATAAATATTCCTGGAAATAAACAAGAATAGAGAAGTAATAAGAACCTATGAGACACAGAAAAAGCAGTACCAAGAATTTATCATCATCTTTCTGATGATAAGCTGTTCATGGCAATACAGCTTATCATTAGGAAGATGTAAAACCTCAAACTAATAACAGCCTCACATCTTTAGTGCTAGAATAAGATCAACAAATGCAATCAAAAATAAGAAAGAAGAAATATTAAAAGTTAGAGTGGGGGGCCGGAGCGATAGCACAGTGGGTAGGGTGTTTGCCTTGCACGCGCCAGACCTGGGTTCGATCCCCAGCATCCCATATGGTCCCCCAAGCACCGCCAGGAGTAATTCCTGAGTGCAAAAGCCAGGAATAACCCCTGAGCAACGCTAGGTGTGACCCAAAAAGTAAAAAAAAAAAGTTAGAGTGGGAATAGATAATATAAATATATAGGAATGTAGTGCCTGAGTGATAGTACAGCAGGTAGGGCATTAGCCTTGCATGCAGCTGACCCGATCCCCAGTTCTATCTCCTGTATCGTATATGGTTCTCTAAGCACCTCCCAGAATAGATTTTTCTTGTGTGCAGAACCAGGAATAATTTCTGAGCATCACTAGATGTGGCCCAAACACACACACACACACACACACACACACACACACTACACACACAGAATGCAAAAGAATAATAAAAACAAAACCAGACTTTCAAAAGAAATAAACAAGATTGACAACCTTTAGCAAAACTCATCTCAAACAAGAGAGAAAACTATAATAAATAGATCACAAATGAAAGGGAAGAAAAAAAGACAAATGAAAAGGGAGATGTTGCAACAGATATTTCAGAAATACCAAAGACTTTAAGAGATTATAGTGAACAACATTATGTCACGAAATTAGAGAACCTAGAAGTGGATAGAGTATTTTGAATCATTCAACTTCTCAAGACTGAATCAGAAGGAAATAGGAAATTTGAACAGACCAATTACTAGTAATAAAATGACACCCAAGAATTGTAGAAATAAATACCAGGAGGTTGACTCCATGGTTTGGAGGCTGGCCTCACATTCTGGGGAAAGGGCAACTCAGAGAAGGGATCACCAACTATAATGTAGTCGAAGGCCATGCGGTGGAAGGGAGCTTCGGGCTGAATGAGGGCTAGAGACTGAGCACAGTGGCCACTCAACACCTTTATTGCAAACCACAACAGCTAATTAGAGAGAGAGAACAGAAGGGAATGCCCTGCCACAGTGGCAGGGTGGGGTGGGGAGAGATGGGTTTGGGGAGGGTGGGAGGGATGATGGGTTTACTGGTGGTGGAGAATGGGCACTGGTGAAGGGATGGGTTCCAGAACCTTGTATGAGGGAAACATGAGCACAAAATTGTATAAATCTGTAACTGTACCCTCACGATGATTCACTAATTAAAAAAAAAAAATGTCAAACCCAGGACTTCTGTAAGCAACTTTGTCCTTATATCCAGGATAGGCAATTCACCTGTAGCATCCCAACTAGCTGACACAGCAGTTTCTAAACTGATCTCTGCCCATGCTCCAGCAGCCAAAGGACTCGCGTCCGCCTGAGATAAAAGGACCCCAGAGATCACCCAAAGGGGCGGCTCACTTAGACCACCTGCTGTTCGGGTAAGAGGCTGGGAGGGCACTCCCTGGCAACATTCCAAATGCCCGGGAGATTCTCATGGCACCACCTCAGTAACACCCAGTAACACAGCAGAATCACATGTGTGTACATCACAGCCAGGTGTGGTCAAGCACCACAACTAAGATGGAAGTACTTATAATAATGAATTCGTGTGGCTAAGTGTGGTCATAAAAATAAATGGAAGGGAAAAAAGTGAAAGTATAAATTTCCTTCTCTCTCTATTGGCAATAAAATATGTTGAAGACAATTTCAATATCAGCATTTTGCACTTGTTCAATGTTGTTGATATCTGATGTCTGACCATCTATCTATATGCTATTTCCCTGGCTTAAATATAAATTTTATTTCATAGCCAATAAAATATTGGTCCAAAACCAAAAAAAAAAATGAACACAGTAAACAAAAATCTTCCCCAAAGCAAAAGTCTAGTACCAGACAAATTTACTAATGAATTCTATTGAATTTTTGAGGGCCTATTATTCAAACACTTCGTAGGGAAGTTGAGTGTTGCTTTGCATATAGCCAACCATCACATATGATTTTGAGTCCAGCCAGGAGTGATGCCTGAGTGCAGACCCAGGAGTGGGTCCTGAGTCAACTAGATATGGACTATAAACAAAAACAAACAAACAAAAATTACAGATCAAGTTTAGATGACTGTGAAAAACAAAACAAGACAGAACAAGAAAATTCTTACAGATTGCTAGTGGGAAGGCAAAATAAGTACAGTCACTTAAGAAAAACCTGTCTTTTCCTTAAAAGTTACCATATATATATATATATCACTGTTACTGTCATCCCATTGCTCATCAATTTGCTCGAGCGGACACCAGTAACATCTCCATTGTGAGACTTGTTGTTACTGTTTTTGGCATATTGAATATGCCATGGGTAGCTTGCCAGGCTCTACCAGGCTCTCCGAGACGGATGGAGGAATCGCACCTGGGTTGGCCATGTGCAAGATAAATGCGGTGCTATAGCACCAGCCACACACACACACACACACACACACACACATATATATATATATATGTATGTATATATATACATATATATATACACACACACATATATGAGTCAGCTATTCTACTCCTAGGCATCTATTCACTGTATCACTGTATCACTGTCATCCCATTGCTCATCGACTCGAGCAGGCACCAGTAATGTCTCTATTACACTCAGGCCTGAGATTTTAGCAGCCTCTTCTTACTCATCTTTCCCAACGATTGGAGGCTCTTTCAGGGTCAGGGGAATGAGACCTATCATTACTGTTTTTGGCATATTTAATATGCCACAGGGAGCTTGCCAGGCTCTGCCGTGTGGACAGGATACTCTCGGTAGCTTGCTGGACTCTCCGAGAGGTTTATAGTATATATCTATTCAAGGGGAGCAAAATAATTGTATGAGATTGCTTGTAGCTTATTTTTAATAGCTCAGAACTGAAAACAACACAAATGTCCATCAGCTGGAAAACCAATATATTGTGGTAGATCTCATAAGATGAAAAACTATTTTACAATAACAGGAATGATAGTTACATGTAACAATAAAAATGAACAAGCTACATGACATGGACACATCTAAGGCATCCTGGTGTGTCAAAGAAACCAGAAACAAAAGAACATGAACAATATGGATCCAGTGATATGAGATCCTGGAAAGGTAGGCGATAGTGGCAGAAAGGGGAGTAAGGGGCTAGAGCAATAGCACAGTGGGTAGGGTGTTTGCCGTGCATGTGGCCGGCCCAGGTTCAATCCCCAGCATCTCATATGGTCCCTCGAGCACTGCCAAGAGTAATTCCTGAGTGCATGAGCTAGGAGTAACCCCATGTGCATCATTGGGTGTGACCCAAAAAAGAAAAAAAAAAAGAAAGAAAGAGGAGTGATCCTCCAGGGGTGAGAGGTGGGGAAGGCAGGATAAACATTAGATGCAGAAAGGAAGTCTTCAGGTACAAAGGAAATGTTCAATAGGTTGATTTTAGTAAAGGTTACAGGGCTTCATATGTTTGGCTAAACTCTATGAAAGATACACTATAAATAATTACATTTTATTGTGCGTAGATATATCAATAAAGCTGAAATTGTAAGCTTATATGAATCACACAAAAATCTAGTCTAGAAGTGCATTAATGGCCATGATCCTGACTCACAAATGAATCTTAGAAGAGAGCAGTGTACTGCAGGGATGTCTCCCCACCCTGCATCAGGCTGATTTCACTGGGCAACTTGGAGGGGACCAGGTGTGTCCCTCCACTAGCCCCCAAAGGACCCCGGCAGCTGCAAACCTCCAGAACCCAATTGCTGCACATTCACAGTGACTTTCACGGCTTGTCCTGAGCCTCCCACTCATAAGATTGAGTCTCCTGAAAAACCCAGGTATGCGGGACTTGTGGCTAAAGTCTCCAGGCTCCAGGAGATGGGCCCTTTCACCCATCTCCCTGCACTTTCGCTTTCCTGGCCGTCATACCCACGAACTGCCTCTGGACGCCATTTAAACGCATTAACATCCATGGTTCAGACACACAAATGAATCTCTGGAGAGAGCAGCATGCTGCAGAGATTCCCCCGGACCCCAAAATCACCATCCAGTTAAAAAATAAATAAATAGCTCCTGTTCTAGCACCCTATGAAAAAATTGTAGAATTTCAGGAGTGTATGGCCGCAAAAGCTGCCATGTGACATTTCATACAATTATGCCATTGATATACCAAGAGTAGCACATCACATTTGATGGAATATAAGGTAGAAGACAAACAATAATCTTGATACAATATATGTGTGTGTACATATATATATATACATACGCATATATGTATATATATATGTAATTGCACATGGCTCAAATTCTAACAACATGTTAATGATCTCTAATTGAGAGGCTTGATGGCTCCAAGATGAGATACAACAACTTTCACACACTTTCCTCTAAGGAGACCCTTTTGGATCATTTTTAGTCAATTATTCATTGACTAAAATAAAAATAAATTATTTTAAAATAAATACAAAATAAATTATTTAGTATCTGCCTTTGGGGCAGGCTTGGATGGTGGTAGGCAAACTTGAAATAAAGGTGGTGGGAAGGTGTAATAGTGGTCATATTGGTGGTGAAATATCGAATGTAATCAATTACTGTGAACTCTTTGAAATAAAAAAATTAAAAATCTAGTCTAAAAGATACCTTTTCTTTCCTAACATATTGCTGATACAATTTTATAATTTTTAAAATTAAGAAACTCCATGAGAAACAGAGATTATTCAATGGACTAGAGCGCATGTGTGGCATCCAGGAGATCTAGGTTTCCCTAGCATTGCCAGGACTCACTCCTGAGTACTGAAACATGCCCTCCCCAATAAGAAGCAGAAAGAAAAAAGAAAGGAAAATAAAATACATCAAGTTCTATTTCCTTTGAAAGATGTTTAAGATTATCAGTGCATTTACATTCCAAATCTAATATATTTTTAAGCAAATACAAAAAACAAAACTAGAAAAAAGGAAAAAAAAACTAGAAAAAAGTTTTTGCTAATAAAACATCTGTCAGAAAAAAAAATAAGCTCTTTTTAAGCTTTTTTAAAGCTTTTTTAATGGTTTTTTTTAAGTCATAAGAGAATTGTGTAATCAAGAATTGTGTCATAAGAGAAGAATTGTGTATATCAAGAAAAAAACTTTTCTCTCAATCAGAAGGCAGAAATAGAGGGAAAAACTCAACCAGATTAGAGGCATCTGTGGGTAGCTTTAGGGTTGGACTTGTGGATGCCAAGTACTACAAACCATTCCCAGAAGTTTAGTTCTATGTTATATAAATGCATTACCTACAAGTATGGTATTAATTAAATCTTGGCTTTTGTAGTGAGCCTTATATTATTGCTTCTGAGGATCATACTACAGCCATCATTTTCATATTCAAAGGGCCTTTCCTTCCACTTCAAGACTAATTTTTCCTCTCTTCTTCCCTTCCCCTGACATATGTTTTTCTTTACTTTTTACTTTAAAAAAAAATTAGAACTACAACTCCCTGGCGAATACAGATTCCCTATAGATTCACAATAATCATGCTAGTTTTTCTTGTTCCCCATTACTTCTGTGTGGATGAGCCATTGGATTAAATCTCCTACTCATGCATGATGAAGTCATAAGCTGTTGTAAAAGAAGAAATCTAAAAGCCAGAATGTTGACTAAGGAGATTTTACTACCATCTCCTCTAAGTGTCTGAATCCACTGTCCCTCTAATTCTCAAACTCATTAAACATGGCCCTATTACTAATTTTTTTTTAATGCCAAATGATATTGAAGGGAATCATTGCAGTAGTCCTTGCTGCATTAAAAATTGAAGGAGAAAGATTCTGAGAAGCTTTGATTTGGGACTGCCCTTCAAGGTCTAAGGAAAACAAGCAAACTTTTCAAATACTAGCAAGAATATACAGAAATATGTGATCCTGACATCTTCAAACTTTCCCCCAGTAGGCTGGGAGGTTTTTGAGAATCGTTGGAAGCTTGTACAGAATGGCAAAGAGGTGAGAGTTGATCTTTATCTGAACCTGATTCCGCAGGACTAAACAACCCACCTCACTGATGAACAGTGGGCTTTGAGTGGCAATGTGAATCAGAGACAGACCGCTGTAAAAGACAGTTAAAGATCAACTTTTGGGACTCCTGGCAGTTCATAAGCCTTCTCTTACAGAAGAGGTGGGATGCTGATACAGATACCAACTCCAAGCTCTCCACCAGGAATGCTCTTTAAAAGTACTATGATGGCAATGATAGAGGGAAGTGTTTATTCTGGAGGAGACTGGGTGCTGAAAAGAGGTAAAATGATACCCTACTAGTAAAAGTACTACAAGCCACAGTGCCTTAAAAAAAATGTGCCTGCCATGGAGGTAGGCTGGGGACAGGGGTAGGGGTGTGTGTGCACTGGGAACAATAGTGGAGAGAAGTGGACACTGATGCAGAGATTGGTGTTAGAACACTGAACACTGTACACCTGAAACTCAATCATGAATAACTTTTTAATTCATGGTAATTCAATTAAAAAAGAAAAAAATTGTTTTAAAGCTATAGGGCCAAGACATCAAGTGTTATGGCAATACAGAGGATATAGAGGTATTCTCACTTAAATTCTCATTTAATCAAGGCATTGTGATTAATTTGTATGAGATCTGTCTCAATTAATTTGCTCTTTATAAGTTCTGAAATAGGTATAAACATCTGAGTTTACCTTAAGATATAAACCAGAATGGATTCTATTCTACTTTAGCAACTGTGATTGATATAGTTGCTAGCTTTCCATATAATCACTTACATGACTGAATGTGAGATGCTAAGTGTAGTATTATCATCAGCAGATGCTGGGATTATGTATATTTGTCAGCATACCCAATAAACATCTGCCCTATGTGATGACCAAACTGATGACTCAAAATGAGAGTCAGCAAAAAACATTACGAAACACTCTGATTAGGCATTAGTACAATTGTAATCCAACTTGATAACTTTGTTCTACTCTTAGAAAGATTTGCTAAAACCCAAGAAAATGTATCACACTTTCCAGACTTTAAGAGTGAGATAAGAAAATTAGCTAAATTAGAACCACAAGTAGATATTTAGTTCCAAAGAATTCATACCTTTTCTCTGTTTAAAGCAAGCTGGTTATCATTTGGTCAGAAAGTGATTCTTATGGCTTCTTCAGTTAATTAAAGATGAATGAAGTCTCAGAAGACACTTACCTCAATATTTCCTTCCTTTGGTTATTTTTCCAGCATATTCGACCATGGCTTGAAAAACTCAGAACTTGTACACACTAATCATTAATTCCTCTGAAATATAATTGCTGATTAACTAGGAGTGTCACCATAGTTTCCACGGGGTCAAAATTAGGGCATTTTGACACCTGATATGAAAAGGAAACTCTAATAGTGATTAATGAAAAGTTCTCTTTTTTCTTTGGAAGAGATTTCTTAGAAGTTACCAGAATATCCTTGTTTTCTGTTTGTGTATCTTCTTTTCAATCCTACAATTGACAAATCCAGTTTACAGACTTCTAAGGTATAAGAGAAGTTATGATAATAACATCTCTCATTAGTAGGATAATGAGATAATTTGATTGATACTTTATATTTATATAAAGATCACGATTTAGCTCAGTGACTAGCTAAATTTTTCTTCACAGGGCCAGATATTAGATATTTTAGGTTAGTAATACCTTGGTACAATAATATAAATGCTGAGAAATATATGATATGGCATATGATCTTTGTGGCATCTGTTCAACTTGATCCTTATGGTAAGAAAATAGCCCCAGCAAATTCATGTATGAATAAAATGAGGCTGTGTCTCAAGAAAACTTTACTTGCAGGAACCAAAGAAACAGCTCAACATGTTTTGCATGCTTTACAGGCAGGAGATCTGAGTTCAATCCCCAGCATGGCATATGGTTCCCTGAGCACCGCTGGGAATGAAACTCGCCCCAAGCACCAAGCTAATAATAGTTACTAAGCACTACCAGCTGTGACTCCCAAACCAAACCAAACCACTACCACCAGCAAAAAAATAAATAAATAAAATAAAATTCAGTTGAAATTCAAATTTCACATATCATAAATTTATTTTATTTTATTTTTTTCCTGACTGTTGAAAATGTAAAAATCAAGCAAGTCTCTGGTTGTAGGAAAAAAGTAGAATGGATTTGGCCTACAGGAAGTGCTATTTTCTTTTTCTAATCTCATCTAGACTATACTTGCCACCTCCACTAAGTAATTTCTATATAAAGATGAGTCAAATACACTAAACCAAGTATAAATAATGAAATAGTAATCTGGGGCTACTTGGGTCACACTGTTTGTATTTACCCTAGGAATCTCTTAACTGCTTGAAGTGAGATTTTCATAAATATTAGCAGTGCATATCATAGAGGAATCTGGTGGAACAAAAGTGATAAGAAGCTATCTTTCCCCATGAGAAAATGTCTTTATAGTTCTGTGTTTTGCTTTAAATGATGTTGGGAATTAAGTATTTTATTCCACAATCTATTTTCTCCTTAGCATTTCCAGCAAAGCTAAAGTTCCAGAAAGGCATGCCTTTTTCTACAATTTTGTTTCTCCAAAGATATATATATATATATATATATATACATATATATATATATATCACTGTCACTGTCATCCTGTTGCTCATCGATTTGCTCGAGTGGGCACCAGTAATGTCTCCATTGTGAGACTCATTGTTACTGTTTTTGGCATATGGAATATGCCACGGGTAGCTTACCAGGCTTTGCCCTGTGGGCGAGATACTCTTGGTAGCCTGCCAGGCTCTCCGAGAGAAGGATATAAATATATAGTATTCAAATGTGAACGACCAAAGTAGGCTAACTACTACCATACTCAATTAAAAAACTAGGTATTTATGAAGTAGTATCAAAGCCTACCTGTTTGGTCTTTCACATTTGAGTATTATATCCAAGAACCCAAGAACAGATGACTAGATAAAGAAGCTATGGATCATATACACAATAGAATACTACTTGGATGTAAGAAAAGATGAAGTTATACAAGTTGCGATATCTCAATGGATTTGGAGTAAAGTGCTGAGTGAAATAAATCAAAGGGAGAATAGATACAGAATGATCTCACTCGTATGCAGGATATAAAGAAATATAGTAGGGGAAAACTAAAGACAATAGATGTGAAAAGAAGAACTGGTCCTTACTCGGAAACTTGCCACTATGGGTGGGATTGATCAGAGAAGGGACTGATATGACAATAATAGAGGGACGTGGTCACTCTAGACCAGAACCAGGTGCTCAAAGGATGTAAACTGACGTGCCTGATAACCTACCAGTAATAGTACTATAATACAGAGTCTAAAAGCAGGGGTGGTAGAGGGTGGGGGGTGGGGGGAGAAGAAGGAAAAAACAAAGTGAGCCTGCTGTAGAGGCAGGCTGAGGGGCAGGAGGGAAGCTGGGGACACTAGTAGAGAGAAGTAGACACTAGTGAAGGGACTGGTGTTGGAACATTGTATACCTGAAACTCAATCATGAATAACTTTGTAAATTTGTAATTCGTGGAGATTCAATAACACAGTAAAACAAACAAAGAAATCATTAGAAATAAAAATTAGTCTTTATAAGCCTGCGGAGTGTTGGGTCAGCTCAAAGAGGGACACTTTGAAGTCTGGGGATTTCTCATCTCCAGAATCCCTGGAACCCACAACAAAAGACTATCTATCAGACCTTGGTGCTAGATAACCAACTCCACTCCCCCCCATACACACACTCACACCACCCCCACACACAAGCACACACACACACACACACACACACACACCTGTGCACCCTGTCCTGCCCCCAGCCTCCTTATAATACCATATAAACCCACCCTACAATACAGGAGGGCTCGATCCTCATTAGCCTCTCTAGAGGCTTGGGTGATCCACTCGGGAATGCTCTCTGTCCAATAATTACCATTTGCAGCTTAATTCTCCTCTTGAACTTTGTTTCTTCCTTTCCATGACCCTGAGCTTTCACAGAGTTATAAAGCTCCTGCCAGGACTAAAACCAGCGATATAGTTTAGTGGATAGAGCACATGCCTTGCACGCAGCTAAACCTTGGTTTGATACCTGGTTTCCCATGTGGAACCCTGAGCCCCACCAGGACTGATTCCTGAGTACAGAGCCAGGAGTAAGTCCTGAACAAGCTGGGTGTGGTCCAAACCAAGACAAATGAAGTCTTCTACCAGGAATAATCTCCATTTAATTATATTACAAATAAAATATTATTTATCATTTTCTGTGTAAAAAGGGAAAGCAGTGACATTTATTAATGCGTAGAAACAACGACTTCAGATAAAAGACTGTAGGAACAGATATACAGAAATTATGTCTTCTTTAAGCAACACCAAAGTGATGGCGGAGAAACTAATAGCTCAGAGCATTATCTCTTCTAGCTTCAAATGTTTTACAGATGTGCATGTTGGGCCTGGAGTCTAGTTTGGTGGCAAAGCACTTGCCTTGCAAGCATAGGACAGTCAGGTGCCCCTATATGTTGTCAGTGATAATCTTGGCAGCTCTTCTGCCCTGAATTTTCAGTGCTGCAGTAAATTCTGGAGCACTGCAGTCAGGTGTATGAGCAGCACAACTCCAGAGTGTGATTTCTGGCAAAGCACCACAACCAAAAGCTATACAGACACCACAGCCAAGAATGTGAATGATTCTTAGTCATTGCAAAACCAATATGAAACAGAGGGAAGTGGGGGGTGCTTGAGGGGGGAGTAAAACAAACCATTTTAGCAAATGTGCATATTAAATTAGCAAATGTCTTGAATTTTAGTATCAAGATTCTTTTGTCCTATTATCTGGTCTAAGTGTCTTTTTCTCTTCCCACCTCAAGATATAGCAAAATTTAGAGGTTTTTCTGTTTTCACCAACTCTCTCTAGTTCAAACTTGTACCTTAATTCACTTTAGATACACTTCAAAAAGATTCTTCTCTCATTCTTTTAATGTAAACACTTGATATCCTCTTTCACAGATATAACTTAAATCATACCCTGAAATTGACAATAATCTTATCCCCTGATGAGTTACCATGACAACCTCAAATTAGCTCTTGAAAAACAGCAACAGGCATTTCTTCTTATTTCCGTCACTGCATTTGTTATACAGCCCCATCCTGCACCTTTGGGTTCTATTAGTAGGAAGATCAGTTGCTAATTCCTTTACTTCAACTTGCTTCTTTCTTTCAAGAGACGTACTTTTAGAAAGAGGCCACCTTCAATGACTACGATCAAGGAAAGAAAACTTGCCCAAGTACTCAGATCCACATTTGCTTCCGAGGGTGGTTTTGATTTGGGTTTTGATTTGGGGTAGGTTTTCTTTCTCCTTTTTTTCATTTCTTATTTTTAAGACACGCCGAGTAGTGGTTATAAATGAGTCATGTTTTACAATATTGGATGGTTCACCTTCACAGCTTTAGAAATGCAGTGACTCATTTTTTGAAAGTTACCTTGGGAAGAGTTTCAAACGGTTTGGTTTTTCTGCTTGTGCTTAGCTGGCAGGAGAAGCAAGGACAGGAGAGCCAGGGGCAGGTCAAAGACGGACCCTGGCCAGTCCCGCAGGGGGCAAGTGACTTTCCAGCCTCTGAACACTGTTGTGGGATTCAGGGAGGGGAAGCCCAAAATATGTCTCGTTGGCATGTTGCTTATAACCGGTGCACGGACTCTGAATCTCTGTAGTGCCCTTGAAAGCAGGAAATAAATCTCTGTGTGAAAGGTGCCCTCCTCAGACCTTGAGGCAGAGATATCCTTGTTATCCATTCTTATCACTGAGACAGCTGACAAGGCTGTACAAATAAACCTCACTGGGGTTTGCTTTGTATTGTTTTGACTAATTTACCACTCAAGACCAAATTTCTCTGTCTTGTCAATTTTCCACAAGTTTATTACTTCCTTGTAGAATTGTACAAAAAGGTGCCTGAGTCTCACATCATTTTTCTGTATTTGTTCTGGGGGCCACACTCTGTGGTACGGCAGTATCCGGGGTCACTCCCAGTGCTTGTGGCTCACCAGGGTACATTCATCAGTGCTCGGGGGCCACGTGTACTAGGGACCAAACCATGTGTTCATCTCTTGAACCATATCCCTTATTCCAAGTCCCATACCTTCATACCTCCATAAGTAATGAGTTCCATTTCTTTTCTCCTGTTGTCTGTTTGATTGTAGGGCATGTCTCAGCCCAAACTCAAAAAGGGTAGAGAGAATTTAATTTCTCTTCCTCTACAATTGCTTCTTTTTGAAATAATTACTTCTCCCTTCATTTCCAGGCCAGAGAGATAGTAGAGCAGGTAAGGATGCAGCTAAACCAGCCCCATATATGATCTCAGAAGCATTGCCAAGAGATCCCTAAGCACAGATTCAGGAGTAAGCCTTGAGCACTATCAGATGGTCCCCAAACTTCTCCTTCTGCCCCTCAAAAAAGAAAATCAAAACAATGCCTTTTTTTCTACCACTCATGCCCCAACTCTTCAGTTAGCATTTGTAGACTTATCTGGTAACTAAGATGTTTAGAAAAATGAGGATGAAATGCTTATGTCGCTTCTTAGGGAAGGCATTTAGAGTCTAGGACTAACTACTCTAAGACTGGGAAGATCTGTCCAAATTTCACTTTAGGACCCTTTAGAAGTGTTTAAAATATCAGGATTCAAACAGTGCAAAACATCTTGGTCCACTGAAGTCCTATGACCATAAT
Source organism: Sorex araneus (assembly GCF_027595985.1). Taxonomy (NCBI): domain Eukaryota; kingdom Metazoa; phylum Chordata; class Mammalia; order Eulipotyphla; family Soricidae; genus Sorex; species Sorex araneus. The sequence goes on along the minus strand of NC_073313.1, from coordinate 228,397,709 downwards.
TAGGGACGTGCTGACAAGTGGCCTGAACATTTCCGTCTATTGTTGACCTTCAGGCCTCGCAGACAGCCAGCTCTGAGACTGTGTCACACACCTGCTTTGCAGTCCTTGAAGCCACAACCTGTAAGTCTCCCAGCAAACAATAGGCCATTACTTATTGTGGGTAATGCTTCTCTTGAGGTACCTTTACAAGAAATTCTATTACACACAGTATTATTTCTGGATACTATTTCCTAAACTATGAACACTACAGTGTGTACCTTTGAAGACAATGACACATGGGGAAAAAACAGGACATTTAAGAAACAGAAGAAATCCCAGGCCTCTCAGTTATATTTGAGTTTTGTCCTAAAAAGAGGTATTGTGACAAATAACATAATTTAAGAGCCTGATCTGTGTGAGATGAACTAGAAAAAAGTTTGAAAAACACAGGTTTTTATTTTGTATTGTTTTGGGGCCACACCTAGCTGTACTCAGGGGTTATTCCTGGCTCTGAGGTTAGGAATTACTACTGGCACAGCTCGGAGTACCATATGGGAAGCTGGGGATCAAACCCAGGTTCAGCTGCTCCCACCTGCTGTACTCTCTCCAGCCCCATCATCATAATAGGATTCAGAGTGGACTGAGAAATATCAAACCGAGCTGTATGGAGCAAGCGAGCCAAATTTAAGCAAAACTTAAATTTGTTTTTGATTATTAAAATTATTGTCAGATAGGAGATGAAGATATGAAGATGAAGATACAGGACTTAAGGTGCTTGCTTTGATCTCCGCCAACCCTATTTGAACCCCTGGTACCAAATATTGTCCCCCCTGAGCCTGAGAGGTTATTCTTGAGCACAGCTGGTATGGTCCTTTTAAAAATATATGTATATATGTACACATATATATGTATGTATATATGTATACATACATATATATGTTTATGTGACTATATATATATATATATACATAGTCACATAAAAACAGTAAAAACAATTTGGGATTGGGATCAAGAGGTGCATGTGCAAAAAGAACTATTATCCAAATAAGACCAAATTTTCTCAAGATTCACTTTCACTGGAATAAAAACAATCTTACTTAAAACCGCTGAACTGAAATGCTGAATAATTCAGAGCACATTGTAGAGTAAGATAGACTTACTCTGCAAATACTTATTATTATTGACACATCACAGATAATAGATTGATTTCATGTACTCATGTCACTGTTGTGTTTCAGTAAATAATAAGTAAAATAACCAAACTTCTATAATTAAGTCTACTTTTGACCTCCATTTCCTGAACACAATTTCTCCTGGAGGTTTTAACTTTCTAGGTCACATTCTTTCTAGGAGAAAGGTTTTTAGAAATCTAAACCTGGGATGTCTCTCCTACCCTGGGTCTCTGAGAATGTTCGAGTTGGAAGAGAAGTTGCAGAGTTAATTCACACCTCAGACTTTCCAAAGGCCTGGGGCTGGAGCTCTCCTCGAGAGAGTGGACACCCACCCCACACGCTTCACAGTTGGCACTGGCCAGAAATACCTACTGCTCTGCCTGGGCCTGTAAGTAATTTTCTTTTAATCTTTAAAATTGTACCCTTGGAACAGCTAATCTGAAGGTGTAACATATTAAAAAAAAATTAAGAGCACAAAGTAATCTAGCAGAGAATATAGAAGACAGGGTTTGGAAAATTGCCACGCATCTTCAAAGTTCAATATTCGTACCCCAAGAGACAAAAGTAACTATTGTTTAATGACCCTGTGATAGTCTTTGTATTATACAATTTATGCAGTTTCTTTGATTCTTGTAAAGTCATCATTATAAAACCAGAATATGCTTTCAAATGTTTTAATGTACATATTTAAATTCTAAATATGTAGTTTATTTTCTTTGAGTTTCCAACTTCCCTTACATTTATTCCATTTTAAAATTTCATAAGTATGTTGTAATTCAAATCACACTTCAGTGACAAATTTTGACTGGGAAAATGTTTAATGTTCAGTTTGATCCTTGATTTTTCTGAATATCTTTCGTGATCTAGTATTTTGGATTAATGATCAATTAAAAGAGATAAGATCATACTCATAGCACAATTTGTCTGATTATTTTTAACAATTTAATAATGCAATATTATGTTTAGACTCAAATTTATGCAGATCCTACTATTTTCTGATTAAGGGACTCACAAGCCTCAGACTATTTATCAGGCTGTTAACTTAAAAACTACTGTTATGTGCTTACTGTTCAAATTACTGTTCTATGAAAAGTGTGTGGTATCAAAATTATTGATCTCACAGTAGGAATAAAAACCATTTTGTTTTAGTTGTCTTTTTTTTAAATTCTTATTTGAAAAGCAAATAAGATAAAAGAATTCAGAACACTTCATTCCCAAATAAGTTGTTTTGACCAATGGATTAATATTGAGTTATAGGCGCTTGAGAAACTACAGGTACAGGGGAGTTTTTGACCTACTTTCTTTCTTCCCTTCCTCACTTCTTTCTTCCTTCCTTTCTTCCATCTTTCTCTTCCCTTCTCCTTCCTTCCTTCTCCTCCCTTTTTTATCTTAACTCCTTCCTTCCTTCCTTCCTTCCTTCCTTCCTTCCTTCCTTCCTTCCTTCCTTCCTTCCTTCCTTCCTTCCTTCCTTCCTTCCTTCCTTCCTTCCTTCCTTCCTTCCTTCCTTCTCTTCCTTCTCTTTTGGTTTTATGTAGGAGGGGTTCTCTCCCAGATGTGCTCAGGATTTACTCCTGACTCTGTGCTCAGGGATCACTTTTGGCAGTGCCGGGGATTAAATCAGGGTTGGCCGTGTGCAAAACAAACACCTTAATCCCTTTACTATCTCTCCAGTCCAATAACCTTTTTCCAATAAAACAGGTCATAAGATTTCCAATGAGAAAAGTGCCTTCCCTGTACATGGAAGAGAGCATTCATATTATCAGGGACTGGAAGTCACTGCCAAAATGGACATGTACATATTTACAAAAATAAACTTTATCTTTTATTAGCTTTCCCTCTTAAGCCTCATACACTTCTTCGTTATTGTGCTACTATTTATTCTCTATAACCCAAGCCAGTTTGTCTTGTCACATTACTGCAATTTATTGTTCTTTATGTAAAAAATTATAGAAGTCTCTGGGCTAATAGGCTTTAAGTTTTCATTTTCTACTGAACAATTCCTATATACATGTAAACACAAGTGAAATAAATGTCTATGTTTTTCTGTAGTTAATATCTTGTACACTTAATTCTTAAGTCAGTCACAGAACCTGAAAGTTTTTCCTACCATACAAAGTAGGGTACGTCCCACACCACCCTATACACACATTCGTTTATATGTCCACACAATGTATTACATTGTTACTTGGTAATTATTTCAAATGCTCTGTGTTCTGAAATATACTAGGCTCTAGATTTTCAAAATTGCAAGAAATCTTGAGAAGATGAGATCATCTATAGCTATCTTATTTGCTTCTTTACACTTGGAAAGAGTGGATCACAGTATTGCCTCATTAAAGACCTTAGTACACTGAAATTGCTGAGAGAGAGCAAAGAACTAGTCACCTTTGGTTTTGGTTTTTGTTATTGTTGTTAGACTGCTATTTTTTTTCTTTTTGGGTCACACCCCGTGATGCTCAGGGCTGATTCCTGGCTCTGCACTCAGGAATCACTTCTGGTGCTGCTCAGGTACCATATCGGATGCTGGGAATTGAACCTGGGTCGGCCGCGTGCAAGGCAAACACCCTACCTGCTGTGCTATTGCTCCAGTCCCCTAGTCTGCTTTTTTAAAAACACAGATCCACGGTCGAGAAAGCAGCCGCCCAGATTTGGAATTCTGGTATTAAGTCCAGAGGTATTTGCTCTTTGTTAACCAACAATGGAAAACACACAATCTAATGATGCCATTCCGACAGGTCTGACTGTTTGGGGAAAAACTCCAAATAATGATAGTGAGTTTCCTGTTGAAAATTGAATGTAATCAAAGTAATGAAAGAGTAAAGTGAAAATCATCAGCCACACAGGCAGAGGGGAAGTGGGAGGGGGGTATATTGGGGTTATTGGTGGTGGAACATGTGCACTGGTGAAGGGATGGGTGCTTGAGCATAGTATGACTGAGACTCAATCCTAAAAGCCCTGTAACTGTTTTCACGGTGATTCAATTAAAAAATAAATTAAAGGGGCTGGAGCGATAGCACAGTGGGTAGGGCGTTTGCCTTGCATGCGGCTGACCCGGGTTCTAATCCCAGCATCCCATATGGTCCCCTGAGCACCGCCAGGGGTAATTCCTGAGTGAAGAGCTAGGAGTAACCCCTGAGCATCGCTGGGTGTGACCCAAAAACAAACAAAAAAAATAATAAATAAATTACAAAACAAAAAAACAAAAAACCCCACACAGATCCAACTCCTAATGCTTGAAATGAATGAATCCCTGTGAATATAACAAACATTAGTAACTTTTTCTATATGTCAGAACACATTTCCTTCACTAAGTATTTCCTAGATCTATTTCCTGCTAAACACAAGAATAAAACTGGATGTAGAGAAAAGACAAAGTATTTGAATCTTTAGCCCAAAGAATTAAAACTTTCTCTTTGGGTAGTGATTTTCTATCAAGTTTGTGTCTTTAGCAAAACATTCCAGTGCCACCTCAGAAGCTTTCCTTGAAAGTTTGTTGAGTATCATTCCCCAGAAATCAAGTCTTAATGATAAAGTAGTAAGAAAATAAAATCATGTAAGAGAAGCACCAAACTACCTTTCATGAACTTGGTATTAACATGTTCTAGGCAGAAAGCGAGAGGGAACTGAACAGAAGAACACTTACCTGGCAACAGCTCCTCAAGGTGCTCTAGATCCAAAGAAAAAGAATGCGATTTTTCTCTCCCTTATATATATTTTGGCCAAGAATGAAAGGGGTGAGAGATCAAGATTCTCTGAATCTACCTCAATCTAAAGTGTTCCTGTGATAATCTTTTGGGAGGGGTTTGCAATTACTAATTAGCATCACAATAGCTCCCCATAAAACTCCCAAAGCACAGCATACTGATAGCTTGAATGATTTGTTTAGCCTGTGCATTCTTTTCATTTTCATTAGCACAAATCTTATGTGAGTAGGGGAGGAAATTTGGGCCATACCTGGCAGTGCCTAGGACTTACTCTTGGCTTTGTGCTCAGGGACCACTCCTGGTAGTGCTGGGGGGACCACAGCTGGTTCTGGTTATCAAACCAGAATTAGCCATGTGCAAGGCAAGTGTCTTAACCTTGAGCTATCTCTCCAGCGCTACTTTTTAGTTTTACCAGAGTCAATAGAATGATAATTTTATATCTGAGTTATGACTGACCTCAAAAATGACAACTTTGTATATAGTGAGACTCAGGACTCTTTCATGTGCTCCCCACTATAAATGAAACAAACGTCAGAGGAAACATTGTTGGCCTGTGGGGGAGGTCTCTTCCTTCAGACGTAGCTTCCACAAATTTATCTATGACCTTTTATTCTTCAAGCAACTGCTTAAGGAAGTAATTAGGAAACTTACTAGCTATAACCTGATTAACTACCTTAATTAAGAGTACAGCACCAGGGACAGCGAGGTTGTTTACTATTTTACATCTGTGTAAATCCTGAGGTCTCAAGAACACCAGTAGCAGAAGGGGTGGTCTACTGTGTAGTCTCAGGTGAGTACCAAACCTCAGGAGGAAGTTTAGAACCCTTCCAGAAGAGCCGTCATCATTATCTCTATCACCCATAACAATATTATTTTCACTATTGATTTTAATACATGCTTCCGAATATGTCTCAGACATTTCACTAAGCGTAAATTACCTTATTTAACTATCCTTTTTTTTCTTTTTTCCTTTTTTTTAAATTTGTTTTTTGGGTCACATCTGGCATTGCACAGGGGTTACTCCTGGCTTTGCACTCAGGAATTACTCCTGGCAGTGCTCAGGGGACCATATGGGATGCTGGGATTCAAACCTAGGTCGGCTGAGTGCAAGGCAAACACCCTACCCACTGTGCTATTGCTCCAGCCCCCATTTAACCCTCGTTTATGTCTATAAAACCACCCTAATAAATAGGTGTGGTTATCACTTCTATTTAAAAAGGAGAAAATGACAATCTACTGTGGGTAAATTAATCTAGTTTACAAGAGATATCAATGGGAAATAATAAATACTCTATTTGAAATAGAGTCCCTATTTCCTGCTCTTACATTTTGGCATCTAAAATTGGGCCTGCCCAAGCCATCCATTTTTAGAGATAAAAAATATCATTGATGTTTACTATTTCCTTGAATTTGATGGATCATGATGGTTATTTTCTACTTTTTGTTTTCATTTTAGAGTCATATCCTACAGTACACAGGGCTTACTCCTGACTCTCCTGGTGAAGCTTGGAGGACCTTTGTGGTACCAGGAATTGAATCCTGATTGGCCTGGTCAAGGTAAATGACATATCCACTTTCTATCTCTCAGGTCCCTACATTAAGTTAAAAACTTAAAAAAAGCAATTTTTTTTTTTTTTTGCTTTTTGTCTGGCGATGCACAGGGGTTACTCCTGGCTCTGCACTCAGGAATTACCCCTGACCGTGCTCAGGAGACCATATGGGATGCTGGGATTTGAACCCGGGTCGGCTGCGTGCAAGGCAAATGCCCTACCCGCTGTGCTATCTCTCCAGCCCCCCGCCCAAAAAAGCAAATTTTAGGGGCTGGAGTGATAGCACAGCAGGTAGGACATCTACCTTGCACGCGGCAGACCTGGGTTCGATTCCCAGCATCCCACATGGTCCCCTGAGCACCGCCAGGAGTAATTCCTGAGTGCAGAGCCAGGACTAACCCCTGTGCATTGCTGGGTGTGACCCAAAAAGCAAAAAAAAAAAAAAAGCGAATTTTAGAGATTTTTGGGGGGTGGGGTTGGGAGGGCTCACATCCAACTGGTTTAACTCGGGGCTTTCTCCTGGCTATTTGCTCAGGGCTCTCTGCTGGTGGTGTTTGGGGGACTATATGTGATGCTAGGGATCAAACCAGGGTTGACTACATGTATGGCAAGCATCTTTATTAATTAGAGATCATTTTATAACAAAATTATTTTATAAGTAGTTTGTTGTTTTACGTAAATAGTCAAAACAGTTTGTGAGACTTCTCAATTTCATTTCAGATCAATACATTTATAGAAATATCAACCAAAAATTTTGGTCACTTTATTGTGCCAAAAATTCTTTTGTGTCTAAAACATTTTTTGTGTAGAATGTATTTTGCAAACACCTGACTTTTTTAACTATCTTTGACTATTTCAGATCTCCTACCAATATATTTTGTGCAACTGCTCATTAAGTTGCACATATTTCCAAATTTGAATAGCTGTTTTAACACCTTTGCTATTAGCTTTACCAGTACCAACATCTTCTGAGGATGTTTTGCTCATCTTCTGCTTCAGCAAATGTTTTATTGTTTCAGTAGCATTTGGTATGGATAGTTATCTGGAATTTGCAGCTGAAGCATATAAATTTCTTATTTTTTAAAAGACTCCTTGGTCCAAACTCTGAGCCAGGCTGTTTTCACTCGGGGAGCCCCAGAGGGGGGTGAGTGAGAACCCTTGCTGCCCCAAGGAACCCAGCCCTGACAGCTGACCTCCACTACCCAACCGCTGCCATGCTCCAGGCTGCTTTTGGGACCACACGACACACTATAAGACACTTCCTACCCATTTTCCATAATTACCACACCATATTTGATGGACTTCAGACAGTAGGCAACAAATCATAAAGAGTAATACACACACAAATATATACACACACGTAGCTCTCAGAGAGCCCAGCAAGCTATCTGTGGCGTATTTGATATGCCAAAAACAGTAACGATGGGTCTCATTCCCCTGACCCTGAAAGAACCTCCAATTGTTGGGAAAGACGAGTAAGGAGAGGCTGCTAAAATTTCAGGGCTAGAAGGAATGGAGATGTTACTGATGCCTGCTTGAGTAAATCAACAAACAACAGGACGACAGTGATGACAGTGATAGTGATTTTTTTAAAAAAGTCATTCATAAATCATAAATGATGATAATAAAAGCTTGAGTTAATTTTTGCTAGGTTTATCTCTGAATATCTATGTGAAAGAAAACAACATTTAACTCTTCCTAAAACATTTAAATATATCTGCACATGTAATTTAAATTGTCTAGGTAGTTGACAGAATATGCACTCATATTTAAAGAAGATTTTTTATAGAATCTGGGGACAGAAAACCACAGCTTGCTTTACCATGGCACAGAAATATATTACCTCAAGAATGGAAGGAAACATGACAATATAACTAATTATAAATCTATTTTAGAAAATATATTCATATTCTTAGTAAGTTATCTAATAATATAGAATGTTACATAGATGCTGAGATTTTGTGACTTTAAATTCTGTCCTCTCACTGTGTCATTTCTTTTAATCTTTCAGAACACTACCTTAAAAAATATTTTTGTCACTTTTTTTCTTTTTGGTTTTGTTACTTATTTTGATACCATGCTTAAGCTTTTGATCTGAATTCTGTTCATCTGTATCTCCTTTTAAAATATGACTCTTTCTTTACTATTTGGAACTAGGTTTGATTAAAAAACTTTGGTGACACTGAGAAGATACCTCAAGGTGTTGGAGCATACGCCCTTGTATTTGGGGGAACTTGGTGTGGTCCCCAAAGCACATGATTCTCTGTGCACTGCCAGGAGTGACTCTTGAGCAATTTCTCCTACCATGTCCACCTCCAGTTACACTGGAGCACCAGTGGATATGGCCCCCACCCCAAAATGACAGTAACAATTACTTTTTTTTCATATGGGCAAGATATTAGATATTTTAATCTTGGAAATGTTTTTTTCTTTTGAACTAGTAACCTTCTTGCTCTGACTCTAAATTTTCCTCCTTTCTTTCTTCCTTCCTCTTTCCTTCCTCCCTACTTATTCTCATTCTCTCTCTTCTTGAAGGAAGTTGGCTTAAGGGAAGCAATCACTGAGTACTAAATCATTAAGGACCATTAGAGATGACAAACGAGTTTAATTTATATCTGAGGTAATAAATATTATGCATCCTATTGACTTCAAACACCAGGCATATGACAAGTAGCCAAAGATTGCTGAAAATCCCACTGCTTGTTAGGAGACTGCTTAGATCAATGTACAGGACCTCGGGAGAAATGTGCTGTGATAAATCTTCACTTGGAACTCTAACACATGGTGAGCAAGAGTTAAACCAATCTCTACTGTGCAAAAAGGAGAAGTTCATCCTCTTAATTTATTGATGGCTGAGTATGGTTAGAGGTCAAAACAGGAAGTGCCATTGTTAACGGCAGAAACATGAAAGTCTGTTCTTAAAAACATCTTGAACTTTCTTCCCCAGGAGGACATTTTGAATGTGGGAACTTTGGGTGGGACCATATGGCTTCCTGCGTTCTCTTCAAAGTAGTAAAGTTTGTTTTTGTTTTAAAATGCTTAAAGGAAAGATATTTGCCATTTCAGAAGAGAACAACATGCAGTTCCTTTTTGATTTTTATGAGCAGCTGTGATTATTTGTCATATGTGGCTAAAAAATAACCAGTACACTTGAAAAGCCATTTTATTTTTAGAGAAAAACCTCAGCACACTTTCAAAAATAAAAAAAAAACACAAAACACAAACCTCCTCCAAACCCCAAACAAAGCAAAAAAGATTTGTCTAAGGCTAAAATGTGAAATGTGCATATACTCTCAAAACGAAGACCATTTTTTTTATATTTTGTGTAGGAACACTGCTATTTATTCAACCATTGCTTAAGCTGATTGAATTGGGCATGAACTCCACATTACTTTTTAAAAATATTGTTTAAATTTTATAAGTTAGTTCACAATGTTTGATCACATTCAATGTTCAAACACTAATCCCACAACCATTACGCCTTCCCATCACCAAATTCGAGATGTTTGCATCCCAAACCCCAATCCCTGTCCCAAAACACAACCGAAATAATATATACGAAGACCATTTTTTACAAATACAAATATACTGATGATGAAAGGCTAAGATTTTATACATTAAGATTTCTGGAACTCGTGAAGCAGAATTCCACTTCCTATGTACCTTGGTGTACAGATAAATTGTTCTTATAACTTATGAACATGAGTTTCCTAAAATAGTATTTCAAACATAGAAAATAAAGTCATAAATATGAGAAAATAAAGGGAAAATAAGAAAAAAATGTAGTAAGTAGATAACATTAGATTTTAAACTTTCATTGCTTACCTTTCAAGTGTTCTCTCAGCCCATGTGTGATGGTAAACAATGGCAACTTAAGGAGCCAGAGTGATAGTACAGAAGGTAGGGCACTTACTTTGCATATGACGGACACGCAGTCTATCCCCAGCACAGCATTTGGTACTCTGAGTTCTGCTAAAAGTGATTCCTGAGTGTAGAGTCAGGAGTAATTCCTATGCATGGCTAAGTGTGGAACCCCCTCCCCCAACACACACACACACAACCTGAACCTCTCCACATGCATGTTGACTAAGAACACATATAAGCATACTTTTTGAGTGTATAATTAATCCAGGCTATCTTTTCTCTATCCTTATGAAATAGGACTCCTTAAAAATAAGTGTATATCAATATACTAAAGGAACGTTTTTAGCCCAGATTCTTAAATTACTGTGAAACTGTCATCACACTAAAAATATAGCATTATGCAATAACAAATTAAAAGACAAATTTCCCAGATAATGAATCAGAAAATTAAGATAAAATACCTGCTTATACACACCCATATCCAGTCAAGAGCTTGGCAGACAACATCTTTTATCTTTCTTTGTGGTCTTCAATACATTTGACTCCAAAGTTCCTTACTATTGATTTCTGCATGCAGTCTGGGGGCTGAGGGGGAGAGGTTTTCTGACTTTTTGAACATAGAACATGGCATTATTGACTTAAAACAGAGTAAGATTCACTTTGTAAAGGTATTCAGCTATTTTTTGTCTGGTTTTGGTCCTCATGATAGACCACTGCATGCAAGGCAAGCACCCCATTCACTGCAATCTCTCTGGTGTTGTGCCAAATCTTATCCAGAAATTAACTGTCAATGATTTTTGCTTATTTGACCACCAAAGTGTAGAATAATAAAGTTATAGTACCAGAATGAACTTCACAAGAGATTCCTTCCATGTGAATGTATAGAAATTTGCCTGAAATTTCTTTATCTATAGTTAGGAAAAGCAGTAAGAATTAGCAAGTAGAAGGGGGAAGGCTTCACAAATCCAAGTCTTTTTGTTTTGTTTTTGTTTCGGGGACACCCTGGAGGTGCTTAGGGCTCTGAATTTAGGGATCACTCCTGGTGAGTTAAGAGAACCATATGGGATACCTGATTGAACTTACTGGCTGCATGTAAGGCCCATGTCCTACCCACTGTACTATCTCTCTGGTCCCAACCTAGTTTTTGTTTGTTTTAGGCCACACCCAGCAATGCTCAGAGTATATTCCTGACTCTCTGTTCAGGGATCACTCCAGGCAAGCTCCAAGGACTATACTGGGTACCAGAGATTGCACCTAGGTTGACCACATACAAGGCGAGCTCCCTACCTACTGTACTATCAGTCCAGCCCTTCATAGGTCCAAGTCTAATGTGATCAAGAGGCCATTTCATTTGGCCTTTCACTGTTCCTCTCTACAAGAGCATGGTGCTTCTGTCTTTTAGGGATGGTGTGGGGTCCACATCCAGCTGTGCTCAGGACATGCTGCTGGCTCTGCACTCCAAGATCACTCTAGTGGGCTCAAGTGACCACATAAGTACCAGGGATTATACCTAGGCCAGCTGCTTACAAGGCATACACCTTACCTGCAGTACTTTCTCTCCAGCCACACAACTGGAATTTTTACATAAAAAGGATAAATTGAAAGAAAGGAAGTACTAACTGCACGACCAAAGTTGTTTTATAACCGTGGTTTTTTTTTTCCTTCTTTTTTGTTGATCTTTCAGGTTGTGTTCAGTGGGCTCAGGGACCATTTCTGGAAATATTTGGCCAAGTAGGCCCAAGAGATCCAACCTTAAGGCCAGTATTAGAGAATTGCTTGGGCCCAGCAGTGCTGGGTTCCATGTAGAACTTATGTAGAAGGTGAAGGGAACATGTGGTCTACGCACTGACTTCTGAACACTGAAGTATCTCTTGGGACCCTAAACTGTGACATTCTTTTGGGGATGAATAAAATGCTTTCAAAATTTTTGTTTAGGCTCTTGGAGTAGAACCCAACAATTATTCGAACTAAAGTTTGAAAACTGCTTCAGTAGAACAAAGAAACGTTACCTTTCTCCTTCAGGCCTTCTTTTTAAAAATTTTTTTTAATTTAATTTTATTTTTTTGAATCACTGTGACAAAAGTTACAAAGCTTTCAGGTTAAAGTCTCAGTTATATAATGATCAAACCCCCATCCCTTCACCAGTGCACCTGTTCCCCCACCAAGAACCCCAATATAACCCCTTTCCACCCCCCTACCTCCACCCCACCCCCTGCACCTGAGTGGCCAATGATATTCACTTTATTCTCTCTATACTTTGGATACATTCAATATTTCAACAGAGAACTGACTATTATTATTTGGAATTTTCCCCCAACAATCAAACCTGCTGAAAAGGAATCATTTGATAGTTTGTTTTCTATTGCTGAGAATGAAGATTATAGAAGCTCTCGAGGCTGCTCTTGCATGTGTTTTTGGATTTCTGTTGTTTTAGCTCAGTTTACAGTCTAGATGCATTTCTGTAAGTCTCTGAGTGCCAAAATGGGTTAGTAGACCTCCTGGATCATAGTCTTTCTCTCCTTCAGGCCTTCTTACTGAAGTTCTTATTGCCTTCTGTTCTATCACCACTCTCTTATAGAGGAGCAGTGTTAAGGTCTGTTGCATGTGAATAAGAAGATTTGATTATGTGTATAAAAGCCAGTATTCGGTTACTGTGGAGGTGGGGATTTTTTGTGGGAGGGTGTAGCTTTTTTTGGATCACAACCCATGCTGTTTAAGGATTATTGTTGGCTCTGCATTCAGAAATTACTCCTGGTGGTGCTCGGGGGACCATCTGGGATGCCAGGGATTGAACCCTGGTTGGCCAGGTGCAAGGCAAATGCCCTACCCACTGTATTATTGCTCTGGCCCCCTGTGGAGATTTTATAAGAATGTAACCCTTAATATGAAGATGGGCAAACATTATAACCAACTGTAGCTCAGCTATAGTGACAATTCAAAGCTAAGGTACCCTTGCAAGCCATGGGGATGATCTCAGGCTAACATATCCCAGCACCTCAGGTTGCTAAGTTCTACTCTTATTTTGATTTCAAAGGAGATGTTTTAAGATTTGTTAAAACTTTTTATTTTTTAAAATTTTATTTATTTATTATTTTTCGCTTTTGGGGTCACACCCAGGAATTCACAGGGGTTACTCCTGGTTCATGCACTCAGGAATTACTCTTGGTGTTGCTTGGGGGATCATATGGGATGCTGGGAATCGAACACGGGTCAGCTGAGTGCAAGGCAAATGCCCTACCTGCTGTGCTATTGCTCCAGGCCCTAAAAATTTTTAAATAATACAAACTATAAAGGTATCAGTAAAAAGAAAAAAATAAAGCATACTTTAACAGACAAGAATCACCTATAATCTTACCATCTAGGAAGAGCTTACAAACTTACAAACTCTTCTGAAAATTTATAGATTTTTTAAATGACATTATGTTGCACATACTATTTTGTAACTTTTTCATTAACAATATCATGACAATCCTTTGTCAAAAATATTTTCACATCGTTTAAAATGGTTGTCATTCATATGTGCTACATTTTATTAAACTATTGAATTTTTCTAGGTTGTTTCCAGTTTTACACTAATGAACTGCTTTAAAGAAAAAAAATTCTGTTTAGGGGTCAGAGCAAGAGCACAGAAGGTATTTGCCATGCATGATTCTGGGTACCACATTTGGTCTCCCAAGCTCTGCCAGGTGTGATCCCTGCACACATCACTGGGTGTGGCTAAAAACCAAACAAAAGTTTGCTCAGGAGAAAAAAAAGCATTTTAGAGTGTGTAATTATTTTAATGTCGAATTATATCTTTTAAACCTCCACTGGATAAGGCCTAGAATCACAGCTTGAATTATTAGCGCAGAGTTAGAACCTCAGTTGTGCATTTCATTTCCTAACCTCAGAGAACTCCTTATTCTCTTTCTGTTTAGGTCTCTCTGTCTTTCTAGTTTTTTCTCCCTCTTCCCTCTTATCTCTCCTTTCCTTCCCTGCCTCTCCTGTGATTATTTCTGATTATAAGAAACTAAAGACTTTCGGAGAGCAAATTTAGAATTCTATTTAAATATCTTTGCATCCAGTATTAAACGAATAAATCAGCTAATGTTTGTTTCATGAATGAAGGAAATAAAATACAAAGGTGAAGCAGAAATGTCTTGACAAATAGGAAATGAGTAAATGGAAATGGAACATGGATATTAGAGATAGTAAGCTCCGTAAGTACTGCGTTAAAATTATTTGTTCAGAGGAGGCATTCCCAGCGTTGCTTGGGGTCTGTGCTAGGGTGGGCAGGATGGTGCTGCTGGGTCCAGTGGCGCTGGGGACTGGGTGGGTCATCCTGGCTGTGCTTGTGGTAATCTTGAGGTATGAGGGATTAAAGTCATGTGTGAGAGGCATGCTGTCCTTCTTCTAGTCCCAGAAGTACTGTATTTGGTGGTATGTGTCCATCTATTGAATTTGTTAGTCTCACTACAAATAATACATTTTAACTACTAATTATTATTTGCATATTTACAGGTCACTATGTCAGTCAGCAAGATGTCCTGTGTTATTGACAATGTACATGTTAAAATTCGATCTTCAGTAACATCAGATTATTGTAAGACCACAAATAAAAATGATTATAACTACCTGTCACATTTGGGACAGAACAAAACTGTCGACATCATATTTTAGCTCATATTTATCAATTTTCCTATTTTTGGCTTATTTACTCCTCCTTTATAATTTTCACTGTTTTTTTTAAAGTACCAAATGAACAGTTTATATTGTTGGATCAGTTTAGCTTACTATGACATTTAAAGATTTAGATATGTTGTATTTTATTTTATTTTTGCAATGGCTCTATAAGTAAAGATTTGTAAATGTAACTTGGATATTTAGAGGATACACTAATTTATTTTGAACAATTATTGGGTTCAAGCATTAGCAAGATACACAGACAAAAAGAGTCTTAAAAGAACACACCAAATTTTACAAAGCCAAATCCACAGTCCACAAAAAGAGATGTAATATAAAGGATCCAATTTAGATTCTCTAGATCCTTACTAGAGAAGGAAAGATGGAAAAATCACGCAACATGTAATGTTGCCAATTTACTTACTGATGTCAAGAAACACTACATGATGTCATCTCATGACCAACATCCAAATGATGAATGACAGAAATGACAGGATGAAGAGATGGAGTGTCCAGGGTTTCCTACCTGAAGGAGTAAAACCTTCAGAGAAGATAGGCTGCATTTGAGAGGTAAATTTTATTTCTCCAATCCAGAGTGTATGACAACTTATCACTGATTGTAGCTTGGAGGTTTCTCGCAAAATGCTGTATTGCCACCTACCTCCAGAATCTGCAACACAACTCTTGTTGCCGCTGTCCTTCACCATCCAGTCTCTAGCTGGGCTCAGAAGTGAGGAGAGTTCTTTGAGTTGCAGCCCCCAAATAGTGACAGGTGGTGCAGGATAGGCGCCTCAGAAACCAGTCTCAATAAATAATAAAGAAAAAAATATTTGACTTAAAAAAAGAGAGAGAAAACCAGGATGATATCTGAAACAATCTGCGCTCAATTCCAAATAATTACAACAATAATAAATAAACTGTTGGAAGTTCAAAGAGCAAAACTAAAATAGGGGCCAGAGGAAATTATCTTTGTTTTCATCAGCCGCTAGTGCAGGCATATGCTGTCCTCTCCCTGTTAAAAAAGTCTGAAGGCTGGAGACCCCTCTTTGGATGGTTGTAGCGTTATACTCCATGAAAAATCATTTTTTCCCCAACAATTCTCATCTTTCGTAAACAGATGGCATTGATTTTTATTTTTGAGATAAAGACAACCAACAATCTGTTAACTGTAGAACTCTCATAGTTCAATAGTTTCTTTTGGTTAATTTTTTACAACTAGATCAACTAATGTTGCTATCACAGATACACTTAAGAAAAAGAGATACTGCAGTCTCCACGCATTTCAGATTAAAACGTAATATAAAAAAATGGTAAAATGGGGTGGGGGGAGCTTATCAAAATCTCCAGCTTCAGGTATTTTTTTCTTTTTCTTTTTTCTTGTGGCCAACGTGCTATGATTGCAACACAATGTGTGGAAATTTCATAATCATTATTTTCCCAAATCATGGATACTGAGAAATAGAAACACTGAGCTGGAGTGGATGCATAAGATGTTTATTAAAAAAATTCAACATTCATATCTAACCTTCCTCCCCTCTTCCTTCTTTTGAGGGTGTAGAGGGTTTTGTGCCACATTGCTCCATATTGGAGGGTTACTCCCTTCTCTATGCTAAGGGACCATGTGGAGCTTGGGCTCAAACCTGAGGTTCAAACATGTAGAGCATGGACTCAGCCCTTTGAACTCTCTAGCCCTTTCCTTTTATCTATTGGTTAGTCTTAACCAACACATTTTTTTTTAAATTAAAATGAGACATGGCTAAATAATATTTTTTGAAAATGTTATTATTTCTCTATGTTTAATTTGTGTTAGATTTTATCATTTTTAATAGCTTAGTCTAAGCAAAGAGTTCTTAGTTCAAAATTAGAACCTTCAAGAAAACATTCTGTGCAATTTCCATGCCTTTGGGGGAATTTTTGATGCCTTCAGCCCAATGCATTTCAGGGGAGCCCATTCCCAGCTTTGTTTACATTTAAAATAGTAGCCTGCAGATAATAATGTGGGTCAAAGTGAATCTGATGTACTAAACAGAGAAGAAAAACAGTGCTCCTTCCTCCTTCCTGTGTTCCTCTTTGCTCCAGCAAAACATTGATTCTACTGATCTGATACCCATATGCTTCCTTCACGACTGCAGATCCCAGAGCATTTAATGTTTTCCAGTGAACACTTCTGGAACTAGGGTGGAGATGAGATGGGAATTTCCTCTTGAAAAACAGGAGGTAAAACTGGGCAATTTACTGAAAAGTGAAATGAAGTTTTACAGGAAGAAATTCTGCCTGGGCGTTTGGCTAGCCCTCTCAAGGTTTATACTCCTTATGAGTGATAGTTTGCTTTTGTTTGCTTCAAGAAAAAGCATAAAAGTTAACTATGTGTTGAGTCCCTAAGCACTGCTGGATGTGACAACTCCCAACCACACCACCCCACCCGCCAAAATAGTCAGCTATGTATTAACACTTTTCAACACCTGTGATATTAGGAGCATAAATTTCTTCTTCAGGGTCTCAGGTTTATGATCAAAGATTGTTTTCTTCTATAATGTTTCTTTTCAAAGTGCTTCAGTGTTTTTTTTTTCTGAAGTCATTTTGAGCAACTCTAAAAATTGAAATAGGAATTAAAGCAAAAGTCAAAGATCAGTCAGCCAATTTAATTTTAATCGCAGTAGCAACTTTTATCTTTAAATTTGGTGTTGTTTTCTGTTTTCTTCCTATCTTTTTCACCCCTGGGATTTTTCTAGTTAGAACAGTTTATAATCATTGCTGTTATGCCCACATCCTCTTCTAAAAGAATCTGTTCCTGCCCACAAGCTGCTGAACAGATGGGCCTCGTCATCATTTGTATGATTGTATCAGATGACCCTATTTCTCCAGCTATAGAAAAGGAAGTGAAGTCTTCAGGGACCTACTGTGATGGCCTGATTCACAGGACAGGTCAAGACAGTTATATGCTTACCTTTAGAGAGTTTTGATGTTTGACACAAAAGGAGATTAAAAATTGGAGTTGTAGTCACATATGCTTGGTGTGATATTCCCATAGCAAGCCTCAGTCACGTGTAGATCAAAGTTTTGAGGGAACCCAAAGTGAAACCTTGCCCAAGGAGTGAGAGGGATGTAGAAGACTGAGAAACAGTGAGGAGATGACTAGGAGATGTGGACTTGCTTCTCACCACCCCGGCCTCTTTACACTTTCTAAACAAACCTTATGGTTTTGGGTTAAATTTGGTTCCTGGAATCAATCCCAGCATATGAGGTTGGCTTCCCCATATCAACAAGAAATTCTCACCAGTAGATGAGACTGCTCAACTTCTATTTGCCTGTCTCTACCGAATGAACCTCAGATTTCTCATGTTAGACTTCACATGTCACCTGCAAACCCAGACTTCTGCTCACCTGTTCATCTAACCAACTGATTGTAGGTCTCCTGACTACAGAATGGAAGTCTCATGACCCCTTCTTGGACTGCTGGTGCTGGTTATAGGCTCAGGTTATTTATTACTTGTGCTTCTGACCCACTGGCTATAAATCAGAGGTTCTATGACCTCTGTCTCAGATTCCATTAATTTAGTTGAACAACTCACAGAACTCAGGAAACCTGCTTCCTCACCAGATCAAAGATTTATTACAAAAGTATGTAACTCAAAAACAGCCATATGGAAGTGATGCATCAGGTGAGGCATAGACAAAGGTTGCAAAGCTTTCAAAACTTCTAATTTAGGCATTCCGTTCTCCCATTCCCTTCACCTGGTCTCCAACTTGGGACATCTCCAAAGTTATTTGGTTTAAATATATATATTATTTGCTTAATTTTTTGTTTTATTTTTGGGTCAAACCCAGAGATATTCAGGGCTTACCCCTGACTTTGTGCTCAGGAATCACTCCTGGTAGTGCTCAGGGGACCATCTGTGGTACCTGGGATGGAACCCAGCTTGGCACCTTACGGATATATTATCTCATGGGCATTATTTTTAATTTTTTTTTTTGCCTTTTGGGTCACACCCGGCAATGCACAGGGGTCATTCCTGGCTCATGCACTCAGGAATTACCCCTGGCGGTGCTCAGGGGACCATATGGGATGCTGGGATTCGAACCCGGGTTGGCCGCGTGCAAGGCAAATGCCCTACCCGCTGTGCTATCACTCCAGCCCCTATTTTTAATTTTTTGATTCAGACCCAGTGGAACTCAGTGCTACTCCTGGATCTATACTTGGGGGTCACTCCTGACAGTGCTCAATAACCATGTAGTACCAAGAATGTGAACCTCTTGCATGCAAGGCACATGTACTTAACCCACTGAAAGATCTCTTCTGCTCCTTCTTTATTTTGCTCCCCCATTCCTCTCCATTGTTGTGATGACTGGTGGTTGCACACTTGCCTGGCTGTAGTGCTTACACATTTTCAGCTATGGTACTCACATGGGTGCAGGAGTCGGGGAGCAGGGTCTGCATATCAGGTTGAGGTGCTCCCTGAGATTTGCACTCCTTAACTGGTGATGCTGGCACATGTGCTTTCTGGGCGAGCACTCTCAATTGAGGTTCAGTAGGGCCTGCTAGGGGAGGTGATTGCTGCAGTGCTCACCAGAGATTACACTTCTTGGCCATGGTGCTCACATATCTTTTTAGTTGTGCTTATTGGGAGTTGCACCCTTTTTTTGTGGTGCTTAGATACACATGGCTGCAGTGTGGACAGAAATCACTTGGTGGTACCACGGGTCACAGACAGCAGAGCTACCTGCATCCCATTCAGCCCATCTAGTACTTGCGATCATATATCTGCCAAATATATATATATAATGATTTATACATACTTATATATGTGTGTATATATACATATACACACATATATAAACATATATATGTATGATACTGGTATATATGCATATACACATATATGTATATACACACATATATGTATATACATATTATATTGGTATAAATATATATACATATATGTATATACACATATATGTATATATATTTATACCAATATAATCACTCATCATCACTGTCCTCCCATTGATCATCGATTTGTTTGGGTGGGTGCCAGTAATGTCTCCATTCGTCTTAACCCTGAGATTTTAGCAGCTTCTCTTTACTTGTTCTTCACAGCGGTGCTGCATTGGAGGCTCTTTCGGGGTAAGGGGAATGAGACCCATCATTGTTACTGGTTTGGGCATATGAATATGCCATGGGGAACTTGCCAGGCTCTCCCATGTGGGCAGGATGCTCTCTGTACCTTGCCACGTTCTCTGACAGGGAGAACTAGGCTATAAGAGGTCGTGCTGCCCAATATCAGGATACATCTATCTGTACCCTAATTCACTTTACTATTTCCTGGGTTCTTTGGGATATAAGCAAATAATTATGGATGGAGACTAGATATTTCAGGAAGTATATTATGATCATCTGAATGAGTACACACACACACACACACACACACAGTGCGACTCAGTGACTTAAAATAGCAGCATTGCAAGTGTGAGGTTGAGAATTTGATTCCCAACTCTGTCCACATGTGCTGAATACAGTTCCTGATTTTAGGGTCTGTCAGCTCAGCTGTTTGTGATCACTGGTACTGCAAGCAATTTTGGGCCCATATTTGATGATATCTCAAAACAGTTGAAGTCCAAAGGTTTGGTTGAATCCTAAGATTCATGAGATTCATTGATTCATTGATGAGAGCAAGGCAGTCTTTTCAGCTTTTTTTTTTTTTTGTAGGGAGAATACATGGCTTTGTACTCAGGAGTTATCGCTGTTGGTACTCGAACCTGGATCTGCCCCATGCAAGGCAAATGCTCTATCTGCTGTACTCTCTCTAGCCTTTCCAGCTTCATTTTTAAATGGCTATATTTATGTCAGTGTTCTTTTTGTTTTTATTTTATGTAACAACATGGTTTGGGATGGACTGTTCAGCTCCACAGGTGAGTCTAGATTTTCTTGAGCCAATCAACAATATCACATCTCCTGTTCATGTGAATAGTTCAAGCTAGGTAGATGAGTCAACTAGAGACAAGGAGGATAAGGAGAAAGTTGCAGGTGCATTAGGGGAAGGAAAGTTTTATCCATGGAAGTGGCTTCAGAAGTACTATTGGCTTTTGTTGATAGAAACTTAGAAGCATATAATGCTGGATGTTTCTGTTTGAACAATATTAGAAGAAACAAACCTCAAATGAAAAAAGAACACTGAGAGTGTCTGTGTTGCAAGCCATAATACCAAAAAGTAGAGAGAGAGTATGGGAAATATTGTCTGCCATAGAGGCAGGGGGAGGGTGGGAAGGGGGGGCATACCCGGGATATTGGTGGTGGGGAATGTGCACTGGTGGAAGTATGGGTGTTTGATCATTGTGAGATTGTAACCCAAACATGAAAGCTTGTAACTATCTCATGGTGATTCAATAAAATTAAAAAAAAAAGAAAAAAGAACACTAAGAAAGAAAATTTCAACTGAAAAAGAGCCACTGTTTTGTTTAAATCTAGCCCTTTTTTTTCAGTTTATAAACTAATAACCCTTTTATGTTTACATAATTTGGTTGGACTATTTTCTTACTTGGGCTGGAGCGATAGCACAGTGAGGAGGGTGTTTGCCTTGCACGCGGCTGACCAGGGTTTGATTCCTCCGTCCTTCTCAGAGAACCTGGCAAGCTAACGAGAGTAACCTGCCTGAACGGCAGAGCCTGGCAAGCTACCCATGGCATGTTCAATATGCCAAAAACAGTAACAAATCTCATAATGGAGACGTTACTGGTGCTGGCTCTGAGCAAATTGATGAACAACGGGATGACAGTACTTTAGACAGTGCTACAGACAGTGCTACAGTGCTATTTTCTTTTCTTTCTTTTCTTCTTTTTGGGTCACACCTGGCGATGCACAGGGGTTACTCCTGGCTTTGCACTCAGGAATTACTCCTGGTGGTGCTCAGGGGACATATTGGATGCTGGGAATCAAACCCAGGTCGGCCACGTGCAAGGCAAACGTCTACCCGCTGTGCTATGGCTCCAGCCCCATACAGTGCTATTTTCTTACTTGTAACTGAAAGCACAAATTTGAGGGATTTTTCTAGGTCTCAGAAGATTAGCAATCCCTTAAATTTAACCTGTCTCCTGGTAGAACAACCGTCGTACTATTTTTCCCATTGTGTTTTTCCTGGTTCTGTGAAAAGTAACATTTTAGAGAAATAACATTTTAGTTTCTATTCATATTTAGACATCATCAGTATCAAGACATCAATATTCATTGACAGCTCCCTCTCTTACTCTTTCAATAAGAGTCTGTAGGGACATGAGTTCCATCATGTGGATGCAGAAAATGAGGAAGAGAGATTTAACTTGTACAAGATTGTAAGTGAGAGGACTGAGACTGGAATGAAAGGTTTACTACTATCACTACCTGATTATTAAGTTATGAGTGATACCTATTTGGCCTGGGTAGGTCAGGAGCATGAAGAATTTCATGGCATGAAGAGAACTTCTGGGAAAATCAAAGAGGTTCCCAACAAGGATGCTGATGACGTGGCTGTGAATGAGAAATGTTTATCTTTCGTTGGCCACTGTTTTGTGTCTTTTGACAGATGAGTCAGATGCTTATATTACTTTAACCAAACACAGACATATATATATATATATTTTTTTATAATACAATATTTTTTTTAAATTTTATTTATTTTTAATTAGAGAATCACTGTGAGGGTACAGTTACAGATTTATACACTTTTGTGCTTATACTTCCCTCATACAAAGTTCGGGAACCCATCCCTTCACCAGTGCCCATTCTCCACCACCCGTAAACCCAGCGTCCCTCCCACCCTCCCCAATCCCATCTCCCCCCCACCCCACCCTGCCACTGTGGCAAGGCATTCCCTTCTGTTCTCTCTCTCTAATTAGCTGTTGTGGTTTGCAATAAAGGTGTTGAGTGGCCGCTGTGCTCAGTCTCTAGCCCTCATTCAGCCCGCAACTCCCTTCCCCCACATGGCCTTCGACTACAAGCGTAGTTGGTGATCGCTTCTCTGAGTTGACCTTTCCCCGGAACGTGAGGCCAGCCTCGAAGCCATGGAGTCAACCTCCTGGTACTTATTTCTACAGTTCTTGGGTGATAGTCTCCCACTCTGATATTCTATATACCATAGATGAGTGCAACCTTTCTATGTCTGTCTCTCTCTTCCTGACTCATTTCACTCAGCATGAAACTTTTCATGCCCATCCACTTAACTACAAAATTCTTGACCTCCTTTTTTCTAACAGCTGCATAGTATTCCATTGTATAGATGTACCAAAGTTTCCTCAACCAGTCATCCGTTCTGGGGCATTCGGGTTTTTTCCAGATTCTGGCTATTGTAAACAGTGCTGCGATAAACATACATGTGCAGATGTTGTTTCGATTGTACTTTTTTGCCTCTCTGGGATATATTCCCAGCAGTGGTATTGCTGGGTCAAATGGGAATTCAATATCTAATTTTTTGAGAATTGTCCAAATTGTTTTCCAGAAGGGCTGAACCAGTCGGCATTCCCACCAGCAGTGAAGAAGGGTCCCTTTCTCCCCACATCCTCTCCAACAGCGGTTGCTTTTGTTCTTTTGGATGTGTGCTAGTCTCTGTGGTGTGAGGTGGTATCTCAAAGTTGTTTTGATCTGCATCTCTCTGATGATTAGTGATGCAGAGCACTTTTTCATGTGCCTTTTGGCCATTCGTATTTCTTCCTTGGTAAAGTTTCTGTTCATTTCTTCGCCCCATTTTTTGATGGGGTTGGATGTTTTCTTCTTGTAGAGTTCAACCAGTGCTTTATATACCATTGATATCAACCCCTTATCTGATGGGTATTGTGTAAATATCCTTTCCCATTCTGTGGATAGTCTTTGGATTCTGGTCACTGTATCTCTTGCGGTGCAGAAGCTTTTTAGTTTAATGTAGTCCCATTTGTTGATCTCTGTTTTTACTAGATTGCTTAGTTCCGTGCCACCTTTGAAGATACCTTTATCTTCAATATCGTGGAGTGTTTCGCCGACCTTGTCTTCAATGTACCTTATGGTTTGTGGTCTAATGTTGAGGTCTTTAATCCATTTTGATCTGACTTTTGTGCATGGTGTCAGGTCAAGGTCTAAACCCATTTTTTTGCATGTGGTTGTCCAGTTGTGCCAGCACCATTTGTTAAAGAGGCTTTCCTTGCTCCACTTCACATCTCTTGCTCCCTTATCAAAGATTAGATGGTCATACATTTGGGGTTGTGTGTAGGGATATTCCACCCTGTTCCATTGGTCTACGGCTCTGCCTTTGTTCCAGTACCATGCTGTTTTAATTGTTACTGCTTTGTAGTAAAGTTTGAGGTTGGGGATGGTGATGCCTCCCATCATCTTTTTCCCAAGAATTGTTTTAGCTATCCTTGGACGTTTGTTATTCCATATGAATTTTAGGATTTCTTGATCCATTTCTTTGAAGAGTGTCATGGGTATATTTATAGGGATCGCATTGAATCTGTATAATGCTTTAGGGAGTATTGCCATTTTGACAACATTGATTCTCCCTATCCACGAGCAGGGTATATGTTTCCATTTCCTCATGTCCTCTTTGATTTCATGGATTAGCGTTATGTACTTTTTTTTGTAAAGGTCTTTTACTTCCTTGGTTAAGCTGATTCCGAGGTACCTGATTTTCTGGGGCACGATTGTGAATGGGATTGCTTTTTTCATGTCCCTTTCCTCTGCCTCATTGTTTGCATATGTGAAGGCCATGGATTTTTGGGTATTGATTTTGTAGCCTGCAACTTTGCTGTATAAGTCTATTGTTTCTAAGAGTTTCTTAGTAGAGGTTTTAGGCTTCTCTAGATATAGTATCATGTCGTCTGCAAATAGTGAGAGTTTGATTTCTTCCCTTCCTATCTGGATGCCCTTAATCTCTTTTTCTTGTCTAATAGCTATCGCAAGTACTTCCAGCACTATATTGAAGAGGAGTGGTGAGAGTGGGCATCCTTGTCTTGTGCCTGATCTCAGAGGAAAGGCCCTTAGTCTTTCCCCGTTGAGGATAATGCTTGCCGTAGGCTTGTGATAGATGGCTTCGACTATCTTGAGGAAAGTTCCTCCAAACCCCATTTTGGCGAGGGTTTTCATCATGAAAGGATGTTGGATCTTGTCAAATGCTTTCTCTGCATCTATTGATATGATCATATGGTTTTTATCTTTACTTTTGTTGATATGCTGGATTATGTTGATTGATTTCCGAATGTTAAACCATCCTTGCATTCCTGGGATGAATCCCACTTGGTCGTGATGTATAATCTTTTTGATGAGTTGTTGGATCCTATTTGCCAGTAGACATATATATTTTTAAATCATATTACCAAAAGCCTTTTCCACTCTGAAAAAGCTCATATTCTCTTTTGAGTACATAGCTTTCTCTTCTCCCCCTTCACATTTATCTAAGTAAATTTCTTTAAGTAAACTTATTTTACTTCAGAGGATTCTATCGTGGAAGAAAATCCCCCCTTTCCCCTGGTTGTTGCTGCTCTTGCAACAGTGGGGGTTGAACGTGCTTAGCTGTGATGCCTGCACAGGTGCTTGCCAGGGGTCGTGTGAGCCTTCGGTTATGGTGGTCCCTCATACTTGGTTGTAGAGTTTGCCATGAGTCATGGTAGTACTCCAACAGCGCTCCCTGAAAACTGTACTCCTGTCCTCAGTGCTTGCATATCTTCAGGTGTGGTGCTTGCTTGCTGGGGGTCACAACTTCCAGTGGGGACGCGCTCACACATCTGGCGGTGTGCCAGAGACTGTGCAGTGACAGAATTCTCAGCCAGCAGCCAGCACTGCATTCAGAAGCAGACAGCGTCAGGGATCACATGGCTTCACACTAGCAGGGCAGCTAGTTTGCCCCTTAGCCAACCCCTGGGTCCACATGAAACTTTTTTTAGTGGGGAGCTACTTTGTTTATGTTTGGGGCCACGAGGGCTTTACCTGACTGTTCTGGACCTCGAGCATGTAAACAGGGGCTCCAGTCCTTTGACCTATCTCCCTGGGATCAAGTGGAAAGTTTATTTGTTTTGGGCCACACCCAGCTGTGCTCAGGGGTTAATCCTGGTTATGTGCTCAGGAATCATTCCCACGAGGGTTTGAGGGACCATATGGGATGCCAGGAACAGAACCTAGGCTGGCTGCATGCAAGGCAAGCACCTTACCAATTCTGTCTCTGACAACTCAGGTGGAAAATTTTTTATTTGTTAAAATGGACACCCCAAATGTCCAACAACAGATGACCACATAAAGAATTTGTGAACTATGTAAACAAAGGAGTACTGTGTAGATGTAAGGAAAGATGAAATTATGCAGTTTGCAAATGTGGATAGAATAGGAATGGAACTAGATGTTAAGCAAAATAAGTCAGTATGAGAAGGAAAAATATCAGATGATCTCACTCATCTGTGAAATATAAAGAGATGAAACAAGGGAATATACCATATTGAACAAAGATAAACCCTTCACCTTGGATCACAAAACTCAGATTGCCAAGCTTGGGGGAGTGATGGGCTGGGGTGGTGCAGTGAATAAAAAGGAGGACTACAGGTAGCATAAATGTTAACACTATTATAACCATGTTACCTAATCTATAACAAAATAAATTAAAAATTAACAAAATGGTAGGTTTGTGTTAGAGATTTGGGGATTTTTTTTCTAACTCTAAAATTATAATGTTGTGGTGGTTGGAGTTGTAGCAGGTAACCAACCTAGGTTTGGTCCCTGGCACCACATAGTGATCCCTAAATCCTGAGCACAGAAGTAATTCTTGTGTGATCCCTGAGCCACAAGTAAGCCTGAGCACCATCAGGTGTGACCCCCAAATAAATCAAAGAGATAAAATAAAATAGTGTTGCTTAGCTTATAGAAAGACAATACAAAGATTCTTACATATTTTGACTGTTTTCTTGATCCACTGAAATTGCTTGAAAGTTTCAAAAGATTATCCATATTTGGGGCAGTATTCATGATAATTTTTAAAAATCAAACCAATTCAATTAAAATTTGAAGTTAACTTTCGTATTGAGATTAGAACAACTATTCCTAGGGTCTCTTACCCACACGCCTGGCTGTCTTCCCCGGGGCTCCTCAGAGGGGATGGGCTCCAGCTTCCTTCCCTGCCTCGAGCACAGCTCCTGGTGGCTGAAGACCTTTGGAACCTAGCCACAGACATGTTCAAGGCCCCTCTCCACATGTTCAGACAAGCCTCATGCATGAAGGAACTGGCAGAGGAACCCAGGTGTGTGTAATCCTACCAATGGCCAACATCCAGAGACTTAAAAGCAAGCTCCCAGAAGTGATATCCTATAACCTACTGCTCCCTCTTGGAGAAACTAGCAAGCTACTGAGAGTTTCTTGCCCACATGGGAGAGCCTCGCAAGCTTCCCATGGTGTATTCATATGCCAAAGCCAGTAACAAGCTGGATCTCATTCCCCTGATCCTGAAAGAGCCTCCAATGCGGCATCCTTGGGAAAGCCGAGTAGAGAGAGGCTTCTAAAATCTCAGGGATAGGACGAATGGAGAGGTTACTGAGACGCTCGAGAAATTTGACGATCAATGGGATTTCGTGATTCATGATTTGTGATTTCTTTTTTTTCCCTTATCTTTGATTTTCTTTTCTTTTCTTTGATTTTCTTTTCTTTGATTTTCTTTGATTTTCTTTTCTTTTCTTTGATTTTCTTTGATTTTCTTTTCTTTTCTTTAATTTTATTGAATCACTGTGAGATAGTTACAAGCTTTCCTGTTTGGGTTACAATCTCACAATGATCAAACACCCATCCCTCCACCAGTGTACACTCCCACCACCAATATCCCGGGTATACACCCCTTTCCCACCCTCCCCCTGCCTTTATGGCAGACAATATTCCCAATACTCTCTCTCTACTTTTGGGTATTATGGCTTGCAACACAGACACTGAAAGGTCATCCTGTTTGGTCCGTTATCTACTTTCAGCATGCATCTCCCATCCCAATTGGTTCCTCCAGCCATCATTTTCTTAGTGATCACTCCTCTATTCCATCTGCCTTCTCCCCTCTGCTCTTGGCTTCCAGCTATGGGGCGTGATTCGTTATTTCTAGGATGCAATGAAACCCAAAGGGACTTGTCAGAATTTTTACCAGAAAGCGTAATTTTGTTGTGGTTAATACTAGACAACATAAAGTGAAAAAATACAAAAGTGTCCGTGCGGAAGGGGGTGATGTGTGTGTGTTGTTCGCGGGCTCTTGGGACAGCTCTCTCTCTCTCTCTCTCTCTCTCTCTCTCTCTCTCTCTCTCTCTCTCTCTCTCTCTGCGCGTTCAGTGCTCTCGACCTGCTGTGTATGGACCGGATTGGGATGACTCCTCCTTTGTGTTCTGCTTCTGTGTGTGCTGCTGTGCTTTCTTCTGTCTGTCTCTCTATCTCTGTCTCTGTCTCTGTAGTCTCTCCTCTGGTCTCTTCCGACCTCTGTCTGTCTCTGTCATCTCCTCTCTGGTCTCTTCTGATCTTTCTTCTTCCGATTTCTCTCTCTGGAGCCCTTCTCACTCTCACTTCTGACAATGACTCTGACTCTGATTCTCACTCGCTTTGTGCTCTTTCTTTCTACTGCTTCTGGCTCCTATGACTCCCCGATTCTATTTCTCTTTGTGCTCTGCTTCTGTGTCTTATTCCCCATTTTTCTAACAGTATTAGTTTATATAGCAATCACATAGGGTGGTGACACAAAGGTGGGCTGAACATTAACAAATCAACAAAGAGGGGTAAGACCACTCCTCCAGGAGATTAATAAAATCTCATCTAAGGATATTACTCCAGATTACTAGGAGATCCACTTAAGGACGGGATCCCATCCCGGGTGTGTTGCTTTCTTCTTTCCTCAGCTAGTAATCCACTTAATTAGTTGTATAAGTCTACTCCTAATATTTCTAGCAATGTCATTCTGTATGAGCACAGTAAGAGATATATCAAACTTAAAGTTTGGTTCTTCCTGAGGACATCTCATTATATATTCCAGACCACAGTCCTCAGGTCAGGTTCGTCTTCCTAACCCCAGCAGGGTCCTAGTCTCGTTGTTACTTTTGGATCTTGACAGCATTTATCTATGACCATGCTCTCAACTTATAGTTGAGTATTGTGGCGCTTTGTCCTGGTCCATTTTGACGTCAGGGTAGTTCACAGCATGCCCTGGGTCCATTTTGTCCCTTGTTGGGACCCTGCTTTTGGGGTGCTAGGAACTGAGGGGAACTGAGTCAAAAAAGCAGATACCCGAGAGTAAATATTATTGGAGTCAATCAATTCCCAAGTTACAAAGCATAATATTAACTGTCTTCCTGTGTCCATACAGAAAGTACATTGCTTTAAGGTAAACTAAGTTCCCTGTGGCAAAGCTGAAAGGACAAACCCAATGTTATCCCACACTAAAGAGCAGAGAGGAGCAGCTGGGAATCCAGCTATCATGCTTGGTCTCCCAGGGGAGGAGGAAGCTAGAGGCAAGCATGCTTCATACACTTCATTTTCTTAGGAGCACAGCAGGCATCTTATAGAATCACTGGGTTAGGCCCTATAGCCCAAACAAAGGAGGATAAAATAGGGGCATATGCACAAGCACTGGCAATTTGCCTTCTGTTTGTAATAGTAAACCTGATGGGAGGTAGGAGCCCATTGAACCTAACCTTGCCTCCTCTTACCGAAGATAGCTCAGTATTTTCTTGAGTGTCTTTAAATGAAATGGTTTACATTTGTGATATCTTTCAATGTCAGAGATCCCAACTAAATTCTTTTATAAAAAACTCTTTGAGGGGCTAGAGTGATAGCACAGAAGGTAGGGTGCTGGCCTTGCACACAGCTGACTAGGGTTTGATCCCCAGCATAGCATATGGTCCTTGGAGTACCACCAGAAGTGATGAACACAAACAAAAAAGCTTTTTGATCAAGATGGCAAAATTCTTTCTTATACCTATTTGATACTTTGAGTTTTTGGCTGGACTGGAACAAACAAATAAAACTAATGGAATTTCTTTCATTGCACTGGAAATGATGTAAATATGAGCCATTCTGTTAAGCTCTGTACTTCTTAGCATCTATTTTGCTGCCACTGAAAGCAAACAATTGTGCTAACTGAAGCTTGCCATAAAGTGTCCGTTATTTTTTATTTCATTCTATTTTTGTATTTGAAATGCTAAAAAATTTGGCTTCAGACTTTTCCTGGAAAAGTGTATGTGCTGTCTTTTGATCTCTGCTGTTAGTTCACATGTCACTGTTGGCTGAGGTTATAAAGCAAGTGAGGAGATTTTATTTATGGAATTTTGTACTTTTCTTCCTATCCAACATGCTGCATTTCCTCCTCTGAGGGGGAAGACTTCTGCAACAGCTCATAACAGGAAATGGCAAAAAGCCTCTGCTGAGAACTCAGATCTGTATAAAGAAGGTCCCTGAGTAGGATCAGGCTGTAATCACTCTTTTGTGTAAGGCATCATCTACAGAATCTTCACTTTTATGAGATAAATGTACCAGTGGAAATATCTGTTACACATTTTTAGTTGGTAATCCAAGAAGCCTGAAGGAAATACCAGACTGGGCCAGAGAGAGAGCACTGTGGGTACGATGTTTGCCTTGCATGTGCCCAATCTGGCAATACATATAATCCCCTGAGCGCAGCCTTGAGAGATCACTGAGCACAGAGCCAGGAATAAGCTCTGTATAGTACAGCCAAGAGTGACCCCAGAACAGAGAAAACAAACAATGAAATTCCAGACTTGTGCCTTTTTCTTTTTGCCCATAAGGTCTTCTTCCTCATGCCCAACCTGAATTTCCCACAGCTGGCACTGATATTGTAATTGCAGCACTGAAAATAATGTCATTGTCATTCTTGACACGACTACTTGGAGCTGCCAATATGATATGAGGCCTCAAGTGGCAATGTAAACTGGCCCATCAAACACATTTCCCCCCAAACCTTTGTTCTTGTCTATCAAAACCAGCATAATTTTAGTCCAACTACCTCTGTTCCAATTTG
The DNA here is from genome assembly GCF_027595985.1 of Sorex araneus. Taxonomy (NCBI): domain Eukaryota; kingdom Metazoa; phylum Chordata; class Mammalia; order Eulipotyphla; family Soricidae; genus Sorex; species Sorex araneus. Next base: position 228,366,804 of record NC_073313.1, on the reverse strand, counting down.
ATCGTTGCTTGAGGCAGTCTCATAAAGCTTCATAGATTTAGTTGTCACATTTAAATTGCCACCATGGAAATGCCCTGATACCCTAATGTAAACTTTAATCTGTGATTGGATTCTTCTCTACTTGCAGCCTGATTTCTATTCCCTTTGTAATTGCTTAATGGAAAGAGTAAAATTCCTTTGAGAAAAGTAGTTCACAACCTTCTCTATCTCATCCAGAGTCCCCTGTTCCATTTTTTCTTACTATAGTTTTGTAAAAAGCATTGAGATTTCCTTAATGAAGAGAATTCAGAGCCTCTGTCATGAACTTTGCTGAACTCAAATCAGGAGACTTGAATATATAAGACCCTTTAATTCATGAAGACCTGTAAAGGGGAAGGCTTAACACTCTTGACTTAGGCTTCTGTAATTTTGAAGTACAGATGAAAAATTCCCTCCTTAAAGGGATGTTTTTATGATTAATGAGATAAAGTGCATAATGTGTTCTGAGTTCCCGGAGCAAGAGTCCCATATAAGAGAGCTATTATTATTTATTATTACCATCCAGATGCTGGAACTACATATTTCCCAAGGACAAAATAAAACATAGGGCAGATGCAAAAATTCCAAATTATTAGCAAGCTTTAGGGAAACTAGCATATGGTGGGTTTCCTTTGATAAATATGCAAAATACATATTTGTATGATTGACTAGTGAAATTAGAGCAATGCCTTGCGCTCTCTCACTAAGAGCTCGGTGAATTATCTGGTTCACTTAGGGAAGAATTCAACAGGGAGTAGTGAGTTCCTGCCACTGTTTGGAATAGGTCCCTTTCTTTACTGAAACAAAGAGTGAGCAAAGCAAGGTAATTATTGAGGCCCTTTATTCACTATTAATAGAAGTGAAACTTGGCTTGTTAAGAGGGCAATTTGGCAATATCTATCAAAATTTCAGATTCATATCCCCTTTGACCCAGCAATTCTTCAATTTGGAATTTACCCTAAGGATATGCTTACATTACAGAATTGTTTATAATAGCAAAAATTGGAAGCCACTTAAATGTTATAAGAAGATAATGACATAACTATGCAAGCACATTTAATGGTATATTATGCAATTTAAAAAGAGTGGGGAAGATTTGTATCCGTGGAATATGGATGGACCATCAAGATATGTTTTTCAACAAGATGCAAGCAATATGTAGATATGACTGGACTTGTGTATATAAGAAAATGTGTATAAGCTGAGATATACAAAATTCTTTCTACATAGATGCAAAAAGAATTAATTGACTTATTTGGAGAAGAGAAATTTGCAATGTTATGTGAAGAAAACCATTTCCCCTTTTGGTTTCATACTTTTAAAACTAAAAATAAACTTTCTTTTTTGTACTGGAAAGTTGTACAGTGGTTAACACACTTGCCTGGCATGCAGCTGACCACAGTGTGAGCCCCAGCACCACATGGTCCCCTGAACACAGCTGGGTGTGGCTCCTGAGCACCCTTGTAGAGCACTGTGGGTATCTGGAGTGCTTCTTAAAGCACTGGGTGTCATCATTGGCTCTCAGTCACCCTTCTTCCTTCCTTGTTGCTGAGAATCCCTGGGAGGGGCCTCTGGGCCTCCTGAGCATTGTTTGGGAGTTCCTCAATCCCTAAAAGCTTCTTTATAATGAAAAAAGGAATCTTCCCTTCCTTCTAGGGAAGGGAAGAAGCAGGCAGCTTCTGGAAAGCAATACTTCAGACAATTCTTGCAGCCATCCTGTTTTATCTTTTTAAAATAAGCACCCTGGGGCCAGGGATGTAATTCAGATGATAAATCACAAACCTTGCATGTGAAAGCCCTTGAGTTAAGTCCCCAGCAACGTATTTGCATATCCTCCTTCTGCTCCAGGTGGAAAGGGGAAGTGAGGAGGGGTAGGGAAAGGGGAAGAGAAAGTGGAAGAGGAAGGACAAAGAGAAGGAGGAGAGCAGCCTAAATGGGGGCAGGGGAAGGGTGGCTTGGAGTCTTAAGTGCCTATGTCACAAGTGTAAGGTCATGGGTTCTATTCCTAGTGCCACGCACATGTGCTTGGCATGGACCTGGGGACTCTGCAGTGCAACAGAGGGTTTTTTTCCAGCACTCAGGCCGTTGTGGGTGCTGCAGCTGAAGTGGAAGCCTCTGATGCCAGCAGCCCTGCCTTTGGCAAGCCAGAGTGTGAACAATGCAGTAAGAATGGGACCAAAGGGCATCACAACCAAGCACAGGCAATCCCTGATGTGGCAACTAGAGCATAAGGAAGGCAGGGGGCTTTCTGAAGCATTCCAGATACCCACAGTGCTCTAGAAATCTCATTGCTCTTGTAGAGGAATTTGTTCAGAACTCCCTGCTATTTAGCTACATATTTGTGAGGCCAAAATCACTCTTAATCTTGAAGCCAGTCTAAGATGGAGGGATAAAACACTTATTTTCCAGTTTCATCACCTGGACTTTGTTTAAAAAAAAAAAAATTGGAGGCTGGAGACATAGTACAGTGGATAGGGTAATTGCCTTGCAGCAATTTGCCTTGCAGCGATCTGGATTTGATTCCTGGCACCCTTATGGTTTCCCAAGTCTTGATTTCTGAGCACAGAAGCACAGAGCCAGGAGTGAGCCCTGAGCACCACCGGGTATGGTGTGGCCCCATGCCCCCAAACCCAAAAGGATAAAAAACACAATATATACCTCAAATTCAACTAATTTTTTTTTTTTTTTTTGCTTTTTGGGTTACACCTGGTGATGCACAGGGGTTACTCCTGGCTTTGCACTCAGGGTGGGCCACATGCAAGGCAAACGCCCTCCCCACTGTGCTATCACTCCAGCCCCTCAAATTCAATTAAAATATGCCTGTAACTATTGTCTTTGATGGTCACAGATTTTCATTCCCAATTGTTAAAATGTATTAAAGGTTATGTATGTTGTCTTTCATAAGATACCTGCTTATTCCATCACTAACAACTTTATTTTTTTTAATTAATAGTTTATTTTTAATTAGTGAGTCAACGTGAGGGTACAGTTACAGATTTATACATTTTTGTGCTGATGTTTCTCCCTTACAAAGTTTGATAACCCATCCCTTCACCAGTGCCCATTCTCCAACACCAGTAAACCCAACATCCCTCCCCCCCTCCCCAGTCCCGTCTCCCCCCACCCCACACTGCCATTATGGCAGGGTATTCCCTTTTGTTCTCTCTCTCTGATTAGGTGTTGTGGTTTGCAATAAAGGTGTTGAGTGGCCATTGTGTTCAGTCTCTAGTCTATATTCGGCCCGCATCATCTTTCCCCCACATGACCTCCAACCACATTTTACTTGGTATTCCCTTCTCTGAGTTGCCCAGAATGAGAGACCAGCCTCCAAGCCATGGAGACAACCACCTGGTACTTATTTCTACTATTCTTGGGTGTTAGTCTTATAGTCTATTATTCTATATTCCACAGATGAGTGCAATCTTTCTATGTCTGTCTCTCTCTTTCTGACTCATTTCACTTAGCATAATACTTTCCATACTGATCCACTTATATGCAAACGTCATGACCTCATTCTTTCTAACAGCTGCATAGTATTCCATAGATGTACCAGAGTTTCTTCAACCAGTCATCTGTTCTAGGGCACTTGGGTTTTTTCCAGATTCTGGCTATTGTAAACAGTGCTGCGATGAACATATAAGTGCAGATGTCATTTTGACTATACTTTTTGGCTTTTCTGGGATATATTCCCAGCAGTGGTATTGCTGGGTCAAATGGGAGCTCAACCTCTAGTTTTTTGAGAATCGTCCATATTGTTTTCCAAAAGGGCTGAACTAGCCGACATTCCCACCAGCAGTGTAGAAGGGTCCCTTTCTCCCCACATCCTCTCCAACAGCGGTTGCTTTTGTTCTTTTGGATGTGTGCTAGCCTCTGTGGTGTGAGGTGGTATCTCATGGTTGTTTTGATCTGCATCTCTCTGATGATTAGTGATGCAGAGCATTTTTTCATGTGCCTTTTGGCCATTCGTATCTCTTCCTTGGTAAAGTTTCTGTTCATTTCTTTGCCCCATTTTTTGATGGGACTGGATGTTTTCTTCTTGTAGAGTTCAACCAGTGCTTTATATACCATTGATATCAACCCCTTATCTGATGGGTATTGTGTAAATTTCCTTTCCCATTCTGTAGATAGTCTTTGTATTCTGGTCACTGTATCTTTTGCGGCATCACTAACAACTTTAGCTTGAACATGGACACTAAAAGTAATACTCTTCTAAAACAAAAGAAAAATAGCATTTTTCATCTCCTCCTTGTTACGATGGCCTGCAGTGAGGTAATTGCTGGGGTGCATATCAGGTACTCAGCGGTGGTCATTCTAATCCCTTGAGATATTCACTCACATCTTGGTTGCAGCACTATAAGGGGGGCTCATTGTGGTACCCATACATGTGCTCACTGGGAACACATTTCCTGGCCGCAGTGCATGTAGATCTTTTTTATAATTTTTTTAAAAAAATAAGGTGTTGTAATATATAATAGTACCAATGATGGTTTCATGAATAAATGATTCCAACACCACACCCTCCAGAGTGACTCGTGGTCTTATTGATCCTTCCACCATTATCTCATTGGTCCTTGATGTTTAAGCTTCCCCACCACACTCAGTTTTGTGGACCAATTCTGCAATTCTGTTGCCCTGTTAGCCATTTATTGTTTCCTTACCATGTATCTTTTAAATCCCCCAGATGAGAGAGATCATGTTGTATCTATCCCTTTATTTTGCTCAGCATAATACCCTCTAGAGCTGGCTCCCAGCTCGCCCGTATGGGGATCAAACCCGCGACCTTGGCATTATTAGCACTCTCTAACCAGATGAGCTAACCGGCTGGCTAGAGTATATATTTGTCTTTAAGACAACACTATGCAGTTTTAATTACTGTAGTCTTCTATTTAAGTTTTAAAATCAAGAAGTTTGACTTGTTCTGTTTCAATATTGTTTTATTTAAAATCACATGAGATTCCATATAAATTTTAGGATTTTTTTTCTATCAATGCAAAACAAATTATTGGAATTCTGAAAAGGATTGCATTGATCAATAGGTCAATTTTATTTGTTTTATATATATATATATACACACATATATATGATAGGAAGGATATATTGGGGTATTGCGGGGAGGAAAAATCCAGGAGGGACAGCGTCTGCACTCTGAGGAGATTTGAGGTACCCATCATTTATACAGAGGCCCACAGTTAGGTACGTATTTAACCCCACAGCTATCTCAGATGAGCCTCTTGTCAGCCACCACCATGTTATCCACATTAAACTCAATAAAGCCCTTTTTCCTGGTGATAATGGATCTCTGATTGCCAGGGACTTGAACTGGAACCATTGTAGGGCCTCAACCACATGTTACCCACTTTGTTTGAAGCCTTAATATGGGCATAGTAAGAGGACAAATCCACCACACAGAACTGTCACCAGATCCCATTGGGCAATTCTACCAGTAACAGGCTGCAAACACTTTTAGGAGGCTGCTGTTGGCAGACATTGTACACTAAACCACTATTAACATTTTATCTGTCAATTTATTTGGTTACGGAAGAGACAGGCAAGCTCCCTGTGGTGTATTCAATATGCCAAATACAGTAACAATAACAGTTCTCATTCCCCTGACCCTAAAAAGAGCCTTCAATTGTTGGGAAAAATGAGTAAGGAGAGGCTGTTAAAATCTCAGGGCTGGGATGAATGGAGATGTTACTGGTGCCCACTTGAGTAAATTGATGGACAATGGGATGACAGTGATACAGTGACAGTGAATACCCTCTAGTTCCAACCCTGTGGTGGTAAATTGCATAATCTTGTACTTTTTTATGACTGCATAATATTCCCTTATGAATATATGCTGCAATGTCTTGATCCATTCATCTGTAGTTAGGTATTTGGATTGCTTCCACACCCTGGGTATTGTAGTGAGCACTGAAATGATCATAGGTTGCACACCATTTATGTTGATGCTCATAAGGGGCTATACCGGTTAGTTGTAGTGCTTGTATATATCTAGCTTCAAGTATAGGCAGAAATCTCCTGTGGCACAGGGAACTTCAGACAGCCAGGATCATGCTGAGCCCAAGCAGAAAGCCCCAGGGATCTAACACTTGGTCTCAAGTTTGCAAGTCACTGACCCATTTCCTGGCCCCATAAAATATTATTCTTCCAGTAAAACTATAAAACCTGGGGCTGGAGTGATAGCACAGTGGGTAGGGCATTTGCCTTGCACGCGGCCAACATGGGTTCTATCCCCAACATCCCATATGGTCCCCTGAGCACCACCAGGAATAATTCCTGAGTGCAAAGTCAGGAGTAACCCCTGTGCATCACCAGGTGTGACCCAAAAAGAAAAAGAAACAAACAAAAAAAAAAAACAAGACTATAAAACCTAATGTCTTTTCAGTAATTGCCTTTGTATGTTAAAATCATTGTACATTTATAAAAAATACTTAAATATGTAATTATATATTCAATGAAATATACAATTACAAAAACACAAGGAAAAAATTTATACTTCAATTCATTATAATACATGTTTGGATTTTTGTTTTTATTTGGGGACTACACTTAGTGAAACTCAGGGAAGTGGGGTGTGCAGGGATCTGTCTAGTATACAGGAGATGGATATCACCTTTCTGCCTCTGTATACAAAACATCCAGTCAGTTCTTTGAGTCTACCCCCTGCCCAGTTAAAAGATATCTTACAAATATGATTTCAAGTTTCTTATATGAAAAGAACCTATAAACTCATTGCTAAACACATCGTTATACAGACACATTGAATGCACACTTTGTGAGTATGTGTGAATCACAGTGAGAAGGGAAGTCATTTACCAGAATAGTAAATTGTCTTTATCATTAACTGAATTGTTGTTTTAGATTCTTTGGCAGGAGAAGAAAGTCTCACACTATTTCTCATGTGAAGTAGAGGAGTTCCCCTTTTTCCATGGGTGACATAACATGTACCAAGGTCTTCAGTGTCCTATACCACAGACAGTACAGAACCCTCTACTCTGTGCTTCTAGTAGGTGCATGCATACACACCTGTGATTAAGTTTAATTGGTAACAAGGCACAGTAAGAGACTACCATTGACAATAAACTAGCACAATTATAACAGCAGACCATAATAAAGAGGCTTATCTCTTTCTGAATATCTTATCACACATAATCTTTTGGGAATATTGATATCTGGCCTAGGCTGACGGAACCTGCAGAGAACGGGCCTGTAAGTAAGGGATGTGGGGGACTGCTGCACATGTTCCGACTGAAGCAGGTTCTCTGAGAAGGGTGGAGCCTGTGCCAGGCCTATGTCACTCACACATTCTAGGGAAGTCTTGGAGATTGTAAAATCACTGTCATCTCACTGAACAAAAATAAAATTGTTGCTTGTCTACCTTGATCCACCTGGACTGATCCTGGGCCACATGGATGTAACTGATGTAGATGTCATTCTCCTCCTTTAGCATATAAAATTTTACGATACTTGACAGCAGGATTGAGATAGGCTTTATTTCATATACTTAAAAATATAATGAGCTTAAACTTCATAAATCCTGACAGAAGATAGCAAAATACTATCATTTTCTGAAATGAAGACATCCTCAGCCTGTGGTTTCTGCATTTGCAGACTTGGCATAACCCAGAAGCTTGGGTCTCTCCTCTCTCTCTCTTGACCTACAACTGAGCCTAAAAGTCTTCACTATGACAGTGATAATTGGGAATGATCACTCTAGACGAGAACTGCATGCTGAAAGGGGGTAAAGGGATATATATGTATATATATATACATATATACACATATATATATCCCTTTACATATATACATATATATAATACCATTTTAGTAATACTATTGCAAGCCACAGGTACCCTAAAAAGAAAAAGGGAGGAAAAAGGAAAAAGGAGAGAGACAGACAGAGACAGAGACAGAGAGACAAAGAGATAGATAGATAGCGAGACAGAGAGAAAGAGAGAGAGCAGGCTGGGCTGGAGGTTGTTGGTGGGAGAGAACCGGGGACATTGGTTGTGGGTAATGTACACTGGTGAAGGGATGGGTGTTGGAATATTGCATGAAACACAATAATGCACAACTTTGTAACTGTGTATCATACAGTAGTAATTCTACTTTAAAAAGAAAAGAAGGGAAAAAAGAAAGAAAACTAAACTAAAATAAAATCCTGGGTCTGGGACTCATTGGCCTACATTGAATAATCCCTAAGCACGAAAACCAGAAATTCCTACAGTGTGGACTAACTACTACAAAAATACTTTCTTCTCTTAAAAATTATGGGGCTGGAACAATAGCACAGTGGGTAGGACGTTTGCCTTGCATGCAGCCAACCTAGGTTTGATTCCCAGCATCTCATATGGTCCCCTGAGCACTGCCAGGGGTAACTTCTGAGTGCAGAGCCAGGAGTAACCCCTGTGCATTGCCAGGTGTGACCCCCCCAAAATTGTATTGAGGTGTCCTTTCTCCTTTGCCACAGGGAACTTAGGTTTTTTGGGTTACACCCATCACAGTGCTCCTTAGTCACTCCCATTCTTCCGTGCTTATCTGTAACTTCTCTGTGCTCTCTTCCCCAACCAGTCTACCATCTTTTTCCCTAATGAGACTCTGTTAACTTGTAAGGTCAGATCCTTCTAAGGACACTGAACTTGAATTGTAAGTTAAGTATTGCCTTTCTCCTCTCCTTATGTCTTTTGCATAGTTTACTTTAAGGCAATGTCTTTTTTGTATAGACACAGGAAGACATTTAATGCTATGCTTTTGTAGCTTGGGAGTTAATTGATTCCGAGTAATATTCACTTCTGGACATCTGCTTTCTCTACTTAAGCCTCAGTTGCCCTTAGTTCCTAGCACCCTAAAAGCAGGGTCCTGACGAGGGACTGAATGGACCCAGGGCAAGCTGTGAGATACTCTGGCATCAAAATGGGCCAGGCCAAAGCTCCACAATACTTAACTATGAATTAAGAGCATAGTAATGGACAAATGCTGTCATGTTTCAAAAAATATTGACACGATTAGGACCCTGCTAGGATTAGGAAAGACTAATCTGGCCTGAGCACTGTAGTCTGAGAGCTATAGCAAGATGACCCCAGGAGAGCAATCTTATAAGCTTAATGTATCTCTTGCTGTGTCCATACAAAATGATTAATATTATGAATGTATGTTTGTTAGACTAAGGAGAGGAGAAGCACACCCATAGATGAAATTTCAGTCTTGCGAGGATCATCTTACCCTAGAATCTGTCCTAGAAGAAGCTTCCCCTGAAGGAAGGACTTTACCTCTGTTGATTGTATGACCATACCTACATGTAATTATTACCCCAACCCTTCATGATTTGGGATTTAACTAAGACTGTAATATTGGAAAAGGGGGAGACAGAAGAAGGAAGAAGTATGAAGGAGAATGCGGGGGGGGGGGATCAGGGAAGGGGAAGATCTGGAGGAGAATCAAAGGAGACTGGAGGGGAGATTGGAATAAACTGCACTTGATACCAACCATCCTGGCCCTCATTCCCTCCTTCATCCACCCATCGCCATTGGCTGCCCTGGGGTGGGGGAAGCAGCATGTGACCACCAAACGCTGTCGGAGAGAGAGAGAGCCACCCTGGCCTTTCATAATTTATTTTTTGAGGTACTGGGATTGACAATGCGGTAATCATACAATCCTGCTTTGCCTGCATACATTATTATTATTATCATTACACACCACACCCATCTCAGAGAGCTTCCCTGCAGCTGTGTCCTCTGACCCCTCCCACCACCCTTTTCCGTGGGAGCTCAGTTCTATAGATAAGGTCTCCAGTCTGATGATTTTTAAACATTTGTTACTCCCTTATTATGTTTCTTTTTTTTAAACCCCCACATATGGAAGAGATTTTTTTTAATGTGGAGTTGACACATACAGATATAGATGAATAGAGAAAAATTCCTGAAATTCCATAAAATGGTAAATCAATGATAAGTTGATTTTTTCCCAAAAGATGATATAGCTTTCTTAAGCAAAAATATCTTAACTTGTGGGGGTGCAGAGATAGTACAGTGGGTAATGCTCTTGTCTAGCACATAACTGACTTGGGTTCAATCCTCAGCATGCCATATGGTCTCCTGAGGCCTATCAGAAATAATCCCTGAATGCAGAACCAGGAATAAATCCAGGGTACAGCAGGGTGTGGCCCACTTCCACCCCCACCCCCACCCCCAAAAAACTTTCTTAACCTGCTTTTTGTGATCACTCAGACCCTGCAATGAAATAATGGGGGTGGGGAGAGGATGGTGGTGTGATTTGGGTCACATCCGGTTGTGGCCTAGGATCACTTCTGGCAGTAGCATAGATCTAAATAGGTTAATCATACACAGGGTAAATGCCTTAACCCCTGGACCCTCACTCTGGCCCCTAGACTATCTCCTTGCCCCTGTAATGAAAGAATCTTTACTATCAATTCATCTACATGTTGCAGAGCAAGTATTTTGAAATGTCAGATTCTTGAGATGTTTGTAACAGGATTCCATGGAAGATGCTAAAATGCAGGTTTCTTGGGCATTTTTGAAAAAGGGGCTTGAGAATGTGCATTCTATTTCATATTTCATTTCTTGTTCAAAATGTTATTTGAGGCACCTGATTGCCAGTACTGTAAGGACAGGTTCCAGCAACACATACTCAACCAGCTTATGCACCCCCCTGCACACATCCCTACACAGCTCCAGTCCCAGGGTCCCTACCAGCCACACCCTCACCTTCACCCCACTCTGAGCTCTAGGACTAAGAATGTGCATTTTAAGCTTGCAGTTTAAATGGGTGGTGAAAAGGAAACTGAAACTCAACCACTGCTACAGAATATCTAGAGACTAGTATTTAGATTTTATTTCACATCTCTGCACATTCTGGCATTTTCTTATTGCCCTGTACTTACCTCCCTGTCATCATTGCTATCTTTCGAAAAGGGCAAAGGATATTGGTTGATGGGAGTAGAATGGGGAGTGTAAGAAAATGAATAAATAAAAGTTTTGCTAAATCAACTTGAAAACCTTCCCCCAAGCTATGTGAACAATTATAAGGTAACTAATTGGAGGAAAACAGTATCATGTTATGCCTTCAGGTACAGAACAATTATTTGTATTTATAATGATGTAAAATTGGCAGATGAAAGAGCGGAAGGCTACAGAAATTGGCATGTTTTAGGGGAAGGAGAACAAGGTTAGTGAGGAATGCTGTCCACTGGCTCCCTGGGGCTCCTCTTTATTGTGTGGTGTCCAGCAAACCAGTGACCCTTCCTCCCTTTTTCTTGTATTTTTTTAAATTTAACCACACTCAGTGAAGCTCTGGGTTTACTCCTTGCTCTGTGCTCAGGGATCACTCCTGTTGGGACTCACGAACCATGTGGGATACTGGGGATCAAACCTAGGTCTACCACATGTAAGACAAGAGCTCTACTCATTGCACTGTCTCTCCGACTCCCTCTTTCTCCATTTAAACTTTTAGCTCCTATAGCAGCTTGTCTAGTCTTTCTGGGAGCTGCTTACTCTGCCGACTTCTCCTTAGCTTCTTCATCTAACCCCATTTTCACTCATCTTTTCCTTTTCTCCCTCTCCTTTTTGCTCTTCTTCTCCTTAATATTCTATGCCCTTTTACCCTTTTTTCTTTCTCTTGTTTAGCCACACCGAATGGTACTTGGGGTTTACTCCACTCAGGCATCACTCCTGATGGGAGTTGGGAGAACACATGTGGTGCCAGGGATGGAAGTTCGGTGGACCGTACAAGGCAAATGCCTTACTCTGTTACTATGCTATCTACTCTTTCTCTCTGGTTGCTCTTTTCTTTTTCGTTTAATATTATTAAACATTTATTGCAGGTCATTTATTTATTTGTTTCTGGATCACACAAAGTGGTGCCCAGGGGACAATTTGGGGTGCTGGAGATCAAACCCAGGTTCAACTGATGCATGCCCTACCCTCTGTACTAGAGTTGCCATTCTTCTAAAAACTAAAGTAATGCCTAATCTTTAAAACATTTTATATTTGAGCAAAGAGAAATTAGAATAATTATCCTAAGGCCACCTTGGTAGTGAGAGAACTAAGATTCACACCCCTGTATTCTAGTTCTAGCATAATTCCTACGCTCTTAATCACCTCATTATATTTCTTTTTATCCTACAGGCCAATTAAAGAGCAGTTAACCTACTTCTTCAGCTTCCACCTCTTCCTATAAACTCTTTTTTTTTTTTTTTTTGCTTTTTTGGGTCACACCCAGCGATGCACAGGGGTCACTCCTGGCTCATGCACTCAGGAATTACTCCTGGCGGTGCTCGGGGGACCATATGGGATGCTGGGATTTGAACCCGGGTCGGCCGCGTGCAAGGCAAACGCCCTACCCGCTGTGCTATCACTCCAGCCCCTCTTCCTATAAACTCTTTTATTTGCTCTCTCCAATGGTGGTTCTTGATGGCTGAGTGGTTTCACAGGGTACTAAAAAGATAAAATCTCCTGCATGAACTTAAGTTTCTTTCCTTTTTCTTCTATTGCTCTCCCTGTTGTCCTTGTCACCAAGAGAGAAAAAGCAAAAACAAAAATGTCAGAAACTCTCCCAAATTCTGTTATTGATCCTCCACATTAATTGGTGATTAAGTCTAATTTGTTCCCCAGTATGTCAGACAATTTTAGTTCTATTTTTGCTCCCTTCTCTTCTCTACTGCAATAATAATTATATGTTGGGATCAACAACAATATTCTTATTCTCTTAGGCAAATAATTTGTTTTTCAAGTCTCATAACTGATAACGTTTCCTTCTAAATGTTCATTCTCCTATGAAGTATGGAGCCATACACGACAGTTACTCATATAAAAAACCCATAGGAGGGAAATGGCTCAAAGGGCTGGAGCACATGCTTTGCACACAGGAGCTCTGGGTTTGATTTCTAACACCATATGTTCCCCTGAGCATTAAACTTGTAGTAGCCCCTGAGCACTGCACAGAGTGGCTTTAAAATCAAGATACAAAGGAATTTACAGAACCATTTTCCGAACTGACTTTTCTTTGCTCTTGTGTAATCACCAGGTGGCTAGGAAAATCCTCGGCTCCCACTGCCTGCATACAGTGGTCTCGCGCTGCACCCCACCCGGGATGGCCAGTGCCAGGGACAGACGAAGGGAAAAATGAGGACCAAGCAGGCTAGTGATCAGTTGCAATTTATTCCATTTTCCCCACATGCCTGCTCCTATATTCTTCCCCTACATTCTTCTCCCCCTGACCCCGTTGCTCGTCTCTCCATGCTCCGTCTGGCCCCCTTGGTCTCTCTCTTAAGTCTCTCCCCAACTCCCCACATTGGGGGTAGCCACCACACTCCATCAGGTACCACAATCAACATATGAAAGCCCATCTCCTGCTCAAGGGCAAAACACCACTTAGGGGTGTTTCTCCTCTCCTTAGTCCAAGAACTTAATTAACATCTTAATTCTACTTCTTACTATTAGTTATTTTGTATGGACACAGTAAGGGACACATTAAGCTTGTAGGGTGGCTCTCCTGGGTACATCTTGCTATAGATCTCAGACTACAGTGCTCAAGCCAGATTAATCTTTCCTAATCCTTGCAGGGTCCTAATCTAATTGTTATTTTTTGGATCATGACAGAATTTGTCCGTGACTATGCTCTTAACTTATAGTTAAGTATTATGGCACTTTAGCCTGGCCCATTTCAATGCCAGGGTAGCTCACAGCTGGCCCTGGTTCCAATCAATTCCTTGTCAGGACCCTGATTTTTGGGGTGCTAGGAACTAAGGGCAACTGAGGCTTAAGTAGAGAAAGCAGATGTCCAGGAGTGAATTATTCAGAGTCAATAAACTCCCAAGTTAAAAAAGCATAGCATTAACTGTCTTCCTGTGTCTATACAAAAAAGAACTTTGCTTTGAATTAACTATGCAAAGGACTCAAGGAGAAGAGAAAAGTAATATTTACAAGTTAACAGAGTCTGATTAGGAGATAAAGGTGACTTACTGGTTGGGGAAGCAGAGCACAAAGAAAGAGTTTAAAAATAAACACAGAGAAATGGAAGCACTGTGATGGGAGTTACCCAGTAAACCTAAGCTCCTTGTGGCAAGGCAGAAAGGACAAATCAATGTTATCCTACATCTATTATTATGGTTTTCTTCATATATTTTAATAGACTTGTTTCTTTTTCAGAATTTTGTCTTATGCCACTATATTCACAAGTCTTTTTACTGTCTATCCACCCATCTATGATCTATGTGTCACTTATCTCTCTGTTTTTTTTCCTGTACTTTAAGTTGAAATACCATATTTTGCTTTGCATTTTCAATCTTCAATATAGAATCTTTAATTCTGGAAATTATAAAATCTCACTTGGACCACCTCAGATTACACACAGACTTTCTTAATGCCTATTGCTTTTATTTGCTTAGATTTGTTTACCTCTTTGTGTAGTCTCCAAGAAAGACATTCTCTTCTTAGTCTTTCTGTTCTAAAAGACCTACTACAGTCTCCACATTCAGAAGTGACTCAGGAAATAGTTTTCTAAATTGTAATTGTCATCCTTGATAAGCAACCATCATCCAAAAATGGCAGGCTCAACTTCAATGACATCTCAAAGTAACCAGATTTACCACTTCTGTATTTCCTATGATTTTAAAAAATATTTTTGATAACATTTAAACCCTTTTAAAAAATTGGCAGCAATAATGCCCTTAAAAACAAATATGGATTGTGCACTGATTCCAAGAAGTAGAGAAGGCAAGGTTAACCACATCCTATTCTCAGAAAAACCCTGAGAATAGTGAATTATGGCAGGGGTGAGGGAGGTAGGAGAAGAGGTGGCGATGTGGACTGACCCTGTGAGGTTAGTAGCTGAGAGATGCTCACAAAAATGACAAATTCTCTGCATTTGCAGACAGCCAAGTCAGGCATTTCTAAACTCATTTGTAGGAAGGGGTCATAGAGAGCAGGAAATTATTTTGATGCTCCCACTTGTAGGTTCTCTGGACTGTATGACCAACATCAGAAATTCGTTCAAGTTCTTGAAGTGTAGGAGTTTGAAAACAAGGGGTTAAAGGGATAGGTTCCCTTTGGAAACCAAAGGAAAATATTTTTTTCCCTATTTTCTGACTGGCACTGGCAATTCCTGGTAATCCTTGACTTGTGTCTACAGCACTATTCTCTCCCTCGATCTGACTTCTCTGCAGGTCTAAATTTTTTTTTGCTTTTTGGGTCAAACCCAGCGATGCTCAGGGGTTACTCCTGGCTCTGCACTCAGAAATTACTCCCGGTGGTGCTTGGGGGACCATATGGGATGCGGGGGATTGAACCCAGGTCGGCACATGCAAGGCAAATACCCTACCCTCTGTACTATCACTCCAGCCCTTAAATTTTCTTCTTTTTAGGATTCTTTAATCCAGTTTGAGTTTGTCTTAATTGGATCATATCACAAATACCCTGTTTCCAGATAAGGTGTCATTTACAAGATGAGTAAAAACTTGGATTTTTTTTTTTGGTGAAATAATTTAACCAATAGTCCCTCTCAAATTTCCTTGGAGCACAAATTCAGTAAATAGTCCTAACCAATACTTTGAGAGTGATTGTACCCTTAATACAATACAGAAGTGAACGGGGCCTGAGATTTGTGATAGAGAATCCTGGGATTCTATTTCAGACAATTTCATCTGGCTACAGAGCACAGCAAAATAACTCAAGCAAAGAGGGTTTGTAAAAAACAGTCTTCTTCGGGCCAGGGATGTGGGTCATCAGTGTTGCAATTGCCTTGTACATATGAGGTTTTGATCTGATTTGTTGTGCCACCAAAACCAAACAAAAAACCCCTCAAACAAAAATAAAACCGAAAAATCAAATACAATGGTCTTGACCATCCTTTGGTTCTTTTGATGATGGTAGCAATTGGAGCTCCAAGTTTCTGCTGAGAGTCATTAATTAATTTAGTAGATACTCATTATTTATTATGTACCAAGCATTACTCTAGGAGCCAGAGATAAGATCATGCTGAAAATAGACCTTATGTCTCCTAATGAAACAAAGATGATCTGACCAATCTATACCATTAAAAAGATTTTTTTTCTTTATTTTTATTTATTTGAGGGGAGGGAGCAGTCTTACCCTGCAGTGCTGGCGCTACTCCTGGCACTGTGCTCAGGGTCTATTTCTGGTGGTGCTTCAGGGAACAATGTGATGCTGGGATAGAACCAGGTCAGCTGCATGCAAGGCTGGTGCCTTAACCTCTATACTAGCTCTCTGGCCTTGGTCTGCTTTATTTCAGTAAAGGTGATGGTGATGTAACGGACACATCTCATTCTTAGGCAGATTCCTTGGTGACCTAAAGGCTGTGGTACTGTAAAGCATTAGATTAAGATGTGGTCAGGGATGCAGCTATTGTCGTTGCTCAATTGTTTGCCTGTGAAAGAGCCTGAGCAATATGAGAGACGCCCCCATGACCTTGAACTCTCGAGTCCCAAGTCCCATAGTCTGATTCAGTGAACTGATTTATTTTAACAAAGTAAACTCATTTGTCTAGCCCAAGGGAAACATTTTGCTAATTTTACAGTTGGATAGTTCCTTTTCAACAAAATGCACTAGTAGTTATTTCAACATTACAAATTCCCATAAATTAAATCTGTGTAGATTTCCAGCTGAGCTAGAATTTCACCAAAATGATAGAGTCCTACTAATTACTACGTTAAGTAAATCCTCATCCTCTCTGTAAATAACGTAGGTGGTAATTTACTTTTCTCTAGATGTATAAATTAAACCACCAGGAGGTTAACTAATTTGCTCAAGGTCACAGTATGTGGCAGGGTTGAAATTGAATCTAAAAAACTTTGATTCCTAAGGTTTAAACTCAAACTCTTCCCCATATTTACACGATAACCTCCATAGAATCATAAATAGCCTGCATATACCAAAACTAGTTTGTTTCTAGAAATAATATACTAGTTAGTACATTAATAAAGATGTAGAATTAATAGTGTTGGGGTTCCCTGTAAAACTTGTTAGTTTTACTTTATTATTCCTTTATTCTAACAATCTTCAAGAATAGAAGACCTCAGGGAGATGGATGAGCTGGAGATCACAAAACATTCCCATTCCCAAACTTATCCAGCTCTTTGTGTGGCAGGGTGTAGAAAAAAAATAATTGGACTTTTCTTATTATATTCTATTCTCCTAAGCCTATGCTAGGCAAGAGTGATCTGTGAGTAGTTATTCTGAGCAATACAGAAAGCCTGATGGTGACTGTCTGACACTTGATGAGATCATACAATTTCAGAGTCAGATGTATAGGACAAGTTTTGACTCTCTCTCTGTCTCTCTTTCTCTCTCTTTTTAGAAAAATACTACTCTAAACTCAGTTATGAAATAAAAAATCCAGTTGTGTATTTACTCCCACCACACTCACCAATAACTGTAGGATGACATTGGTTTGTCCTTTCTCCCTTGCCACAGGGAGATTAGGTTTATCGGGTTACACCCATCACAGTGCTCCTGAGTCACTCCCATTCCTTCGGTTACCTATAACCTCTTCTCTGTGCTCTCCTCCTCAACCAGTTAATCACCTTTTTTTCCCTAATCAGATTCTGTTAACTTGTAAGATCAGATTCTTCTAAGGACACTGAACTTGTATTGTAAATTAAATATTGCTGTTCCCCATCTTTTGCATTGTTTACTTTAAAGCAATATCCTTTCTGTATGGACACAGGAAGACAGTTAATATTATGTTTTTGTAACTTGGAAGTTAAATGACTCCAAGTAATATTCACTCCCGGTGAATAATATTCATTCTTGACTTAAGTCTCTGTTGCCCTTAGTTCCTAGCACCTTCAAATCAGGGTCCCAATGAGGGACTGAATGGACCCAGGGCAAGCCGTGAACTACCCTGGCATCAAAATGGTCCAGGCCAAAGTGTCACAATACTCAGGTATAAGTGAAGAGCATGGTCATGGACAAACTCTGTCATGACCCAAAAGAGGTAACTGAAAAAGGACCCTCCTGGGTTTTGGGAGACTAACTTGGCCTGAGGATTGTGGTCTGGAATATATAGTGAGATGTCCTCAGGAAGAACCAAACTTTGAGCTTGATATATCTCTTACTGTGCTCATACAAAATGACATTGCTAGAAATATTAGAAGTAAATTTACTACAACTATTTAAGTGGATAGCTAGCTGAGGAAAGAAGAACGCAACACGCTCTGGATGGAATCCCACCCTTAAACAGATCTCCTAGTAATCTGGAGTAATCTCTTTAGATGAGATTGTGTCCTGGAGGAGTGGCCTTACCTCTCTTTGTTGATTAGTTAACGTTCAACCCCACCTTTGTATTGCCACCCTACATGATTTCTATATAAACTAGGCTGTAAGGGGAGGGGAATCCATCGAGAGAGAAGTAGAAGGAAAATCAGAGGAGAATGGAGAAGAGATTGGAATAAACTGCAATTGATACCAACCAGCCTGGCCCTTGTTCCTTCCTTCACCTGCCCCTCACCATCGGCCTCCCCGGGGTGGGGGAAGTGAAGACCACTGAACACGAGCGGCGAGAGAGATAGAGCTCCAACAGCCCTTTAGTAGGTATATAAACATATAAAGGTAGTTGAGTGCCTACTGCTTACCTGTACTTAAGTAGCTTTGCCCATTATAAAGATGAAGAGAAGCCAAAGATTCTAGGATTGCTCTAATTCTTGCAAGATGAGGGGTCTTTTTATATTCCCTTTATCCTATAATATTGACAAAATCATTTTCTTTCAATTTCTCAATCTAACATTTTTTCCCCTTAAATATAAGGTTTTTTTTTTTTTTTTGGTTTTTGGGTCACACCCGGAGATGCACAGAGGTTACTCCTGGCTAATGCACTCAGGAATTACTCCTAGCGGTGCTCGGGGGATCATATGGGATGCTGGGATTCGAACCCGGGTTGGCCATGTGCAAGGCAAACACCCTACCCGCTGTGCTATTGCTCCAGCCCCTTAAATATAAGTTTAAGATGTTGATGGGTAGAAACTGAATATAATTGCTGACCTCTAAAGCAAAGACTACAACCCCAGGGAACAATGTGTAAGTACTTCACAGACCAAAGAAGAAAGCCCCATGGCAAACAAAAACCCCTCACAGGCATGTTTTCTGTTTCCCCTATAATTATATGTAATGTATAAATATTTAAATGTACATATATATTTTACATACATATATCTAAATGTATGAGATATATTTAGATATATGAGAGAGAAAATGTTCTAAGGAGCTGGAAAAATAGAACAGAGTTTAAGACATCAGCCTTGCATGTGGCTGCCCCTGGTTTAAAACTCGGTACCACATATGGTCCTCCAGGCACTGCCAAGAATGACCACTGAGTACAGAGCTAGGAGTTAGCATTGAGTACTAGCACTACTGGATATGGCACCCAGTGGGTATGGCACCCAAACCAAACAACAACAGTGTATTTCAAAACATTTTTTCTTTCATACACATATCTGTATGCACACACACATATGTATATGTGTATATATATACGTATATATGAAACTAAAGCACAGTTAGGCCTCATTTTCATCCAAATTCTCTCTAAAAGATACATTGAGGGGCTGGAGAAATAGCACAGCAGATATGCATTTGCCTTGCATGCAGCCGACCTAGGTTTGATTCCCAGCATCCCATATGGTCCCCTGAGCACCGCCAGGAGTAATTCCTGAGTGCAAAGCCAAGAGTAACCTCTGTGCATCGCCAGGTGTGACCCCCAAAAAAAAAAAGATACATTGATTTTGCTCAGTTGAAAACTTATTTGTCACTGCAGTTGACCACACTCAGATATTTCAGATATTTCAGTGATTTCTCTGGACAATTTGTTACAGTCTTAAAAATTATGTGTGTCTAAAGTAAATTTATTTTGGAAGCATGTTAATTTGGAACAATCAAGAAGATTACAGGGATATATAGTTGAATATTAAAATGAATCTTAGGGGGCTAGAGTGATAGAACAGTGGGTAGGGCGTTTGCCTTGCACGAGGCCGACCTGGGTTAGATTCCCAGCATCCCATATGGTCCCCTGAGCACCGCCAGGGATAATTCCTGAGTGCAGAGCCAGAAGTGAACCCTGTGCATCGCTGGGTGTGACCCAAAAAGCAAAATAAATAAATAATAAAATGAATCTTAGGGTGGTGGACAGAGACATATGAGTTAAAGGATCTTACACCTGGGCAATCCTGGTTTGATTCCTATTACACACTCTATGGTCTTCTGAGCACCATCAGGTGTAACTCCAAGTACAGAGCCTCAGATACAGTAGCATCTGAGTACTGCTGGGTATGCTCTTTCCAAAAGAAATAAACAAAAAGGGTTAAGTATGAGAGTACAGGGGTCAAGAAACTAGCTTTGCACACACAGTTCTAGGGGTAGTCCACAGCACTGCTGGATGTGTCCTGAGCCTCCCGCTCCTCTACCCCAAAAAGGACCTAAATCTAATTTTCTGGGTGAGTTACTGTTGTGCATGATCAACTTCTTTTGTCAAGGGCCACAGAGACAGTAAAAGTCTTAAGCAGCATGACTTACATATGACCGACCACATGGTCTCTGGAGCATTATTGAGCACAGGCCTGGAAGCCCCTGGTTTTGACCCTGCTGCTGGGGTGGCTCTAATGGTCCTCAACAGGACCTGGGAGGCAATAGGGCCTTCAACCCTCGCACAGGGGCTGATTCTAGTTTACCAATAGGGGCTTCGGTCCCTCCTGAGCACTCTTTGGAAGGCCCGCCCAAACAAACAAAGGATGAAAGGTTATTGAAATAAATTTATATACTTCAAGTTCAATTGGATTATGTAGTTTGTTCCCCCAGTATCTCTCTTGTTCTGTTTTTCTTTCTTTGATGATCTCTGTCTTGCCTCTGTCTCTTCTCATACACACATGGTACTGACTTAATTTGAGGCCTTAATTCATGTTCTGAAGTAGTAAATATTTAAAAAGATATGGAAGTTACAAATAGACTATATTTGTTATTTTATAAACTTCTCTAAGGTATCTCATTAGCAAAATCTGTAAGTAAATGGAGTAAGAGACAAATGGATCACATTGATATAGTAAGAGAATCTAAGAAGACATAAGTAAATTCATCTGATTCTACATTGGTATTGAAGAATTTTGTAACTCAGTGATGAAATAGAAAACAAACGGTAATTTGTCCTACTTTTAAATAAACTTAAATAAAATTTTACATCTCTCTTTAGTCACTGCCTCATTTCTTTTTCTCTTTTAAAACACACCTTGTTAAAAATGTTCCCAAATCTCATTCATCCCTTTCATGTTTGAACCGACTCAGATTAGATTTTTTTCTTCAATACTCCATTGAAATAGTCCCTGTCAAGGTCACCACTTAGTGTCTTTGAATAAATCAAATGGATATTTCTCAGTTTTCAACTTAGCTGATGATTTGATACTTTTGTTAATGGGAGACACACCCAGAGGTTCTGAGGGCTTATTCCTGGGATGACACTCAGGGATCACCCCTGCTGTGGTTCCAGGAACCAAATCTAGATCTGGGGATCGAACCCCAGTCCATTGCTTGCAAGTACCCTATCCACTGTACTATTATTTTGTCCTCATCTTTCTTTATTATTATTATTACTATTATTATTATTATTAATTATTTGCTTTTTGGGTCACACCCAGCAATGGTCAGGGGTTATTCCTGGCTCTGCACTCAGGAATTCCTCCTAGCAGTGCTGAGTGGCCATATGGGATGCCGGGGAACCCGTTTGGCCGTGTGCAAGGGAAACACCCTACCCGCTGTACTATGGCTCTGGCCCCTGCCTCATCTTTTTTTCCCTTAAGTTGATGTAAGAACAACAGTTTATAGTATTTTAGGGGAGGGGTGGGTTTCGGTCAGTGATCAGCGTCATTTCTGATGGTGCTGGAATTAAACTGAGATTGGTCGCATGAAATGCAAGCACCTTAAAACCTGTACTATTCAGACCCATGTTTTTTGGTTGTTTCAGGTGTACAACATTATTGTTTGACATTTATGTACACTACAGCATGATCATCATAAAAGGACCCTGAGGAGACTGGACCCCCTCCTTACAGAAAGGGCCTGAAGGAAAGTACTGGAGAACCCTCAATTCCTTTCTTTAATCTGATTAACCCTCAGCTAGCCCAGACTAGAGAAGGCTGAACCCAAATTCCGAGAAGATTCAGCAGGAACTGTATCACTCTATCACTGTCATCCTGTTGATCAATGATTTGCTTGAGCGGGCCCAGTAATGTCTCCATTCGTCCTAGTCCTGAGATTTTAGCAGCCTCTCTTTATTCGTCCTTCCCAATGGTGCCACATTAGAGGCTCTTCAAGGTCTGGGGAATGAGACCCGTCATTGTTACTGTTTTGGGCATATGAATATGCCCCAGGGGGCTTGCCAGGCTCTCCTGTGCGGGCAGGAAACTCGGTAGCTTGCCAGGTTCTACAAGAGGGAGAACTAGGCTATCAGATGTCGCTTCCAGGAGCTTGGTTTTATAGTCTCTGGATGTTGGCCATTGATGGGATTACATGGGGCTGAGGACAGTTTCTGGGTGTGACTGTCTAGCTACTGGAAAATGGGGAATCTGGATATAAAAGGCAATCCAAGCAGCCTTGGGAGATCTCGGCCCTGGTCCCACACACCTGGGTTCCTCTGCCGGTTCCTTCATGTGTAAGGCTCATCCAAACATGTGGAGAGTGGTCTTGAGCATGGTTGTGACTTGGCTCAGGAGGTCTTCAGTTGCCGGGGCTCTGCTGGGGCAGGGAGGGAAATTCAACCCACCCCCCTCCAAGGGCCCTGGTGAAGACAGCCAGGCACGAGGGCAAGAGACTCTGTGTTGCTCTCTTCCAGAAGCTCGGTTTTATAGTCTCTGGATGTTGGCTGTTGATGGGATTACACGGCGCCGGGGCAGTTTCTCGGTGTGAACAAAGGTCAAGAAAAGGAGTTTCAAAGAAGACGACTCCCAACTCTGCCTCCTTAGCAACAACCCTAGCAACAGACTCTTACCTAGCTAGAAAGCCCCCCATGGGGGCAGGTTGGAGAAACCCTATAAAAGCCACCTTTAACAAAGGACTCCAGGGCATATGTTGCCCAAGCCCATGTGCTGCTTGTGCCCACGTGGCCGAGCACTTGTGTCACACACATCTCTTCTCTTGAGATGTGGACTTCCATGTTTCCATATTTAATGCTGGGGCATGTGTAGGGCTTGCTCTTCAGTTCTTTCCCTCTTAAAGTGCCTCACCATTTTGTGTGTTGGGGAGGGGGGTGTCATACCGGGCAATGCACAGAAGCACAGGGCTTACTCCTAGCTTTGCACTCAGGAATTAGTCCTGGTGGTGCTCGGGGGACCATATGGGATGCTGGGAATTGAACCTGGGTCAGCCGCGTGCAAGACAAATGCCCTACCCGCTGCTGTACTATCACTCCAGTCCCAAAGTGCCTCACTTTTTTCTTGACTCCTGAGATAAACCAACAGCTGGTAGTTGAAACAAACTAAGTATCCACTAGGGGGTGAGTGGATTAAGAGAAGGTGATATAGGGCCTGGAGGGAGGTCTCAGTGAGCTAAATAACTGATCAGCTAACATAAGATAAATTCAATCCCTGATGCCACTGTTGAAGGCAGATAAATGAGGAGAGTTTTTCCCTAGTAACAAAACTAAGATGTGGTTAGAAGTTAGTAATTTTCTCCTAAACTAATGAAAGGCACAGATCACGTTCCATTGAGACTCAAACAGTGACAGGGAGAAACTGAGGTACCACCCAGAGAAGGGTGGATCCTTGCAGAAAAGGAGAAGTTTCAAGAGAGACTGAAGATCATAAGAACAGAAAAAGATCATCAAGGACCTCAATCTCTTCCTTTTGACAATGCCTGGAGATGGACTACTTTTGTCCAGCCCTTTTCTGTCCTTCATCTTAATTTGAAAGCGATTAAAATATGCTCATCCATCCCCCCAACACCTCCCTCCCCCCAGTTAAGGAGGTTTAAAAAGAGATTGGTTTCTGAGTTTTTTTGGAATCCTGCCCAGGAGATGTCTCTCATATGGGAAGCTTCCTGCCTTCACTCACTTCTTTCTTTTCTCTTAAAATCTGTTAGTGAGTGTTACAGTTTCTCTTAAAATTTCTTACATTTCACTTAAAATGCCTTATGGAGAGATAATACAGGGGGTGAGGTGCTAGTCATGCATGTGTCTGGCCTAGATCTGAACAGCAGCACCCCACATGACCTCTGAGGATAGTCAGGAGTGATCCCTGAGCCCCCAAAACCAACAAAACTTTTTCTGTACTGAATGCAACCATTTTGTGCTGCCTCCTGCTTTGAGTCCTGGCTGTTTAAAGACAAGCCCTATGTGTGTTGTATCATCAGCGTGTGCTATGGGTGCTATGGATGTTGGTAGACCCCACGGTGGCTCACATGCGTCGGGAAGAGAAAGACAGTCACTTTCTCCTGATCTGCCTCTGCCACCTAGGACCCAGGGTTACTGGGTTCTTGTCTCACTCGCAGAAAAGAATTTCAGGAGTAGATGGGTTGTGAAGTAAAACAGATTTTATTTGGAGAGTTTTTGAAGAGAATGAAGGGGAGAGAGTGAGGGGGGTGAGAGAGAGAGCACGCGCGAGCGAGCAAGCGAGAGAGAGAGAGAGAGAGAGAGAGAGAGAGAGAGAGAGAGAGAGAAAATGAGAGAGTGAATAACACATTCAAGAGAGAATGTGGGCTTCTCCAAGGGTGGAGAGAACCCTTACGCATATCTCAGTATTAGATAGGAAAGCATCATTGTCACTGTAACTGTCATCTCATTGTTCATCGATTTGTTCAAGAGGGTACCAGTAACATCTTCGTTTGTCCCTGTCTCATGCTAGTATAGCCCCAATGATGTCTGCTCGCTCCAGGAACACAAAGAGTACATTGTTATTACTGTTTTTGGCATATCAAATACGTCACAGGTAGCTTGCCAGACTCTGCCGTGCGGGGAAATAATAAATAAATAAAAATAAAAATAAAAATAAAGAGGTTGCTCCAGGAAAAATTGCATCTGCATCACTCTCTTCTGGGAGCTTTGTTTTAATCTCTGAATCTTTGCCATTGATGAGATTATATGGCAAGGTGTGGGGGAGTTTGTGGAGTTTGTGGGTGTGACTGCCAAGCTACTGGAAAATGGGGATCTGGGTGGAGGAGGCCCAGTCCTGATTGGAGCAGGCTTGGAGATCTCAGCCACAGTCCCACATATTTGAGTTCCTCTGTTGGTTTTTTCATGGGTGAGGCTCATCTAAATGTGTGGAGAGTGTCCTTGAGCATGGCTGTGGTTGGGTTTTGGAAGTTTTCGGCTGCCGGGGCTCTGCTTGGGGCAGGGAGGGAAACTCAACCCTCCCCCCTCTGAGGGGAGCCCACAGTGAAGACACACTGGCATGAGGGCAGGAGATTCTGCCCCACCAGAATTAGATTTTAGGTTTCCTAAAATCCTTATTTTAGGAAAGCATAAAAGTACACATCTCAAGAGGGGAGATGTGGGCGATACATGTGCTCAGGCACCACATGTACTCGGCCATGTGGCCGCAAGCAGCACATAGTCTCAGGCAGCATATGCGTGTCCTTCCTTTGTTCACGGTGGCTTTTATAGGCTCTTTGTGGTTTGTCTTGATCCAGAAGTTCTGGAGTCTTCTCAGGACTGAATCCCTAAAGTTAATCAGACTAAAGGAGAGGTCCGAGGATTTTTGAGAATAATTTCATGGAGAGGGGTTCAATCTCCTCAGGGTCTGCTGAAGGTCTTAATAGGTCTTTGTTTTTCATATCTACAGAGTGGATCAGTCTTAAAAATTTTCCTTCCCAGAAGTTTTGCTCACCTAAATTTCATTGCTGAGGGCCTTCCTTGTCTCCCTGCCCACATCATTAGAACACCGCTCCCTTTGGATCCCGACAGTTCCTTTTTCACACATCTCTGTGCTGGGATTTTTGACTGCACCACAGCCAGATGTGTGTTAATACAAGAAAGAGGTGCCATCCCACAGGTATGAGGCTGGTAAGCACTTTCTCAGCACGATCAAGGCCCTGAGTCCAATCCTTACCAGCACATGACCCCAGAGTATGATGCAGAGGGATTCTTGTAGAAGCAGAACACAAGGGCTGGAGTGAGAGTGCAACAATACAGAGGGTAGGGCACTTGTCTTGCATGCAGCCAAACTGGCTTTAACCTCTGGCAATACATGTGAGCCCCTAGGCCCCGCCAGGAGTGATCCCTGAATACAGAGGCAGGAAGAAGCTCTGAGCACTGATAAGTATGACTCCCTCAAACAAACAAAGCAGAAAACAAACATAAAACATGTATAAGCACCATGGCCAAGGCAGTTTAGTTTCTCTGTGAGCGTGTGTGAATGCTGCAGCAATTCCTAGTGATCACTGTGATCAGAATGTGGAGAGCACCATAAGTCCACAGCGCGTGTAGACCCAGGGAAGCACTGCAACTGAGTGTGCCATGTGCAAACCCTGGGGAACACCACAACAAAAGACGTGAGCACCAGAGAACTGTGTGTCACAACAATTACAATATAAGGGAAGAGGTACATATGTAAATAAAACATGAATTTAATTTTTAAAATATATGGTATATATGCACAGTGGAATACTATTCAACTATGAAAACGAGACAAATTCTGCTATTTGCAATAACTTGTGTTGACCTTGATTTTAATTATGCTAAGAAAATATTGTGGAGGAAGACAAAAGCTGCATGATTTCTCTCATGCGTGGTAGAGAAAAAGCAAAATAAATGAATGAAAGAAGACAAACTCAGAATTAGAAGAACATGGGCATCAGTGATAGTCCAGAGGGTAGGGTTATTTCCTTGCATGCAGATAAGTGGGGTTCAATTCTTAGCATCCCATATGATTTCTCAGACCCTACCAAGAGTGATCCCTGAGCATAGAACCAGGTGTTAGCCCTGAGCACAGCTGGGTGGGGCCCCAAAACAAATAAAAACAAAACAAGACTTAGAAGAATAAAATAGTGGTTACCAGAAGACTTGGGGGAAGGAGGCAACGCAAATTCAAGCAAAAGTGTTCAACTGAAGTGTGATCAGTAGAAAATTGATTTTTTTGTGGTGAGCATGTCACATATACATATGTTGATTTATAAGACTGTGCAACTAGAACCTTTTAAATTCTATAGCATATGTGGAATCTAAAGTAAAAGTTTTAAAAGTCAAACTCAGTGCCTCAGGGAACTAGCCCATAAGGCGCTCACTGGCCTGCAACTCAGCCTGTCACCCTGCTTTCCAATAAAAACCCAATCTTGTGATGGTACTGACAAGATGGTTGCTTATGAGTCCATCATCTTCCGCCCATACACATTTTGTCGATAAAGCTCTTCCTCAATTCATCCTACACACACACACACACAAATATATATGTACATATACATATATTTGTATCAAATATGTTATCACTGTATCACTGTCATCTCATTGATCGTCAATGGTCCTGATATTTTAGCAGCCTTTCTTTACTCATCCTTCCCAACGGTGCCACATTGGAGGCTTTTCAGGATCAGGGGAATGAGACCCACCATTGTTACTGTTTTTGGCATATGAATATGCCACGGGGAGCTTGCCAGGCTCTCCCGTGCGGTCAGGAAACTCTCAGTAGCTTGCCAGGTTCTCCAAGAGGAGAACTAGGCATAAGAGATTGGTTTTATAGTCTCTGGATCTTGGCCATTGATGGGATTACATGGCCCTGGGGCAGATTGTGGGTGTGGCTGCCAAGCTACTGGAAAATAGGGGGTCTGGGTGGAAGAGGCCCAGTCCCAATCTGAGTAGGCTTGGAGATCTCAGCCCCGGATCCTGCACACCTTGGTTTCTCTGCCATTTCCTTCAAGTGTGAGGCTCATCTGAACATGTGGAGAGGGACCTTGAGCATGGCTGTAGCAGAGTCTCTTGCCCCCACACCTGGGTGTCTTCACCGGGCCACTCGAAGGGGGGGCGGGTTGAGTTTCCCTCCCTGCCCCGAGCAGAGCCCCAGCAGCCAAAGACCTCCAGAACCCAGTCACAATCACAGCTATCAAATATATTATATATATACGTAAACACACACACACATATACATGTATATATATATATATATATATATATATATATATATATTAGAAACAGAGAGTTTGATGGCCTCCTGATGTGGCCTGTATTAAAAACAAACAAACGAACAAACAAAAATAGCAATACTAATGGGGCTGGGGAAATGGCTCAATATGCTGGAGCACATGCCTGGCATATGGGAGGTCCAGGTTTGCTTTCCAGTACCATATGATCCTTACAGCTGTGCAGTGAGTGCTCTCCCCCGCCTCAACAAACAGTATTTGGAAAAATAAAATAACGGTACATTTATTATTGACTTCCTCTCCCCTGACCCCCCTTTTTTTTTCATTTGGGTCACATGTGGCAGGGCTCACATCTTGCTTGGGGCTCAGAGATCACTCCTGAGCGGGTTCAGGTTCCATATGAGGTTGTGGGGGATCAAAGTGGGGTCATTCCCACATAAGTGCCCTATCTGCTGGACTCTATTTCTGACCTTTCATTCAGTTTTTTAATACCACCATGTCCAAGCTTCAGATCAAACTCAGGAACCTATAAAAAGTAGAGGAAACATTACTAAAAACGACAAAACGCTGTTTTATGCTCCCCCCCCGCCTTGTGCTCATGTTGCCCACACTCTTACTGCATTTGTTCTCATTCAATTGTTATTCCAGCTAATGTATAACGTAGAATGAATTTTCTTTTGTGATCCGAACACTTTCAGGAAATGAATCACTTCCTTCTCTGTATTACTCTATGTTCCTGTAAATTACCCACTGACTTTACTGTCTTTAACAGAAGAGAATTCTGATTCGTTAGTGAGCAGTTTGACAGGACCCAAGATGATTCTGTCTTCTCAGACCTAGTACAATACCTGACACCTGGTGGGCACTGCTACAAATCTTGGTTTGGATAAAATGATTTGTCCTGTTGGCAGCAACAGTAAACAACTTCTACTTTCTTGTTTTCTAAAAATGCTATGCATTGATTAGGAGTTGAGTTTAATTTTTCTGGGTCAAAAAGATAGCTTCAAAAGGCTGACTACAAGCTTTGCATGCAGGGGCTTGTGTTGGATCCCCTGATACTGCATGGTCTCCTAAGCAATGCCAGGGAGGAACCACAACAACGTAGTTTTGGGTGTGGCTCCAAAACAAACAAACAAACAAACAAACAAACAAACAAAAAATGTTTCCTCTGATAGAGTATCTTATAGTTCAGGGCTTTAATCCTCCTATTTTCACTTGTACACCCTTTAAGCTGTAGTTTTCCCTGTGAATGGTCATAATATTAGTTATATGTACATGTAATTATGATGAGGATAATATGTATTTTTTGCATAGCATCAAAAACAGTAAACATTCCACTTATTTTAGCTATATTTGTTGATGCTTGTCATTGATATTATTAATTTTGTTTCGAGTTTGGTTCTCAGTGCACTGCATCAAAATGAAAAATATAGTAGACGTTCAGTTTATAATGGTTGCTACTACTATCAGTTTGATACTAATAATTGTGGGGGAGGTTTTGGTCACCCCCAGCAGTGCTCAGGGCTTACTATGCTCACTGTCAGATCATATGGTACCAGGGACTGAGCCTAGGTGTCCTGATGTAAAGCAAGCACACTAGTTCTTTTATTGGACACAGAGTGGGGCAGAAGCAACTCCATCATACCTGGTTCCTGCTCCATGTCCTGTTTTACTTAAACCTTTTTGTTTTTCTTAAAACCCCCACTTCTTCCTCTGGCCATCTGTGAGGGAAGGTCATTTGAACTGAAAACTCGGCCTTGGCAAATAGTTTCATAACCTCTATTCACTGTCTATAGAAGCCACCCAGACACAAGCAGGGTGGGTAGCTTTCAGAATGTTCTGAAAACATGTCTAGATCACCTATCTATAACTGCTTGTTCGTACTATTTGAAAGTATGGTTTCTTCTGAATCATGAATGAATCATGAAACTTGCATTTTTACTTACATTTTTGTTAAAATTCATACATGCGGGTTAGGATGTAAGCAGATGTAAACATCAACTATAAAGCTTGCAGCTTTTCCCTTATTTGGGGTCTTGCTTGGGCCTTCATGCCTAGAAGCTTGACCCCAGCTAGCTGGCTTAATAAACTCCGCTTGTGAGTTGCATTACTGGCTGAACTTTTTGTGCAGATTGGGAGAGGGGGAAATTATCGACACTGGACCCTAATACTTTGACTACTTTTCCAGCTCCCAAATTTTAATCCAGAGGTCCAAAGGCATTATAACAAGCGGTATAGTATGATTACATTTTTATCGAAATCTTTTCATGATTAATGAGAACCTGATGTTTATGCCTATTTAAACATCAAGTGTTGCCCTTCTACAAATTGGATTTAATGTGTGTGCGTGTGTGTGTGTGTGTGTGTGTGTGTGTGTGTGTGTGTGTTGTGTATATGTTTTCTTCTCTTTTCTGGCAAAAGAGTCAGAAAATTACTTTGGCTTCTCCAGAGGAGGGACACACCCCAGCCTGGATGTGGCTAAGAGAACATGCCTTGCAGGGTTGGGGCCTAGGTTCGATCTCTAGACCTATGGAGAAAAGGAAAATCAGGGAACTTACTGCCCTGAACCAAGTGACCTCCCTTGTGCTATGGGTAGCAAAATCTCTGGGAACACTGGTTAGACACACTTGGGGTTTGGGATGACAATAGGGGATGCCATGATTTGGTGATTTGATCAAGAAATAGCAAAGGATTATCTGCCTGACCCCTGGTGCCGGGGGGGGGGGGTGTAAATCCCTTGAACAGTAGACTGTGATTTGGGCTTCTTAAGGAGCATCTTAATGTTCTTGAGAAACCAAGGGTTTCAGAGGACAACAGGGAGCCTGACATGAAAGGGTCAAGGGTCCATAATGCAAAAGATAAGATTTATAGTCTAGGAGTTCAGTTACTGGCCTTTGCTGAGGCTAGCGTGTAAGACTATGAAAGGACCACGCTGTCTCTAGTTGCTGTGAAGGAGACGGACATCACCAAGATGTGATGTTAAGAGGAAAAGCCACTCCCGTGCCTGGAAAGAAATAGTTTACAAGCGTATACCTGTGGAGGATTAGAACTA
This sequence comes from Sorex araneus, assembly GCF_027595985.1. NCBI lineage: Eukaryota > Metazoa > Chordata > Mammalia > Eulipotyphla > Soricidae > Sorex > Sorex araneus. Next base: position 228,335,652 of record NC_073313.1, on the reverse strand, counting down.
TATGTTGGCTTGGCCTCTGCTTGTTCATACAACCTGCCAGCTAAGGCTGACCTCCCGGCTGATATCCTCAGGGTCTTTTGGGACATAGAAACTGATGCCTTTTTCCTCCAGCTGGGTCATGATGGCCAACTTCCACACCCAATTTCCACCATCTCATCAGGCTCACCACCACATCTCACAGCCTCTACCTCAAGCGTTACTCCTGAGTAGTGCAACAGCTCTACTAATCATATCTCACACTACACACTTACTACACCTTCTGTCACTGGGTGAAGGCCAGCAGGGAAGGAAAAAGTAGTGCCCAATTTAATTCCTTTGAGATTGCTAATGGGGCTAAGTACAAAGATTTATCCTCAGCAGAGCAGAAACACAGAGACACAACAGGGAAGATCCACCAATGGCAATTAGTGAAAATAATAGCATGGAAGGCTCTACCAATACCAATCAGGTCAGCACACTCTCAGAAAAAGACTTAAGTGATACCATGTTGAGCTCAAAGACATGATGGCACAGGTAGTGAGCAAAACAAGAAAGTATGAGACTAGAAATGAGAAAGCTATTATTAGAAACGGCAGAAATGAAGAGCATTGTAGGTGATATAAAAAAAAAAGTCAATAGAAGGTCTGCACAGTAGAATAACAGGACCCAAGGAAAAGATCAGGAGCTCCAAGATAAGATATAGGAAACCTCTGACAAATATCACAAGATGGAAAAAAATCTGAAAAGAACTGAATAGTACACCAGAGAACTATGGGATGAGATCAAGAGGAACAATAAAAGAATCAACAGCGTCCATGAAGAACAAAAGGGCAAATTCGAGGAAGAACTACTGGTTAAAGAAATCATAGATATGAATTTTCCAGAGTTCAGGAGTGCAGGCATCAAGATCCAAGATAGAAAGTTTCCAGCAAAAACTGGAAGACACATTGTAATCAGAATGACAAAAGCCAAAGGCAGAGACAGAATACTAAACATAGGAAGACCAAAAATAAAACTTTATACAAAGGAAACCATGAGATTAGATCTATCAAACGAGACTCTATGAGAAGAGAATGGTGGAATATAGTGAAAAAAGAAGAAAACAGTGAATGAAAATCTTGCCAAGAATACTCTACTCAGGCAGATTATCTTTCAGATTTGAAGGAACTATATGAAACCTTGAAACCAGTTTTACAAGAAGCATTAAAGGAGCTTTTTTTAAAAGATAAGACAAACTTCTCATCACTTCACCACTGAGTGTGACATTCAATCATTGTGCTTATAATTGCCCTCAACTAGGTTAGAAAGGTCTGTCTATTCTAGTTTGCTAAGGACTTTTTATACTTTTAATAATGAATTCATGTCCATTTGTATTGAATGTTCTATGTCCATTCAGGTGATGTTGTTCCACTTGTAGAGATTTTTATTATAATCTTTTATATCTTTTATATACTAATGCAGATATTTAAGCATTATCTATTATACATAGATATAGGTACATATCTATTATATATGTATATTGATTTTGGGGTCACATCTGTTGGTACTCAGGGCTTACTATTGGCAGGCTCAAGGGGCCATATGGGGGTGCCAGGGATCAAAGACAGACCCAGCCACAAGCAAGGCAAACACCCTACCATTTGTACTATAATTTCAGACCCTATAATATAATATGTTTTAACATAAAGCCAATATTCCTTGTTTTAGGATAAAAGCATTATTTTATGCTTTTATAGAATTATTTATACTTTCCTTTAAATTTTAAAAAATTCTCCTGTCCTCAGTCTCACTAGATTGTTTGTAGGATTTATGTATTTCATGTAAACATTAAATGTATTAGCACAGAATTATTCATATTATTACTTTCTAAAACTTAAAGATATATAGCAAAATACATAGTTTTTGAAAAAGAATCACCTTTTTATCATTGATTTATAATTGTACAACATCAGTAATTTAGCTTTATTCATCTAAATGTGTCTAGGTGTCACTACCTTTCCAATAAAATAAAAAGAACATCTCTCATATGTGGAATATAAAGAAAATTATTAAGGAACAGCTAGTAACTGAAGGCATTTTAACTGGAGATTTAGTTTACAGAACTGAATGCAACTAGAGAGCTGGAGGGTGGCCTGGAGGGATCCCTGGGGCACTGGTGGAGGGAAGGGAGTAACCTGGTGATGGGTGTGGTATTAGGAGCAATAGTATTCCATGATCTAAAGGGTTGCATTATTCTGAAGACAAATTTGTTTCATAATTATCTTTTTTCATGGCATATGTGTCTTTTTTCACTGCTTACTTTTTTTTCTTATTACCTCTGGTTTTGAGCAACCTGATTATTATGTGAATTTTGTTGACCTTCTTCACATATAGTTTCATCATATTTGAAAATCTTTCACCCATTATTTCCTCTGACATAGTCACATCCTCTTCATTTAGGGATCTCAATTACATGTTTATTAATCCACTTGTAACATTCCTATAGCTCACTAATTTTGCACTGTAGCACTATAGCATATTATATATATACACATATCCATTATATATGCATTCTATGTGTGTGTATATATGTGTATATGTATATATATGTATATATGTATGTGTGTGTGTGTGTGTATATATATATCCAAGCTTGCTCAGATCAAGACTGGGCCTCCTCCACCCAGATCCCCCATTTTCCAGTAGCTAGGCAGTCACATCCACAAACTGCCCTCGGCACCATGTAATCCCATCAACGGCCAAGATCTAGAGACTATAAAACAAAGCTCCCGGGAGAGAGTGACACAGAGTCTCTTGTCCTCGCGCCTGGATGTCTTCACTGGGGCCCCTCTGAGGAGGATGGGTTGAATTTCCTTCCCCGCCCTGAGGAGAGCCCCGGCAGCCAAAGACCTCCAGCCGGGCTCGACTTCTTATAGTCTAGTTCTCCCTCTCGAAGATCTCGGCAAGCTACCGAGAGTATCCTGCCTGCACCACAGAGCCTGGCAAGTTCCCATGGTGTATTTGATATGCCAAATACAGTAACAATGATTGGTCATTGCTCTTATCCTGAGCCAACATATATATATATATATATATATATACACACATATATATATTTATATATACATACATATATATGTAGTCTCAGGTAATACAGTTTTCATTTGTAAAATTTTTATTTGATTTTTTTGTTTTTCATATTTCACGTACAATTTTTAACACCTAGTACATGGTAGTAATTGTTTTATTTATTTATTTTTGCATTAATTCCAACCTGTTTTCTGTAATTATTATAGATTGTGCACTTGTATTTCTGCTTATAGATAGAAACAAGTACATTTCTGTTCTGTTTACCTATTTTTTGATGACTGGATGGATGGCAGGCACTGTGAATTTTGTCCTGTTCCATAAATATTCATGACTTTTGCTTTGGAATACAGGACATAAGTTAATAGCAACATAAATGTATCAGATCTTTTACAAAATTGCTTGCTGAGATTAGTCATGACCTAATTATTCCTATACTTAATACTCTCCAGTGAGTAACTGACTCCCAGCACCACGTGTTACGAAGTTATCCAGTCTGAAAGCTAGGCTGGGGCTGTTTTGACCTCTCAGCTGATGCCTGTAATCAAGCTCTTCCTCTGGGCTGTCTCAGGACACATGTTGTGCCACGCCTTGGAAATTCTCTTACAGCAGTTGTGGGCTCACATTCTATGAGAGGTTCTATATCTCAGGAATCATCATACTTTATCACCTGATGTTCAATGAAACTTGAAACTGTTTATTTTATTCCTTGTGTGTATGGGGGGGGGTGCGGTGTTATTTAGTTAGGAGGGTAACTTAGTTCCTTATAAAACCGTCTTTCCAAAAATGCAGAAGTTCTGAATTGGTGCCTTTAGAAATGTATAACAAGGGGATTCGAGGTGAAAGTGCTAGTGGTGGCAGAATGATAGAAATGCTTGTGGCTAGAATATTGGTTATGGCGAGGGAAGGTTGTTTTTGCCTGTGGTAATTATCCTGATAAAATAAGAAGGATATGGACTTTGATGCTAGTGGTTTTTAATTCCAGTCTTGTCAAGCAGCACATGACTTTGATCAGTGTTTCTGAGCCCTGGTTTCTTTTGTCTACTCAGAAAAGAAAAAAAAAAAGAATATAAATATCTAAGTTAGGGTGTGGTTGTAAGGATAAAATAAAATGATGCATGCAAATGACAAATTAGGCACAAAGTAACTTCTAAGCCAGTGTTTCCCAGTGTGCACAATTTCCCTCCACCTGGGAACAACTGCATCCTTGGGTGAAATCCACATTGGTGGTGGTGGTAGGGTAGGAAAAAAAGTTCCATTGTTTGCTTAAAGAAGGCAGATTTCTAGGGTGCTGGGGATTATTTTTTTCAATAAAGGGGCAGTAGGCCAAAAGATTGGGAATCTAAACCAATATTTACTCTTTTAAAAATTTGTTCTCATTTTCCCCACATCTTCTACAATTTTTTCTCCTTCCTTCCTTCCTTCCTTCCTTCCTTCCTTCCTTCCTTCCTTCCTTCCTTCCTTCCTTCCTTCCTTCCTTCCTTCCTTCCTTCCTTCCTTCCTTCCTTCCTTCCTTCCTTCCTTCCTAGCTCCCCCCTCCCTCCCCCCTCCTTCCTCCCCCCTCCCTCCCTTCCTCCCTTCCTCCCCCCTCCCTCCCTTCCTCCCTTCCTCCCTTCCTTCCTCCCTCCCTCCCTCCCTCCCTCCCTCCCTCCCTCCCTCCCTCCCTCCCTCCCTCCCTCCCTTCCTTCCTTCCTTCCTTCCTTCCTTCCTTCCTTCCTTCCTTCCTTCCTTCCTTCCTTCCTCCCTCCCTCCCTCCCTCCCTCCCTCCTTCCCTTCCTTCTTCCCTCCCTCCCTCTCTCTCTTTCTTTCTTTCTTTCTTTCTTTCTTTCTTTCTTTTCTTTCTTTCTTTCTTTCTTTCTTTCTTTCTTTCTTTCTTTCTTTCTTTCTTTCTTTCTTTCTTTCTTTCTTTCTTGGGTTTAAATAGCCTGATAGAAGAACAAAAAGTTGTTTCAGAGTTGTTTCAGTATAAGTTTCTATAGGATCTAGGGCATAGGGTTTTTGTTCATTTATTTCCTTATTTCTTCATATATCAATCACTGTATATTAAAAGCAAACTATAGGGCAAAATAAATATACACAACAGAGTTCTGTTCTCTAAGAACCAGAGATGAGTGAGTGAGGTGGCACATAACCCATGTTGTGATAAGATGGCACCACAGAAACACCACGTCTGTTTGCAAAAGAGAGAGTTGGCGGCTTGCTGGCTGGCAGATAAAAAGCACAATGTCTGTATCCAATCTGCCTTCAGCTTCTTTTGTTGTTTACTTCTTCAATATCTGATTTATTTCAAGGCTCAGGCTCTGATCCAGCTGACCCTGTCACTGCAGAAACCATTTGATTCTTCTTACTTAGTGTGTTCAAAAGTCATTTTGTGGCCGACTGTATCCTTAATGAGCTGACAAAGCGAAGGCCAGAGTTCCCTAAGTCACGGTATCTCATCTGGGGGACGCATGGCCTCTGGACAAGAAGTGATTACCTAAGGCACCGGCTTCAGGAAAAGATGAAAGGCGTCTCTTTATAAGCTTCCCTTGATCCTGACACTGAAGGCCTAGATGGCATTCTCATCAAGCTTTTACTAACTCATCACCAACCAATCAATAGGAATTTGGCAGAGAGGAAGAAAGGAGGAGATTCTTCTCCTTCAGGCAGGGAATTAAAACTAGCAGAGTTAAAGAAGGGCATTCTTATCAGTGAAAGAGCACAGGTCTGGAAGTGAGGAGATCCAATTTTCAGTCTAGTTCTGTATAGAAAATGACATTACACAACTACTTTGAAGTTTCAAAGTTCTAGGCTCTAGCCGTGGGAAGCAATTGAACACTGTAGTGCTATGTACATCAGCAAGAAAGCCCACTAAAGGTTAGTGTTCTTTTTTTTAAAGTAAAAAATTAGTTTTATTTGGAATTTCTCGTGGGAGGGAGAGAGATAGAAATAGATAGATAGATAGAGAGAGAGAGAGAGAGAGAGAGAGAGAGTAAAGGCAGGGAGAGCCGCAGTACACATGCCAGTGTTTAAGTATGAAAGTACAAAATTACACATCGCAAGAGGGGATGTATGGGTGATATGTTCTGGGACAGCCCAGAAACAAAACATGCACTCAGGCGACATGTACTCAGATAGCGCATGCGTCAAGGTTAGTGTCATTTTTATAATTAAAAAACCAAAGGCTTGGGCTGGAGCAATAGCACAGCAGGTAGGGCTTGCATGCGGCAGACCCAAATTCGATTCCCAGCATCCCATATAGTCCCCTGAGCACCGCCAGGGGTAATTCCTGAGTGCATGAGCCAGGAATAACTCCTGTGCATCGCTGGGTGTGACCCAAAAAGCAAACAAGAACCAAAAATACCCCAAAGGCTTCATCTTTTCTATATGGCACTAAATTTGTCTATTTGAAAAAGGCAATTTTCCTTCTGACGAAGTGTTTCTTTTTTGGGGGGCATACTTGGTGGTGTTCAGAGGCTGCTCAGGGAGCAATGAATCCCCGATAGAACCCAGGCCTCCCACATGCAAAACAGGCACTCCTTTGAACTATCTCCTCACCCTAAGTATGAATCCTTTTAGGGCTACTTTAATGATACTTGGGGAGAAGGTGTTTATAAACCAGAGAAGACACTGTATATCTTTTTGCAAGATAGATTATCTTTGGTTTACTCGAGTGTGGGTCACTTGGATTATGGATTTCTTGGTTTTTTTTTTTTTGAGGGGGGCAGTCCTCTGGCAGTTCTCAGAGGTTACTCCTGGCTTTGTACTCAGAGTTACTCCTGGTAGTACTGGGGAACCATATGGGATGTCAGGAATTGAACCGGAGTTGGCCCTATGCAAAGCAAGCTTCTTACCCACCTTACTATTGCTTTGGTTCTGTTCCATGTATCTTTTGGTTTTATTCCCTCTTGGAGGAAATTATTCCACTGGCTGGAGACTCAGGGCTGTGTTAAATCTTCTTTGGGGCATAGTGGGGGAAACAGACAGTGGTGTGTGGGGTCTACTTCCTGACAGTGATAGTCAGGAGGTACCCAGAAATTTCAGCTGGGTTGACTGCGTGCAAAGCAATCTCCTTAACCCCAGTATTGTTTTTCCTGTCCCTCCCATCTATCACCACCACCACCAGTTGAGTAGATGCAAATGGCAACATGACTCTTCACATCTCTAAACTATGATTTGCCCGTAAGTTCCCTGAGGCAGGAAACGGTCTTAATATATGCCTGTTGAATTAGTGCCAGGTACCCAAAGCCCACTTCACCTTCTGAGCTGGTGACGAATAATAGTACAGTCCATGGGTTTAGAATCTGGCTTGCTTTTTGGCCACTGAGCTGACGTATTCATTTCCCAGGGTTTTAGTTTGCTCATCCATAAAGTGGGAATCATAGTTACCTCATGAAGTTGATGTAAGGGTTGTATGAAGTCATGTGAGTCAATGCCTGACACAGGGCTGAGGAAACACTAAACTAAATAAACAAAGGTAGGGAGTAGAAGAGGACAAGAGTCAATGACTTAATTGTGGAAGAAGAGCGGGAACTGTTGTTCTCATTTTGCAGAGGAGGGAGCTGAAGGGCCTGGCCTCAGTCCACACAGCTGGCCTGAGATATGATTTTAGGCCCACCTTAGTCTAGTGCTGTCCACTAAGTACACTTGATTTGTTTCATGGGCCAAAGTTGACCCTGGAATACAGGGAAAGTCTCACTGCTGCTTTCTGCCCAGATGTTACCAGATAAGTGGTGAGTGTCATATTTTAGCAAAGAGCTCCCCACAGCTTTGATAGCAAAATGAATAGAATCTTATGTTTCTGTGAGTGGCCTATAACAGTGATTTTCAATGACTTAAGGACCAGCGCAGAAATTTCCAGTTAAAATATAATATGCTTGGGTTATAAAGTACTGCTTGATTAAATATTGATATACACACATTTAAAATTCATATTATAAATGGTATTCTAAATTTGCCATAGGATGTTTTAATGTTTCTCCTGATTTACACTGAACTGCATGTGTAAAAATGGTTGAAAACCACTGGCCTATGGCATGCAACTGTCAATCACCTTCAGGAATTTCCACTTTTGGAACTGGAGGGGTGGTACATTAGGCTAGGCACTTGCTTTGCACACAGTCAATCTGAGTTTGTTCCATAGCATCCCATATTGTTTCCTGAGCTCTATCAGGAGTGATCTCTAAGCACAGGGCTAGGAGTCACCCCTGAGCACTTGTGGTCCAAAAAGCAAAACAAAAAAAGATAGGAAGGAAGGAAGGAAGGAAGGAAGGAAGGAAGGAGGGAAGGAAGGAAGGAAGGAAGGAAAAGAATTTCTAGTTTATTTTAAAACTGACATCCAGAGCCAGGGAGATAGATCAAAGACTAGAGTGTTTTTCTGCATATCAGAGACCATGGTTTGATATCCAGATCATAATGTACCCTGAGCACCGCCAGAAGTGACACCTAAGCATGAAGCCAGAAGTAGTCCACTGAGTATTGCTGAATGTGGCCCTAAAACCAATATCCTCACCCCCCCCCGTAACCCCCTGCAAAAAAATAAAAAACTGATACTAAATTTCCTAACAAGTAGGACTTCTTATAAAGATTCCTGTGATAGCCAATTTTAACGCTCAGATAAGAACTCAGAGAAGTGACAGATTAAAGTGACCTTTAATTGCAGTGCATATATCATAAAACTATTCTTTATGATTTAAGGAAATGACAGTTACATACAAAGCCAAACAATATATGAGATAACATGTACTTCTTTAATTTATTATTGCATCCAAGAGAGATAGAGTTTATTTATTTTGTTTGTTTTGGGGCCACACCTGGCAATGGTCAGGGATTATTTCTGCTAAATTTGGAGGACTATATGAGATGCTGGGGGGGTCGAACCCATCTGACAGCATGCAAAGCCAGTGTTCTACCCACTGTACTATTTGCTCTATCCCCAAGAGATACATCTGTTTTAGGGGCTGGAGCAATAGCACAGTGGGTAGGGTGTTTGCCTTGCATGCAGCCAACCTGGGTTTGATTCCCAGCATCCCATATGGTCCCCTGAGCACCACCAGGAGTAATTCCTGAGTGGAGAGCCAGGAGTAACCTCTGTGCATCGCTGGGTGTGACCCAAAAAGCAAAAAAAAAAAAACCAAAAAACACGATACATCTGTTTTATTATCTGTTTTATAATTTTGCCCTTACACTTCGTAAGGGTGGGAGGACTTGAACCTATGACTAATCCAGAGAAACTCCATTGAGTTCCTTTTTTATGAAGACATGACACTGCCTTGCTATCAAACAAGCCAGCCAATGAATATTTCATTCTTTAACTGAAAATACTTAGTGAGAGTTATCTGTCTACTTCTGAGATAGCACTATCATAGCACATATCATCCATCGATTTTGCTCAATTGGGCACCAGTAATGTCTCCATTGTGAGACTTGTTGCTGTTTGTAGCATATCGAATACGCCCTGGGGAGCTTGCCAGGTTCTGCCTTGTGGGTGGGATACTCTCGGTAGCTTTAATAATTTCCAAGCCTTTTTTTTGGGGGGGAGGGGTGTCACACCTGGTGATGCACAGGGGTTAGTCCTGGCTCTGCACTCAGGAATTACTCCTGGCGGTGCACAGGGGACCATATGGGATGATGGGATTCGAACCTGTGTCGGCCGCGTGCAAGGCAGATGCCCTACCCGCTGTGCTATCACTCCAGCCCCTCCAAGCCTTTTAATGAAATCATAATATCTGTTTTAGACTGGGCTATTTCAGGTAAAGTCATCCTTCATATTGTTCAAGGTTACTGCCCATCACATCTGTTAGACTTAATTATTTTTGTTGTGGTGGGGGATGAAAAGATGAGAAGGAATTCTTGCCAAGGAAAGACCCCCCTCGCTGACCTGGAATAAATGGTATGAAGAACATGAGATAGATGGTGTATTTTATTAGAATAACACAGGTAAGTTGTAATATCAAGTTCTGAGCCAAAACCACATAATGTAACTTTTAGACAGTCTTGTATCACTGTGAAGTAATTTAGGGCTGGAGCAGGAGTAGCTAAACTCAGCCTGCAGGCCAGATTAAGCCCACAAGGCTATTTCATTTTATGTGGCTCCCACAGAAAACAAGCAACAACATTTGGTTGTGGGCGAATGTGGCCCTGTTGACCCCGTTGGTGCTTAGAGCACAGCCGGTGCTAACTAATTTCGGAGCTGGAAGAGGCCTGAATGAATGTAGCCTCCATAGTGGCTTCCGGCTAGTATTCCTCAGGCCATGATGACTCATTCTGGCCTATCACAGGTCCTGGTTTGGCTAAACTCAAGCATGTGGCTGTGGAGGAGGACCCCTGCTGTTTCTGCAGGGCTTTAGGACACCAAGGATACCCCCTTGGGGGGTCCACTGAAGCCCAGCAGAATGTTTCCAGACAGGGATTCGTATGCTCCACACAGATTGCTGCCTGCTGGCTGCTGCTCTTCTCGGCAATCTGCTCCAGAATGCAGAAACCAGGTGCCCCATGGCAGTTGAATCTGGACTGAGGCCCTCACTGCACTGGCTTTCATTTGAATCATTTGAATTCATTTGTCAGGCATTTGGAGGGCTCATCCCACCAAACCCTGCTGATGCAGGCCCCGGCCTGTGGGGGCTGTGTGGTGGGTTCCTGGATTCTGCCCTCTTTTCACCCAGGTGGAGCCCCTGGTCGTTCTGGGAAGTCTCTGTGTCTGGGAGTAGACAGGCAAAGGGGGAGATTCGTCATGGGTGTGGTGGGGGAGATGTGATTGTTCTTCACTGAAACCACACACATTCTCTCATCCCTGTGCTTTGTTTCAGGATCTCCCAGCAGGCTACTTTCTGGCACCAGCTGCACTCTGGTTCCTAGTTGCTGTACTGCTTCTCTTGGCCCTCCTGGGACTCTCTGGCCTCATCTCTGTGGCCAGAGGAAGCGACAGGCAGTAGCTGCACCCCTCAGCTCTCTGTATCCCACAATGCCTGTTCTCCTCGAGGGTCAACCCTCCTCCCGCCTCCTGGGGGGAACTCTTTTTTATTTGTCTTATGTAATAGCAAATATTAAATGTCTGGAAAAAGATGATTGGCATCATCATTACTTATTTTGAGGTGTGGGGTGATTGAATGACTGGAATGATAGCACAGCGGGTAGGGCATTTGCCTTGCATGTGGCCGACCCGGGTTCAATTTCTCTGTCCCTCTCGGAGAGCCTGGCAAGCTACCGAGAGTATCCCACCCACACAGTGGAGCCTGGCAAGCTACCCATGGCGTATTCGATATGCCAAAAACAACAACAACAAGTCTCACAATGGAGATGTTACTGATGCCCGCTTGAGTAAATCAATGAACAACAGATGACAGTGCTACAGTGCAGTGCTACAGGGGCATTTGAACTACACCTGGTTGTGCTCCAGACCACTCCAGGCTCTGTGCTCCATGATCTGTCCTGGTGGTATCTGGGGACCATGTGGGGTGCTCACAATGAAACCCTGGTTGGCTGAATGCAAGGCAAGCCTCATACCCCTATCACTCCATCTAGGGAGGAACTCTCATTTTATGGGAAGCAGCGAGGCCCGTACACTCCTAGTCAAGGGCTCACTGTTTCCTGGGTCTCATGCTCCAAATCCTATTCTTCTGCCTAGGTCAAGGATTCATTCCTGCCCTGAGCTTCCCAAACCTGCTGTCTGTCAGGCAAGGAGCCTCTTCAGGCCAAAGACCTAACTGTCCTTAGTGTGGAAGAAAAGCCTAATACTTTTACCCGAAGCCACACAATGACACTTAGATTTTGCTCAAGCACTTTACTCCCTACTGTACCGCCAACATGAGCCCTGAAGGAATAGCCTTGGGGTAAAAAGCAGAGCAACAGAAAGGACCCTGTAAAAGGTACAGCCCTAGTAGAGGCTACACCCTAGGCCACAAAAGAACCTCAATACACACATGTTTTAGTTTGCATTGTTGGCACAGAGTACCCTTGACTGGGTAGTTTATAAACAACAGACGTTTGTTCTCATAACTCTGGAGGTTGGGAATTCCAAGATCAAAGTCCCAGCAGGTGTGGTGGGTGGTAAGGACTCATTTCCCACTTCGGTTTGTCATGATTGTCTTCTTGCTATTCCCTCACTGGGTGAGAGGGGAAGAGAGCTTTCTGAGGTCTCTCTTTTTTTTTTTTTAATTGATCATGAAGTTTTATTAAGGTTGAATTTAAAAATTATTTATGAGCATCATAGAAATAACAAGTAAAATGAGATATTTAAACATGATTTTTAATATGTTTTTAACATGAGTTTTCTTCTTTCTCTGTTTCAACAGCATTCTATTTTTTTTTTAATTTATTTATTTTTAATTAGTGAATCACCGTGAGGGTACAGTTACAGATTTATACACTTTTGTGCTTATGCTTCCCTCATACAAAGTTCGGGACCCCATCCCTTCACCAGTGCCCATTCTCCACCACCAGTAAACCCAGCATCCCTCCCACCCTCCCCAATCCCATCTCCCCCCACCCCACCCTGCCACTGTGGCAGGGCATCCCCTTCTGTTCTCTCTCTCTAATTAGCTGTTGAGGTTTGCAATAAAGGTGTTGAGTGGCCACTGTGCTCAGTCTCTAGCCCTCATTCAGCCCGAAACTCCCTTCTCCCGCATGGCCTTCAACTACATTATAGTTGGTGATCCCTTCTCTGAGTTGCCCTTTCCCCAGAATGTGAGGTCAGTCTCCAAGCCATGGAGTCAACTTTCTGAGGTCTCTTTTATGAGGACGCTAATCCTCGTCACGTGGGTATGGACATCAGGACCATATCACTTCCACCATGTCCTTACAGTGCCATTTTGTGGGTTAGAATTTCAACCTGAATTTGGAGGCTGAAGACATGAAAGACACACTCAGTCTTTAGCAACACGTTATTAAGGAAACTGGCAATTCTACCTATTTTTGTCCTTGTGTCAATATAATGGAACTTAGAATTCTAAGATTTTGCCTCTAACCAGAGAACATTATCTCCAAGAAATCTTAAGACTGTGAATGTAATAGGATGTAATATGTGATCAAGAAATGCAAAAGAAAAGAAAAAATATGTCCTGAATTATCTGGGAAGAGTGATGAATAGAATGGAAATATCAAAGGGATTATGTATGAATAGGGGCAATATAGTTTTTCAAGTTATAACATCATGTACTTCTATTTCGTATATGCTGTTTTAAATGTAAAATTTTAGAAAAGTCAATATGGGTGACAGAAAACAACACCATGTTAAAACTATAAAAGAAAACAGTTGTAATGGAGAATGGTGAAGTAGATGTACCTAATTGTATTGGTCTCTTTTAACTTTCATTTTCAAGGTTATCACCCTTCAGTGAAGATAAACACTACTAAAAGCTTGTCAACTCTTTTTGAGACAAGAAAAAGGATTCGCTTCTTTGCCTGTCTCAAGGAGATAGATGTGGACATCAGTGTCCTTCTACAAAGCAGTCGATGAGACTAAGCAAGATGAAGTGGCAGCGTGTTGATGGAATGTATTCAGAAGTGACAAGCAGACTTGCACACAGAGAGGTTTTCTTCATTATTCTGTAAACAAGAGTTTAGAGAGCCCCTATAATAAGAAAAATGGGAGGGGGAATTGCCATGCCAGTTAGAATTTAGGGATGCATTGTGCCTTATAGAGAGACAATAAATGCCTGAGGACAAAACATTTTTTGCATGAAGGGCAAGGAATTTCCTTTTGGGGACCTCAGTGATAGTACAGAGGGTAGAATGTCTGCCTTGCACACTGCTGACCTGGGCTTGATCCTTGGTATCCCATATGGTCCCTAGATCATCGCCAGGAATAATTCCTGAGTGCAGAACCAGCAGTAGCCCCTGAGCATCACTGGGTAGCACTGTAGCATTATCATTCCGTTGTTCATCCATTTGCTCAAGCGGGCACCAGAGACGTCTCCATTGTGAGACTTGTCGTTACTGTTTTTGGCATATCGAATACACCATGGGTAGCTTGCCAGGCTCTGCTGTGTGGGCGGGATACGCTCGGTAGCTTACCGGGCTCTCCAAGAGGGATGAAGGAATCGAATCTGCATCGGCTGCATGCAAGGCAAACACCCTACCCGCTGTGTTATTGCTCCAGGGCATCATTGGGTGTGATCCAAAAATTAAAAAAAAAAAAGAAAAAAGGAAAAAAACCTTTCTTTTAAAAACATTTTAAGCATTAATTTACTACTTTCAATGAAAAAAATTGCTTTAGACTATTTTTTCAAAGTTAGAACCAGAATTCTTTTTTAAAAAAATTGTACAACTCCTTTGGCAAAGAGTGTGCTAGGTAGTTATTTCAACACTAGAGATGGTTAAAAGCTGTGAAGGTTTTAAAATATATTGTCCAAATGCTTTTTTTTTTCTTTTTTGGAAGGGGCCACACCCAGTGATTATATGGGGTTAATCCTGGCTCTACCCTTAGGAATTACACCTGACTATTGCTCAGGGAACACTAGGAGATGCCAAGGATCAAACCCAGGATGGCCAAGTGCAAGGCAAACACCCCACCCATTTTGCCAACAAAATGGAAACAAGTTCCATGCAACTGCAGGTTTAAGAAAACAGAAAACTGAAGCCCAGACCGTAATTTACTGTGAGTAACAGGGCAGGACTAAAATCAGCACTTTTTACTCTCAGACTTGAAAGTTTCGTTCTATATGAAATTTCAGGGGATATGTGCATAAAGATTGGTAAAATTGGGGGCGGGGGGGGTAAGCAAGAGAGGGAAAAAGAAAGAGGTTAAGAGAAACAGGTCTGGTTAGTCTTCTCCTAGTGGCCGCCATTTTTCCTTCTGTTATGGCTCCCCCTGCTGGGTGATACTTAGATGGGGCAGGCTCTCCTGAGTGCCCAGGGTGTTCTGAATGGAGGGTACCCCTACCCTTCTCTTGCTCATTTGAATCATCCAATAGTAAGATTTTTTTCTTTTAAGGTAAGTTATTATCATTTTTTTTTGACAGAACCTGGCATGAAGCACAAGACTGACTTACATTACCCTGACTTGCTCCACCTGTTCCAAGGCCTCTAGTATCAGCATATTGAACAATTAGAATGCAGAGTTGGTGACTCCTTAGACCTTGAGTAGTCTTTATTAATTCTAATGGCATAAAAGAAAGCAAGGAGCTTTAACTGTACATCGCCAACCCCACCTTCTGGAGGTAATATCGGTCTCTAGAGAAATCAAAATCTTTTGCAAAAATCTGTTTTTTTTTTTTTTTTTTCTGGCTAACAGTAGGTGCAGAAGTAAGTTAGGGAGAAGTTCCTTGCTAGTCTCTGCTTTTCTTCATTTCTGCTATTCATGTTCCATATTACCCTGGACAAGGCCCTGAATTTTCAGAAATGTAGTTTCCTCAGTTGTGCCAGGAAGATAAAGCATGCCTGTCTAAAATGTCTGTTTTGAATTTAAAAAAGAGAGAATGCATTAAGCCACCTCACATTGTAGGACCCAAAAAGCACTTTTGAGGGATGTGGGGGGGGCACACCTGGTTCTGTGCTCAGGGATCACTCCTACTCAGGAAACCACATGGTGCCAGGTATTTGAACCAGAGTCTTCTGCATGCAAATCTCTCTGCTGTTCATTTAAATAGTACTACAGTTGAATACTAAAGCACTGTCTGTAGTGAACATTACTATGTTATCCATGTGGAAAATTGTGTGTTATTCACTGGCCCCACTGAGGCATGTGACACTAAACACCTCCCTTAAGATGATGTGTGTCTTCCTTATAAGCTTTTGTATTGCAGTGGTGTCATCTTCATTGATTTGAATCGATGTCCACCAGCTGTCCATGTGCATTTCATCAGTCTTTTCGATTTCATTCCTTTCAGGAAGTTTTTCTAGCAAAGAGAATTTATCAGGGGAGAGAAAGTCATTCTTGGGGAAACTTACCTAAAATTCAAGATTGAACAACCCCTTTCATAGGGACTGGGAGAACTGTCATGCTTTCATTGATACAGTGATTTGCAATCACTGGTTCACAGACTGCTGTCTGTCTACAGCTAAAGAAAAGTTGAAAACCACTACCACTTTTTATTTTGGCCATACCCTGTGGTGCTCAGGGATTACTCCTGGCTCTGTTCTCAGGGATTACCCATGGCAGAGGTCTGGGTGTTGGGGATAGAACCTAGGTCAGTTGAATGCAAGGTAAGTACCCTGCCTGCTGTACTATCACTCCAACCTTCAGTTTAACACTTTGATTACAACCGACAGTTTATAGACTGCTATGCAGAATAGGTGTAGAAACATTGAAGAATTTTGATTTAGAACACGTTTGATACAGCCGTGCTAGACAATCTGACCAAGATGAGAGATGATGACAACAGATCTGTTGTTGAGAGTAGATACTGTCTTTTGGAAGCTACACAATATGCTTCAACATGTAAAGGTCATCTTGTCCAGTTTAAACAGCATGGTCCTTGTGATCCAAAACAATGATTACATATTCTGGCTACAGTCCTGCTTCTTGATCTTCTTCACCATGGAATGTTATCTTATGGCCATCTTTCATGCTTTTGTCAATATTAACTTCCAGAATCTTCTTGAGCATTCTTTCATTGCTGCTTTCACATTCATCTACAGGGCTCATCTGTTCCCCTCTCACCATTTAAAAAACAAAGTTATTGTTACTATTATTTTAAATAATTTTTCTTTTGCTTTTTGGGTCTTACCTGGAGTTGCACACGGGTTACTCTTGGTTCATGCACTCAGGAATTACTCGTGGCGGTGCTCAGGGGACCACATGGGATGCTGGGAACGGAACCCTGGTTGGGCGTGTGCAAGGCAAATGCCCTACTCGCTGTGCTATTGCTCCAGCCCCAAACAAAAGTTATTATACACCTAAATGTGAAAAGTAAAACTTTAAATTTGTAGAAAAAGTATATTCACTAACTTGAGTCAGTAAAAGATTTCTTGCATGTACCTAAAACACTATTGCATAAAGATGCCTTATTCAACCAATATGAAACCTGAGTACAGGACGGAACAGTGCTGCCGTATGGAGCTCTCGGGCCAGCTAAAGTAGGCCTTGGGTGCCCTAAATCCTACATGGAAGCCCCACACAACCCCCCAAATTTCTAAATCTGTAGTATGCTCTGCTGGAGTGATAGCACAGCAGGTAGGGCATTTGCCTATGCGGCCGACCTGGGTTCAATTCCTCTACCCCTCTCGGAGAGCCTGGCTAGCTACCGAGAGTTATCTCGCTTACACAGCAGAGCCTGGAAAGCTTTGATATGCCAAAAACAGTAACAAGTGTCACAATGGAGACCTTACTGGTGCCCACTTGAGCAAATCGATGAGCAATGGGATGACAGTGACTGTGACAGTACTCAATAACACTAAGGTTTTTTTATGCTTCAAGACATAATAGAGCGACCAGGGGATAGCTCAGTGAGTAAAATTACTTGCCTTGCAAGAATGACCCTGAGTCAACCCTAGTACTTGTCATATATGACAGTGGTCCTGCTCTCTAGGACACTTGCATGGAGACTTGGGGAGATCTAGGTGATCTCTCCAACACAACCAGATACAAAACTCTCTTGTGTGCAGTCAGATGAAAGAATATTTGAGGATCTTGGGAAGTCGAAAGGTAAGACTAGGGTGGACATTCCTTGGACTTAGTTGCCTCACCACTATCCCAACACTTGGTAATGAAAATTTTCTTTTTCAGCAGTTTTCTATTTTGGGGTAAGGGGTATACAAATCTAGTTGGGCTAATCTGATGCCTTATTCAACCAATACGAAACCTGAGTACAGTATGGAACAGACTGAAATTGGTTTAAGCCAATTCAAAAGAGGATGCCCTGTGATTGTGAGGTTTCTTTTTTTCATATTTTTTTTATTTTAAAATTTTTTTTTAAATTTTTATTGAATCACCATGTGGAAAGTTACAAAGTTCTCAGGTTTATGTCTCAGTTATACAATATTCAAACACCCATCCCTTCACCATTGCCCATATTCCACCACCAAAACCCCTAGAATACCCCCGCCCCCGCCCCCCACCTCCAACTGTATAACTGATGAATTTCACTTCATTTTCTCTTTACCTTGATTACGTTCCATATTTCAACACAAAACTCACTATTATTGTTGGAGTTTCCCCCCAAGAAAAACAGCCCTACTACCAAGGAAGCATTTGATAAGTAGTTTTCCATTAAAAGATTGTATGTTTTCAGTTTTTAGAAAAGGTCGAGCAGCGGCTGCACGGTTCAGAGTTGTCCCAGTCCCGCATCCTGGAGCCGTGTTAGTTGCTGCTTATTGTCGCCAGGGCTCCATCTGGAGAAGGTGTACCAGCTGTACCTCCTCCGTCTGGATCCCCGGTGTTGCTGGCCCGGTCCCAGGTCTGGAGCATTCTCCAGCCGCGCTGCTTACCAGAAAGCCCGGCTTCTTCTCTGTTGAATGTGGCA
The DNA here is from genome assembly GCF_027595985.1 of Sorex araneus. NCBI lineage: Eukaryota > Metazoa > Chordata > Mammalia > Eulipotyphla > Soricidae > Sorex > Sorex araneus. Next base: position 228,317,227 of record NC_073313.1, on the reverse strand, counting down.
AGATGGCGCCCGATTGTGAGGTTTTTTTGGCTGTTCATCATTCCCATCAATTATGTGAACTGTTGCAAACATTTCTGATAATTATTTTTGCATAAGCAAAATAGATTTAGGAAACTAACAACAAATGTTATTAAAATACATTAATGATTTTCATGATACATCTATGAATAAATTATATACTGATGAATTGTATGTTGGAAAATCTATTTTGGATTTCAATTCTTTACCACATTAATGTCTGTCATTCACATACAAACATGAGAATGTGTCTCCATGTGAGAATCTACAATTTATAGATCAGGGAATGAATTGGAAGATGGGAAAATAATGAGAATATCAGTTTCCTGTGCAACCCTTCAGATGCTTTATATTGGGCCCTAGAAAACTGATTTAGAAAGAATAGTTTAAAAAAATACAATTTACAGTACTCTGGAGACAGAAAAATATAATTTTTTAAAAGAAGTTTGAAGTTTGCTTTAAACAGAAGGTCAACTTTAATGAAAGAGTAACTGTGAAATAAATGTGATTTAAAAGTGCTCTTTGTTGATCCGATAACTATGTTAATCATTTCTCTTTGATGACAAAAAGAATGGGCCAGTTCAATTCTTTTAAATAATAAGGCAGTCATAAGTTCTCTCCGGTAAAATTAAACTTGGTTCAGCTACATACTAATTGTCAGATTCCTGGAATGTGTTTCATTCCTTGTGAAAGTATGTCAGACTCTCTGTCTACCTCTTACATCTATATAATGCTGGTCTCATAGAAACTATTAGGAAGAATTCCTGCTTTTCAACTTTGTGGGACAACTTGAGAAAGAAGGGTAGTAAGTATTCTTGGAAGATTTGGAAGAACTCACAAGTGAACCCATCTGACCTAGACTTTTGTTTTTGAGAAGATTGTTGAATACTGTTTGGTTTCCATACTAGTAATTGGTGCATTTAGATTCATTATTTTCCTGATTCAGGAAAAATTTAAAAAAATTGTAGGATTCTAAAAAATTTATCCAATTCTAGCTTTTCCAGTTTATGGCATAAAGTTAGCAACTTCTTATGAGATTTAGTTTTCCCGAGATATCTGTAACTTCACCTTTCATTTTTGACTACATTTATTTGAGTTTTCTCTCTTTTTTGCTCTCTTGAGTTTAGTTAAAACTTGAGTTTAGTTCAAACTGCCTGTCTTGTTTCTTCTTTTATGGGGGAAATTGGAACCGTTGCTCATGGGCTAATCCTGGCTCTCTGCTCAGGAGTGACCACCGGCGGCTCTCAGGCCTCTGTGGGGTGCTGGGAACAAAACAGAGTGTGTGGCATGCAAGTAAGTTCCTTAACCCATGTACTATTTCTTCAATCCTAGTCTTGTTTACTCTTTTGAAAAGCTGTATTTTGGTTTCAATGATATTTTATATATGTATATTTATACATATATTGATTTCTGCTCTAAATTTTACTTCCTTCTATTTACTTTGGGTTGCATTTGCTGTTAGTTTTCTGGTTTCTTAAGTTAGTTTCTTGAGGTTAGATTATTTGAGCCCTTTCTTGTTTTCTGCCGGAAGCTTGTATGACTATGAACTTTGCTCTCAGTACAGCTTTTGCCATCACTAAATAAAAAAAATTACAGACCAGTATCCCTGGTGAACAGGTTTAAATAATGATATATATACATATACATGTACGTATACATGTGTATGTTCATGTATATGTATATGTGTGTGTTTAAGATACTTTTATTTCAATGTTTACCTTTTGCTCAAGATCAAAAGTGAACATAAAGTAAAACTGTCTGACCATTTCTAAATGTGAAAATAATTTTGAACTTAGTTTATGCTGTTACAATTTGTAACCCTTATTTCTCTATGGCAGGGATTGGAGTCATTAATTTTTTTTCTTAACATTTGAAAGAGGAAGTTGAAGCTGGGTCCCTGGAAGAGAGGACAGACTGGTAAAAGGCTGTTACTGATGTCAATGATAACATCTTTAACCTCTTTTTCACTTTTTTTTGCTTCTATTTTTGGGCCACATCTGGGCCACTCAGACTCCTGGTTTAATGGTTGGTGATCACTTGCTGTGGAGCTCAAGGAACCATAAGTAGTGTTGGGATCAAACTGGGTTGGCGATGAGCAAGGGAATTATCACCCTACCCATTCTACTATCTCTTTGACTTTAATATCATTCCTACTTATGAAGTCATTTATATTCTGGAATTTCATGAGCAATAGATTTTTATTTGAACTGCAAGAACCAGAAGAAGCAGAATTGATTTTCTTTTCTTTTGGGTCAGACTCGGCGATGCACAGGGGTTACTCCTGGCTCATGCACTCAGGAATTACTCCTGGCAGTGCTCAGGGGACCATATGGGATGTGGGAATCGACCCCAGGTCCTCTGAGTGCAAGGCAAATGCCCTACCACTGTGCTATTGTTGCAGCCCAAGAGAAACAGAGTTGAAATGTTAATTTCATTTAAACCACTATCATTTTTGGCTACCGATAGTTTGAAAATATTTGGTGTATGATTATTTGAAGATACTTAAAAACATCTGAATAGTCTAAGTAGAAATATGCAGATGCCATTATAAATAACTTAACTCTTTTGAGGTGGGTGGCTTTTGTTCACACTCAAAGGTTCTCAGGGGACAATAATGCCGTGCTGGGAACGGAACCAGGAGTCAGCCGCAGTGTAAGGTAAGTGCCTTAATCCCTGCACTATCTCTCTAGTCCATTACTTTTCTTCTCTAGATTAGCATACTCTAATTATAAAATGAACCTGAAACATGCAGAATTTCTTATTGCAATAAAAAAGTGAAGAATAATTTGGATATGTGTTTTGTGATGAGGTTCACTAGCTGAATTCTGCCATCAATCATAAGCCAAGAAATAAATTTTTATGAAGAATATTGTAGCTAAAACACTGACTCCAAATCAAATTCTCTCAAATATTCCCTCTGTAGCCAGCTGTCATCCTCACTAACAAGTACAATACAATGCCCTACTTTTACTTTGTTCTTGCAACTATATCACAGAGACTGGCCAAGACTTGAGGAGAAAATAGAGTCTGGCTTGTACAAAATAGATGAAAGTTCTGCCTTCTTTCCTTCCCTTCCTCACCCTACCAGTCCTCTCGAGCAATGTTTCTCAACATTCTTTTTGACTGTGGACCCCTTCTGACCTTGCAGTGCACACCCCCTCTTATTGTTTGTCCCCTATTCTTACTGCCATGGCCTCTCATTGACATGATTTTCCCCTGTTTCTCCTCTTCCCTTGGTGGAAAATCCTGGAGGCCGTCAAGGGACTCTAAAGTCCACTCTGGCTGAAAAACGCTGTGCTACCACATCTCTTACATCATTTTGCTAATGAAGTTTGGTACAAGGATATTTAACCTTCATGTCCCACTGTACTTCATTAGTCCTTATTACCATCCTGTCTCATTCAGCAGGTCATTTGGAAGTTTCAGCTCCTACTTAAGAGGAATGAGTGAGACTCTCCCGGCAAGCAGCATTTCTCTGAAGAATTTGAATGAATCCACTCACATATATATATAGTTATTATTAACTGTGACCACTGAAGCTGATTTGTCTTCTCTCTTTTGGTTTTTGGATCAACCTTGGTAGGTGCTCAGGGCCTATTCCTAGCTTGCTACTTGGAGGTGGCTCTCCAGGGGTGTTCAGGGGGACATGAAATGTCAGGGATGAAACCCAGGGCTCCTGCTTGCAAAATCTACACTTCAGCCCTTTCCTTGAGCCTTGATCAGTTCTTTTTGTACTAGGCACAGTACCTACCATTTTATTGTGAGAATAGAAATTGTGACTTAGAGTATATTATAAATAAATTTATGTGCATATAGCATGCATTTGGTCATTCAGATGGAAAAAAACCAGTTTCTCATATAGATATGGTCTTGGTCACAGGTCCCAAAATCTTAATATTTCCTAAGTGTGGGGAGTGATAAAGCGACTCCTTGTTGTGTTAATAAAACTAATTCTAGGGAAGTGCCCAAGGACAAGGAGGTACCAAGGAGGCCTTACTCACTGGCCTCCAGGTAGGAGGGAGGGTCTAGAGATTGAGTTTAATTGCTAATTATCGATGAATTGATGAGTCATTCCTATGTAAAAAATGAAAACATAGAAACCCAAGAAAAGGGAATTTTGGAGACTTTTCAAACAAGTGGAGGTTTGGAAAGGATGGTGCTCCTAAAGAAGGTGTGGGAGCTCCACACCTTTGCACCATCCATTACCTTACTCATCTCAGCCGTCTGACTCTGTGTGAGTTGCATCTTCTTAAAATAAACTGTATTCCAGTGAGTAAATAGGTTTCCTGAGCTCTGTGAGCTACTCTAATTAATCAAATCTGAGGAGGGTGGCCTGGGAGTGAGAGCTAGTCAGAAGTACTGGTAACCTCAGTGAGTGTCACCTGAAGTCTAAGGAGCAGGTGGTGGGACCTGTAGCTGGTTGGTCACAGGCACAGGTCTTGCCTTGGAATTGCAACTGATGCCTCACAGGGAGGAAGGTTTGAAGAGACGGAGTCCTTAACTTGGGGAAAGTTATGCTATTTCTGGGTTAATGGTGTTGGAACTGGGCTGGGCTGCACTGAATTCTCTTGCTCTCCTCGTATCTGAGAATTGCTTGTTGGTGTGGGGAACCCTTTCCACTCACACTGCAATTCCATTCAGGGTGCATACAGAGCGGATAATCTCAACTCCACATGTGTATATGTTTTTGTGTTTTTTTTTTCTTTTTGGGTCACAGGTAGCAATGCACAGGGGTCACTTCTGGCTCATGCACTCAGGAATCACCCCTGGAAGTGCTCAGGGGACCATATGGGATGCTGGGATTTGAACCCGGGTCGGCCGTGTGCAAGGCAAACACCCTACCCGCTGTGCTATCACTCCAGCCCCCACATGTGTATATGTTTAAGAGAAATAAAATCCACATTTAGAGCTGGATACCTGTCTCTGATGATCATAATCACCATAATTATTTTCTTTTATAAAAAGAACAAATATTTATTATGGAAGACCTCAAGTGCATGCTTTCATACATGCTTATGCATAGATAACATTAGAGGGTTGTTTTCTATTGTTTGATGTAAGAATGCTTAGATTTACATAACAAATGAGATCATTTATCATGGTCCCTTTCACCTTTCTAATGACATAAAAATGGTATTACTTTCTGATTTTTTATTTAAGTTTTTTTTTTTGGGGTACTCCTGGTGTGATGCTAGCCAGGACTATGCAGTGTTAAGATGGCACCAGGACTCTTGCCTGAAAAGCAAGAGTCCAATCCTTTGAACCTTGTCTCTAGCCCCCACTCTCTGATTTTAAATAAGAAATCAGAAATCCAGGACTATTTCAAAGAAGGCTTTTGTCTAATTTTGTCAGACTCAGATACTTTAATCTTTTTTAGTAACTTGAGGTTTCATAAGGGGAAAATATAAGTGTGTAATTTTCTTTATGTTATTAAAAGACATTCGAGAAGCTGATATCATAAAATAGGTCAAGAGATATAGGGAGGACAAGGAGTAAATGGAAAAAACACTTCAGGGAAAAAAAAGAGGTTGGCAAGAACTTACATGCTCTTTCAGTGTATACTGTGATATCAAAGATGATTACATTTCTCTAATAGGGATCAGAGGTTCCTCTGAGTTCAGTGCAGTGCAATTTATTCTGATGAGTAAGAAAGAATAAAGCATCAAAATTGCTTTCATCCAATCACTTGGGAGAGCAAACCATATTTTCAAATTTCCTCTTTCTTGGTGGGACATTATATATTTGATTTAACATTATAACTTGAGAATTTTAGTTGTCTGTATCATTTTCCTCTTTTGACATCTGGCCTCTCCTCACAACTTATTTGATCTAATTCTTTTACATCCTACTTTTCCGTATTTATGTGTTAATTTAATTTCTGGCACACAATGAGGTTTGTGTGAAGCAGCTCTATGTCAGTGTTTTGCTTTCATTAGATTCTGTGTTCAGTACTTAGATACATTTGGGGTTCTAAGGTCCTAGCATCAGAAAGCAGCTTGTAGATGTCTGGATTTGAAGAGACAAAAGCTTATCTCTTGGCAAAACTCTCTCTCCATTTTTTAATGTTTTAAGAGTCCATTTGCTTATTAGACCTGCGCATGCTAGAAATCAGCAAGCACTTTAATGGTTTTTTTTTTTTCTTAAGAAATGTTTTCTCAAATAAATGGTGGGGACAGAGAGATAGTAAAGGAGGTGCTTGTCAGCATGTGGCGAGTCCTGATTTGATCCCAAGTGTTGCATATAGTCCCTCAGTACCACCAGGACAGATCTCTGAGAGTAGCCAGGACTAAGCTCTGAATGTTACTACTGGGTGCTGAGAGTTCCCCCCCAAAAGTTTTTTTTTTAAGATTCTAAACACCTTCAAAGAGTAAATAACAATATTTTTAAAAAGTCTTAATTGAGAAATTGAGATTTCCAATACTGTTAATGGTAGTTTCATGCATGCATCATTTCAACTCCACACCCACCACCAAGGCACCCACTTCTCTCCACCAAGATTCATTTGTCCCTCCTAATCCACATTTCTACTCCACTCAAGCTAAATTCTGTGGAATAGCTCCAATTCCATTGTCTTTGGTCATCTAAATTTTTTTAACAAATTTATTTATAAAAATAAGTTTTCAATTTTTAAAATTTATTTTATTAGTTTATTTTTAATTAGAGAGTCAACGTGAGGGTACAGTTACAGATTTATACATTTTTGTGCTCATGTTTCCCCCATACAAAGTTCGATAACCCATCCCTTCACCAGTGCCCATTCTCCACCACCAGTAAACCCAACATCCCTCCCACCCTCCCCAGTCCCGTCTCCCCCCACCCCACACTGCCACTATGGCAGGGTCTTCCCTTTTGTTCTCTCTCTCTGATTAGGTGTTGTGGTTTGCAATAAAGGTGTTGAGTGGCCATTGTGTTCAGTCTCTAGTTTATATTCGGCCCGCATCACCCTTCCCCCACATGACCTCCAATCACATTTTACTTGGTGGTCCCTTCCCTGAGTTACCCAGAATGAGAGACCAGCCTCCAAGCCATGGAGACAACCTCCTGGTACTTATTTCTACTATTCTTGGGCATTAGTCTTATAGTCTATTATTCTATATTCCACAGATGAGTGCAATCTTTCTATGTCTGTCTCTCTCTTTCTGACTCATTTCACTTAGCATGATACTTTCCATGCTGATCCACTTATATGCAAACGTCATGACCTCATTTTTTCTAACAGCTGCATAGTATTCCATTGTATAGATATACCAGAGTTTCTTCAACCAGTCATCTGTTCTAGGGCACTCGGGTTTTTTCCAGATTCTGGCTATTGTAAACAGTGCTGCGATTAACATATAAGTTCAGATGTCAATTTTTGACCCTCCACTTCATTGCCTTACTTGAATGAACAAACGTATTTTGGTCTTAACCTTATTATTATTTGTTTTTTAACTTATGTGCAGTGATGCTCAAGTGTTATTCCTGGCTCTGTATTTGGGATTACTCCTGGTAGTGCTTGGAGTGGGGCTGGAGCAATAGCACAAAGGTAGGGTGTTTGCCTTGCACGTGGCCAACCCGAGTTCGATTCCTCCATCCTTCTCAGAGCCGAGTATTCCGTCCGAATGGCAGAACTACCTGTGGCATATTCGATATGCCAAAAACAGTAACAGCAAGTCTCACAATGGAGACATTACTGGTGCCTGCTCAAGCAAGTCGATGAACAAAGGGGTTGACAGTGACAGTGCTGCTACAGTGCTTGGAGCATCATATAAGATGCAAGGGATTGAACCTGGTTTGGTCACATGCAAGTCAAGCATGCAACCTGCTGTTCTATCTTTCAGCCTCTTAGTCTTTTAATTATCATTATCATCATTATTATTATTATTGTGATATTTATTGCTTACAAGAGTTAAAAATAATCCCATTACTGTTAGAGATTTTTATCAAATAAATCCTTTGGGTTACCTAAACACAAAATACAATGAACATTTTTAGATATACCAAGAAGAAATATTTTAAATCCTCTATCTTCTCCTATCCCAACCCATTTACCCTTACTAGTGTCTCACATTTTATCTTTTAAATTTGATTCGTTATATTAAAGTGAAGGCACTTTAATATCATAAGGAACTGGGTTTTGATATTGGGGTACAAGGCTAAGAACAATAGCACTCTGGTCACTGATGCTGTTGTTGCCATAGAGATGGTGGAAGGTTGCTGGATGCGTAGCTGGGTCTGCTACTGGTTAGTTTTAGAAACCTGGACTCACTCCATTTCTTGGCCCTTCATGATCACGTGTGAAATAACTCCCTTCTGGTTTACTTAACAGGAAAATGTGGTGGTTTTAACATAGTATATGTGTGCCTGAAGATTTGCAACCTCCCAACAGCTAAGCAGAATTAGAGGACAAGCATGACCAAAAAGAAAAAGAAATGTGGTCAATGCAGTATTTATTCAGGTGATCATTAAGGTGGATCTTAAATGATCACACTCAGAATTCTGACAGTGGTGGAGGGAAGTAGACACTCTGGTGAAGAGTATTGGGTTACAATGTTTTATGTGCAAAACCCTATCCTTAAAAGTATTGTAAATCATGGTAAGTAAAAAAAAATTGAATCAGGTCAGTTACAATAACCCATATTTATAATTTATATCTCATTTTTCTATATATAATTCAGGTAAAGTTAACTTTTGTTAGTTTCAGAATGTCACTCTTTGGTAGATGGTGACTCATGAGTGTAAACCCCGATCCTGGGGGTTCTGGTGAAAGGGGAGGAAGCCATTTTTTCCTGGCTTTGTTTTCTTCTCCAAGCTATTCTACTATAGGGGAACTAAGACAGGATGGCTGCAAGAACACGTTACATCCTTTCCTGTAACAGTTTATCTTTGTTCAGACCAGAGTCTTTAGTAGAAGAGAATTATTATTTATGGAAAGCAGTAATATTTTAGAGACAGGCTTTCAAGGTCAAACAGGTAAGTGAACAAAGCAAAATGGAGAGGTTGTCCTAATAGTTCCAGACAAAGAAGATTCATTTCAACATGATCAAGCAGCAAATGTGTTAGTTCTTTTTCTTGTTTAAGAAAGCCACAAAGCATCGATAAATGAAAGAATGCTACTACACAGCCAGGAGCACCAAACAAAGCTGTCTCTGTACAGCTGGCAGAATAATGAACCTCAAAGAGCCCACATCTTAATTCCTAGAACCTGGGAATGTGCTATGTGATGTGGCAAAAGGCCATTGCCAATGTCATTCGGTGAGGGGGGTGGTCCTAGATAATAATGGGCAAAGGTGGACCTAATCTAATTACATAAAACATTTAACCGGAAAAAAAAAAGAAATTTCTCCAGCTGGAGACAAAAAAATAAGAGATTATAAAGTAGAGAATTTGACGTGTCATTTTCCAACTCCAAGAGCCAGAAGCCTTTAAGAGTTGAGGGCAGTTTTAGCTGACAGTAAACATAGGACCTACAAGCTCAAGTAACTGAATTCTACTAATAACCTCAACTTTACCGTAAAGAAGTCTTCCCAGAGTGTCTGGCTACAAGTCCAGCTGGCTGACACCTTGACTTTGCCCTTGTGAAAGTAGGAGCAGAGAAACCAGCTGAGCAACTTTGTCTTCTGACCTACAGAGACAAAGAGGTAAGTTATGTATGTCATTTTATGTCACCAAGTTTTTTTGTAACTCATTATTGTGGCAATAGAAAAGCAATATCCTTTGTGAGAGGTGGCAGGACAAAGCAAATCTGCCACTGCTGTTTCAAATAGCCACACAGCCACTCTTAGGAGTTCTCACTTGGCCTTCATATTTGAATCATTGTTTCTTATAGCATATGAACATGTCACACAGAACTCAAAATCAGTAGGCTTCATAGTTTCAACATTGCATGGAACACCAAGCACTGTTGGTTGGGTGTGACCCTGGTGGACCCCCATCACCAATAGAACCTTCATACCCATACCACTCTAGAGCATTATTGTGAGTGCTCCCTAGTTCCTAAGCATCACTGTAGCACTTTAGCACTGTTGTCCCGTTGTTCATCAATTTGCTTGAGTTGGCACCAGTAATGTCTCCATTGTGAGACTTGTTGTTACTGTTTTTGGCATATCGAATATGCCATGGATAGCTTGCCAGGCTCTGCCGTGTGGGCGGGATACTGTCGGTAGCTTGCCGGGCTCTCCGAGAGGGACGGAGGAATTGAACCCGGGTTGGCTGCAAGCAAGGCAAATGCCCTACTCTCTGTGTTATCGCTTTAGCCCAAGCATCACTATAAAGTAAATAACCATCACCGCAAGATACACAAAAGTGTGATTTAAAATTTAGGAAGCTCTGAAAACAGTTGAAATTTTTTCTGTTCTATGTTTCTCATTGTGGTATTTACCGCTCTTAATTTAATAAAAACCTAATTTCTCATTTTGTAACTGGGCATTGCTGGGCATTGCTCTCAGCATGAAGTGCAGCATGATATTTCTGATCGCACCAATGCAGAGGTTTTTCTTTATTACCTATAGTGCTTAGGATCACAATCCTTTTTTGGGAAAAGTCTTAGAATTATCTTGGGCCTTGGAAAACAGAGAGGTTACTTTTACATCGAGTAGTTTGAATGGATATATGCTCAGGAAGTTGAAGATGATCATATTCTAGTCATAAGACTGCAAGTAATGAGCTCTTCCAAACATGCAATGTGAACTCCCTTCAAATGGTCTCCTCCAGTCCTTGAACTGACATTCAAGCACTGGCCATCCCATCCCATCTCTTTCTTTCTAGCTCTTTCCAAGTCCTGCCCGAGGTTCTGTCCTATCATTTTGACCCCTTCCACTAAAAAAAATAATAATTCTTTAAAAAAATTTAAATTTTATTGAATCACTGTGAGACAGTTAGTTACAAGCTTTCATGTTTGGGTTACAATCTCACAATGATCAAACATCCATCCCTCCACCAGTGCACATTCTCCACCACCAATATCCCTTGTACACCCCCTCTTTCCCACCCTCCCTCTGCCTCCATGGCAGACAATATTCCCTATACTCTCTACTTTTGAGCATTATGGTTTGACACTGAGAGGTCATCATGTTTTGTCCATAATTTACTTCCAGCACACATCTCCCATCCCGACTGATTCCTCCAGCCGTTAGTGATTCCTTCTCTATTCCATCTGCCTTCTCCCCTCTGCTCATGAAGCAGTCTTCCAGCTATGGGGCAATCCTCCTGGCCCTTGTCTCTGTCTCTACTGTTCTTGGGTGTCAGCTTCATGTGATGTTATTCTATACTCCACAAATGAGTGCAGTCCTTCTATGTCTGTCCCTCTCTTTCTGATTCATTTCACTTAGCATGATACTCTCCAAGTCTATCCATTTATAAACAAATTTCATGACTTCTTCCCTCCTAACAGCTGCATAGTATTCCTTTGCATAGATGTACCAAAGTTTCCTTAACTAGTCATCTGTTCTAGAGTACTTGGGTTGTTTCCAGATTTTGGCTATTGTAAACAGTGCTGCAATGAACATATAGTGACCAAAATACAGAAAGAGCCCACAGAATGGGAAGGAATATTAACCCAATACCCATCTGATAAAGGATTAATATCCAGGATATACAAGACACTAGTAGAATTATACAAGAAGAAAACCTCCAACCCCATCAAAAAATGGGGAGAAGAAGTGAACAGAAGTTTCCTCAAAAAAGAAATACAAATGGCCAAAAGACACATGAAAATGCTCCACATTGCTGGTCATCAGGGAGATGCAAATAAAAACAATGAGATACCATCTCACACCACAGAGACTGGCACACATTCAATAATAATTCTTTTATTATCAAGAAATTCAAGTCTTCCTTCCTGAAGCCTTTCCTTTGGTTTCTTTGAAACTATTCAGAAATCAATAAATAAACATTGTTTATCTCTCTTCTCAAGGCAATGTGGATGGCTCTGCTGACTTGAGGAAAGAGTATGACTTGGAGGGAAGAGAAACCTAACTATTGTTATTTCATTTATGCCTCAGGGTTCTCCAGAGAAAAAGGTACGCACATACATATTTCTTATAAGGAAAAGGCTGATGCAGTTATGTTGGTGGACAATTCCCCAAACTGCAGTAGTCTGGCAAGTTAGAGATCTGGGGGAGTCAATGGCACAATTTCCATTCCAAGGCAGTCGCAGGACTGCCAGCAATCATCTTCACTCCCAAATGGAAGCAATTACTCTCTCTCCCTTTACTTCCCCAGAAAATATCTGATAATGTCTGAAAACACTTTTGGTTGTTATATGCAAGCTGGATGGGGTGGAAAGAGTTACTATTGGCATCTGGTAGGTAGGGCTGTTAAATATTAACAGGAACACTGTTAAATATTCTATGATGCATAGGCCAGTCTCCTACCACAAACAATCATTTGATCCAAATGTTGATAGAGCTAAGGTCACAATGTCTTGTGCTAGAGACAAGGTAACCAAGCCCAGTTACAATAAAATTGTAGTGGAATGGAACATGGAAAGGTTAGCAGGCAAGCTAATAAAATAGTACTCAAATTTCAAAAGCAAATGAATGAATGTATATCCTTCTGTGTTTTCTGATTTACAAAATGTTGGAAAATGACATAAACTTGAGAAAAGTATTATAAGAGACTAAACTATACTTGGGGGAAAAGAATATTGAGCTCAGTGTCATATAAATATAGGCAAATACATTAAGTATTTTATAGAACCTCTCCATGTAATTGGCCCATAGAGTATCGGTAATATTTGAAGTTCTGTGTATGCATGGTAAAGGTGACATTGCTGTGAGTACAGCACGTCAATGAGGAGGGTGGACTTTGGCTAGGAAACCTGAGAGTGGGCTTGTGAGATAGTCAGGGTACTTGTTTTGCATACGGGTGACTGCAGTTCAATCCCTGGCACTGCCAAGAGTGATCCTGAGCATAGTCAGGAGTAAGATCTGAGTGCTGCTGGATGTGGTCTTTGCTCCCCTCCCCCACCCCAAAGAAACCGAAGAGAATAATAAGATGTAAAAGGATGACTACAATATGACTTCCCACATACCATAAAGTCATAGATGACTATTTTGTTAGTTCATAATATATTCTGACAGTCTGTTTAACCATATGTGTGTAGTCTTCTGAATATGATTTAAATGTTAAACCCTCATTATGAAACTCTAATTCAAAAAACAGTTTTAAGTAAGTCTATTGAGAATTAATGTGAATGCTGATCATGAAGTCACTCTCGTTAAGAAAATGCCCATTACTTTAGATTTTGGACCAGGTGTAAGCCTCTCTAAATTAATATCAAGTAGTCTTAAATTAAAAATAAGTGGTCAAAAATTCAAAAATAGGGGCTGGAGCGATAGCACAGCGGGTAGGGCGTTTGCCTTGCATGCGGCCGACCCGGGTTCTAATCCCAGCATCCCATATGGTCCCCTGAGCAATGCCAGGGGTAGTTCCTGAGTGAAGAGCCAGGAGTAACCCCTGTGCATCGCCAGGTGTGACCCAAAAACCAAAAAAAAAAAAATTCAAAAATAATCTATCCTAGTAACGAGTTATTTGGGAATATCTAAAACTTTTAAATTCCTTTAATAAGAAATTTTGAGATAATTTTAACAACTACATATTTCTATACATATTATTAAGAGCCTCTAAATTTCTAGAACTAATTTTGTTGGCTCTTGTTTCAATAGGCTTTCTTTGCACTTACTGAGTAATTGGGGTCAACTTATTTGGTAAGGGTGCTATGATTGTAACCACACATTATTTTTTGTTTAATCTAATCAAACTTCTGCAAGAATCAATTTTATTTTACTGACTAAATCCAACAGAAAAATGAATATATCAAAGCAAGTGTGAAATTCTAGTTGGTGTTCACAGAGAATGAAGTTAATAATAACCTCTTAGAATGTCTGTCATGCAGATCAATATATTCCTTTACCAATTTTAGTTTATACTGTAATAGGGTTGGATAATTCATTCATTACTCATCCATTTACCATCCACTGAAACTTTTAATTGTGCTCAGTTAATGAATTTTGAACAGGAATAATAAAACAACTAAGAAACTGTCCATAATCTAGTGGGAGGGAGTGACATTATAAAGTACAATGGAATTTTCATTTTGATGTTTTTTTTTTTGGTGGCAACTGGCTGTGCTCAGGGGTTACTCCTGGCTATGTGCTTAGGCATTACTTCTGGTGGTTTTCAGGGGACTCTGTGTACAGTGCTGAAGATCAGACCTAGGTTGGCTACATGCAAGGTAAGCACCTTACCTGCTGTATGACATCTCCAACCCAGGCATTCTGCATTCAATAAAGTAGAATTATTCAGGGAAGAGAGCTGGAGGAGATGTATCTGGACAAATAGCCTAGGACAAGAAAAGTATAACAATTATCCCACTAATAACATTGGATTTATTTTAAGATATTATGCTTGTTTAATTTGGGTGGTAGCAAAGTCAAAATGGCAAGCAATCTTAAATATACATCTAACATTTTTTAAATACATTTGTTCTTTAAAATACTTATTTTTGGAGCTGGGAGATAGCTCAGTGGTAGCATACTTGGTTTACACGTGTGTGGTCCTGGGTTTGATCTCAGTCACAGAAACTCCCTAACTATTTAAAACCTTTCTTTTTAAGTATAAAATTATTTTAAGTGTCTAAGAGAATTTGTGGAATAGAACCAAAAGAGAAATATTAAAAATAATTTGAGGGAATTTGGCAAAAAACAAGTAAATTGGAGTTTATACTGAGATTTAAAAAAACTGGAAATATAGCAGATTTGGAGAGAAAATGAATATTTTTGGACATGATAAATGTGACATAGCAAGTAGATATCTAGGTGGAAATTGGAATAAGTAGCTGGGAATTTATTCAGAGAGGCAGATACCTACCTTCACAGCTGCCTTTATGTTGACTCACTCACTGGCCCTACTCTATGGATTTCCAACTAAATCTTCCAGAAGATGCATGCCGAGCAGGTAAAACACAGGGAAACATCAGTTCCCTTGGCTGAAACCTCCAGGGTCTCCTCAGGAGCCAGCAGGTTGAGTACGTGCCCTGCCAAAGCCCAGTCAGCTACACCCACACTCCACCACTGTAGCCATGCCAATGGCTATACCTCACCGTTTCATAAATATTCTCTGTAGTGATGCCAAATTGCAAGTAATTTCAGGTACACTGATGCCTAGGCTAGAACTCTAGGGTCTTGGAGTTCAGTGGGCAGCACCGCCACCCCCATCCCCACATACTTCCAAAGCCCTGGAAGCTATATTTACCTCTCAAAGCTGCCACCATGTCAACTCTTTGGTGTAGAGCAAAGATCCTAAATGCTGTCACATGACACCTCCTAGTTCTCAGTAGCAAAATTCCATTAGGAACACAGCAAATTACGTGAGAAGGTAACACAGAAGCCAACTAAACTCAACAAACAAAAACAACACAGAAGGCTCAACTAGCACAAACAGCTTAATAGATTCTTAGACAAGGACTTAACAGCCCTGTGATCAGATATAACAATTTTCACATAAAAGCTGATTTCATATGCTTATTGATTTAAATATGAAAACATGGTTACCTAATCAATTTCAACTCTAGAATTGTATCAAGAGTTGTGGCTTTTATCTACATGAAAATAATTTTTAAAAAATCCTGAGGAGCGATCTTTATTGAAATTTACTCAGGGAATCTTAAGTATAGAGGTGCTATTTAAAGGTCATAATACTGGAAAGATCTCTACTGAGCAAACACAGACAACAAAGAGAAGAGTGCTACACAAAGAAGATGGAGAAGGAGGGACTGAAAATTTGGGAAGAAACTCTCAAGAGGGGGTTGTATGCAGGACTCCAATTGAGACAGTTGCATGAGGGAGCAGTTAGGGACTGTGTCAAAGGCTCCTGATGTGTTTAATGACGAGAAAATTTGGGATTAAACAGCCTTTGTGCCTCAAAATGTAGCTAAGAGCAGCTTTGCTTGTAAGGTTTGGAATAAAAGCCTGACTAAGAGGTTCAGAAATGTATGGCAGGTGATGACAGAAAAAATATATACAATCAACTATTTTAAGATATTTTCCTGAAAATGGAGCAGAAAATTGGGGCAGGAGCATGAAGGAAGTTATCGAAAAGGATGCATAGTAGAGCTTTTTTCTTTCTTTATAATGGAGAAACTTCTACAAGTTTATGTGATGCAAAAGCGGTAAGGGGCATTTTTCTCGAGAGAAAGCCCTGATAAGGTGTGCATAAGATTTGATGCACAGAGATTGGTCTTAACCAGGAATACAGATAGCTCATTTACCCTGTGGAACATGAGCAGAGTAGAGGTATAAAGTGGCTGGCAGCTTAGGATGGAAACATCATTTAGCATATGTAAGCACGGTATATGTAGCAGAATCTTGCTCTTGCAATTTGGCTAAATGTAATTGTGTATTTTCCCTAAAATTCTAAAATGTTCTGAATTTGATTGTACCCTAAAATCTCCCGGAGAGCTTTGAAAATATACAAATTACTATGGTCCACTCCTATAGTTAATTTTTGAGAACTAAAAATACTAACATTAAAGAAAAAAGGTTTTCATTTTTTTTTCTTTTTGGGTCACACCCAGCAATGCACAGAGGTCACTCCTGGCTCTGCACTCAGGAATCACTCCTGGCCATGTTCAGGGGACCATATGGGATACTGGGAATCAAACCCGGGTTGGCCGCATGCAAGGCAAATGCCCTACCCACTGTGTTATCACTCCAGCCCCAAAGAAAAAAGGTTTTCAACATCATTGATAACCACTCAGCTAGATGAAATAACAATTTATGTATAGTGAGTGTCTCAAAATTGGTTTACTCTGTGATGGTGATATCAATGCTGGACTCTTAACTCTGGGAAGACAAAATTATATTCTTGCAAGGTGAATTATTTTTCTTTTAATTCTTGTTTATTAAACTTTGGGGGGATGGGAGGCTATGCCTGGCTGTGCTTAGGGGCTACCCTGGCTCGTGTTTGGAGGGTTGCTCCACAATGCTTAGGGAAGCATGTGGTGCCAGAAATCGAACCCACGATCTCACACATGCATGGCAGGTGCTTTTCCATCTGGGAATCACATTCCAGGTCCCTGTTTAGACAGTGAAAAAAAATTTTCTCCGCCTCTTTTTTTCCCTTTGATATTACTATTCCTTTTCTTTGACTGTCTATCTGTCTGTCTGTCTGTCTGTCTCTCTCTCTCTCTGTCGCTCTCTCTCTCTCTCTCTCTCTCTCTCACACACACACACACACACACACACACACACATACAACACACTCCTACTTGTCACTCTTCTTCATTTAGTTGCTCTCCAAAAGTCACTTATGAGGTTGTGGTGCTTGCACCTTCAAGAAATGCAGTTAGGATTGTTCTTTTAATTTTGGTACTCACTGATGTGCTGGCTAGAGGTATTCATGCACATTCTGGTGATTGTACTCACTGGGGGTTGCTTACAGGAAGGAAAAAACCATATTTTTTTCCCCACTGCTGAGAGTCAAACCTAGGTCTAATGCATGCAAGGTATGCACTTTACCATTGACTCATATTTTTTGCCCTGCAGGGTGAATTCCTAAGGAAATGAATACTAAGACAAAGATATAGGATATTTACTGTGGAAGGAAAGGAAAAGAAGCAGGTTTGTGCTGAGGTGCAAGTAGCTACAGAGCAACTCCATGTGATATCTCCAAACACCACAGAGACTGGAAGGAAAAATGTCAGTGCTGTCATGCATCATATGGAATGACCTAGCTGGCTAAGATCAGTTGTCAGATGTGTCTCTCTGGAAAAGGTGTGATGCAGGGTTGCATTGCAGTTGAGGCTGAGGTGAGATGTTGGTTGCTGTTAACTGTTGTTAGTGAAGTGGAACAAAATAGGCAGGGAATGTTTCCAGCCGTTTTGTTTTGTTCTTTTGCTATTGCACTAAGAGAAAACTGAGTTGTTTTTCAGGATGTGAAACTGGGTACATGAAGATGACCTTTGGCACGAGGAAAATCCAAATTTACCAATCTGCCAATACTAAAGACTAGAAATCTATTTTGTATAAATCTATTCTGAAGAGAGAGTTCCCACAAGATCCATCAAATTCACTTACAAGGACTGTTTAACATTTAACATCTTTATTTTTTGGAAAAGTGATATAATGTCCTTCTCTTGAAAGTTAAAGACATTTTGTCACTAGTTATATACAATATAAGCATCTACTTCTCAGCAAACTGCTATGTTATAAAAATATTCACTAAAATGTACCTAAAATTATTTTCCACCCTCCATTATTTTTGGCAACCTTCTGGCAATGATATTTCGACACTGCTCAAAAAGTAATAAAAAAAAACCTGTTGCCACTTATATCCTCATAGTTATGTGAATTTCACTTCTCAAAATATTGTGACACTCATACTCAGGAAAGAAAATGACTGGGTGTCATATCTGCCATGTGCAGCCACAGCAGTCTCTCATTCAGTGGGATTTTGCTTGAGCTGTTGGTAGTTAAATTCATAGCTGATTTTGTTTATGCAATGACTTCTCACCTGTTAATGAATGATATTGGGAAACTTCTGTTGTAGCTGAGGGTACAAAAATTTAAACTTATATACAAATAGAAACTTGGCTATATCATGTAAAGGATTATATATATTTTAAAGCTGAAACTCCAGTAATAGACCCCCTTTTGTTGGAAGTATTTGTTTATGGAAGCTTGAGAAATCAATTGTGAGTAAATAGGATCCAAGAATTTTTTTTTCTATATACCATATAGTGCATTATGATATTTTGATATTATTATACAATATATACTTTATTGTTATATAGGATCCAAGAATTTTTTAAAAGAGCATGAGAGATAGCATCAGGGATAAAAATTCTTGCCTTGCCTTGCCTGCAGCTAACCTAAGTTCTATCCTCAGCATCCTGTTTCGTTCTCTGAGCCCTGCCAGAATTGATCCCTGAGCACTGAGACTGCTGACTTTGATCCAGACTCACCCTCCAATGTACAATTCAGAGCAGTTTTTTCCTTTTTAATTCTCTTTCTTCTTTTTATAAACCATTTTGGTTTTTGAGCCACACCTGGCGATGCTCAGGGTTTACTCCTGGCTTTGTTCTCAGAGATCAGTCCTGGTGGGACTTGGTGGACCATGTAGGATGCTGCAGATTGAACCCAGATTGGTCACATGCAAGGCAAATGCCCTACCCACTGTACCATTTGCTCCAGTCCTTTAAGAGTCAGGATTTACAATACTGTTAATTGCATCATATATATATTTTGCACACCCATCATCAGAATGCCTGCTTTCTTCCACCAGTTTCCTAGGCCTTCTGCCTCACTCCTGCCCCCCAACCACCACTACCCCTCTGTAAGCTCAGTTCTATAGACAACATCTCTTGTCCTGATGAACTTGGCCATTTGTTGTTCCTTTACAATGTTTCTTTATATATATATATATTCTTTATATCTTTATACATATTAGAGAGATACTAAAAAATACATATTGTGGAGTGGTAGTGACACCTATACACGTATAAATGATTAAAGCTAAACTAAAATTCCACAAACTTGTAAATCAATGCTAAGTTAAATTTTTTTTTTCAAAAACTGTGTCTTTCCCTTTTGGTATGCATATCAGTTTTAAAAATTTATGGTGTGAAATACATTTTAAAATAAACCTGAAGTAGATCAGTCCTGTCACTGTCATTGTCATCCCTCTGCTCATTGATTTGCTCGAGTGGGGACCAGTAACATTTCTATTGTGAGACTTGTTGTTACTGTTTTTGGCATATTGAATACACTCTGCTGTGCAGGCGAAATTCTCTTGGTAGCTTGCCAGGCTCTCTGAGAGGGACAGAGGATTCGAACCCGGGTCAGCAGCATGCAAGGCAAATGCCGTACCTGCTGTGCTATTGCTCCAGCCCAGATCAGTCCTACAAATTACAATTTAGTAAGAGTGACTAAAGAATAATTAAAATTTAAGTACAAACATGAACAGGCCTATAAACGTAAAAGAAGTGTGATTAATCCCAAAAAGGGAATGTAGGCTCTATGTTAGAAAATGTATATTATAGGTAATGCTTAAGTATCTGCATTAACAAATAAAAGATTATACTAAGAATCTCTGTGACTGTCACTGTCATCGATTTGCTCGAGCGGGCACCAGTAACGTTTCCATGTGAGACTTGTTGTTACTGTTTTTGGCATATAGGATATGCCATGGGTAGCTTGCCAGGCTCTGCTGTGCAGGCGACATACTCTCGGTAGCTTGCCAGGTTCTCCAAGAGGGGCGGAGGAATTGAACATGGGTCGGCTGCGTGAAAGGCGAATGCCCTACTACTGTGCTATCGCTCCAGCCCGAAATAATCCTATTATGAACCATTTTGTAAATCATGGTGTCTTAGTAAAAAGGGGGGAGAGAGAGAGAGGGAGAGGGAGGAAGGGATAGAAGGAGAGGAAGAGGAAGGGAGAGAGAGAGGGAGAAGGGAAAAGGGAGAGAGAGGACCCTGGATGTCAGATGGGAGGTTAATGTCATATACGGTTCGAGGGTGGGGTAGGGTGGAGATTTGAAGAGCAAACAGGTTCAGGAAACATGGAGGCAGCTTGTCAAGATATTTTAGAGCAGGTTTAAGTTGACAGAAAAACTAAGAATTCCTGTAGTCCTATGACCTCCTCTGTTATCAAAATCCCCCAGCAAATTGGACATTTGCTACAGTCTTACAGTGCAACATTATCCTTCCAAGCCTTCCTTTACATTAGCACTCACTCTTCACTCTAAGTTCACTATAGTATATTGTATGAATTTTCGACAGAAAATTTTTTTAAACAGGTGAGCAAATTTGTTTTTAGTATGATTATTTTGATGTCACATTGGCTGAATTGTAAAATGTGGTTACTATTTTAAAGTTATAGGTAGCTATTTGAAATTTCTTAATATTAAAAAAATTAAAGAGCAAGTTATTTGGTTCTTAAGCTTGATGGCTGCATGTGGCTATTGTATTGGATAACAACCAGACACATTTTTATGGTTGCAGAAATTTCTACTGGATAACACTAGTAAAGAGGATAGATTGGATATAGGAAAGTTGGTAGCATAAACAAAGCAGGATTTATTATGCACCAAAGTACTCACTGCGAAAGGGAGGAAAAATTTATGGAGTTTTTTAGTTTAATACCTTTAGCAGCTTCCCTTTTTATCATAGTCTGTAAGTAGGAAGACAAGAA
Source organism: Sorex araneus (assembly GCF_027595985.1). Classification (NCBI taxonomy): domain Eukaryota; kingdom Metazoa; phylum Chordata; class Mammalia; order Eulipotyphla; family Soricidae; genus Sorex; species Sorex araneus. Next base: position 228,296,039 of record NC_073313.1, on the reverse strand, counting down.
AGTAATTGACTAAAAATAATTGTAGTTTAGAAGACAATTTATTATAACCACAGAGGTTTTTAGAAATGACCTTCAGGGGCCAGGGCAATAATACAGAGGGTGGTGAGCTCGCCTTGCACACAACTGACCTGGGTTCCATTCCTGGCATCCCATATGGTCCCCCAAGTCCATCAAGATTGATTCCTGAGTGCAGAGACAGGAGTAAGCCCTGACCACACATGCTTCCATTCCCCCCACCCCCTGACCAAATTGACCTTCAAAATTTTCCTGTGTATGCCTGTATTTGATTTAGTCTACTTTAATTGGCTCTTCAGTTTGTCTGAATACCTGTAGGATCTATAAACATATGGCCTCCTGAGATGTAGTATTTCCAGGTGGAAACTATTCTCAAAGGAATGAAATATGGGCTCTCCAGGTGGAACCTATTCTCAAAAAGACCAAAACAGTCTCTTGAAAAGCTCAGAGTAAAGGAAAGAACAAAACCAGAGAATCAGAGGACATCTGCATCAGCTTTGTTCTGGCATCATCTCTGAGAACACAGGCAGTCTTTCCCTGTTTTATCTTCACCTTTAAACAGATAATTAAAGTAAAAAAAAAACACATTTACAAGGAGCCACAGGATAAAATTATATGGATTAATGTGTTATGAAAAATTTAAAGTGTTGTACATGGAAGAAGTTTTTATTATTACAGAGCCCTGGGGAAATGTGGTACCACAATAAAAGTCCAAGAAAGTGATATTATGTAGGGAAGCCCGTAGGGAGCTTATAGTTATTGTTTCAGCAGAATCAGTTTACAAAAAAACCTGTTAAAGAATAAGACATATAAAGCTATATGAGATTAACAGAAGATATATAAATAAAGATGAATATGTTCCTGGATCAGAAATTTTAAAAAGGCATCCTCTTAAATATACTTGCTATTGGCTCAGGTAAGAACTTGAAAATTCAGGTCTATAAAGCAGTATAAAAAGCCTTAATGCAGGTAGACTTGGAGAACTAAACTACTGCTGTAAAAAAAGAATCCTAAAGTTTGTATTTAGAATGACTTTACAGAAACTGAATGAGAATATAAAATGTCCTAAGATTCAACAAGAAAAAATTGTCAAGTTTAACATCTGGTCAGTTTCCATAAAGAAAAAAAACCTCAAAAAAGCTCATTTTCCACAGGTAAAGAAAATGACTACATTGACAGAATCTGACATTTAATGAAATAAAAAATGGATGACTATCTATAGTCACACAGGAAAATTAAAAAACAAATGTCTACAAATACTGAATTTTTCTCTGTTTTGGTGAGATGGAGAGAAGAAAGCTTGTGCTGGTTTTAAGTTGGGCCTAAAATCTAACAATAAACTGTATATAAAATAACTGCTTATTCTTAGAATTTGCTTAGTTTATTTCTTTGGTACTTAAACTAGTTCTAATTTATCAAGCATTCAATATTACACATTTATTTCATGCGTAGTAGGTGTAGAGCTGGATAGAAGAAGAGATTATTTCCAATAAATGCTTAAAGTATTTTTTTTTATAAAAATAAGGATGCTCCTTTGCCCATTTTCTTTCAAAAATTAGGATGGTACTCTCAGTCACTGTTCCTGGCTAAGAATTTTCTTTTGTATAATAGGATAGTTGGATTAGATGTGCCCTCAACTATTACTACATTGTTATTTCTACTTAATAGTAGGGACTGATTAAATGTTTTGCTAGCTTGTTGGTTGGGCCACACCCAGAAATGGTCTGGAGTTGTACCTGTCTATGCACTCAGGGATCACTCCTGTCAGTGTTTAGGGGACTGTGGGATGCCAGGGATGAAACCAGGATCTGCCACTTGTCTTGCCGCTGTACTATTACTCTGGTTCGTGCTTACTATCTTATTAGGGATGTTTACATATTGTAATCACATTAATTTTCACAAAGTTATCTAAGAAGTTATTATTCTTATAACATTTTATGAGGGGGAGAGAGAGAGAGCGAGAGCGAGAGAGAGACAAATCTACTGTCACACTGTCACAGATCTTGAAGGAGAAAAAGAAGTAGGATTTGACTAAGATACCTGTGACCATCGAAGGTTCTTTTCTCAACCTGTTAGTAACAAGTGGACCACAGGTGGAGAGAGTAGCTCTAAGGTATGTCTTGTATGTCATAAAGGGACAAAATAAAGTGAAATAAAGAAAATTCTATATTTCAGCAATGATGTGACTATATTAGCTAAGCTTATCTAAAAATCATCCGATTACTTTGAGTGACAATTAAATCATCATTATTAAACATATTTTACAGTTTTTAATATTAGATCAAGCCCTGGGATGTTGTGGGGTCATTCCCTGACATGCTCTAGGAACGATGTGGGCCTGGGGACTGAACCTGGGCCTCCTGCATGCAAAGTGCTCTCACCAGCCAGCTGAGCTTTGTCCCTAGCCAAAAAGATTTTCTACTTTCAAGCACTTTACTAGTTAACTGAAGTCATTAAAAATAATACAGAAAAATCTCATATACCCTCTACCCAGTTTCTGGTCATAGTAACTAATTGTTCATGTTCATGAGTAACAATATCACAGGTAGGGCATTGAAATTGTTAAACTCATAAATTATACACAAATCTCATCAATCTTACATGTATTCATTGGTGGGCATTGGGAGAGAGGGGGCACTAAGCAGTGCTCAGGAGGTCAGGGGTCATTCACAGAAATTCTTAGCCAACTGGGACAAAGAGTTTAATGGAATAGTCAGAGGATATGGTGTTACTTGAACCCTGTGGAGCCAGGGACAAGTCAAGCTACCCTGACAGCACTCAAGGAGGTTAACGGTGCCACACTCAGTGAAGCCTTGGAGTTTCTTCTAGGGCTACACACAGTGATGCTTGGGGTACCATGCTGGAGACTGAATCAGGGTTGGGCACATGTGAGATACGCACTTTAACTCCTGTAATATCTCCCCTGTCCTTTCATGCACTCATTGGTGTTGGTATATAAGGATGTGTGTGTACATGTGCACATATGTGTATATATTTGTCCTGTGCAATTTAATTACCTGGGCACATTCATATGATTAAAACTATAGTCAGTGAACAGACCAATTCCATTGAGGATTTGAGGATGTCTTATACTTCTTTTTTTTGGGGGGGTGGGGAGAGGAATTAATTCCATGTATTATTAATTTATTCACACTTTTATTGAAATATCCTGATTTCTCAATTATAATATTGTTACTAATAATAGTAGGGATGTGTTGAGAAAGGAAAACTCATTCACTGTTGGTGGGAATATTGTCTGGTTGGAGCATTATGGAAAGCAATTTGGAGATTTCTCATGCTATCTTTTTATACCCACAGTTTTATCTCTGACCCCTTTCAACCACTAAACTGCAAGCCATTTCTATCATTTTGTCATTAAAGAATATTATGAAATATAATGATATTGTATGTAATCTTTAGAGATAAGTTTTTTGTTATTAATTTTCATAAAATCCTTCTGAATTCCATCAACTCTTTTACACAACTGAGTAATATTCCTAAAATGTGATGTGCCATCTTTTGTTTAGGCATTTATCTATGTAAACACTTCTAGGCTGTTACCAGGTTTTATCTAACATGAATAAAACTGTTATTCATGTATATTTGATATACATGAATTCAATAAAAATTCATGTATATTTTTTGTTTGAATAAGTTTTCTTTTCCCTATGATAAATGCCTAAGGATGTAATTGCTGAGTTCCATGGTAAGTGTATGTTTAGTTCTATAAGAAATTGTCACGTTTAAAAGAATTTTTGCTACAAAAATATTTGCAAAGCAAATATTTAATTTTTAATTTATTTCTTTTGCTTTTTGGGTCACACCTGGTGTTGCACAGGGGTTACTCCTGGCTGTGCACTCAGGAATTACTCTGGGCAGGGCTGAGGGGACCATATGGGATGCTGCAAATTGAACCCAGGATGGCCGCGTGCAAGGCAAATGCCCTAGCCGCTGTGATATCACTCCAGTCCTGCAAATATTTAAGTTTGATTTAATTGAATTCTAATTCATGAGTTTATTTTTTCTTTTTTGATCTGTAGATTATGCTTTGTGCCAAATCTAGCTATTGGTAGAGAAGACTTTCTCCTATATTTCTGTCTAAAAGTTTTATATTTTTATTTTATTTTTCCATTTTTTTAAAAAAGTTTTATATTTTTACATGAAAATTTAAAATTCTTTTGAGTTAGCTGTTTTACAAAGTATAAGGTATAGGGTGAAGGTTACTTTTCTCTGGATACCTAGTTTCTCCAGTATTTATTAAAAATATATTTTGAGGGGCTGGAGTGATAGCACAGCGGGTAGGGTGTTTGCCTTGCACGCAGCCGACCCGGGTTCAAATCCCAGCATCCCATATGGTACCCTGAGCACCGCCAGGAGTAATTCCTGAGTGCATGAGCCAGGAATAACCCCTGTGCATTGCTGGGTGTGACCCAAAAAGCAAAAAAAAAATATATATATATGTATATATATATATAGAATCACTTTTGCAACTTTGATAGAATTCAATCTGACTTATTTGTGTAAATATTTACTTTTTTTATTTCCTTAATCAGTGTTAACCATATTGTCTTTATTACCACTAGCTCGATAATAAACCTTAACATTGGGTGGGGTTATTCATTCTATTTTATTCTCCTTTTACAAAGAATTTTATTAGTATTTAAAAATTCAGTATTCTGAATGCTCTCAGCATCAAATTTAGTATAAGTTTGCCTATATTTAAGGGAAGACAACATGCTGGAGGAATTTGTTTGTAAATATATGTTAAAATCACCACTCAGTATGGGCCTAATGAATATCTTTACCATATGAACTCATTTTGAGTTAATGAAATGGTCAATTCATTTTGATTGATTTTACACGTAGAAGTGAGAAATTAAGGAAACTTTCTAAATCATAATGAAAGCACATTGGTACCAATTTAGTCACCAATAGGTGAGAGTGCCCTTTTCTTTCCTCTCAAATTCTTTGGATTTATTTAATTTTTGTGTCTAGGTGAATTCTTATAAGCACAACTTGGTTTCTGTACAGAAATAGATGTTGTTAATCATGGAAACTATCATTCTACCTGAAAACTACAAATAAATGTTTGAATTGCTGGGTGAAAACAGATTACTTAGCCAAATAATTCATGGACTGTAGCCCGTCAGAGAGAACCAAGAGCACATTAAACCTTCCAGAGCGCCTCAGAATGGGAAAATGTACTGCTAAAAAAGGATTTTTACTATATACCATCTTCTAGATGGTATTGAAACTGAGAAGTGCTTACCTCCGTGTAGCTTTCCCATTTTGTTTTACTGGTTATTATTATGGCCAATTCTATTAGGTGAGTGACCCCACACAGAAAGGGAAAATTGAACTCTTTTGGCTTGCACATTATTCCCCCCCGCTGAAAGTCGTCTGTGTCACAGCAATTTTTCAAAGCTACATTTGGGGGTCATAGGAACTGTGAATACTTATGTATATAGTTGTTACAGCCGTCTATTTTTCTCTGCCTTCAGAAGAGGAACAACTGTGTGGATTATCTTATTTCTTTGCAGCTGTAGTTTAAAAAAGTATATAGTGTCTTATATTTAAAAAAAAAATTTCAGTCAGTGGAAAGAGCAATTTATTCACAAAGATTTTTTTTTTTCTTAGCAGCAGTATTTGTTGCCAATTATTTCTGTTGCAGGTTGGGACAGAAGAAACTGTGCAGGCGATTAAAGCTGAGGCAATTGCTTTAAAGTAGAGATAAAAAGTTTATTGGAGTTTATTATTTTTACAATTTATTCATTCATTCACTCATTTATTTATTACAGGGCTTGCTGGGCTATATACTGCCCAACTCAGGTGTTTCCTGACTTTGTGCTCAGGCGTGACCCCTGGCAGTACCTGGAGGATCTTGTCATGCAGGAATCTAGCTGGGGGAATCCACATGAAAGGCAAGTGCCTTACCTCCTGTACTTATCTCTGCCCCTTTTGGGGGGCTTGAAGTAAATCATACTTGGCACTCTCTTGGTTCTTCAGAAGTTGCATATATGCAGTAAAATAAGCATCACACATAGTGATAAGAGAAACAATGAGTTTATTAACAACATGTATACTGCCTACATACATAGGACAAACCTAGAAAAACAGAGTAGCTCACATATAGGTTCCAAAGGTTGTGTATAAATAGCTTAGCTAAAACAAAGAACATTGGGATAGAAAAAGGTAAATCCACTTTGAAGGTTGGGAAGGCATAGAAAAACAAAAGCAAGCAGATTTAACTTGAGCCCACATTCTTGGAAAGATCAGGAAGTTAGGTCTTCCAGAAAGATACGCTTAAGGTAGATATTTATATGTAAAAATATTTTTTTGGCTTTTTTGGGTCACAGACAGTGATGCTCAGGGTTTTGCTCCTGACTCTGTACTCAGCAATTTCTCCTGGAATTGCTCGGGGCACCATATGGGATGCTGGAGATTGAACCTGGTCAACCTCGTGCAAAGCAAACACCCTACCTGCTGTACTTTTGCTCCAGCCCCTGTGAATATCTTTCAAATAAGTCAGCCTTCAGTCTTTAGAACTCTTCCCTTAAAATTAAACTTTTGCTGAGGACTTGTTTTTTCACTTATTTTTGCTCTATTTTATGTATTGATTTTGCTACTGATTTTAGCTTCTTTATTGAGTCAACAAATGTGAAAACCCTTGTTCTGTGTATTTAAATCTCTCAATATTCTTATATTTACTTTTGTAAATTTATGTCATTCTACAGTGATTTGTTAGTTAGTTTTTTTTTTTGGATGGCATATGATGGAACACTCAATTCAATGCTGAGTTATTTTTTCATTGACAGAAAAAAAAAATCCTCCTTCTTTGGATCTAAGGGCTCTAGCAGTGCCACCAGATCTGTTTCATTCTATATCCTTCTTATATTTCAGTTCTATTGGCCACTGTTCAGTCAGGTTTTCCTTAGTGATAAACTGTCTCACTGTCTGCAGATCAGGGCTTATATTTTAAATTTTTCTCTCCTGCTTACTCCTGTGATCAAGACTTCTGAGTCCAGTAATTGATCTAATGGGGTCACCTGTACATTCATGAAACACTGAGGGCAGGTTTTGAAATGTTCTTCATTAAATAAAAATGTCAAGCAACATAATTTCTGTTCTTAATTTTTTTTAAATGGGGAAAATGATACAGCATTTTGAGAAAACCTTTTGGTAAAAATGTTTAATAAAATTGTAATTACCAATCTGCAATGTACAGGGACAAAACAGTTTTTCTTCTACTCATTTTAGGTTCTGCAAATGAAGGTTCAAAGAGTATATGGACAAAAAGACAAACTACCAAGAGAAAAACAAACAAGAAGTTTATTAATGTGTGCATAGTATATATACATAGTAAGTATCACTCACTGATTAACCAAAGGGTGAGTAGAACTTTGACTAATATACTCTCTTAGGTTAAATTAAGCAAAAAAAAAAAGATTGGGCTTCTGGATTGGGAGCCAAGTTATGAGAAGGCAATAAAGTAAACTATAATAAAAAATTATTTAGTTTAAAAATAGACACAAAATATGCAAAAATATTTATGGACTTGTATTATATACTGTAGAAGTATAAAATCTGCCACCCCCAATATGTCTTTGGCAAAAGATTAATTTAATTGAGGGTTCCTGAAGGCAAATGAAGATTCCATTCATTTACATGAAACTCCATTCATCATTTGGGATTAATAGAGTTATCCTGGAGCCATATCTTTGCATCTGAAAAGACTTCACTTGTAAGAAAAAGAAAGCCTAATCCTTAAAAACGTTTGGGGTATGAAATGTTTGAATAGTCACCCAACTACATTTTTAAGTGTACTAATGTACCAAGAAGGTTTAAGATATTTAACTGAAATAAAATTTTATATTATAGATTAAGTGTTCTGTTAATTACAATCAGGATCTTACAGATAGGGCTTAAGAGAGATAGTTCAGTGGGTAGGACCTATACCTTGCACACAGTTCACCAGGGTCCAATCTTGAACACCACAAATGATCCTTCAAGCCTAGCAGGAGTGATCTCTTAGCTCGAGCCAGGAGTAAGTCCTGAGCACAACCAGGTAGCTTCGAAAAACAAACAAATAAATCTTATGGAAAACACTTCAATGATTACCAAAAGGCTATTAATAGTTAGTTCAATTACTAAGATTAAGCTTAATTCTTGAAATGGCAATAGTAGCAAAAGACAACTTTATAAAATTCTGTGATTTTCTTTTTCAGGAGGTTTTCTTTTTTCATGGTTTTCTTTTTCAGGAGGATTACAAGGGATAAACTGACAGGTGACAGCAGGTTTATAAAGAGGAGGATCAGAATGGTGACAAATGGAAATCTCTTAGCTATATAAAAAGCCCAGTCAGTTAATTCAATTTTTTCATGAAACATGTGGTTTTGAATTTAGTTCACAAAAGACCTGTTTGGGAAACTCAGAGAGTCCCTTTGACTATGAAAATATTAGAGGAATATTTGGTGTTACAAAAGCAAATCATCTCTGATAAGATATGATTTTAACTTTGATTTCTAAACTTTCATTTTATTAAAAATTCCCAATGACTAGTCAACAGTAGACAGTTCTCTACATTCCTCTTTTCAATAAAATATTCTCAAGAAACAAATTGAGATTGAGAACTTGACTTTTTTTTTTATTGGTCCAATAAACAATTAAAACATTCTAGTTTAACAGTGACTCAGCTATGCAATAAGCATTTTTATAGCTTATCCAAAAGTTTACTTCCAGCATAAAAAAAAGATAAAAGGAATGACTCAACATATACTAACAGTTTCCAGGTAAGCACTGGTTTTCCTGGTGTCAGAACTATATCTGTGTCTATCTAAGTATGTGGGTTTTAAACAGTCCCTTAGCAATTGTTTTAGTATACATTTAGGTTTTCCCTTTTTAAACAATGACACAAAAGACAGAGCCTGGAGGCAGGAACGCCTTTCCTTAAATCCCAAAGCTGGAGCAACATGAGGGAAAATGGCAGAAAGTTCCATCCAAATTTTCTACCAATGAAACAAAACAGAAGCACCTTGAGGCAGAAAAACTGAAAACCTCTACCCAAACTTCGAGTTTCAAGTCATATATAAGAAATAGGAGATGGTTCTAAAAACTCTTCCTAATGCTTGTGGTTTACAGCTCTTTAAGTTGTCTGCCTGATGCACCCTCTAGTCAGTAAAAACCAGAGAAACCAGACGCCACAAAAATCCCAACTCACAGCACATAAAATGTCCATGAATAAAGATGACACACAAGAGGAACAGAAAGCTGTCTATAGAGAGACAGAAAGAAAAACCAGGGGCGCAGGGGCAGAGCTGAGTGCATACTTTGTATGTGGGAGACTCGAATTAATCACCAGGCATTGCACACGTTCCCCCAACAGTGCTAGGTGTGGCCTAGCACGCCCCCACCCCCATTCCCAAAGGGGCCAGAGAGATAGTACAGGGGTTAAGGCACACTCTTGTCTTGCATGCAGCCACCCAGGTTCAATCCCCTGTACTGTATATGGTTTCTAAGCATTGTCAGGAGTTGTAAAAAACTAAGGCTCGCTGACGGGCGTGTGCACTCACAGGCTCTCCGGGTGGCTCTGTCTCACCGCCCGAGTTCGGTGCTCTGGAACCGCTGTGTATGGGCTGGATCGGGACAGCTGTTGGCCAAGGACAGGCGAAGGAAGAACGAGGACCAAACTGGTTGCTGATTAGTTGCCGTTTATTCAATCTTCCATCTTTCTCATCTCCCACACTCCTTGCTCCATCCTCTCTCTGCATCCACTGCCACCTTCTCTCTTGTCTCTCTCCTCCCTTTTTCTCTCTCCCCCTTGCCCCTAGGCTATACACAGCCAGGTAGCAAAATCATCATAAGAAAGCCCTTCCTGAGGGCCAGGCATTCCAAAGCCCTTCCTGACTGCCAGCAGGTAAAATACCCCTTAAGGTTTGTCTCCTTTCCTTTGTCCAAGAACTTATTCACGTCTGAATACTAGTTATTTTTGTATGGACATAGCAAGAGATACATTGAGGCTTGTAGGGCAGCTCTCCTGGGAACATCTTGTCACAGATTCAGACCACAACACTCAGGCCAGATTAGTTATTCCTAACCCTAGCAGGGTCCGAATCTAGTTATCACTGTTTGGATCATGACAGCATTTGTCCATGACCAAGCTCTTAACTTATAGTTAAGCATTAGGCACTTTGGGCAGGCCCATCTCTATGCCAGGGTAGCATACAACTCACCGCTTGCCCTGGGTCTGTCTTGTCTCTCGTCGGGACCCTGCTTTTGGGGGTACTAGGAAGTAAGGGCAGCTGAGACTTAGGTCAAGAGAACAGATGCCCAGGAGGAAAATATCATGTAGAGTCAAATGACTCCCAGGTTAAAAAGGCATAGCATTTGCTAAGTCTTCCTGTGTCCATACAAAAAGGACATTGCTCTGAATAAACTATACAAAAGACTCAAGGAGAAGAGAAAAACAATTATTTGCAAGTCAACAGAACAGTAAGAAAGAAGCTATAAATAAACGAAGAGAAGTGGGAGCACTGTAATGGGAGTAACTCAATAAACCTAAACTACCTAATGCTATGTTATCCTACAAGGAGTGATCCCTAAACACCTAAGCACAGAGCCTAGAGTAAGTTCTGAGCTCTACCCAGATGTGGCCCAGACACCAGACAGAAAAATCTTGGCCTCTAGAATGCAAAGCTTGCATTCAGCCTACTAAATCATCTCCCTGATCCCTAATCTCATATATGTGTGTGTGTGTGTGTGTGTGTGTGTGTGTGTGTGTATGTGTGTGTAGGGGGGGTAAGGGTTCCAGGCCACACCCAATTATTTTCAGGGCTCAGGTAAAACTATTTCCATAGCTTGTTGGCTGGTTCAGATGTTCTGATCTTATTTTCTGTAGACATTGTGGGAAGGAGAAAGCTTCCAGACTTTTGAGAGTTTTGCTTGCCAAACTGTCACAAAGTGTAGAGAAAGCATCCTTATTCTTTTCCATTCTTCAAGCTTCAGATTGATGATAGAAAATAAAGTTTTTTAAAAGTTTATTAATGATACATGGGTTTCTCTTACATATAAAAGAGATACAACAATGCTGAGAGCATCGCCCTCATGGCTTCAAAGGTCATTTAAAATGATTTGTTAAAGAATAGGACATTGGAAAAAAGGAGAGGTCAATAAGGAAGGTTTTCAGGGAAAAAGAACAATAAAAGCTAGTTGCACATTTCAGTTCTGATTTCTCATTTGAAATGTGGAGTTCGGGTCTTACACAGTACAATGGAAGCGATGCCCTAACAGAAGGAAGTTTCCATCTAACTTTATTTTTGAAAGGCAACATACATACTGATTTTTTTTCATGAAAGTATCCTTTTGCAAACACATTTTGTATTGGTAGATTTTTGGATCTTTATAATGCCTTGCACTATTCTGGAGAATATAGTAGTACATAAAATTAATTTCTGAAGCCAGAGAGGTGGCTAAGTGTTAGAGTATTCTCTTTGCATGCACAAGGCCCTCAGTTCAGTTTCTGGAGTGGCCCTCATTATAACCTCCCCATACACCATCAGTCCTGACTGCTGGTATTGCCAATGTGGCCCTTAGAAAAATTAATTCCCACCCTAAAGGGAGTCTCTATTGTACTCAGAAAGGTAAACAAATATATGATATAAATCAGACATCATATTAAGTGCTATGATACAAAAATGGAATCAGGGAAATTTATTGAGAGGAACTGGAGTGCTACTTCATGATCATTGAAGGTAACCTCTCGAAGAAGGTGACAGTACAGTAGTGGTCGAAATAAAATCAGGAAGCTAACCTTGTCCCAGCTAGGCGAAGAGAAACTAGGTGGAGAAATCATCAGTGCAGAGGCCTTCAAGTGGGGACATGCTTGGCGTGTTTGAAGAGTTGCAAGGAGGCTATGTGGCAGGACAAGTGTGAGGAGAAGAGAGTCAGGAGGAGAGAGTCAGATCAGAAAAGCAGCCTGCAGTCAAATCCTACAGGTCAGGGGAAGAATTTAGAATTTTTTTTTTTCAAAGTGTGAAGGCAAGCTCTAAAAAACTTTGAGATGGGAAGCAACAAAGATTTACTTTGCATTTTAAAGGATCTCAAGGGCTGCATTATGGAGTCTCTGCCTTAAAGTGAGCAGAGGGATAAGTGGCCCTGAAGCTCTGTGAGGCTTCTTAATGCTTCAGAGACCAGCACACTCGGCACTTCTAGCTCCTAAAAAGTCATTGATTCCTGTCCTGAGCAACTGTGACCACAGCCAGCCAATTCCTGCTCTTACTGTAGAGTAGAAATAACTGTTTCTATCACCCACAGAAGCAGTGGATACCCTTAACTACTGCACACTGAGAGCTCAGGCTGGAGAGATTAAGGAGTTACAGGATTTAAGGTACTTGCCTTGCTTGCACACAGCTGACCCTGGTTCTATCCCAGCACTATCCCAAGTGCTACCAGGAGTAAACCCTGACAGAACCTTTAACCCAAATTACCTACCAATGAAACAAAACAGAAGTACTTTGCGGTAGAAAAGACTGAAAACCTCTACTCTGACTTTGAATTTCAAGTCACATAATAAGAAGTATGAGATGGTTCTGAAAACTCTACCTAATGCTTGTGGAGGTAGTTCCAATCCCCTTCAAAAAAAGTGAAATAAAAATAAGTTGAGGAACATTACATTGTAAAGCAATAATATGAGCAATTAATAGATTAGAATCAGGCAGTGCTACACCAGAGATGGCTAGGTGCATCCCACAGCTGGGAATTTTGGGAGAGACTTTTATAGAGAAGACACTGAAGGAGATTATTTGATTTGCTCTAGTGGAAGCAGTGGTCTTACTTGGGAAAACCTCAATGGCATTTTTTTTTGAGGGGGGTCTCTATACCTGCTGCTCCTGGCTCGTCTCTTGTGCTCAGGGATAACACCTGGTAAAACTCAAGGGATCATGTGGGGTGCAGGGGATCAAACCTGGGTTGGCCACGTGGAGGGCAAATGCCCTGCCAGCTGTACTATAGCTGGTTCCTCAGTGGCTATTTATGATTAACAGTCCTCTTGATTTCTTAATCATGAGGCATCTCAAATTTTTTTTTAATTTATTTATTTTTAATTAGAGAATCACTGTGAGGGTACAGTTACAGATTTATACACGTTTGTGCTTATATTTCCCTCATACAAAGTTCGGGAACCCATCCCTTCACCAGTGCCCATTCTCCACCACCCGTAAACCCAGCGTCCCTCCCCCCCTCCCCAATCCCATCTCCCCCCCACCCCACCCTGCCACTGTGGCAGGGCATTCCCTTCTGTTCTCTCTCTCTATTTAGCTTCTACGGCCCGCAATAAAGGTGTTGAGTGGCCGCTGGAGGCATCTCAAATTTTCACTTTGATTTCCTTATGTAGGCTATCTTAGTCTGGTGGCCTGCTAGTTTAATTAACTTACCATTTTTAAAACAGCACTATGCGTGTTGAAAGGAAAGTAGGATAAATTTTATTATACTATGAGTTATACAAACTGGGCTATTACATACTCACCATTAATAAGATTGTTTCTCTGTGGCCATCAATTCCTACAGATATAAGAATGCTTTGTATCTTAAGAGTCAATTCATAAATCAGATATTGACTATCTTGACACAGAGTTGGGAATATTTTATTAAGGAAGGCCAGTAATAAACTAAAGATTAATGAAATTAAGTTAATATGTGGATAGAAAAAAGTCAATTATTTTTTAAATAGAAAAATAAAAGGACTCAAATCCTTGAAAAAATCAAATTGATGTCTAAAATATTCTTTCCTCTGAACTAAATGAAATAAGTATTTTAAGTAAAGTAAAATGATGGGGAAAAATATTTATTTTAACCTATGATTAAGTATAAAGCTTTGGTTAGGTTTGACTCTTTTGTCAATCAGGTGCTTCAAGGGTGACATCCCCCAACCTGCATCACAGATTTTGTCTTTGACCCCTTCCTGGGTTTCCTGGACCAAGGAAACTGCTCCCACAGCTCTCTCTGTGTGAATGCATGACACCACCCTTTTATCCCTACCAATCTTAAGAATTCTTGGTTCTTATCTATTTCCTCAAATATATCTATCTTAACCTTTCTATACAAACAGATGTATTAGGCACTGAACTGCATGACCAGTGAAGTAACATCCTAAGGACACAGACATCACTAGACTAATAGATTATAAAGAGTAATACTTGCTGAAAAATAACAAATTAGATCAGACCTCAAATAGCTTGCATCTAAAACTTAAATCCTTAGGAACAATGCGAAACAAAAGACTTCACCTGTCTGGCAGACAGGGACAAAAGTCCTAGCAAGTCACTGAACTCAAATAAACCCTCAAACCCAATCAATGAGAAACACAAATCAATGCTCCATATAATACCCATGGAACTAAAGAAATCACTGGAAGGAAAGACTCAACCAACTTAAAGTTGAACCGATCCAGGGTATCAAATAGTCCAGACAAATGGAATCGGAGAAGTTAAAAAATACAACAGTAAGTCACAGCAACATAATTCCACATGAAGAGGACCTATCAGTGACATTGAAGACAAAATATTAGCCATCACCAATGATGAAACTTAAAAGGAAAAGTAAATGAATGGAAGAGAATGTAAGATACTTGATAGATAATAGCAAGAGAAATAATCTTAAAATCATAGGAATACCAAAAGGAGTGGGGAATAGGTAAAGGGGAAGAACAACTGGTCAAATAAATAACAGAACTTACCTGATACCTTGAGAGTCTTCTGCACAGATTCAAGAGGTCCAAAGAGTATCAAATAAAATAGACTCAAGCAAAAGAACACCAAGACACATAGTAATCAAAATGATAAAATCAGAAGACAAAGGGAGACTACTTAAAGCAGCAAAAGAGAAGAAAACCCTCAACTATAAGGAACCCTCAACTATAAGGGAAACCACATAAGAATTGCAACAGACCTTCCATATGACATCCTACGAGCCAGGAAAGAGTGGAATGACATATTCAAAGTATTCACTGAAAAAACTTACAGTTTGCAGTCCACTACCTTGCAAATATATCAATTAGACTGAAGAGAGGGATAAAAATCTTTCAGACAAAGAAGAGCTGGCAGTATTTGCAACAACTAAACCAATTCTGCAAGAATTACTGAAAGGACTCATAAAAACAAATAGACTTAGACTCTTGAAAAAACAACTGGATCTCTCTCTCTTTCTCTCTCTCTCTCTCTCTCTCTCTCTCCCCACACACACACACACACACACACACACACATGGGAAACACAGCTTTTTCTGTCAATAATTTCTCTGAATATTAATGAACTAAACTCCTGTATAAAAAGTCATAGAGTAGCTGGATGGATTAGGAAAGGAGTCATCCATTTGCTGCCTACAGGAAATACTTAAATATCAGATAAATACAGGCTTAGAGTAAAAGGATGGAAAACAACCATATAAAGCATGGAAGAAAAACAAAAATCTGAGATCGCCATACTTATATTAGACCAAATTCCATTCTATATAAAAAAAAGTAATTAGAGACAATGATGGGCACTACTTATTGGTCAAAGGAACAGTAAATCAAGCAATACTGTCATCAACATTTGGGTACCAAATGAAGGCTCAGCAAAGTTCATAAAGCTTCTTCTTACTGACCTAAAGAAAAACATTGATGGAAACACAATAGACATTGGAGACTTTAACGCACCACTGTCCTCTCTAGACAGATCAACTAGTCAGAATATCAGTAAAGAGATAAGAGCCTTAAACAAGGAGCTGAAAGAACTGGTATTGTTGGACATATCTAGGGCCCTACCTCCTGCCCCAAACATAGCAAGATGGCCAGCTACAGAGTCAATACACAAAAATCTGTTACATTCTTATATACAAAGAATGAATCAGAGAATAAAGTGATCAAGGAGCCTATCCCATTTAAAATTGTATCCCAAAACATCAAGTATCTAGGAATCAGCTTAAGAAAAGACATGGGAGATCTATACCCTGATAAAATTAAATGACTTAAGAAAGAGACAGAAGAAGGCCTGAGGAAATGAAAAATATTCCATGTTCATGATTGAAAGAATAAATATAATTAAGATTACTATCATACCTAAGTTATTATGTAGATTCAGTTCAATCCCCTTTCAAATTCAGATGACATTCTTCCAGAACCTAGAAAAGTCAGTGATCAAATTTGTATGGAATCAGAAATAAGCACAAATAGCCAAAGCCATATTGAAAAATAAGAAAGTGGGATGTATTTCATCAACTAATTTGGAACTGTATTATAAAGCTATAGTGATCAAAACTGCATGGTACTGGAATAAGATCTACCCTCTTTTCAATGGAGCAGAGTTGGGTACCCTATAACAAAACTCCATATACATGGGCAGTTATTTTCAATAAGAGAATTGAGAACATGAAGCGGAGCAAATATAGCTTCTTCAACAAATGGTGCTGGGAATACCGAGTAATTAGTGTAAGAAATTAAAATTGGATCCATACCTTACACCTCACACAAAGTCAATCCAAAGTGGATCAAAGACCTTGATATCTGGCCAGAAACTATGAATTATACTCAAAAAATATAGGCAAAACACCCCATGATTTGAACCTTAAAGTCATCTTCAGTGATCTGATACCACTGGCAAATGCAACACCATAAAAAATGAATGGGACTTCTTAAGATCTAACAGTTTTTACACAGCAAAAGAATCATGAGCTAAAACTAAAAGAGCTAATTGAACAGACAAAACATTTGCATTCAACATATCAGATAAAAATTTGAATACAGGATATATAAGGTACTCAGCAAAATCATCAACAATAAAAGTTTAAAAACCCTATTAAAAATGGGGAGAGGAATGAATAGATACTTCTCAAAGGAAGGGAGACAGATGGCCAGTAGGCACATGAAAAAAAATGCTCAATATCACATCATCAGAGAAATTAAAATCAAGATGACAATTAGATACCATCTCATACCAGTGAGAATGGCACATATCAAAAATAGTAGGAACAATCTGTGTTGGCAGATATGTGGTGATAAGTGATAAAGGAACTCACATCCACTTCTAGTGGGAATATTGTCTGTACAATCTCCATGGAAAACAGTATGGAGAGTTCTCAGTAAGTTCTTTAAACTGCCATATGACACAGTAATCCCATGTTTTGGCATCTACCCTCAGGACATAGGCACATTCTCTCAAAAGGACATATGCACACCATTATTCATTGCTGAGCTCAGTATAATAGCTAAGATATGGAATCAACCTAGTGTAAAAGGACAGATGAATGAATTATGAAGATGTGGTATATATACACAATGGAATACTAGGAAGCTGCAGTTGACAAATCATGCAATTTGATGCAATATGGTTGGAACTAGAAGATATCATGTTAAGTGAAGTCAGCCAGAAGAAGAAAGACAAACACAGGATGATATCACTTATCTGTGGATATAAAATATTGGTTGAAGAAATGTAGTAAAAGGAGGATTCTTGGATCATCTTTGATTCTGGCGTTTAGAGAAGATAACAGAGAAAAAGAGAAATCAAGGGGGGGAAGAAGAGAACGAGAAGCAATGAGAGAATAGGTATCATGGCTTCAGTCATGGGTGAATAGTATATGCGTGAATAGTATAGCCAAATATCCAAAACACAGATTCAGCAAAGGAGAAAGCATGTGATCTAAGCTGCAACCACTGAAACTTTGTAAGGTGATTGTGAAGTTGACAGGTAGGGATGGAGTAGGGGCTTGGATTGGGAGGGAATATGGAAACACTGGTGAAGGGAGGTTGATAAGTGGGAAGATTGGTGTTGAAATACTATGTTCCTAAAATGCAACTAACAACACCATTGTAAATCACACTTTAATTGAAAAAATGAAAAAGTTTTTGCTACTTTCTTTTGTACAATCTCTGCTGCCTCCAGCTATGGAGGGGTGTATATAAATTTTCCACTGTATAATGAATGTTAGCAATTCAATTTATTCTCTGAGGTGTTAATAGGTTAAGTGGATGTGCCTCAGTTTTATTCTTGTCATTATATACATGTAATAAGAGGAGTCATAACAATATGTGCTTTGAGCAATCATTTAGTGATAGATCTTTTATTTTTGTTAAGCTACAAGTTAAATATAACACGTTTGTTATCATTTTTTGTCTAAAATATTTCAAAGTCCTTCTCAATACTTTGGTATAGAACTGAATCTAAGCATTACTTAATTCTATAAATTCTCTAAGTTGTATATCACTGTGATATGGTGGGGAAAATCCCCTGTAGGAGACTGGAAAATAGCTTGAAAGGCTTGAGTACCTGTTTGCATGTGGACGGACACCACATGGTTCAATAAGCAGCAGTGTGGGTGAGGGGTGATTCCTTGAGCATCAAAAAATAGGATAAAACTGCAAGGTTTGCTTGGGACCAAATGGCCAGGTGATGAGATAGAGACATATTCCCAGAATCAAAGATCACTCTGACCCCCATGCAGAAGACAGGATTTATCTGCCTGATGAGAGGTCCGTAGGGCCCGCCCAAAGCATACCCCAATAAACTCCTGTTCCTTTGTCTCTTTCCCTCTGTGTAGCCAGGTAAGGTCAGTGACCTTTCAAAAACAAGAACAGAAAATAAATCCAAGTGAGATATAACACTTTTAATCATTTTTTTTGTTTTTACTTAGCCCCATGATTCTTATTTAGATAATACCAAATATAAGTGCATATATCTCTATCTATTTAAAGCCTCCCTGGGGGCTGGAGCGATAGCACAGCGGGTAGGGCATTGCTTTGCACATGGCCAACCTGGGTTTGGTTCCCAGCATCCTATATGGTCCCTTGAGCACCATCAGGGGTAATTCCTGAGTGCAGAGCCAGGAATAACCCCTGAGCATTGCCAGGTGTGACCCAAAAAGCAAACAACAAAAACAAAAAAACCTTCCCTATCTCCCCAGTTCTAAAAAGACCCTAACTCATTGGCAAGTTTCTTACACATATAGTTTGTTTTTTCCAAAATCAGTAAGGAAGATTAAAAATATTGATTCTTCTTTTTTATATACATAAGAGTTTGTGTAAACTGAAAAAGAATGAAATGTTTATTCATTTGATATTTGAATGGAGATAAGACTGGTCAAGGAAAATGTATGAACAGAATTCTAAGCTTTCAGTCTGGAGGTCACATGTCTATGTTATTTTCCTGTATCATTTTTCTTTTCAGCTTTTTCTTTTTTGCTATTTGAAAACATTATCTCTTGACAGTAGAATTTCAGTATCATCTGTATCACCTGTCCTCCTGTTGCTCATTAATTTGCTCAAAGGGGCTCCAGTAATGTATCCATTTTTAATAGGGTGTTAGAGCTGGAGTTAAACTTTTAACTGGTTGGTGACTTTGGAGTCTGGAAGCATCTCTTCAGCATGTAGCTCTCTTCTGAGATTTATTTGTGAGTCTCTGGTTAAAGGCCATTAGTGCACTTATAGGGCACCCAGAAGTAGTTTGTGGGTGTGACTGCAAGTATCCGGAAGCACAGGGAGATGAGGGGATGGTGTGATCCTAAAGGTTTTTATCACAAAACCTGCATATCTGGGTTTTTCATCAGATTTATTCTCATGCATGAGGGACTCATCCCAAGACTGTGAGGATCAGCTGTGAGCCTGGTGACTATTGGGCTCTGGGGTTTGTAGCTGCCGAGGTCCTCTTAGGGCAGCCAAAGGGAAACACCCGCCTCTCCTCTGAGGTATCCGAATGAAGTCAGCCTGGTGCAGGGTGAAGAGGCATCTCTGCAGCATGTTGCTCTCTTGTGAGATTTAGTTATGAGCTCTTATTTATTTTTTTGGTAAGATCTGGGCTGGACCAATTTGCAGCTGATTGATCAGATATGGAAGTCATTCTCTGCACTATATTACGGTCATTAAAACTATTGGTTCCCAGCGTAACTACTCTATAATGGACAGGGAGCTAACATAACAGCATTAAACCATGTTTGAATAAAAAAATTAAAAAATCATTTTTACTTGACTTTTCTAATTAGTTTATTATTCTAGAAGTACGTTTATTACTTTGCTTAGTTTGAAATGCATAGTATTTGGAAATGATTTTGGTAGCCCTTGTTAGTAGAAATCAAATATTCTGGGCTCTTCATCATGAAAAAGGCATTTTTATCTTGAGATGAAACATAGTTTGGCCACTTCTTCAGGATACTTTAGATGCAGATAACATGGACCACCTGGATTGGATATTTGTGTGGTCCTTTTCTTTCTCAGTTGTGGTTTCCAAAGGACTGATGTCAGAAAATTTTTCTGTTGGCTAATCCGTTCAACCTTTTTCCTACTATTTATTATGTTAAGTGCTTGTTCATCATTTTAAATGGAATTGAAATAGTTTTAATAAGTACACTTTGGGATTTGTTCAGG
The DNA here is from genome assembly GCF_027595985.1 of Sorex araneus. Lineage (NCBI taxonomy): Eukaryota > Metazoa > Chordata > Mammalia > Eulipotyphla > Soricidae > Sorex > Sorex araneus. The sequence continues at coordinate 228,275,638 of NC_073313.1, read as the reverse complement.
GTACGTGCACAAACAGGAAGATGTCAAGGATAATAATTCAGTAACAGTAATATTATCTTCAGGATAGAATGATTTTAAATTATACACACAAGATAATTTAAGAAATTTGAGCTTACAACATATTTTTTGAACTCTAAAGCTACAGTGTGTTTTAGTGTCTAGAGGTATAGATTTTAAGAGCAGATTATCTTGGACTTTTCAGTTAGTTACTTACTAATAGTGTGAACTTCAACAATAAACTTGGCCTTCAAACTTTATCTAAAAGCAAAAGTACAAAAATACTATACGTTCATTAAACTTAAGGCACTGGTATATGAAAACATTTCCCATTATCTCTTCACATAGTAGGTATTTAGTAAATTATATATTGTTAGCAACAAGCAATATTTTTCACTATTTGAAAATCCAGTAATATTGAACATTCAGTAATTTCTATTATAAAGCAATAGGTAGTGAAATGATGTTATATTCATACTTTGTTAATGTGTGAAAGTATTTTATTTTAGTTTGCAACACTCAAATATTATTAATGTAAGTACCATCAACATCAACAATTTTCATATTAAATTTCATGATGCATTTTAGCTTTAGTCTTAATTATTAGGTGCCTTATTTTGGAGAAGTTTCAAAGCAGAAATGTGTAACAAATCTTTACTAATTTTATTTTTTAATATCCTATTGAACTCTGAAAGAAAAATCTAATGGTTGAATTTCATAACATATTTTCTGGTGTCAGGTATAGAATACAGGGTTTCTTTTTTTTTTATTACTATGAATAACTTTATTTCAATAAAGAATATAGATGAAAAATCTAGAAGGGATGAGTGCATCTTTAAAATCACAGAAATTACCAGGATCAAATAAGGAGGAAAAGGAAGTGTGAGCAACAGAATTTCAATGGTAATAAATTTTTTTTATTAAACCTCCAATAACTTTATTTTATTTTTTTAATTAATAGTTTATTTTTAATTAGTGAGTCAACACGAGGGTACAGTTACAGATTTATACATTTTTGTGCTCATGTTTCTCCCTTACAAAGTTTGATAACCCATCCCTTCACCAGTGCCCATTCTCCAGCACCAGTAAACCCCAATATCCCTCCCCCCTCCCCAGTCCCGTCTCCCCCCTCCCCACACTGCTACTATTTGTTCTCTCTCTCTGATTTGGTGTTGTAGAATCCAGGGTTTCATGCAAGCCATGTGCTTCCTTGCTGAGCCACACCCTTGACTCTTTATAAAATGTATTTTCTTACATGAGTTCCATATATAGTTTTTCTCTTTTGTATTTTGCCATACCTGGTGGTGTTCAGGTCTTATTCCTGGCTTTGTACTCAGGGATCACTTCTGGTGGACTCAGGCTACCATATGGGGTTCCAGGGATCAAATCCACATTGGCTGCCCATATATTTCTTTAAGTCCCTTATATGCATAATGAAAGCTCAGGTTTAAGAGAGTTATAGGCTACATTTTTAGTACAGTACACTTAAAGAAATTCTAATCGTTAGATAAAACAAACCCATACTTACTATTGTTTGTTGAAAGAAGTGGCTCTGGTAAAGATCTCTCAAATCACTGAGCTTCTTTCCCTCTCTCCTCCCTCCCTCCCTTCCTTCCTGATTTTATGATGTTGAATGTTTATGATACCCCTACAAAATTGTAGCTGTATATAACATATCGCCCCTTCAATTTATCACTGACATTGTGACACTCACACAAAATGCTCAAAAACACCATAACACTTCAATTTGGGGTATAAAAAGTGGGAAAGAGGGGCTGGGCACAAGGCTTCGTGGCATAGTACATTCCTTGTGTGTGTGAAGACTGGGGCTTGATCCTTGACATTGGAAAAATAAAGGTGGGAAAGAAGAATGCCATCAACCTTGCTGATCAGACTCACAAGTTTTGTAGACATTAGAGCACTTTAACTCCCATCAACTGTTGCTGCAAATTCCCTATTTATCACCTGTCATTATAGATCTCTTTGAGTAGGGTGATATATATTGCCCTGTCCCCTTTAAGAATCAAGCAAGCACTCATTTCTGTAGCAGCAGAGTATTCTTTGCTATAGCTCACAGCAAGAGGTCCTTTCTAGGAATTGGGCTTCAGCACAGAAAGCTTATTTACCTTGATTCCACTCCTACCCTGGCAGCAATCTGCTTGATGACTGGTTAATGTGGGCAGCAAACTCAATCGTCTTGCCTTAATTAAAACAACTATAAAGGGCCAAATATTGTCTGAGGTTTCTGTTGTAAATTCATCAGAGCTCAACCTCTCCTCTGCCCTATCTTGCTTCCTTTACCACCCACAGTTGTTCCCAAGGGCATCAGCATAACTTTATATATGCAAATGCCAGATTCCAAGAGACAATTTTCCAGGGAGAAAATATGTTAGAGTTGATAAATTTAGTGGGAGGGTTCTATGAAACAGATTTTAAGGGGAGATTTTAGTATTGAGTGACCATCATTGGTGTACAAAGACCATTTTAAAAGCTTTAGAAACAAGGACCATTTTGAAACAGTGGTAGAATACTGGTGAAAGGAAACATAAGCAGATACATAGGTCAAGCATTTGAAATACTCAAGCAAAATAGTGATTGAACAGTGGCTATTTACTTGGATGGCTTTTGCTGGGGTGACATAATGCATTAGAGAAAAACAATAAAGGCTAAGAGTGATTAATAACCATTATAAACTTAAAGGTGAAAGTCATATAGGCTTCATGGAATCATAAACTCTAATTTTCTGCGAGAGTTCAGAACCCAAAATAATGATAGGAGTTTCAGAGACCCAAAGATTAAATTCTCAATTCTAGTCTAATTGAGAATTCTACTTGAAACAGAGACTTAAAAAAAAAAAATCTCAAATCCTTGTATTCTCCTGAAATCTAGGCTTTTCTCTTTTTTAAAGTCTTATTTTACGTAGTTCTTATATTGCAGTTTCATGAAATCATGAAATCCCCATTAATTGTCGATTTCTTTTTTTTTAATTTATTTTTTTATTGAATCACCATGTTGAAAGTTAGAAAGCTTTAAGGCTTAAGTCTCAGTTACATAATGCTCGAAAACCCATCCCTCCACCAGTGCATTTATTCCACCACCAAGAACCACAGTAAACCTCCCACCCCACCCCGCCCTGCCCCCCAGTCCCCCACCCCACCTGTGTAGTTGGTAAATTACACTTTACTTTCTCTTGAGCGGGCTCAATAACCTCTCCATTCTTCCTTTCCCTGAGATCTTAGAAGTTTCTCTGGGCCCTCTCAACGATGTCACACTGGAGGCTCTTTCAGGATCAGGGGAATGAGATCCAGCTTGTTACTGGATTTAGCATATGAATACACCATGGGAAGCTTGCAAGGCTGTCCCATGTGGGCAGGAAACTCTCAGAAGCTTGCCAGTTTCTCCCAGAGGGAGGAGTAGGCTACAAGATATCACTTCTAGGAGCTTGCTTTTAAGTCTCTGGGTGCTGACCGTTGATGGAATTACACACACCTGGGTTCCTCTGCCGGTACCTTCATGCATGAGGCCTGTCCGAACGTGTGGAGAGGGGCCTCGAGCATGGCTGTAGCTAGGTTCCGGTGGTCTTTGGCTGCTGGGAGCTGCTCAGGGTGGGGAGGGAAGCTGGAGCCCATCCCCTCCGAGGGGCCCCTGGGAAGACAGCCAGGCGTGCGTGCGGGCAAGAGACTCTCTTGCAGTTATATTGCAGTTTATAAGTATGTATTCCTCATAAATATATGATGAAATGAGCATTTGGACACTTAAATAACACACATGTACATATATATGTATATATATATATTTCTCATATATATTTGATCCTTAGTCACAGTTCCTCACTCACAGCTCTTCAAAGTAGTTGAATTTCCTGAGTATTGACAGTATTAATGACATATATTGTTAAAGTAATAAAAGCAACTTTTGGAAAATGCCTGAGGATGGGGGCTGGTTGTAGGAAGGCTACATGAATAAAGTGTGCAGCTTAAATTACTACAACAAATTCCTGGGGGACGAGAGGGGCTAGAGGCTGGGTTCAACTGTTAATGGAAATGGTTTTATCAGTCATGTCTACAAAACAAATCATCCATAAAAAAACCCAGTAAAGGGGCTTTATACAGTTTCCATTTTGGAGGACCATCGGGCTTCCATGTATGTCACCTTACCAGACTATGAGCTCTATAAGCATAGAGGCTGCTTTTTTCTAATCATCAACCTATGAGTATATTCTTCTATGGTATTTATGTATGTGTGTGCGTGTGTGTGTTGCTGGGGTTTGATCTAGGTCTCACACATCAAGGAGGTGCTCTACCATTGAGCAATTTCTCTGATCATCTATTGACTCAATTCATACTCTTTGTATTTTTTGGTAAGAGATTGATATCTAGTAGGTAACCAAGGTTTTTTTGTGTGTGTGTTTGTGTGTCCTATTCTAGAAAATTAACTAAATCCCTGAAGATATATACTGAATTGGTCAGAATCTGATGTATATAGAGTTGATACAATTATAATAATTTTGGGCTTGAAGCTAAGCCTGAAATCTCAGAAGGGATGCTTCCATTCTGTAGCCAGTTTTACCAAATAGTCAGAAACCCAGTAGGTATATTAGATTTTTAGCTAATATCGGAAGAAGAGGGCAGTCTTGGGGGACTGAATTTTCAACCCCTGGAATCTGATGCTATCTCTGGGTAGACATCGTTGGAATTGAGTGAAAACTTCTGATCCAGAGTGGGTATGAGAATTGCTTCTTATTGGAGAACTTGTTCAGAAACAATGTAGAGAAGGGCTTCATTGCAATAATGACATCGCACATCCTCCTCCATCTTCCCCAATATCTACCCTCACTTTCCACTAGTCTCTGACTAATAACAAGGTTAAATGACAACATAATTGACTAGGAAGTACTGGGTCTTCAAAGCAAAGAAGAGAACTGAATTAGTTGCAGAATTTAGTCAATATACTAGGAAGAAACAGACTAAATTGTAAGGATGTTCGCTCAAGTGGAAAGGAAATAAAAGATGAATAAGGAGAGAATATTGATAAGATATCAGTTTATCTTGACACTGAATTTAACACTATGGCAAATATTAAAAGTTGTTGATAACAGCCTTCCAGGTAGAATCTTGGAAGATTAGCAAAAGTGATTGCTCATATCATAATAAATGAAAGTGCCAATACTTAAAAGTAAATCCTTCCATGACAGATAGCAAAGAAAGCAATAAAAAGTTTCCAAGAATTTGGGAACATGGCAATGGATATACAATGTCAGAATATCCAGCAGCTAGCTGCTGACTGTGCTCTGTGGGTGGTATAAGAAAACATTCTTCAGTAAATTGCTAAAGGCCTTTGGCTTCTGCTTGAGACAAGGTGCTAGAAAGAGCATACTTCTAACCTTACTTCACCACAATGGGCAATCTATAGTTGCACAACTCTAACTGAGCCCATGAAAGAGCTGAGGTCACAGTCCAGAAATTAACCACAAATCAAGAAAAGTAAGGAGAGACAGAAATAAGCACTTACATAACTGGTGCAATGCCAGTTAACAAACACTGAGTAATAATCAACAGCATTCTACTAGGATAGTGGAAAGAGCTAGGAGAAACAGTCCCTCTGAGAGAACCCTCAAAGCGAATTCTAATGCTGATAATAGAACAAAAATTGAGATAAACTCAGTTCCTACCCTAAACTAACCTTCCCTTTAAATAGAGGTTATTATTAGAGGATTTCTATGCCTTTGGTATACTAAGAGTAACCATGGTATCAACAGTCCAGAAGCCTGTTCAGATTCTGTCTGACTTATTTTTCATAACTCCATGATAAAAGCCCCGTAGAAATAAAGGCTTGTTCCCCAAGAGAAAAGTTGCTCATCTCTATATTTCAATTAAAAAATTATAAGGGGCACAAAGAATAATATTTTCCCTATAATATCAAGAGAAAAAGGAATAAACACAGCCTTCCTCAGATATAACACATATCTGAGTTAGAACTGTTATATAGGAAGTGAAAATAGTTATAGCTACTCTGTTAATGGTTCATTTTAAAATATGGAGAGCAGGATAGTTCAGTGGGTAATACCAGCAGAGAAAAACATTATAAGAAAAATAAAATGAAGATGGTAGAAATTATAAGACAGTAATTGAGATGGTGAATGCCTTTGATAATTTCATCTATTAACTTGACACAATTGAGAAAATAATCAAGAACTTGATGATAGTTCAATAGAAGTAACAAAAATCAAAACACAGAGATAACATAGAGGATGGAAAAAAGCAAATCCAATCCAGAACAGAAAAAAACCTGTCAAATAGTCAAACATATGTTCAGCTGGAATATTAAAACAGAGTGGCAAAGACAAGAAACAAAAGAAAATTTTGAAGAAATAATGGGTGATATTTTTCCACAATTAAAGACAGGTACAAAAATGAAAATTCAATCAAACATCAAAATCAAATGAACGCCAAACTGATCACACATAGACACACATACCCACAGACACACCCCATAGAAACAAAACCATAATGCATAGAAATACATATAATGTGCCAGATTCTTGTCTAGAAACTCATAATACAAAAATTGCAACTTTGCTTCCCTTATCTTTACTACCGTCTTTCTGCTCCCTGAAAAAAAAAACTTACAGTTCTCTCAAGTAAGCAAAAAACACAGGTCTGGAGTGATAGCACAGCAGATAGGGCATTTGCCTTGCAGGCGGTCGACCCGGGTTCAATTCCCAGCATTCCATATGGGATGCACAGCCCAGAGCACCGCCATGGGTAATTCCTGAGTGCAGAGCCAGGAGTGACCCCTGGGCATTGCCGGATGTGACCCAAAAAGAAAAAAAAAAAAGGAAGAAGAAAAAAGACTGGCTTGAGGTTTGTACTCTGGAGGATAAAATAACCATTCTCTGGGAGAGTCAACCCACTACTTTTTATGGTCTTCAGTTGGGCCAATCCAGATGTTTATAATACCTTCATATCGATAAGGACCCAGACTCCTTGCTGGGTAGTAGTGCATAATAGAGAATACACATGAAATCCTTGTCAACCTATAGTCAATATATAATATTCTCTTTGTTACTAAAAAAAATCTCACTTCTGATAACATTTCTCTGCCATTTTCTGTACATGCAATTCTGCTCATGCTTATTCTCTGCATATTATTCAATTGAGCATGCCCACCATTCATCGTCCTAAATAGACATTTTCCTGAAAAATTGCTAAATATGTGTGTGCTGTTACATCAATGTAATTCTACCCACATAAAACCAAATCCCTACATTCTTTCTTTGAAGCCTGTGCTATAGCCTGTTAAATATGCTTCTTAATAAGTTGTTTTTCTTGTCAATAAAACTCCTCTTTCCTATTCAATTATTTTTTTGACTTTTTTAGATGTTAAAGCTATGTAGAAATCATGAAAATTAGAATACAACAGAGAGATGTTTTCAGTGTGCTAGAATGAAAAAAGTTAACTATAGTGATATGGATTCCACTAAAGCAGCTGGCACCAATATTTTTTAACTAATGGTGGACCTTCCTCTCTGTAGGTCAAGACTCACAGTGGAAAATCCTATTTCTTGCATCACAAATAGCCAAGAGGATGAGAGAATCCTGACATAACAGAGGTCAGGAAGTGTAATTAACTATCAGAGGATGGTGGAATCAATTATTTTAATGGCCAAAGGTCAGAGTGGAAGCTCCTCCTGTCTGGCCCATAGAGAGGTATGGAAATAGAGCATGGAATTCCCAGAGGCAAAACAGATTGTCAGACAACGGTATTTCACAATCTAGACAACAAAAGGAAAATAAATATTGTTGATAGGAAGCTAAGAGCAGCCACCCACAATAAAATGTCATAATTCCCTGCTCAGTTTATCATATCATCTCTGATAAATAATTCATTGCCTAAAGCAGTGCTTCTCAACCATTTTTTTTCTACTGCTGGAAATTTTTTCTCCCTGTGCCCACTTCCCCCACCAGTTGGCTCCCTGATCTCAAGCCTTTCATTTCGTTTATGCTATTTTCAGCTGTGTCCTTTGCGAATAAATACCTTAGAAACATACATGTGACCATAGGGTCTTGGCTGAGAAACACTAGTGTAAAGGACAGTTTCCTGTGATGAAGGGCCCTAACATCAACAGCATGTGTAAGGAGTAATGAGTTCTTCAGTCCTTCTCCAAAGGAAATGACATTCATATACTGGAATAACTATAACCAACCATTTACTAGGAAAATTTTAGAAGCAGTAGTAATAAAACGCTTTGCTAATTATTGGACATAGGATTCAAATTGACATGGATACTTTAGGACCCAAAACATTTTTTTAACATTTATATATATTTTAGTTTCATAAAAGTAGTTCACAATAGTTCATTACAGATAATATTCAAACACCAATCCCATCACCAAGCACCTTCCCACCACAATCAGAGGGAAGTGTGTGAAGGTTGTATTTCATTCTGGAGCCATTTAAGGCCAAATATAAGAGAATACAAGCAAGTATGTTAAAACCAAACAAATGTATGCCACTTTTGATAAATAAGTGAGATAGAGTGTAAGAGGTCCAGGAAATTCTGCAGTGCTCTATTCCGGGAGCTTTAGTTTATTGTCTCTGGATCTTGGTGGTTGATGAGACGCCGTAGCACCAGGGGCAGTTTGTGGGTGTGACTGCCAAGCTATTGGAAAACTGGGGAGCTCTGGAGAGGAGGCCCAGTTCCCATTTGAGTGGGCTTGGAGATCTCAGTCATGGGTTCCCGCATACCTGTTTTTTTTTTTTTTGCCAGTCTGCTCTTGAGTGAGGTTCATCCCCTCTAGGGTGAGGCTCATTCCAGCGTGTGGAGTGGTCTTGAGCATGGCAGTGGTAGAGTTCTGGAGGTTTTCAGCTGCTGGGGTTCTGCTTGGGGGGGGGGAGGGAGGGAGGGAGGGAGGGAAGAATGGAAGGAGGGGAGAATTCAACCAACCGCTCTCCAAGGTGCCCTGGTGAAGACAGCCTGGCTCGGGGTCAGGACATTCTGCAGTGACCCAAAACATTTTGTGTGTACATGTGTGTGTCTGTGTGTGTGTCCTCATACTTACACGGATGGCAGAATAATGGTCACTTAAGCATGTCCTAATCTCTACAATCTGTGCAATACAAACTTTGCAATAGGTTATACTGTAAAGGAAAATTACGATTTATTCTTCTATGGGGTAAAATACTTACAGGGCAGATACCTATAGTATAAGACATTTCTAAGGCATGTCCTGGGGTCTGAGGTATAATGCAGAGGTTTTACTTGTCTTGCAAGCATCTGGTGACAAGATCAAATGCCTATCATCACCACAACAATTGAGAACAATCCTGAAATCTGGAATCACAGGCATAGCTGTCTGCTATTCCCAGCACTGAAAGTGATTTTCAGCCACACTGAAGCTAGGTGTGTGACAGTACCACAAAGGGGTGCCTCACATCCCTTCACTATTACAACTAAAAAGATGTGCAGGGAAGTCTGATCTGTGGCAAGCAGGTGGATAGGGACTATAACTAAAAGAGTGCAAATCTCCTGTAACTAAAAGGAGTGTACTCTTAGCACCATGGCCAGGTGTGCAAGACATGCAATCTGATGTGTGTTGTTAGCACAAGCTTCAGCTAAAAAATTCTTGAGCACCATAGAAAGGCTGGATTTATTGCAACAACACTAGCAATAATACAGAAGGCAAGGAGAAGGAGTACGGAAAATTTTAAAAAGCTTATTTTTTATGTCATCACAACAGCTATTATTATTATTATTTTTGCAAACACTGATTCTGCCAGATTCTAAAAAATCTAGAGATTGCTTTAAAGAAGCAGGTTTTTCTAACGTCTATGTTTAAATTTAATTCATTCAGATTTATTTTTTATTATAATCCTTATGACGGCCAAGGAAAGCATCCATCAGTATAGAGTTGTGCTGTCCAGTCTTCTGGGATTAGCCAAATGCTAATTAAATCCCATTTAACACTGAAATAAAAATTAATTTACTCTGTCATTTTCCCCAAACTCAATAGTAACATTCATAGTAACTAGTGGCTACTGTATATACATATATATGTATATATGGTGTATGTGTCTATTTTATATATAAAATAAATACAATATGTTTTATTGAGGTAACATTTGGTTATAATTTCTTAACTACAGCATTGTAATTCAACATTCATACATATGCATCTGTATCTGATACCCATATACAATTGATCCCCCTTTGCTAACTTCATTCACCACAAACCTTTCTCATATGGTAATAATTCTCAAGCACATTTGACGATGCAGATATATGACATTTTCATCATCACATAAAGTATCACTTGACTATGCTATTAAAGAACTTGTGACCTCTCCAGCAGCCATCTGGCTGATTTATCAAGATCCTTCAACTCTTTTATTTTTTTGCCACATCTAGCAGTATTTAAAGCTTACTTCTTTCCCTGTGCTCAGGGATCATTCTTGATGGTGCTCAGGGACTGTATGTGGGGATGTGGATCAAGAGGTGAGGCAGATACCTTGCATATGTGAGAACCTGGGTTCAATCCTAGCATAGCATGCCTTCTACCCAACTCAAGAACCATCAGGTATGCCCTTGGTGGCTCCTGACTATTGCTAAGAGTGGTTCCTCTAAATAATAACAAAATTAAAATTTTAATATGTAATATGGCAGCCACTTGAGATGAATTATATTTCATTTAACACTCTCAGAAGAGCTCTGAGTTAGATAATATATTATCTCCATTTTGCAAGCAAGAAAACTAAACTGAGTCTCAGAAACTGAGAATGAACATGCAAGAGGCTGAAACATATTTTTCACTCTACAGACTATGCTTTCGGTTGCACAGTGCTTTAACAGTGGAGTTATAGAAAAGTAATAGGTAATAAATTTAAGTTTCTTACACAGTTTCCAGGCCGCAGCGATAGCACAGAGGGTAAGGCATTTTTGCCTTGCACGCGGCCGACCCAAGTTCGATTTCTTGGAGAGCCCGGCAAGCTACTGAGAGTATCTTCTCTGCAAGGCAGAGCCAGGCAAGCTACCTGTGGCATATTTGATATGCCAAAAACAGTAACAACAGGTCTCACAATGGAGACCTTACTGGTGCCCACCCGAACAAATTGATGAGGAATGGGATGACAGTGATACAGTAATACACAGTCTCCAAGTCTATTGAAGGCAATTTCTATTTCTCTGTAATGACTCCTACCTTGATACATTTTCTTTCCTCACTATCTTGAATTCCAGAATGAAAAATTGATACAAATTTTAATCTTTGGGGATAAACCACTCCCACTCAATCAGTCACAGTGTTACAGACTAGTACTAGTAGCTTTTCCTGTTCCATACACTACTTATATTTTTCTTTCAGTTGATAATAAGAATAGGCACTTAAGTATTTCTTAAGTATGGCAATCTTGAACTCTGCCAATCTAAGATACAAACTATATAAAATATAGATAACACATGACTGTGATAATAAATTTTCCCTTATTCTCAGAAGAATCATCAAATACTTTTTTAAAAAAATTTTTATTTATTTAAATTTTTATTTTTTAATTGAATCACCATGTGGAAAATTACAATGCTTTCAGGCTTAAGTCTCAGTTATACAATGCTGAAACAACCATTCCTTCACCTGTGCCCATATCCCACCACACACAAAAAAAGTACACCTCCCATCCCAATTCCCTCCCCCCTGCCTTGTAACTGATAAATTTCACTTCACTTTCTATTTACTTTGGTTACATTCAATATTTCAACACAAACATCACTATTATTGTTAGGAGTACCCCACTAGAGTCAGACCTGTTGTGAAGGGATATAAGGTCGCAAGGCCACAGTAGGGGCCGCGCGGTTTTGGATTTCTGTACTTTAGCGACTAAGTCCAGGGAGATATCTTCCAGGTATTGGATCCTTGCAAGCTTGAAAACCCCATCTGTGGTCGTCATAATATGGCGGTCACCACGCCCTTCACCCCCGCAGGGAAGAGGAGAGAGAGAGAAATACCTTTCCCCTCCTGGGCGGGCATGGGGCCGAGGCTTAGTTCTCAGTCTGGAGACATTCTGTGAGGAGCTGCCCATGCCCAAAAATTTAGCTGGTGTCTGGAGTCACACTCGTGCAGCTGTGGAGAGGCCACACACACATGCGGCCCCCAGGATCACATCTTGGTGGCAGGCGGGGCTGGTGCCACCCACCTTCCCAAGAGCACCCTCGCGTCCTATTGCTGCAGTTCCGTAAACCCCATCTGTGGTCCTCATAATATGGCGATCACCATGCCCTTCATCCCCGGCAAGGAAGAGGAGAGAGAGAGAAATACCTTTCCCCTCCTGGGCGGGCATGGGGCCGAGGCTTAGTTCTCAGTCTGGAGACATTCTGTGAGGAGCTGCCCATGCTGAAAAATTTAGCTGGTGTCTGGAGTCACGCTCGTCCAGCTACGGAGAGGCTGCACACACATGCAGCCCCCGGGATCACATCTTGGTTGCCCATCAAATCCTTTTGTGAAAGTTTTGCCTACCAACTTCCTGAAGAACGCCTAACAATCTCTCTCTCTCTCTCCCTCTCTCTCCCTCTCTCTCTCTCTCTCTCTCTCTCTCTCTCTCTCTCTCTCTCTCTCTCTCTCTCTCTCTCTTAAGATCTTTTAGGATACTGCAGAATTTATTTTTTAAACAAGATTCATTGCTCTTCTTCAAATAACTGCTATAATCTTGAAAAAGTACCCTTGTACAGAATTTGTTGCCTATCATGTATCTGGCAAACTGAACTTTGAATGACCTTTTTGCCCTTACTACTGCAGTTTTCAGCATCCAATTTTATACAGAAAATATAAAGAAAATTTAAACAAGGAATTTTTATTGAGGCACATACAACTCCAATGTCTGCTATTACATCAGTACCATCAAATAGTAAAGCTGACAGAGACCCATGGGGTGTGTTTTTAATTCAGTCTTGAAGGAAATTTACAGTCGTGATTCTTTATGGCAGTTGAGGTTGGCAAAGATTTAGATGGCCCATTTCCCTTATCTAATGCATTCAGGCCTTGCAAACTTTGAGAAAGCTTTAAACTGACAAAATATCAAGAGAGTCGATGTGAAATTGAAAGACAGCTGGCACAAACTCAGAGCCTCTTGAGTTTAGCTGGAGAAGTTGCAAACTTTCACAGCTGCAAGACTGTCAAAATGAAGATTTCGGCATAAAGATAGTCAAAATATTGCTATTAGATGAAGAACTTGACACGTGAAGCCTTTACAGAGTTCTTCATTTTAAATAAAGAATGCACATGACATTTTAAAAGTAATCCCCATCTTGTTAAGATACTATAGGGGAGAATGTTTCCATCTCCATTAAATTAGGATTAAAAAGATTAATTAAAATTAAATTTGAAGACTGTTTTCCCTCTTTCCCTTGCTTTTCGAAGAGTGCTTAAATATTTTTTTTTAAATGATGGATCTTTATTTCAGGAAATAAAACATCTTTGATGTCATTTTTTTAAAAAAAAACTCTTTCCAATTCTTTGGTCTTAACAAGTCACACGGTTAATTTAACACATTGTTTTATTACGTGGTGAGAAACCCATCAGGATGTTATAGGTTAGAAATTACTTAAATTATTGGGTAGAGAGCTTGTTAGGTGTGGTACTTTCCAGGCAATAAAACTGTACCATACCAGCAATGATAATTTCTACATATCTCTTATAAGCAAAGTAAAACCCGAACTGAATAGAATTTACGGATTTATGGCAGAAGCAAAGTTTTACTGATGGGAAAATACTTCAGAATTAAACATGTAAATTGTTTGCCAGTACTTATAGATAATTGAATTTAAAACAAAGAAAAGTTTGGTTACATTTTCCAAGGATCCCAGGTCATGATGTTCAAATAGCCCATCATAAAACCATTTTCAAATAACCTTGAATTGTATATGAATTTTTCTTTTGTATATGATGTATTTAATTAAATTCATGCCTATTGTGACAGTTCACTGAATTAATAGTATGTGTAAAATATAATATAATTACAAAATTGGGAAAATAGGGAAGCAAGTAATCTGTGACTTTACAATGATAATAGTCTTTAAATGCAAAAATTATGAATAGGTCCTTCAAAATCATTTGTTCCTAGGAATTTTAAGTCTAATTAGAGCATCAAAATATAAAGGAAAAACTCTTTTGCAATCCTGCTATGTATAGTGATACTCATACATTCTACTTAGTTCATTTTTACTTTTCTGCTACTTTTAAGCTCCTTTACTTTGAAAAGAATTTTATTAGTAATCTCATTGTTTGGGGGCCAATGTTATCCTAAGGGGAATTATAATATAGAATGCTAAGTATTGTTTTAAAACAAAATAGATCTGTACATTGGTGAAAAAAAAGGAAGAACATATCTATAGGTCATTTGGGAAGTAGTAAAGCTTACCATGTTTGGAGAAGGTTCTAATTAAATTTGTTTTCTAAAGTGCAGATGAGCCAATGACCTTCTGTTCAACTTGAAGCTCTGAAGCTTCACCTTTCCACTCCTTTAAAAGTATAGTTTGCAGGCTGGAGAGAAATACAGCAGGGATAGGTTGCTTGCTTCCTATCAAATGGCCTATCGCCATTTGATCCCCAGAGTCACATATAGTCTCCTGAGCACTGCCAGGAGTGAACCCTGAGCTAGAAGTTGTGAACGCCTCAGATGTAGCTCCAAACAAAAAATTTGCCACTCAAAACTGGACAACCACATGCAAAAAAATGGGTTTAGACCTTGACCTGACACCATGCACAAAAGTCAGATCAAAATGGATTAAAGACCTCAACATTAGACCACAAACCATAAGGTACATTGAAGACAAGGTCGGCGAAACCCTCCACGATATTGAAGATAAAGGTATCTTCAAAGGTGACACGGAACTAAGCAATCTAGTAAACACAGAGATCAACAAATGGGACTACATTAAACTAAAAAGCTTCTGCACCGCAAGAGATACAGTGACCAGAATCCAAAGACTATCCACAGAATGGGAAAGGATATTTACACAATACCCATCAGATAAGGGGTTGATATCAATGGTATATAAAGCACTGGTTGAACTCTACAAGAAGAAAACATCCAACCCCATCAAAAAATGGGGCGAAGAAATGAACAGAAACTTTACCAAGGAAGAAATACGAATGGCCAAAAGGCACATGAAAAAGTGCTCTGCATCACTAATCATCAGAGAGATGCAGATCAAAACAACCATGAGATACCACCTCACACCACAGAGATTAGCACACATCCAAAAGAACAAAAGCAACCGCTGTTGGAGAGGATGTGGGGAGAAAGGGACCCTTCTTCACTGCTGGTGGGAATGCCGACTGGTTCAGCCCTTCTGGAAAACAATTTGGATGATTCTCAAAAAATTAGATATTGAATTCCCATTTGACCCAGCAATACCACTGCTGGGAATATATCCCAGAGAGGCAAAAAAGTACAATCGAAACAACATCTGCACATGTATTTTCATTGCAGCACTGTTTACAATAGCCAGAATCTGGAAAAAACCCGAATGCCCCAAAACGGATGACTGGTTGAGGAAACTTTGGTACATCTATACAATGGAATACTATGCAGCTGTTAGAAAAAAGGAAGTCAAGAATTTTGTAGTTAAGTGGATGGGCATGAAAAGTTTCATGCTGAGTGAAATGAGTCAGAAAGAGAGAGACAGACATAGAAAGACTGCACTCATCTATGGTATATAGAATATCAGAGTGGGAGACTAATACCCAAGAACTGTAGAAATAAGTACCAGGAGGTTGACCCCATGGCTTCGCGGCTGGCCTCACGTTGCGGGGAAAGGGCAACTCAGAGAAGCGATCACCAACTACATTGTAGTCGAAGGCCATGTGGGGGAAGGGAGTTGCGGGCTGAATGAGGGCTAGAGACTGAGCACAGCAGCCACTCAACACCTTTATTGCAAACCACAACAGCTAATTAGAGAGAGAGAACAGAAGGGAATGCCCTGCCACAGTGGCAGGGTGGGTTGGGGGGGAGATGGGACTGGGGAGGGTGGGAGGGACGCTGGGTTTACGGGTGGTGGAGAATGGGCACTGGTGAAGGAATGGGTTTCCGAACTTTGTATGAGGGAAGTATAAGCACAAAAGTGTATAAATCTGTAACTGTACCCTCACGGTGATTCTCTAATTAAAAATAAATAAATTATTAAAAAAAATATTATAGAATTCTGACTTTTTTCAATAGACCAAACTGTACAGTGTAAGCACAGTATATACAAGTTCTCATTTGGAAAATATTCCCTTTATGCAAAAGACTACTTTTTCATATGTCAGTAATGGGTGATTAAACTAATGGAGAAATCAATTTTTGCTGATTTACGAACAATAACAAAACAAAACAAAACAAAATTTGCCATAGAGGCTGGTGTTTAGCTGAGAGGCAGAGCACTTTTTTTGTCTCGCATATATGAGGTCTGGGTTTAATGTCTGCTAACATACAACACACAGACACATACATACATATATATATACATATATATGGAGAGAGAGAATAAAATAATAAATCTATGTAAATCTAGGGCTAGGGATGTGGCTCAGTGGCAGAGAATTTGCTCTTGCTTGTGTGGGTTTCTGGGTTCAATTCTCAGCAGCACACACACAAAAAGTCAATAAATAGTTGAAAAAAGTTAACAAATAGTATTTGTTAGTGAACAAAGTACCTCTCTTAATGAGGTGCAAGCAATTGCCATGCAGCCTCTAAGGCAACCATAGGCCCAGATTAGGTTCCTTTTCGATGTCAGTTATGAATTCTTTGTTTTGTTGTAAACAGAAAAGGGAATCAGTGGGTTTCTTGATTTCAAATGACTTAAGGGGAGGGTCTATTTCTTATTTATGTTTGCAGACACAAATTTGGTAGATTGGTGCTTAATATTTGTTCAACTGTTCATTTAATATTGTTAAAAATTTTGAGAACAATACTAGCTTTCATTTTTTTTTTATGTTTAGAAGTTTTATATGCTCTAGTAGTTACCCTCAAAATTATCTGAATCTAGGATGAATCTCAGAATCTACATCTTCAAATTTTGGGTTCCTGTCCTCTCAGACAGGCTAATTTTCTGAATCTCCCAATAACTTCTCTTTCTGCTTAAGTTAGGCGGAGGCTGTTTCTATTGCTTGCCAACAGGGAACCCTAACCCCCAGAGTGGTCAGGGTCATTCCAGTCTTGTTTTGTTTTCAGCTACATTTCCAAATTACGTCGTTGTCATCTCTTTACTTCATTTGGATTTTACTGCTCCTTATATGTGAAAAATATCATGAATCAAGTAAACAAAATCATTTTTTATTAGTTGCTGAATGAAATCATTTTTTAAAAGATGAGTCCTGTCATGTTCAATCACTTTTTTATGAATCTTTCTAGATTTGCTGTAGGCAGCTATACAAATACTCGCTGCCAATAAAGATGTATTTTAGCCATCTCTTAGCAAGCCACGTAAATATTTTTGTAAAGACAGTTTTGTTTCTCATCACTGAGATAATTTTCTCATCGTTTAGAAATGCTTTTATAGGAATTATGCTTTCCAAAATTAGAAAATCTATTTCTTGTGTTTCAGAAGAAAAACAATTAAAAAAGCTATGTTTTGCTTGATTCATTCTCATTCCCTGAGAGAACTACAATTTATCTTTACTGATTTCTTCTTGGGAAAACTGCATCTCAGAAAACATAAGGTTTTATTTCGTGGCAAGTACAGATGTTTAAAATCAGTGGAACAAAGGAAAGAACTACAAGTGTACATTTCCTAAAACTTTTGCAACATATTGCAAGGAGAGAAACTTTATCATACTGAAAGAGAAATGAACATTATTTTTATTAAGGTTAAAAGGTAGAAATGTTATTCTGAGTGAAATGCCTACAATAATTGAACCTTTGAGTCACAGAGGTAAATCACTGCTTCACTAGCTACTTCCAAAAATCTTTTTGTAGACTTTAAAATACAAGCACCTTTAGAATGTCAAACTTAAAGTTCTTCAAAAGAAAGAAAACCCTTCTAGAATATTAAATGGGCTTATAAAGCAGAGTCTTTTTTTTTACTAAAAGGAGATCAAACATTTTCTTTTATAAAAGTTTGGTTCATTATTGCAAGAGAAAAGATCATGGCATAGCTGCTTAAGATGACAAAGGGAATGTGATAGCTTTAGCTAATGATAGTGCACAGCCAATTTTGCCTCCTGCCTACAGAGGCCTTATGAAAGATCTCAGCTTTGGTTTTCCTTTGTACTCATCCTCTTTCAGTGATTATAGAACTTGATTATATGGGTCTAAAGATCCTAGAGGTTTTTCCCACATTACATCTAGCTTCATGAAGATTACATACTGATGCTGAAAGAAGGTATATGAAACTGTAAAATTTATAATATACATAAGTGAAGTAATTAATTTTTGTCTCAGAAAAATGGAAATGGAAAGTAGCTGGAGAAAAATGTCTCAGTGGAGTGTATTAATTTCCTGTTGAGCCATAATAAACCAATCACATACTGAGAGGCTTAAATAACAGACATTTATTGTCTTATCATTGTAGAGACTATAAATTTACAATCAAGGTGTTAGCAAGGTTGGTTGCCTCTGAGAACTGTGATGGAAGGACCTGTGCCAAGTCTTTCCCCTTGGCGAGATGATGGCTTGTTCTTCCCTGCCTCATCATATGGCATTAACCTACAGTCCCTTTTTGCAAATTTGCCCTTTTCATAGTGACAACAACCATACAGGATTTGGGTCCAGTTTAATTGTCCTCACACACTGATGAGCTAATTTGATCCAATTATAGGGTCTCTACTTACTTTTTTAGTTTAGTTTTTAGTTAACCATCTACATCTGAAAATATTACAGACAAGATTTCTTGAGATGACAGCCACACAGATTTTATTAGAGTATAAATGTATAATATAACTTTAATATGTAGTATAATTTAATATAGTTATGATTGTTTTATTTTATTCTCTTGTTACTGGTCTCTTACTATGCCTAATTTGTAAAGCAAATTTTATCTTTGGTATTTTAGGAGAAAAAAGTACATATATAGCATTGTTTGATTTTTGGATCACACCTGACAGTGCTCAGGCCTTACTTCTGACTCTTCACTCTCAGAAATCACTCTGGGAGGTGCTTAGGAACCATGTGGGGTCGTGGGAATCGAACCCTGGTTGGTTAGATGTAAGACAAGTGCCTTACCACTGTACTATCTCTCTGGCCCCTAAATTGCCCATCCTTTTTTTCCCCCTTTTTGGGTCACACCCGGCAATGCACAGAGGTTACTCCTGGCTCTGCACTCAGGAATTACTACTGGCGGTGCTCAGGGGAGGTTCCTTTAACAAATGATGTTGGGAAAAAATGGTTAGCCACAAGCAGAAAATAAATAAAATAAATATATGAAAAGAAAAGAAAAGAAAAGAAAGAAAGAAAAACCAACTATTATTTTATAAAACAGAAAATTTAATATGGAGCTTTCCTTTGATCCAGCAATTCCACTTCTTGGAATTTACCCCAGGGCCCAAAAACAAAATATAGAAAAGACGTTCACACTCCTCTGTTTCTTGCAGCACTCTCCACAATGACCAAAATCTGGAAACAACCCAACTCCCCAAGAATAGATAACTGGACAAAGAATCTAAGGTATATACACACCTTGGAATAGTTTTCAGGCATAAGAAAAGACAAAAATCATGTAATTTACTGCTACATGGATGGATCTGGAGGGCATCGTGGAGAGTGAAGTTATAAGGACAGAGATGGACAGAGAATTACTTTTCTCATAAGAGATAGAAAGAAACATGATGCTGGAATAAGGAATGTATAAAGACAATGGAAACAAAGAACATAAGAACTGGTCTTCAAGTAGGAAACATACCACTTGAGGTCTGGAGGATAGGACAAGGAGGGTGCTACAACTATGGTGGAGGGAAGTATTCAACCCAGAGGAAAAGGTGGTGTTGAAAGCTGGTAAAGTGTTGTGTATAAAACTTTACAGTTAGCAGTAATGGTATTGTAATCCATAGTGTTAGAAAATTATTTAAAAAATGCTGCTCATAGAGGCAGACTGGTGGGTGGGAGGCAAACAAGCTTCAAGTTCAATCATGAATAACTGTAATTTATACATAAATAGCAACAACAAAATGGTGAGGGAAAACTGGGTGTTTACAGCAAAAAACAAAACAAAACAAAAACCCAAAATAAAACAGAGAGAGAGTGAGAGAGAAAACGCACTATATCTCATATCACACAGAATTTTTTTTTATTCTATATTTTATTTTCTTTTATAAATTAAACATCCAACTTTCACCAACTTCTTTTCATTTAAATCATTAATAACTTCCACCTTCCTAGTTCTTAATTCAGCAAAAACTATGGCCATATTCTAGTAGCCAAAAAAAATTTCTCCATGTAAACCTTTTCATACTATCTTCTACTCTTAACCGGATCTAGACTTTTTTTTTTTATTTTAAATTTATTTATTTTTAATTAGAGAATCACCGTGAGGGTACAGTTACAGATTTATACACTTTTGTGCTTATACTTCCCTCATACAAAGTTTGGGAACCCATCCCTTCACCAGTGCCCATTCTCCACCACCCGTAAACCCAGAGTCCCTCCCACCCTCCCCAATCCCATCTCCCCCCCACCCCACCCTGCCACTGTGGCAAGGCATTCCCTTCTGTTTTCTCTCTCTAATTAGCTGTTGACACACAGAATTTTTAATTCAAAATAAAGACTTACATGAAAGATTTGAAACCACAAAATGTATAGAAGAAAAGAAAACACAGATAAATTATTGACCTCTGTGACGTTTTTGAAAAGACCACACCAGGGACAAGAAAAGTAAAGAGAAAACCAAATGGGAACTAGACCAAACAAAAAAATATTCACACTGATAGAACCTATCACTAAAGCAAAACCACATCCTACTAAATGGGAGAAAATATGTGCACCATACACATCTGATGAATGCTCAATCCCCAGTACCATGAAGACTCCTCAGTAAGACTTGAAAGATGACTGGGAACTGATCAGCTTTTGTTTGAAATGGGAGAAAGTTGAATGGGGAAAGTCATTCGAGTGTGGGAATAGCATAGGCAAAAGTAGTGTACATGCTTGAACTGGCTCACAATAGCCCATGAGAGCCAATTGCTCAATATTCAGGAATTTTATTAGTCAGTCGTTAAAAAAACCATCATGAGACTTTTAATTATATCAACTTGCAATTAAGTAATTACATTAAAAAAAGTGACAGAGGAAGTGGGACCAAAATTGTTGGAAAGGGAGCAGACTATGATTATTCTTGGGACTCCACAAAATAACAAGAAAATAAGAATAAAATACAGACTCGTGCATTGTATGACCTCTGCTGAGAAAGTTCACTGCTGAACCCAGAAACTGACTCCCGAAGATTCACCAAAATAATTGTCATCGAATTTCAGGAGCCAAAAAATGAGTTAGAATACTTAAAAAGGGAAGAGCAAACTCAAAATTCACTATAAGTTACCCCTATAGAACTCACAGCAGATCTAGCAAAAATTTTTATTGACCATAAGGGAATGCTATGATATAGCAAATACACTGAATAAAATAGTCATCCAAATAAACATAACCTATCCAACTAGGATATTAAATGGTGTGCATAAAGCTTTACGGATAGACAACAGTTAAAGTTGGTAAATTTTAAATTAGTTCTGCCAGCAGCACTAAATGGCCTTATATCAAAGGCAAAGAAACTCAACATGAAAGTGTTAAGATACTAAAACATAACAGGTGAGAAAAGTATAAAATAATAAATGCCGTAAAATACACTCAAAACTCACTAAGAACATAATAGGGTTATAGGCTCAGAATCCTAGAGGCAAAATTAATGGTAATTTTAAGACAAATATACTTAGAAGGCACTAGCAAGAACAGTGTCTAGCAAATACATATCAGACAGATAGCAAAGGTGATGGGAAGGAAGGAGAGGAAGAAAATTTCAAAATACCTAGCATCTAGAAAGACGGTAAAAGAAACTCCTTTATTGTAGTAATTTTGCTGAATGCCAATGGCCTAAATTTGCCAATCAAAAGAACCAGCATGGCTGGATGGATCAACAAACTAAACCTAAGCTTTATCTGCTTACAAAAGACATATCTGGGCTATCCACAGGCTCAAGAAAAATGGTGGAAAAGGTATATGATAGCAAAAAAAATTTTTTCTAAAGCTGGAATAAACATTCTTATATTAGACAATATAGATGCTAATCAAAAAATTAGTAAGAGATAGAGATTTATACCATTATCTTAGTATAATGATTAGTTGATAAATACAGCAGAAGACTTAATACTCGTAAACATATACACTACCTATCTAGCATCTACTAACAGAAATGAAGAATAGTAATGACAGAAACACAATAGTAACAGATTTTAACACCACTCCTTCATTTTTGGATAGACAAATCAGTCCAAAAAAATCAGTAAGAAGAAAATAGTATTAAAGATAGAAATGGAAGAGCTGTGTTTCAGCTTGGAAACTGGCCTCACATGTTGGAGGAAATGGCAGCTGAGATAGAGAAAGGAACACCAAGTAGAGAATGTTGGGAGAACCCACTCGGGTTGAAAGCTGCGTGCTGAAAGTAGGTTATGGACCAAACATGATGGCCACTCAATACCTTTATTGCAAACTACAACATACAAAAAAGAGAGAACAAAAGGGAATGTCCTGCTGCAGAGGCAGGGTGGGGTGGTGGGGGATGGGGTGGTGGTGGTGGGAGGGATACTGGGATCATTGGTGGAGGAGAATGGGCACTGGTGGAGGGATGTAAAAGAAATGCAAACATGAAAGTTTATGTTTGTAACTGTACCTCACGGTGATTCACTAATAATTTTTTTATTTTTTTTTAAAGTTACAATTAAAAAAGAATAAAAGCAACAGCCTTAATCTAAAAAATACATTAATTTTCCAAGTTTTGGAGAGTGAGAAGTGGAATAAAGTAAAAAAGTTATAGAATGAAAAAAAAAAAAGAAAGAAAGAGCTGTGTTTAACAGAGCCTTCCCAAATCTGAGTATACATTCTTCTCCCATGCACATGGGATGTTTTCCAAAACACATCACATGCTGGGACACAAAGCAAGTCTTCATAAAACCATGAAGACAGAGAACACATCAACTATCTTTTCTGACTACAATAGCATGAGTGTATAAATAAACCATGAAAAAAGAAAAGCTATGGAAAAGTGAAAAATCTGGAAACAAAACAACACACCATCAAACAACATACAACCATAGTATTAAAGAGGAAACCAGAGGCAAAAAATTCCTGGAAACAAATGAGAATTAAGGCATATGCAAAGATGTAATAAGAGAGAAGTTTATAGAAATACAGGATTTTATCACGAAACAAGAAAACTTTCAAATAAGAACCCTGACTTTACATATTTAATTAATTTTTTGTTGTTTTGTAGTGATTGAAATTGAATCCAAGGTTTCACACAAGCAGGGTCCTATTAATTAACTACATGCATGTTGTCTATACACACTTAATAATCCTACCTCCCTTCTCTTCTTCTCTCCTCTTTTATTTTCCTTATATTTATTTATTTATTTTTTGTTTTGTTTTTGCTCACAACTGGTGGTGCTCAAGGGATATTCCTAGCTATATAATTAGAGGTCACTGCCAGTGATGTTTTGGGGACCCTGTGTTGGGGATCAAACCTGGGGCTCCTCATGTAAAGCATGTACTCTAGTCATCTACCTAACTCTAACTTTTCTTTTATTAAATGAACAACAACAACGACAACAATAAATGAAACCCAAACTAAATAGAAGACAGGAAATAATACAGATCAGAGTGGAACTCAATAATACAGAAATTAAAAAATACAAATGATCAATTAAGACATGATATATTAGTTTGAAGATTAAGATAAACCTGTTGCTAGACCCCAGAGGAAAAAAGAGGGCAAAAACTCTAATAACTTTATTTTTTTCCTCTTTGGGTCACACCCAGCAACACACAAGTGTTATTCCTGGCTTTGCATTCAGGAATTACTCCTGATAGTGCTCAGGGGACCATATGGGATGTTGGGAATCGAACCCAGGTCGACCAAGTGCAAGGAAAATGCCCGACCTGCTTACGATCACTCTAGCCCCTCTAATAACTTTCATCAGAAATGAAAGTGGATAGGTTACAATAGATACCACAGAAATACAAAAGATCTGAGTATATTATGAATAACTTTACTCTATAAAATCAGAGAACCTAAAATGGGTATATTTTAAAAATCTTTTACAACATATCATGACTGGAATCTTTTATAACATTCCAAGACAAAGTAGAAAACTTTGTACAGACCAATTATCAGTATAGACATGAAAACAGTAATAAGAGTTCAAAAAATTAGTGTTCAGCTAGGTAAGTTTCAAAATTTCAAAGGGGACATACAACCATTATTCAGACTCTTTCAGAAAGTCTGAGATCAGGAACTCTGATGAATAGTTTCTATGAAGTCAACATTATGTCACTAAGAAATAAAATGGCAGTCGGCCCGCATCACCCTTCCCCCACATGACCTCCAACCACAGACTAGAGACTGAACACAATGGCCACTCAACACCTTTATTGCAAACCACAACACCTAATCAGAGAGAGAGAACAAAAGGGAATTCCCTGCCATAGTGGAGGGGTGGGGTGGGGGGAGACGGGACTGGGGAGGGGGGGAGGGATGTTGGGTTTACTGGTGGTGGAGAATGGGCACTGGTGAAGGGATGTGTTATCGAACTTTGTATGGGGGAAACATGAGCACAAAGATGTATGGATCTGTAACTGTACCCTCACGATGACTCTCTAATTAAAAATAAACTAAAAAAAAACACAAAAAAATAAATAAATATTAGTTCAATAAAAAAAAAGAAATAAAATGGCAGTGAAATAGAACTAATACAACATAGACGTAAAGATCTTCTGAGTAGCTAGCAAACTTTAGTAAACAATACATTAAAATGATATACACCATGATCAATTGGGATTTATTTCAGGGGTGTAAGGATGGTTCAATAAATGTAAATAAACCATGTATATATCACATCAAAGGAAAAATAAATCGCATATATTTATATAAATTGATGCAGAGAAAGTCTATGATAATATTAAACAACCATCCATGATTTAAAAAGAAGCCTGAAAATGGGGATAAAAGGAGTTTACCTCAATATAGTAAACACCAGGTATCACAAACCCATAGTTAACATCATAATCAATGGTGAAAATCTGAAATACTTCCTCTGATGTCAGACTCAAGACGAGGATGTCCACTCTCACTACTCTTATCAACATAGTACTTGAAGCCCTAACCTTAACAATTAGGTCAGGAAGACGAAGGGGAATAGAAGTGGAAAGAAGTCAAGCTATTATTATTTTAAGAATGCATGATTAGGCATAGTAAACTCTACAAATATTACTCAAAAACTGTTAGAAATAATAAACCAGCTGATCTTATTCATTCGTAGAATATAAAGAAACAACCCAAGAGAACAGACAATAGCCAAGGAAAACATATTCTGATAACCTGCACACAGAACTGAATCTGCAAAGTGTGGGTTGGGATGGGGTGGGTGGTGGGGTGGAAGTAGAGTTCCCAGGTGCCCTGAATATCATTTCTTTCCCAGACAGATTTCAATAGTTTGAAATTGGTGATAATCAAATATTAATATTATGAAAACCGACACATGCTGCAAATCAGAAATTTTGCTGTTTTTCTCATTTTCCTTCTGAAATAGGCAGGTGTGTATGTATGTGTGTGTGTATGTGTGTGTATGTCTGTGTCTGTGTGTCTGTGTGTAGAGGGAGTAGGAAGTGCTTGACAATTATTTCAAAGAGTCAAAACCTGCTCTTGCCCATCAGTTCTTCTTTAAAAATGCCTTAGCAAAGAATGCCCCTATCCCCCCAAAAAACACATGACAAAACCAGACTTGGAGAATGGAGATTGGAGAGGGAAACTCAAACCTATCTTGTCTTGAAGATGCCCACACCTGTCTATTCTGGGTTTGCACATATTTCCCTTTACTTTCTGGGATGCATGCCATTTCCGGAAGGCATCTGCATCCCATCCTGGGGTGTGAAATTACTTTCTGTGACTCCTTCTCACTCTTTTCTCTTTTTGAAAAAGTCTGCATTCTCTCTGAAATGTGTTGCTTTTTCTCTCTCCTCCATCATATTTCCTAAATAAAATGCCCTTGCTTCACTATTTGTCTTGTGCAATTCCTTTCTGTGAGAATAGACATAAACCTGGGAGACCTGGAAGTCAGAATTCTACTGTCCACACTGGGAGAGAACTTGTGTGGCATTTTTGCCCTGACCTTCCTGGTCAACAGAGAAAGGTGCCTGCATGGTGGGCTGGGCAGGAGGGGACTAGCAGCACTCTCTCTGGGGACTATATTCTCACTCTGACTCTGGGCACCCATTGGCAACACTTCTCTTTGTTTTTCCTTTCCTTTCTACCCGACTCACCTATGTCTACTTTTCCTTTCTATAAACACTCAGCAGCATAACTATGAGGACAAGGAGGAGTAAAAATGACAAAGAATCTAACTGCAAACTGGAATTGAGAGGGAAAGGGGTAGGAAAAGAACACCATTAAAAAATTAATTGATGAGTATGGTTTAGTACTGTTGTGAATCTCTCTACTAGATGGTATTGAATATGTCTTTCACACAGGTTGTCTATCTAATACTGATGGATATTTAACTACATTCCAAAGTGTTTCAGACAATCCACAATTGTGTGTTAAGTTAGAAACAGACCTGCCGAGAGCGGCTTATACAATGTATAGGAACCAAGAGAATCATTTTGGTATATAGTAAATGGACATAGCCGCCACCTACAAAGCCACTATGGAAGGATGTAACTTTCCTCTGGGGAAAGATGCAACTTTCCACCATGCCTGCCTTGGATCTTGTTGTCTCCTCAGTGTCCTTTCTAGTTACACATTCCTGCTTCGCATCTGAATGGTCTGCTGGGAGGGCTTTGCTCTTGTCCTTAAGCATTCTTGTAGTTCTTGTAACTGGGCTTTCCTATTACTTTTACTCGTCCTTCTTCTGTAAGTTTTCTGCTTTGTTTTTGATTTTTTCTAGGTCCTTCCCATGCACAAGTGTTTTTTTTTTTTTTTTCAATCTCTTCTATGTTGTCACTCCATCTGCTGAAAGCATCTGCTGTCTTTAAACACTTGGCATTCCTGCTCAAAGTGTCACTTTGTAGCAGTTCACTTTTAATCTAAGTTAATTCTTAGAGTCTAAATTTTCTCATGTAAAAGGGGAAGATTTTACCTCTTTCACAGAACTTTGTAAGATTTAAATTGCATTATGTAAATAAAGAACTTAAAACGTTCTGGAATCTGAAAGTAGACTATAGACCGAGCATGATGGCCACTCAATACCTCTATTGCAAACTACAACACCCAAAAGGAGAGAGAACAAAGGGGGAATGCCATGCCACAGAGGCAGGGTAGGGTGGGGGTGGGGGTGGTGAGAGGGATACTGGGATCATTGGTGGAGGTGAATGGGCACTGGTGGAGGGATGGGTAAATGATCACTGTATGAGTAAAACACAAAAGTTCATAAGTTTGTAACTGTACATCACAGTGATTGTCTAATAAAAAATTTAAAAAAAAAGAAAGAAAAAGGAATCTAAAATGATTTATAGGGGGCCACAGATACTGTTCAATGGGTAAGGTGATTGCCATGCACTTGGGGGACCCAGATTCAATCTCTGGTACCCCATATGGTTTCCTGAACATGCCAGGAGTGATCTATAAATGTAGCAACAAGAATAAGATCCAAACACTGCCAGGCGTGGCCCACGAGCAAAACAAAAATAAAAATTCATAAAGGTAGCTACTATTTTATTAATGTCAATACAAACTGAGTTTATTACCTACTGACATTCACATTGAAGGCTTTATCTACAGTAAGAACTCAAATACCTATGGTCTTGGCAGAATATAAAGAAAGGAAGTTGGCTGGGTTGAGAAGTGGTAAAGAGTTTATAACCTGTGAGAGGGACAGATCATTTCTCAATGTGGATCAATGCATATGTGTGCAACAGAAATGTAAGTTGAGCTTAGTGCTGCAAGTTCTTTTAATTTCCCAAGGAACTGTGTACATATATTTTTGGTAAGTAGTTTCTTTTTTTTGTTTTTAATTTTTTTTATTTTATAAAGTAGTTCACAATATTTGATTACATTTAATATTCAAACACCAATCCCACCACCATTACACCTTCCCATCACCATATTTCAGATGTTTCCATCCTGAACCCCAACCCCTGCCTCAAGGCAGAACCAAAATAATTTATTTTGTATTGTTTGTTAAGGAAAAAACGCTAAAAATGCTACAAAAACATTTCCTTAGAGGAAAGAGTGTGAAGACTGTTGTATTTTACCCAGGGGTCATTAAGCCCTTCTATAAGAGGTCACTAACATGTTGTTAAAGGTTGAGCCATGTGTGCTTATATATATATATATATATATATATATATATTTATATTCTGTTAAAAAATATTTCCCTGTAAGATTGGTTGCCTCTTACTTTAAACCCCATCAAATGTGGTGCGGTACTCTTGGAGTATGGGTGGTATAAGGTATGAGTTGTTGTGCAGCCGCAAATGCATGACAGTAAAAATATTAGCTTCTAAACTAGGATGTAGGTAAAACTAGTTCTTTGGAGAAAGTCAGTGTGCAAGTTAAAAAAGAAAGTTTGAGAATCAATGAACTCAATGGGTATTTGAAGAAGTTTGAAAGTGGGTTGGAATTGGGATGGGAGATGCATGCCTAAAGTAGATAATGGACCAAACATGATGACCTCTCAGTGTCTGTGTTGCAAGCCATGATGCCCAAAAGTAGAGATAGAGTATGGGGAATAGTCTGCCACAGAGGCAGGGAGAGGGTGGGAATGGGGAGGGGTATACCCAGGATATTGGTGGTGGGGAATGTGTACTGGTGGAGGGATGGGTGTTCAATCACTGTGAGATTGTAACCCAAATATGAAAGCTTGTAACCATCTCATGGTGATTCAATAAAATTAAAAAAAGAAAAGAAAAAAAAGAAAGTGGCTGGGAGATAGCTCTAAGGGCTGAGCAAATGCTCTACATGGCCTAGGTGGGTTTTTGTTTGCTGTGTGTGGTGGCCTCGCTCACTGTGTTTTGGTCTTACTCCTGGCTCAGGCAGGGATAAAGAACCATATGTGGTGTGGGGGATTGAGCCTGGGTCAGGTGTATGCAGGACATATATTTTTGGTAAACTGCCTTCCCTGCTGTACTATCTCTCTGGCCCCTGGAGCCCCAGGTTTAATTCTCAGTACCACATCGTCCCATGAGCACCACCAGGTGTGGTACTTAATCTCAAAAGTATATTAAGGAGGAAAAACACATAACTATCTCAGAAATATAGACAAAATATTTCACAAACTCATTTAAAATATATACATATGGGTCAGAGTGATAGTACAGCGTGTAGATTGCTTGTCTTGCATGTGGCAGACCTGAGTTCAATCCCTGTCACCATGTATGCCATATATGGTCCCCCAAGCACACTAGGAGTGATCCCTGAGTGCAGAGGTAAGCAGTTTCTTGATATAAAAATATTTTTTATTGGCATTAGAAAATAGGCTGGAGCGATAGCACGGTGGGTAGGGTGTTTGTCTTGCACATGGCCAACCTGAGTTTGATTCCTTTGTCCCTCTCAGAGAGCCCAGCAAACTACCGAGAGTATCTCTCTTGCACGGCAGAGCCTGGCAAGCTACCCCTGGCATATTTGATATGCCAAAAACAGTAACAACAAGTCTCACAATGGAGATGTTACTGGTGCCCGCTGAAGCAAATGGATGAGCAACGGGATGACAGTGCTACAGTGCTACAGTGATTAGAAAATATTACTTCCAAGAAGACAGGTCGCTTAACTGTGTTTGTTCTGTTGCCCACCAGTGCGAAACGTCTGCAGGACATATTTTTGAACTGTTTTGAGCAGTGGATTACCTTGTGTTTATTAACAGGAAATCCTGTCTTTTATACATGACATAGCTTATTCTCTAATGTGTGAATTTGGAAGAAAATTCCATTTTTGAAATAAAAATTCATGGTATTTCCTTCACTCAAAGTGTAACCTAACTCATGGAGACACATTTCAAAGGCCGGCAACTATTTTAACTTTTAAGAAGTAATACATTCTTTATCAACTATTCTAGTAGAACTTTATTGTGTTTTTAGTTTTGAAAAATATCTTTATTAAACTAGAAAGAGAAGTTGAGAAGTTTAAAATAGTAGGATGGGGTGTTTAGTAAATCAATATTTTGACTGCACTTCATGCTTTTTTTATCTGGTCAGAGATCGACTAATTTATTTAATATAAGTGGATTTTAGTTTCTTTATTTCAAAAATAAAGGGGATAAGTAAAATTATCTTTATTCTTTTTTCCAGGGTCACTGTTTTATGAACCCATCTACTTAATTTTTGGGAAATTAACAACTGATTGATTTAAAACTCCCTTAACTTTTGGAATATGATGTATATTAGAGTATAGTTTATTTATTCATAACATTAAGTTCAATTTAGTTTTTTTTCTTATTTTTCATTTAAGAGCTAATGTGACGAAGTTATTAACTAATTATATAAGGAATTATAAAATAAGGAGGAAGTTTCCTTCAGAAAACCTGAAGTTTAGAATAAGGTTACTGTCCATGGTAATAAAAATTAAGACAGGTTAACTATAGGACAGAACTCTGAGCCTGAAAAAGCTGATAAAATAGATGATTTTCCTTTTAGTTCAAATTAGAAAAATGCTTTCTCACTGACTCAAAATTAAAGACTATTAAAGCATGGTACATTTGACAACAAAAAAATATAATCTTGGTATTGGGATAATATCATAAGCAAAACCCAAGATAACTCACAAAGTGGAGAAAATATTTAAAGCACTTACAACAAATAAAGGACTAACATTCCTTATAAACAAGGAACTGAGGAACAATGGACCAAAACACTTGTTTAAGATAAAAGGAAATAGACATGACCACACAATTTATATACACAAAAACAAGATTTAAAAAAAAGGTTTTGGCTAAGGGTATTATGCTAAGTGAAAAAAGTTCAAGAGTCAAATACTATCTGATAACACTTATAACCATGATCTGAGAAAGTTGGAAAAGTAAAGAGTAGAAAGTTGGTGGGAGGATTGAGGACATGTTATTTAAGAGCATGAACTAATATATAAGTAAAGTCTGGAGGTACAATGCGTTGAATAGCGATAATGATGACAATCCTTTACTATAAACTGCAAAGTTGCTAAGAGACTATATATTGTCCCACAACAAGACAGAAATGGTAATCATCTGATGCAATAGAAGTCTTAACTAGTGCTACTGTGGTAACTATATTGCAACATATATATTTATGAAATCAACATAATGTATACCATAAAGAGCACAATGGAATATATCAATGATATCTAAACAAAAGCAAATAAAATATTATAAATGAGACTACATTATGTTAGGAAATCTGGGGGAAAAAACTAATCTATATTTGTACTGAGGATTAACACTATTATAGGATTTCTGAAGTCAAATTTGACCATACATAGGCAATTATATTTAGTTTAACAATTCTACTTTTACTCTAAGGATATATTTCCAAAGTTAGGAAAAAGACACATGGCTGCACACCTAAAAAGAGAGAGTGAACAAATGTGTGGGGTGAAAGGGACAGAGTGGGAGGGGTGGGAGGGATGCTGGGACCATTGGTGGTGGAAAATGGGCACTGGTGGAGGGATGGGTACTTGATTATTGTATGAATGAAACGTAAGCATGAAAACCTGTAAATCTGTAACTTTGTCTCACAGTGATTCACTAATAAAATAAAAAAAATAAAAATAAAAAAGGGAAAAATTTCCAATTAAGATTTAAACCATAAAAAAAGACACATGTTGCAAGATTTTAAATTGCAGCATTTTAATGATTTAATGAAATTGCCATAAATTCCCATGTAGAGAAATGTTGAATATAATAAGATAGATCTGTATTAAAGAACATTATCATCATCATCATCATCATCATCATCATCATCATCATCATCATCATCATCATCATCATCCTGTTGATTGTTGAATTTCTCGAGCGGTCTCAGTAACATCTCCATTCGTCGACGCCCTGAGATTTTAGAAGCCTCTCTCCACTCGTCCTTCCAAGGATGCTGTACTGGAGGCTCTTTTAGGGTCAGCGGAATGAGACCCAGCTTGTTACTAGTTTTGGCATAAAAATACACCATGGCTCTCCCATGTGGGCAGGAAACTCCCAGTAGTTTGCCCGGTTCTCCCAGGGGGAGAAGTAGGATATAAGATATCTTGGGGCCGCTTTGCGGCCACGCGTTTCTGGGAGTTGGCTTTTAAGTCTCTGGATGCTGGCCTTTGACAGGATTACAAGGCGCCGGGGGCAGGCCCTAAGTTTGACCGCCTAGATACTGGGAGATGGGAAATCTGGGTGGAGGAGGCCCAGTCCCACAGTCCCAATCCGAGCAGCCTTGGAGGTCTCAGCCCCATGTCCCACACACCTGGGTTCCTCTGCCGGTTCATTCATGCGTGAGGTTCATCTGAACATGTGGAAAGGGGCCTTGAGCATCGCTGTGGCTAGGCTCCAGAGGTCTTCGGCTGCCGGGAGCTCTGCTTGGGGTGGGAAGGGAAGCTGGAGCCCATCTCCTCTGAGGAGGCCCCTGGGAAGACAGCCAGGCGTGCAGGCAAGAGACTCTGCAAAGAACACTATGCAGCTATAAAATAAGAATGAAGAAGATTACATATATATTTCCAGTACATGCTATCAATGCAAAAACAAACTGCAAAACATAGCTACAATATGCTATTTCTCGAGCAATTACAACGAGGTAGCACTGTAGCACTGTAGCACTGTTGTCCTGTTGT
This sequence comes from Sorex araneus, assembly GCF_027595985.1. Taxonomy (NCBI): domain Eukaryota; kingdom Metazoa; phylum Chordata; class Mammalia; order Eulipotyphla; family Soricidae; genus Sorex; species Sorex araneus. The sequence continues at coordinate 228,242,703 of NC_073313.1, read as the reverse complement.
TCATCGATTTGCTCAAGTAGGCACCAGTAATGTCTCCATTGTGAAACTTGTTGATATTGTTTTTGGCATATCAAATATGCCACGGGTAGCTTGCCAGGCTCTGCAAAGTGGTACATGAAATAAATATATTTGTTTATTAATATAAATGATATAAATATTGTATAAATCAAGCAAATATTGAGTAGCCTTTTGAAGGGAATGAGTAGGAAAGGAGTGGAAAAAGAGAAGAATAATCATTGAGTAAAGAGAGTTGAGGATAAAGTGACATTTTTCTGAGTAGTAATTTTTTCTTTCTTTTTTCCCTTATAATTCTAAATATTAGAATCCTGGTAAATTTTTCTGGTATTGTTACCTCCAATATTAGCTAAAATCACCATATAGAAGAGATTAAAGTGAATACAAACAACTAGAACAAACCAAAATATACTTTAAATGCATACCAATCTCAATAAAGGTGAGGAAGATTAAAAAAAACAACCTAAATAACTTTTGACTTTAATTGCAATATTAGATAAAAATAACTGCATAAATAATACATTATTATGACTTTCTCCCATATACGGGTCACAAATTCTCAAAGTACTTTATGTGTATATCAGTTTTTAACAAGTAAATTTAGCTTAGATAATGACTTTATAAATCAATAATAGTCCTGTCAAAGAGAGATGCTCTGAATAAAAAAAAAAGACGGAAGTCATGAACAAAAAGTGACGTATTGGATTAGACTTAGAAGTATAAATATTGTAGCAGGGAGAATGGCCACATAAAGATATCATGTCCTAATCTAAAAAGCTTGTGAATATGTTATGTTACATTGCAAGGGGAGATTTAAGTTACAGATAGAATTAAGCATGCTATTACCTGAATTAAAATAGAGAAATTATCCTGACTTATCTTTAGGAGTCCAATGTCATAATATGGGCTATTATAAGTGAAAAATGAAGTAGGAAAGTCGGAGTGGTATAATGTTAGAAAGATGTTAATCAGCTCTTTCTGGCTTTTATTTATTTATTTATATATTTATTTAGCTTTTTGGGTCACACCTGGAAATGCACAGGGGTCACTCCTGGCTCTGCACTCAGGAATTACTCCTGGCGGTGCTCAGGGGACCATATGAGTTGCTAGGAATCAAACCTGGGTCGGCCAGGTAAGGCAAACGCCCTACACGCTGTGCTCCAGCCCCTCTTCCTGGCTTTTAGGGCGGAAGATTATAACACAAAAAATTTGGGACGGGGGAGGCGTTAGGGGAACACCCACTGATGCTCATGTAATATTCTTAGCTCTGTGCTCAGGAATGATGTCTGGTAATGTATAAGGATGATATATGTTGCCAGGGATTTGAACCTGGATTGGCCACATTCCAGAGAAATGTCTTACCTCTTATACTTTCTCTTCAAACTATGACCAAATTTACAAAGCAACAGAATTTAATGGTAGAGTTGAAATTATTTGGTCACCAAAGTAAATAATGATAAACAAATAAAATGGTATCTAAGGGATGGATTTTTTCTATAAAACAAATATCCATAAATTTAATCTGATTTTTAAAAAATTGAAGGATGAGGATATCTTCCTTGTGAAAAAATGCAATTAAAAATGCAGAAGCAATGAGAAAAATAAAATAATAACTACTAATTAAAGATAAACACTTTAAAGATAAACACTTTAGCAATGATTGTTAGAAGCAAAATTTATCAATATATACTAAAACTCATGAATTGAGGTTTCTTTTCTTTTCTTTATTTTTGCTTTTCGAGTCACACCTGGTGATGCACAGCGGTTACTCCTGGCTCTGCACTCAGGAATCCTGGCGGTGCTCAGGGGACCATGTGGGATGCTGGGAGTCGGGTCGGCCATATGGGATGGTGGGAGTCTGGGTCAGCCGCATGCAAGGCAAATGCTCTACCCCCTGTGCTATCGCTCCAGTCCCAAGGTATTTTTTTTCTTTTGGTGATTGTGGTATCAGATATCAAACCCAGGGCCTTATATATGTGAGGCATGTGTTCTACTATTGAGTCCATATCCTCAGTCATAAACAGGATATTTCATCAGAATCAGAATATCTACATCACCTTAAACTATACCCCTATAGATATTTATTCAATATTTATTCATTTATTCAATATAAATGACAAAACAGTAACAGGGCAGCAAAATAACCTGGTTGATAACTTCTTAACTAAATATTCAGGTCAGTATCATTCTCACAGGACTCACTGAGAAGGACTCAGTTTCACTTCTAATTTATTCCTGTAAAAAATGCAAAACAGAATCATCTCAGGTAGAGCAATCCCAGCTGATACCTCTTGGGTCTTCTCAGGAATGGGGACAGATAGATTCCCATCTCTACTCGAAGGCCCAGCAACCTATACCCACAGCCCAAATCCTCCGGCACAGAAATGACCCAGCTCCGTAACTAATCTTGAAAATAATTCCAAACTGTTAATTGTTGCAGTTCCACAGCTCTTGGAGTGTGGCTGTATATGTGGCCATGCGACACCTCCAAATTTCACAGTATTGACAGTGCAGTAGGAGCATAGCAATCTGATGGAAAGTTACTCAGAAGACCATCAAACTCAGTAAGAGAAAGAAATGATATAGAAGGCTCAACTAGCACCAACCTGCTCTATCAATCCTCAGATAATGTCTTTAGTAACACCATTGCAAAATATAACCATTATCACAAATTGACTTTAATTGATCTAATTAAAAAAATAAATTTTATTGAAAAACTGTGAGATAGTTACAAGCTTTCATGTTTGGGTTACAATCACACAATGATCAAACACACATCTCTCCATCAGTGCACATTCCCCACCACTGATATCCCGAGTATACCCCCGCTTTCCCACCCTTCCCCTGCCTCCATGGCAGACAATATTCCCCATACTCTCTCTCTCTCCTTTTGGGTATTATGGCTTGCAACACAGACACTGAGAGGTCATCATGTTTGTTCCATTGTCTACTTTCAGCATGCATATTGATCTAGTTTTTAATAGTTCCATTTGCATTTTGTTGTAACAAGCAATGTCAAGTAAATTTGTTTGCTACTGCTAAGAGAGAAGACTTGGGGGTGGGCAGAAAATTGGGGACATTGGTGGAGGGAAGGTCACACTGGTGATGGGACTGGTGTTGAGACACTGAATTCCTGAAACAACTGCATTATGAATAACTTTATAAATCACAGAGTTAAAATGAAAAAATTTAAAACAGTAACTGAATCATGAGAAAAAAGTCAAATAAATCAAAATAAAGGGACATTCTATAAAATAACTGCCTAATATTTCCAAGAAGTATTATGACAAAAATGAAGACTGCAAAAAAATTCACAGAATGGATGAATCAAGAAAAATGACAGCTAAATAGCATGTGGATTATACAGTGTACTCTACCCCCCAAAAAAGGACATTTGAAAAAAAACTGATGAAATTTGAATGCAGCCTACATTTTAATTAGAAGTATTATACCAATGTTGTGCCTTTCCCAGTTATATAATGTTTAACAGCAGGGAAAGCTGAGTGAAGGATACATGAGAACTCTGTACTATTTCTGCAACTTTTCTCTAAGTCTAAAATTGACTTCAAGATGAAACTGGTTTTTTTTCCCCTTAAGTATTTATAAAGGCAGTGAAGAAAAAACGTGTTTAAAAATGTTGCACAGAGGGGACAGTCCATTCAGAAGGAATGGTAGAGATGGTACATTAGTGTACAAAGATCAGAGACTGGTTAGCAATCACATTCCCGTGCCTTCCCTTTCAGTCCTGGGGCCTGTAAGGCTAAGTGCAAAGGGCTGGCATGAGCTGGTTTCTCTGACTTGCAGATGGCAGCCTCCTCACTCTCCCACTAGGTCTGTTCCTTGCGAGTCTGCAATCCTGGTATCTCCTTTTCTCCTCCAAAGGATCACACTTTAATGGTCTAATTTAACTTTAATTACCTCTCTGAAGACACTATCTTCAAATAGAGTCACACTGGAAGTTAGGGGTTCAAAATATGAGTGCTTTTTTTCTGGAGGGACATAGTTTAACCAATGGCAGGTTGCACTTATTCAGACTTTTGATATACATTCTCTCTTCAGAGTTTTAATACACATTGACATTGCTTGGGGTGTTTGGCCTGGCAAATTAGGGTGTTTCAGAGAAGCAGAGTCTATAGAATATGCATAGGTATGCAGGAAGGGATTTGTTATAAGATGTTAGTCCACATGATTAAGGAGGCTGAGAAGTCTCATAATCATCTTCCTCCAGGCCTGAGGAACAGGAAAACCAACAAGGTGGTGCCAGTCGGAAGGAGAAGGCTTGCATACCTGGGAAGACAATGGTGCAATTCCTCATCTGTCTGAGAACTTGGGGCTGGTTGTGTAAGTTGTAGCCCAAGTTGAAATGTGTGCAAAGCAGGAGTACAGGCAGGAGAAGATAAAAGTGTCACATCAAGAAGAGAGCAGATTTTCTTTTTTCTACCTTTTAAAAAACATCCTTTCCCTCTTTACCTTTAGAGGTTCTGCACTTGGAAGTCACTTCCCCAGGCCTCTCCTCTCTTGTGATGTTTGGGTTCTTAAAAGATTGATGATACCCATGTATACTGGTGAAGGTGATCTCAATTCAAATACTGATCTCCTCTGGAAACTGGTAGTTCACAATCACAAGTGTTTTACAACTCTAGACAATGACAAGTTACCTGCACAATATCCATTATCTTCCTTACAAAATGTTCCATTTCTGGGGAGCAGAATTTCAGGATTCCTATTAGAAAACAGACTTTGCTAATCTTTCTGAAAAAACTGGAATACTATGAAAATTTTGAGTGGTCATTTAGGAAAACTCTTTCAAAACGAGGTTAATTCTGCAGATTTTCAGAGTTGTCATTTATTATTCTCCCTCTTTTCCAGAGCATGGATCTGCTTCTGGGCCTTGAAATAGAACAGCTACACTGAGCTACGAGGACAAAAGTTCTGTTCAAAGATGAGTGAGCAGAAATACTGGCAGATTCTTGTTCTCCAGGGCTATGCCCTAAAAGAATTACTAATTTTCATATATCTACTTGTATAAATATTTTAAAAGTTACTCATTATAATTACTTTGGGGTTGTAGAGTATTAATGTATATCTTTTGGTTGCTTCTGATGTTTGTTTGTTTGTTTTTGGGTCACACTCAGCAGTGCTCAGAACTTACTTCTAGCTCTGGGCTCAGGTATCACTCCTGGTAGGCTTGGGGAACAATATATGGTACCTGGGATCAAGTTCAAATTGGCTGAGTGCAAGGCAAGCACCTTAACTGTGTACTATCTTACTGGCCCCTGTTTCTTATTGTTCCCTAAATGATATAATAACTAAGAGATTGAGAGAGATGAGGCAATGTAGCTATATTTCATAATAGGTGACTAGAAAAATGAGAGTGCCGTTAAAAGCATAATAAGAATAATGATTTTGATTGAAGTTATTTATTTATTGCTTTTGCTCTCAATGGAAAGAACATCTCTGAATGCAGCAGCTATGTGTACCTGGGTCAAGAAACCAACATGAGGAACGACTTGGCCCCAGAACTGCACAGGAGGAAGAGAGCAGCGTGGAACGCCTTCAAGAGTGTCGAAGAAGTGGTTAAGAGGATGAAGAACTTCTGGGTACATCTTTTTGACTCCACCATTCTTCCTGCACTAACATACGCCTCAGAGACCTGGGCCCTACACAAACAGGATGAGAACCTTATTCGGGTATCCTAAAGAGGAATCGAAAGAGCTATGCTTGGAGTATCACATTTCACCCAAGTGAGAGAAGGAATTCGGAGTTCCAACCTCCGTCGACGATCAAGAATCAGGGGTGGTGTATCATTTGCCAAGGCCTTAAAAATCAGATGGGTCGAACACAATGTGATTTAGAGATGACTGCTGGACTATAGCTGTTACTGACTGGATTCCATGGGGGGACGTGAAGAGACTGAGTGGCCACCCACCTACGAGATGGTCAGACTTCATCAAAACCCTGAATGAACAGTTTGAGGCTCTTCTTGTTCCTGGAGAGAGCAGATACCATTGGGCTACAGTAGCATGCGACAGGAACAAATGGAGACATTACTGGCGCCCGCTCAAGCAAATCAAAGATCAACGGGATGACAAGTGATACAAGTGATTTATTTATTCAACAATAATTTATTTTCCCCTGACATGTAATGTAGGTACTTTTAAAGTATTCAGATGCAAGTGGCATGCCCAATGACAATATGTCTGCCTTCATCTTTGTAGAAATAAACAGCAACCAATACCAAGAACCAAAACAGATCATAAGGAAATTTTTTAAAAATTAAATTATTTATTTATTTATTTTTATTAATTTATTCTTTTATTGAATCACCATGTGGAAAGTTACAAAGCTTTTAGGTTTAAGTCTCAGTTATACAATGCTCAAAACCCCATCACTTCACCAGTGCACATATTCCACCACCAAGAATCACAGTATACCTCCCCCCCACCCCCCACCTCCCCAGCCCCCACCCCACCTGTGTAACTGGTAAATTTCACCTTAGTTTCACTTTACTTTGATTACATTCAATATTTCAACATAAAACTCACTATTATTGTTTGGAGTTTCTCCCCAGCAATACCACTCCTGGGAATATATCCCGGAGAGGCAAAAAGGTATAGTAGAGATGACATCTGCATCTCTATGTTCATTGCAGCACTCTTTACAATAGCCACAATATAGAAAAAACCAGAGTGCCCCAAAACAGATGACTGGTTAAAGAAACTCTGGTACATCTACACAATGGAATACTATGTAGCTGTGAGAAAACATGAAGTCATGAAATTTGCATATAAGTGGATCAACATGGAAAGTATGCTGAGTGAAATGAGTCAGAAAGAAAGAGACAGACATAGAAAGATTGCACTCATATGTGGAATATAAAGTAGCTGAGAGGTACAAGCTTAAAATGATGCAATTTTTGGCAGATATTTCTCTGGACTTAGTTACTAAAATACTAAAATACAGAAATCCAAAACCGTGTGGCTGCTAGTGCGGCCACTCGACCTCAGATCTCTTCATTCTCAGCAATGGAAAACAAATTGCCAAATGCTTCCTTTTCAGCAGGAAAGTTTTGATTGCAATTAATAATAGATGAAGACAACATGGAGTAATATTAAGTAGAGAGTTACTGACTCCCATAGTGGGGTTTGAATTGACAAATGTTTAATTGAAGTGTTTATGTCCAATTCAGCATTTTATTTTAAAAAATGTAAATTAAAGATTGAAAGAAGGGCTGGAGTAGAGTTTTATTCGGAGGAGTCTTCAACATAGACATGGCAGTTGAAACAAAGTATGGACATGAGTGAATAATGAGATTTTAGAGTATGATGAAATGGGAAAAGATTGGTTCTAAGTTATCATCGAAGTAATTGGGGAAGTGTTGTGTCTGACCTTACCACATGAATGAAATATGTTAGAAAGGGGAGACATTAATGAATACAAAGGAGAGCCAAATAACACTGAATGTAGAAAATTTGTAGGCATTGACCAATAGTTACATTTGAAGGCCTGTAAACATGGAATAAAAAGTAGAGAAGCAATTGTATCTACTCTAACCTCACCCTTCTAATGAGACAGAGATGTGTGATGAATATGTAGGCAAAACACATGGTCTCTTTAATTTTATTTTTTGGAAAGGTGTATATTCTTTTTTATTGTTTGGTATGCTGTTATTTACAATATTATTATTGTCTGGTTCTTCCTCTCAGAGAACCCGGCCAGCTACAGAGAGTATCCTGCCCACACTGCAGAACCTGGCAAGCTCCTGGTGGCATACTTGGTATGCCAATATCAATGATGCATCTCATTCCTCTGACTCTGAAGTAGCCTTCAATGTGGCATCATTGGAAAGGACGAGTAAAGAGAGGCTGCTGAAATCTCAGGGCAAGGACAAATGGAGACTTTACTGGCACCCGCTTGAGCAAATCGATGAACAACGGGATGACAGTGATACAGTGATTGTTCTAATACTATGTCCACCACCAATGTGTCCATCTTGCTCTTCAAAAAACTCCAACACCCCTTGCTTTTAACCCCATCCCCACTCCCTACCCTATCACACATCCACCAACTCAGTTGTGTGGATCAGTTCTCTCATTGTGGTGCCTTTGACCCTTGATTGCTTGACATGGTTCCTTTTTAGGTACTGGTCCTATTCATAACACAGTTCTTCCTGACAATGCTCATTTTAAGCACAAGCACTGGCATTTCATAGTGGTTTATGGTGTCCTCTGAGTTTGTTTGATTCTGTAGCTTGCATGATAATTATTGAATGAAATAGCTTTTGAGTCACTCAGTTGTGTAAAAGCAGTATATCTTATGACTCTTTCATCTCATAAAACAGAGCTAAATTTTTCTTTATGATTGAAAAAGTCTTTAGACCAGAGTAAACCTGACTTAAGGCTCCAGGTTTATAGGACCAATTTAATCCCTCTATAAATTCATGGGACAACTCTATGTGAATTCTCCCACAGGGTGTGAAATCTTAATTTAGTCAGGTGTTTATGACTTTTCATGTAATTAAACAATTATTTTCAAGTGGATTAAACTTTTTAGAAGGCTTTGAAAATGTTAGTAAAAATAGCAGTCTGCTGAATTTTGAGTCTTAATCCTAGCTTTTCAAAGGGTGTTTATCAGTTTAAGATCTGACAAATATTAGCATTTGTATTTTGTAGACAGGAAAAATCTGCAGTGTACTTGAAATGATAACTGAAAGTTGGGTAGGGCATTCTGGACAAGAGCTTTTGCATTTCCTTTATTCTCCATTTGTAGTTATTTCTCTTTTCATCTCTCCCATATAAGTAAATCCATGTAAGCTTTGAAGAAATAATGTCAAAAATGTGGTGGCTAAAATTTTATTTTTAAAAAAGTGCTGTTTGAGAGTGGTGGTGAGTGTTGCCATGGGTTACTATCTTAGTTTGCTATCAGCCAATTACTGACTACTGACTCTTTATATAATATCTGCATATCTTGCAGTTATATTTCACCAGTCATCTTAAGGGAATTTAAACATCTAATCTAAATAAGGAGTATTTTTGTAACAGAGAAGCACAGCAGGATGAAAATATTGTTAAGAGGAAGAAAGATCAGACTGATAAGCTCTAATTTATGTCTAATAGTCACCTAAATGAACTAAAAAAGACAGATTTGAGAGGGTAATTACTAAGAACTTTTTAGAATTAAAAAAAAAACTATCTGAGCTCAAACCGTTTTAACAATGAAGCAAAGGGTTATGAATTTAGCTAGATAAGAAATAGTTCAATTCTGGGGCTGGAGAGATAGCACAGCGGGTAGGGCATTTGCCTTGTACGCGGCCAACCCGGGTTTGATTCCCAGCATCCCATATGGTCCCCTGAGCACCACCAGGGGTAATTCCTGAGTGCAGAGCTAGGAGTGACCCCTGTGCACCTCCAGGTGTGACCCAAAAAGCCAAAAAAAAAAAGAGAAATAGTTCAGTTCTCAGACTTAAGGTATACTTGTACACTGAGTAGAATAAATAAGAATAGTTTATATGTAGTTATAGTACAATAAAAGGCAAAATCATTTTTATAAATAGAAAAAAAATAAAGACTTAAATGGAGTGAAAAGACAGATTACAGAAAAAGCACAATAATTAAAATCAAATTAGAATTCTATTTGTTACAAGTGACAGAAAACAAAAAGGGAACAAGAGAGATAATGCAGCAGGTAGTGCCAATCCAGTTTGATTTCCAGCATCCTATGTGGCCCTCAGAGCACTGCCAGGAGTGGTACATGGGCACAGAGCCAGAAGTAATGCCTGAGCACAGCTGTGTAGGGAACCCAACAAAAACAAAAGAACAAGAACATTGTGCTCAGTGGTACTCCTGGTTCTGTGCTCAATAGTCACTCCCTGCATCCCTCAGAGGGCCATATATGGTTCTGGTTTTGAATCAGGGTCAGCTGTGTACAAGACAAGTAACCTAAACCCTGTTTTAGGGATAGCTCTTGGCCACAAATAAATATTTTTTTGGATAAACTATAATAATTTACCAAAACTATTTTTCTGAAAGGAATACACAGCATGTAGTAAAAAATGAGAAAGAGAGAGGGGGGAGCCGGAGACAGCTAAACAGATTTCTTCGGTTTTTGGTTATTATTTAGCTGCATTCGATGATAAATTATTAATGAAATGTACTCATTATCTACTAATTCAGAGTGATTCTGAAAACTCTCATGCTTCCAATAATTCTTGTTCCAATTCCATTAAATTTCTATCCTGTAATTAATTGGGAAGATTCATTTCAAAGCAGCTTGTTCATCATTCTTGCTGATGTTATCTGCCAAGATTGTATAGTGTATATGCCAAAATATTAGCACTGAAATAACTGAAAAAATTAGGCAAAATATAATCATATGTAGGGTTTAACTTTGAAAATTAAAAATATGTACAATTGTGAAAGTGGAAACTTATATAAAATAGAAACTTAAATATAGTGCACAGAGCATAAATTGTGGAGCTTCGTGTTTGAAGAGGAATGGGCTGGTAAGATATTTCAAGTCAGGAGAACTCAGCTGAGGTGGAGAGAGGGGCAAGCAATTAGCATAGAGGCTAGTTAGGTCTAGTTACAGACTACAAAACCAATTTCTGGAGGATGGGAAAAAGGCACTGACTCCAGACAAAAGAGTATTACCTAGAGATTAAACAGTCTCTGGACAACAAAGTGCCAGGCTTAGATAAATATTTGTTGAACACTACTTGTGGTTTGCCACTTGTATTAGCTACTGAATAATGAAGATAAACCCATGTTCTTGAAAGGCAATCAATTTTGTGGGTGGGGGGAAGACACATAAATAATTTTATAAGGTGTGCTACAAGAGTGGTTCAGAAAGCACCACTAAGAAAATTAGAGAAAGAGGAATTAGGTTCTAATTAGGAGTAATTAGGAAAGTGTTTTAAAAGAGATTGGATTAAATTCGATCTTGAAGAATGACTAAGAAGTTTCTATCTAACATTCTAAGTAAAAGTACAGATTTATGAGAATAATATTGCTTAATATTTAGCCAAAAATATTTCTGTCTGGGACTTCCAATTACCTCCTTCCAAACCCTCCTGGATTTGAGGGTCCAAGTCAAATCCAGCCACTTAACCGCTCTCAGTCTGAATCTTTAGCTTCAAAAATGAGACGGCACTGCAAACCCCAGGACATAGCATAACAATAATGACAAAGGAAAGAGGGGCAATGAGGTGGCAATGAGTGCAATAATTGGATTTTGTGAAGATTAACAAGAAGTGTGTGAAAGTACCACATTTATGCCCTTGATTTGTAATTACTTAGACATGTTCCTATCATTACTTCATGCCTTTTTTCCTTTTCTCGTTTTTCAGTTTCAGTCCCATAAACTTTATCAAATGTTATTCTATTAGTCTTCTCAATGTAACTTTTGCACTCATTTTATGTATGTAATACAGAATTGATCAATATTTTTCAGGATGTCCAATCATATGGAATGAGCCAAAATACAAGTTTCTTGGTTTTTGTATATGTGAGGTATTAATGCACTTTAATATTAGAGCTATTTTAGGAGTCACTCCCAATGCTGACTTAATTAAGATTTAAACTATCAAATAAATTTCCAACTATCTGTGAAATAGCCAGCTTTTAACTATGACTTTTTAATTTGTTCCCACTAAATTTTATTTTATTCAGTTTATTCATTTTTATTGTGATTTTGTATCTGCTATTCAATATACACACTGTTCCCTTAATCCAATATAAAGACTTTTTGACTCACTTTCTGTCTTGTTGACTTAATGACAAGCATGAAGAAAGATGATTGATTTTGTATTTATGGGAGTGCAAACCAGGAGCAGCTAAGGGTGTGATCTAATACTGGCCCCTATGCACAGAGGGCAAGGAGTGACTGAAAGAAGAGACAGGCTACTTCAGATTGACAGAGAACAGTTTAAATGATCAAGGGAATTATTTGCTAGGAATTTTCTTGGACAGCTTCAAGACCTGAGTTTTCTCACTATCACCAACCAAAAGCTCAGCTTTTTAAGAGATCTCAGCCATATTCTGTCATGTATGCTACCCAGATGACCTCAACACACATTATCCATTCAAGACTGTATCCTTAGTGAATGAGTAACTCTTGTGAATGAGCATTCCCGAAGAGGGGAATAAGAAGACAGATTACTCCATGGACAAGGCAGACAGATCATAAGAAGCCCCCAATTATTACAGACTCTTGCTTAATTACAAGGTTTTGCTTTTTTTTTTTTTGACAGTCATTGCCAGCATTTCCTTTCTTTCCACCTATGAGTCATTCCTTTATATCTTCTTGGAGTGCTCCTCCTTCAAATGACTACAGTGTCAATCACTTACTTCCTTTGCTCCTTCCTTCAATCATGGCTCCAATTTCATTTTTCTTTTTATTGAATCACCATGAGAAAAGTTAGAAAACTTTCAGGTTTAAATCTCAGTCATACAATGATCAAACACCCATACCTTCACCAGTGCACATGTTCCACCACCAAGAACCCCAGTATACCTCCCATTCCCCCCACCCCTGCCTATTTGGCTGATGCTTTTCACTTTACTCTCTCTTTGATTACATTCAATATTTTGACAGAAAACTCACTACTCACTATTATTTGAAATTTCCCCCCAACAACCAGACCTGCCAAAAAGACATCATTTGATAATGTGTTTTCCATTGCTAAGGATGAAGAGTATATGTGGTTGTGCAGCTGCTCTTGTGGTTTTGGATTTCAGGTATTTTAGTAGTTAAGTCCAGAGAAATTTCTGCCAGAAGCCTCATCACTGCAAGCTCATACCTCTGTCTAATGAGCTCCAAAAAGATGGTGGTCACCACACTGCCGCCAAAAGGAAAGGCCGAGGGACAAAAACCTTTCCCCTCCTGGGGTGGCATGAAGCCATGGCTTAGTTCACAGTCTAGAAGCATTTCTGAAAGTAGCTTCTGGGTTCCTCCAGGTGGTGGGCCTCTGGGATCACGGTCATTCAGGAATAGAGGAGCCGTTCGTGTGGGGCCACTTAGCGTCTCATCTGGGCCCCAATTTCATCTTTTTGATGAGGCTTTCCCTGATGTCTTCTGTAATATTTCAAAACCCACCCTCTGCTGACATTTCCAAACATTGCCACCCCAATTTATTCCATAGCACTTAAAATAATCTAGCATAATATATTTTATTTCATTTGTTATGATTACTATCTATTCCCATGCTCCATAGAATGATTAAAATAAAAAAAACAGATAGATGCCAGGTTTCTAGAAGAGTTCTGAACACATTATAGGCTGAACACATTTTTAATACACACTAGTTGGATAAAATGCTAATATTTTAGGCTAGTACTAATAGTGATAAATTGAAGTAAAAGCTTATCAAGTCACATTGATACTGCAAATGCCTCTTGGATTCCCACAACCACGGATCATCAGTTTTAGTCTTAGATACATTGATAACTTGCTTATCTTTCTCAGAAAATTTAGTGAGAAGCTGAGAAAGTTTGAGTCAGGGAATGTCATGGGTCATTTTAGATCAGATATGTCAGATAGTCTTTAAATGAGATAAATCTTTAACCCAATTTCTAATTTATTGATTAAAAGAAGTCAAAGGCAGAACTATGAAGTACAATCTCTCTACTATTATCACCAATATTGTTCAGCAGTCATTTATTCCATTGGTATTCACCTGGTAGGACCACTGCTCATAACATAATTTTTGTAGTGAGAGCCAAAATTACGATAATTATAGTTGATAAAAACCCTACTAGATTCTAGACAATAACTGTAACACTAAATGTTAATATTTATCGAGTACTTATTATCTGCAAGTCTCTGTTCTATGCTTATTTCATACTATATTACTGAATATATATTTTCTCTTCCTTTTAAAATAATGAATAATATCATAAAACTATTAAATGATGGAATAAATATTTGATCCCATACAGTCTGACTCTAGAGTTTAATTACTGATTCTATTATATTGGCTCCCTTATAGTTGTATTCTGTTTGTGGATCTCCTTGACTTACCACTCTCATTTTTCTGACATCACATTTTTTTTTTTGGAAATCCATTATTGCATCAAAACTGGTGCTAGGAGGGAAGTAAACATGTTTTATTATGATATAAATCTTCCCTCTGAAAGGGAAATTTAGAATTATGGAGTAAGATGTACAAATCTTGTATAGTTATTATTTTCTTTCTTTTGAAATTCAATAATATCTTTTTCTTATGTCAATAAACACAAACTCCAGGAAAAATACACCCCTCCTCCTCAGAGTTCTCTACAGACCAGAAACGGGACACTTTCTTGATGGAACCTGCTTATTTATAGCTCCACATTAGTGCCAATTGTTTGAACCAAGAGAATAGCTGTGCTTAAACAGATACCTCTGACCTGCTGCCAATGTGCTGTCTTTGATCTTATGAGTCTTGTACTAAGTTCTCATGCGATCTCATCTCACTGCCCCTTAACTGAAACCAATTTTCATGTTTTATATTTAATCCTTTTGCGGCGCCGAGCCAGGTGGTGAATTAATTACTTTCACAGGTTGAGAAAAGATCCCAACTCTATTGTTAAATTTAGCTAAAGTTCAAACTTTGGGGGAAGACTACTAATAATATTCACGCTTTTACTTCTTTAGAGATATGTTTAAAAGGTAGAGTAGTTTGGTGCAATGCCTAAGCCAAAATTTTTAGGACAAGGATAACTTTAATCACAGATAAATCTGTGAAGGGCTCTTTTTAAAATTGTAAGTCTGTCTCTTCTACAGCCAATGAGAAATTTTCTTGGAGGTAACATGGCTCCGAGGACTTCATGACTGCAGGCATCAAGGAAAAATATCTAGCTTGAAGTTTATAGAGTTTTCACAGAGGCTTGCTTAAGCACATACTGAAAAAAAAACTACAGAAAATACTGTAATCATAGAATTGCTCTAAGAGGAAAAGGTGGAGACATTAAGGGAGTTCTGGACTTGAAATAAAAATACACAGTTTTTAATCTTGTTTCTAGGACTAACTTGGTCAAACTACTTAATATGGCTGAATGCTAGTTTTTGCTTGAAAAATGGGAATTATTGATACCTGTTTATCATTATTTTGGGGATCCCCTAAAACAAAGTTGATAAATTGTGTGTAATTTAAAATATCGACTCTGTAGGCATTTAAGATATACGCTATGAAAAGAGCTCTAATGATCAATGTCTGACACACTCAAAATACTAGAAATTATTCTGGTTCTTGATCCTAATCAACATTACTGTACTTGGAAAGGAGATGATCATTACTAACCTCCTTCACAAACAGAGAAAAACTAATTTTAGTGGACTCAAAACTCATCATTTGGATAGGTGCAGATAACAGTCTTCAGATAAACACCTTCCATCTGAATTCCTATTCATAGAAAGTGACATAGTAATAGAAAGAAGGCATCTCTTAAATCAAGTAGAATATATCTTCCTCGAATGATTAAATGAAAACCTTGACTATGTAAGCATATTCAGAAGAAGGTCATTGTCTATGGAATTAATTTTCATCCTTGGCTCAACAATGCCTGTTGGCTGTCAGAACTTGGTGGAAATCCCATATGTTTAGTTAGGAACTGACCTGATTGATAGAGAAGAAGTGACTAGAGTTAGAGGATAAATCTTAGGAGCTCTGAATTACTTATTTAAGTGTCCATTTTTTCTAGATAAAAACTGTGTCTTTGTCTAAAACTGCAGTATAAATTAGAAAGTAAAATATTTTATTTGTGTGAGCTAAGAAATAAAAGTCCTCAATACTAAATATGTATATATTATCTAAATGTCATACATAATAGTTGCTCAATAAGCTTTATTAATTCTGTAACTTACAATGTTTCTTGTTTATCTAAAGAGCTCTCTTCATACATTTATGTTTAGTAAAATCAAATACCCAATATTATTGTTTTAAAAATCCGTCTTCATATATTAGCTGTCATATAGTTTCTATTTTTAAAATGTGTTGTTATTATTATTATATTTTGGATCCACACCTGACTCAGAGCTTACTCCTGGTTCTACACTTGAGTCACTCCTAAAAGTGCTTAGCAGGCCATATGTGGTTCCAGGGAATCAAGTTGGAGTCAGCTGTAAGACAGGGACCTAAATGCCTGTACTATCTTTTGATCCCTGTTTTATTTTATTTTTATTTATTTATTTTTAATTGAATCACCATTAGATACAGTTGCAAAGCTTTCATGTTTGAGTTTCACTCATACAATGATTGAACACCCATCCCTCCACCCGTGCACATTTTCTACCACCAATGTCCTAGTATACCCCTTCTCCATCCCAATCTTTCCCCTGCCTCTATGGCAGACAATTTCCCCCATACTCTCTCTCTACTTTTGTGGCCCCTATTTAAAACTTTATGCATAATATTTTGATTAAATGAACATTTCAAAAATTATACATTGAAATGCATATCAAAAAATACAGTCTGAGATGCTGAAGCAGATTATTCTTTTTTCCCAAGCCAACTTTTGAGAAATTTTAGCATATGTCTGAGCTTGTCATTAGTTCACATATAAGTGAATTTTTATTTCACATTGCCAATATATTCAACCTTTTAAGATTTACAATTGGAAAGTAAATCCAGGATAAATATTTAATCCTGACAGCAAACTCTAAAGAAGAATTTAGAAGCTAAAGAAGACTGAGTTTAACTTAAAATGTAGAATAAAGTAATCCATATGTTAAATAAATATTCTAAAACTTGAAAACATATACAAAAAAACAATTACCATTTTATTTTTTTAATTTTTTTTCATGTTCTTAATTTTTGCTTGTTGTTTTTTTAATTTTTTTTATTTTTTAAATTTTATTTTATTGAATCACCATGTAGAAAATTACAATGCTTTCAGGCTTAAGTCTTAGTCATACAATGCTGAAAAAACCATCCCTTCACCAGTGCCCATATCCCACCACCAAAGACAAAAAAAAAAACAAACACAGTACACCTCCCATCCCGCCCACCCCCGCACCCACCCGCCTTGTAACTGATAAATTTCACTTACTTTCTATTTACTTTGGTTACATTCAATATTTCAACACAAACCTCACCATTATTATCAGGAGCACCCCACTAGAGTCAGACCTGTTGAGAAGAGAAATGAGGTCGCGCGGCCGCTACTGCCGCTACTCATTTCTGTACTTTAACAACTAAATCCAAGGAGATTTCTTCCGGATATTCGATCATTGCAAGCTTGTAAACCTCATCTGTGGTCGTCATAATATGGCGGTCCCCACGCCCTTCATCCCCGGGAAGGGACAGGCGAGAGAGAAAAATACCTTTCCCCTCCCGGGCGGGCATGGGGTCGCAGCTTAGTTCTCTGGCAGGAAACAATCTACTAGGAGCAGTCCATGTTGTAGTTGGTTCAGCTGGGTCTGGATTCACGTGGGTGCAGCTGTGGAGGAGCCGCACATGCGTGCGGCCCCCGGGGTCACATCTCGGCAGCGGTGGGAGGGGCCGGTGCCTCCCACCTTCCCAAGAGCACCCTCGTGCCCTTTTGCTGCAGTTTTTGTCGTAAAATCCCGTCTGTGGTCGTCATAATATGGTGGTCCCCACTCCCTTCATCCCCAGGAAGGGACAAGCGAGAGAGAGAAATACAACAATTACCATTTTAAATTATGCAAAATTATATGATTTTAAAAAAGCCGACAAAATAGAAAATTAAGTTTGATAACTGGGTTTCATTTTTCCCTAAAATCATCCTATATTTGGTTTTCACTCTTAAACATATCAATATTATGTATTTTAAAAATCAACATACATAGCAATAATTTATTTTTATTTTACAGTAAACACTTACTTAATAAGCATTTTTAGGGACTCTAACAGTAAAGAATTTTTCAAGGTGGAAGTGTTGAAGATTTAGGGCTGGGAGATAGTACAGCATGTAGGGTGCTTACCTTGCACTCAACTGATACGGGTTTGATTCATGGCTCCACATATGTCCCCTGAAATTTACCAGGAATAATCCCTGAGTGAGGGAGCTAAGAGCCAGTCCTAAGCTCTACAGGGTGGTCTCCAAAACAAACAAAAATAAATTGCTTGAAGAATAAAAAGCAATGATATAGATCCAGTATTAAAAGGATTGACAGTCTAAAAAGAAAGATGACACTTCAAGAAAATAAACACGAGGCAAGCTTTGATAAATATACAAATGACGTATGACTGAAGAGCATAAAACAAAGGTTATTTTTCTATAATTTTTTTCTTAATTTGTGAGAGGGAAGAAGAGAAAGGAAGATGAATGAACATGACCCAGCAGTTTTCTGTTTGTTTTTCTGCTGGCCCCACCAAAATCAAACAGTGGAACAAAGAAGATTATCACAAGCTTTTTATAATGTCTCCATGTGTAGTTTGTCTACCTATCATGTGCAACTAACCTTCCCTTGGATGCCAGACTTTTTGTATTTCCCCAATCCTCTCATGCTCTGCCATGCCTCTAGCTCTGACACGATTTGTTTCTTTCTTAGCATTTTTCATTTAATTTTTTGTTTTTGTAAACTCTCACTCTTTAAGACATTCTAGAAATCACTCTGCCTTCTTCATTGGTCTCCTTAAGTTTGATTACTGTATCCTCTGTGCCTGTATATATTTTGTAATTTTTCTTTTATAATAGTCATTACTCTGTTTTGCCACCAATTTGTTTATCTCTAGTGGAAATTTCAAAACCATGTGTTATAATTATGTAACATGTTTATCAGAATATTTGGCACAAAAAAGTATATTTGGCACAGAAAATATAATACATTAGTTGAATGAAGGAATGAGAGAAAGAATAAAGGGCCTTCTAATTGTGGTGTTAATTTGACTTTCCCTGAAGCATTATAATACTGAGCACTAACATCTAGGCACAGACCTTAGATGTGTCTGTTAGCCATTTAAATATAGTTTTGTGAATATCTATTCAATATTAGCATATTTAAAACAATTATTTTGTAATTTTTTGGGGTTCAATAATTTTCTATATTTCTCAGTTCCTTAGAGCTTCAGCTTAACTATAGTGGTTGATTTGCCTACACCCATAATAGATTGCAAAGTGTGACTACAATTTGTTTTAGTATTAGGAAATGACATTGCCACATATCTAATAAAGAGGAAGAGTCCATTACCTACTTTCTTTAATATGAACAGGCCTTAGGATCTTCAAATCACTGATTATAGCAAAAGTGACACTGAGTTTCTCTGTCAAATCAAGGCATCAAGGGGTTCACCCAATAGGACCATCTGTCATGTGAAGAGACAGACAAAAGCTGTGGAACCAGGTTCTAATTCTTAGAAGAGGGACAAGGATGTTTATCTAACTGAGATGATCAGAAAACCAACTCAATCAACCCATCAAACTATGGTAAGTGGTGGTTGTTTGAAACAGATGAAATTTTACGTAAGCATCATAAAGTAATAGATAATTGATACATTGGAACTGAAATACACTGAAGTATTTCATTGACAAAACTAAGTTTGGGTACAGCTAATACTGAAGCATTTGATCTTTGGAAAAAAGATGAAACAAAGAAAGAGTATGGTGCATAGGATGACTGCCTGGCACATGACCAGACCAGGTGTGATTACTGGCAACACTAGTAATTGCATATGGTTGGATAATGGTCCACCAAGTCCAACCAGGAATGATCCCTGAGCACAACTTGATGTGACCCAGCTAATCCTCCCTGAAAATAGAAAATGAATGAAAAATAACTTTATTATGACCATTGCTGCCTAAATTATTTATGAGTATACCTGGGAGGAAAAATAGTTTAATGATTTTAGGTAAAAAACAAATACTTTTAAGAAGATATATTCTAACTTAATAAAAAGTCACTTGAAAAATTCTTGAGTGATACTGAAGGAATTATCAACTTGCTTGACATATATTCCTTATATAATTAATACAAAGTTCTTAAAAACAGCTTTCAGCATTGTCAAAGACCCAAAGTACTGAATAGATGCCAAAAAAATTTTTCAAAGCCTGGGATGTTATGAAAACTGTTAATATTTCTTTGTAGCATCCAGAAAATTTATTAATTAGGTTTCATACATCACAAATAAGTATGCTGTCCTTAAAAGATAAAAATTTTGAAAGTATTATATATAATTCAGTAGAACTATTGATATTTGCTTATTGGATGAGTTTTTATTTTTGTTTACTTCCTCTATTATTAATAACTATCACATGTTTAATCTTTTACATTAAAAATAAAAAATGTTACTAAAATATTTTTGGGCAATATAGTACAAAATATTCATATATTTAAAGCCTTTATCAGGCAAATGGCCCCCCATGAACTAATGGTTAGATCATACAGACAATCTAAATAGCATCGGTGGAAATTCATTTAGCAACAAATTATATTTTCCACCGACCAGACAATTAGAATATAGAATATCGTGGCGGAGAGAGGACAAAATTATCTATCAAGAATATCCCAAGGCACTTGGCAAATGTCCAGATTTACGATGAACCTAGTTAGTGTCCTGTTCTAACTATTGCAAAAGTAATTTTCTTTCTGAAATGGAAAATTAATGTAATGTTCCTGAAGGGAAACATTTAATAATAATCAAGTCAGGCCATAAGGCACTTGATTCCCTTCTGTGGCCTAGTCCTAATGTATTAGTAACCCTGCGGCTCTACTCTTAACTAGATTGTGATTCAGAGACTAAATCATTCAGCTGTGAATTCTGATACTCTCCTCGCCCCCATTTCATATGATAATCAGTGTTGAGCTAATGGGCACAGGATAAAGACTAATAAACTTCCAATTTTTTACCATAAGTATAATCCAATAATATTTTTCTATACTCAAAAATTATTTTAATGAACTATGTTAAGATCAAATCCTGGCTAATATATTTAAACCATCATCATCTATTAGCGTTCTAAAGTAAAGACAGGTAGTATCACTGTCACTGTCACTGTCCTCCCATTGTTCATCGATTTGCTGGAACAGGCACCTTTAATGTCTCCATTGTGAGACTTGTTGTTACTATTACTTTTATTGACATGTCAAATATGCCACGGGTAGATTGCCAGGCTCTGCCGTGAGAGCAGGGTACTCTCCGTAGCTTGCTGGGTTCTCCGAGAGAGAGAACTAGACAATAAGAGATTGTGGCTGCGCTTCTGGGAGCTTTGTTTTTTAGTCTCTGGATCTTGGCCATTGATGGGATTACACAGTGCTGGGGCAGTTTGTGGGTGTGACTGCCTAGCTACTGGAAAAAGGGGGATCTGGGTGGAGGAGGTCCAGTCCGGATCCAAGCAGGCTTGGAGATCTCGGCTCTTGGTTCCACACACCTGGGTTTCTCAGGTGTCTCACACACCTGGATTTCATATTGTAAAAATATGGCACAGCAAAATAGTTGACATGTTTACATAGAAGGTCTATTAACAATTTTAATGTTACAATATTGCTTTTTGAGCTCTGGTTCTATGGAATAACACAAAGAATACAAGCATGGGAAATTTTTGTTGTCATGGGGCCACATCTGACTATTGCGGGTCATGTTGAACTAAGGATCAAAACTAGAACCCCGAATATGCTAGGCATATGCTCTACTTTGAGCCATACCCACAGCTACAGAAATCTGAAATCATCTGTTCCTATTTTCTTTTCTTTTTTTTTAAAGAATTTTATTTTATTGAATCACCATGTGGAAAATTACAATACTTTCAGGCTTAAGTCTCAGTTATAATGCTGAAACAACCATCCCTTCACCAGTGCCCAAAAAAAATCCCACCACCAAAAAAAAAAGAAAAAACACAGTACATCTCTCATCCCGCCCCCCACCCCCCCCCCGCCTTGTAACTGATAAATTTCACTTTACTTTCTATTTACTTTGGTTACATTCAGTATTTCAACACAAACCTTACTATTATTGTTAGGAGTACCCCACTAGAGTCAGACCTGTTGTGAAGAGATATGAGGCACTACCGTGGCTGCGCGGATTGGATTTCTGTACTTTAGCAACTAAGTCCAGGGAGATTTCTTTCAGATATTGGATCATTGCAAGCTTGTAAACCCCATCTGTGGTCGTCATAATATGGTGGTCACCACGCCCTTCACCTCCAGCAAGGAAGAGGCAAGAGAGAGAAGTACCTTTCCCCTCCTGGGCGGGCATGGGGCCGTGGCTTAGTTCTCAGTCTGGAGACATTCTGCGAGGAGCTGCCCATACCAACAAATTTAGCTGGCATCTGGAGTCACGCTCGTGCAACTGCGGAGAGGCCGCACACACTTGTGGCCCCCGGGATCACATCTTGGCGGCAGTTGTTCCTATTTTCTATGAAGCAACATTTATGCCAAGTATTCTAGTTAGAAAAAAAATTTCTTTTGGCTTTTTTGGGTCACACCCGGTGATGTGCAGGGGTTACTCCTGGCTTTGCACTCAGGAATTACTCCTGGCAGTGCTGAGGGGACCATATGGGATGCTGGGAATCGAACCCAGGTCATCCGCGTGCAAGGCAAACGCCCTACCCGCTGTGCTATCGCTCCAGCCTCTAGGCATTTACCTCCTTACCACACAGGATAAATCACAATTCAGCAATTTGAGTTGCAGTAAATCTTTCTACCAGGTACTCTGATTCTATTTGAAAGGGCAATTTCTTTTATACAACACATTTCAAATATCTATTAGCACTTCTATTTTTGTAAACACATTTGTCTTTTAGAAAGATCACTTTGGGGGCTGGAGCAATAATATAACAGGTAGGGAATTTGCCTTGTATTTGGCTGAGCCAGGTTTGATCCCTAGCACCATATGTATGCCCTGCTCCCTCTGCCCCTACCCTTCCCCTCAGACCCCTCCCCACCATTTTTGTCAGGAGTGATTCCTGAGCACAGATCTAGGAGTCTGAGCAATACTGTGTGTGGCTCCAAACAAATGAACAAAAATTACGAGAAAGATTGCTTTAACCACTGAGAGGAATAAACAGAAAGGGAATAAAGTTGAAGGAAACCGGGAAAGAGACTAAATTGATAATTATAAGAAAAGGAGAAAGAGAGCAATTTCACATTTCAAGGGGGCTCCAGTTTATACCTTTAGGGATGTATTGTTGAAATCATTAAATTTGGTAACCATTCTGGGAGCAATTTTAAAACTGTATTTTTTCTGCACTACATAAAACACATAAAAATGGTTTTCAATGAGTCATATATTTAAAATAAAAATCAAAACTACTGCATTTGAGAAAAGTAGCTATTAAAAAATTTTCAGAATAAGGACTGGAGTGATAGTACAGATGGTGGGGCGTTTGCCTTGCACGTGGCTGATCTGGGTTCGATTCCCAGCATCCCATATGGTCCCCCGAGCACTGCCAGGAGTAATTCCTGAGTGCAGAGCCAGGAGTAACCCCTGAGCATCGCTGGGTGTGACTCAAAAGTCACTGTAGCACTGTTGTCCTGTAGTTCATCGATTTGCTCGAGTGGGAATCAATAATGTCTCCATTGTGAGACTTGTTCTTACTGCTTTTGACATATCGAATACGCCATGGGGAGCTTGCCAGGCTCTGCTGTTGGGGTGGGATACTCTTGGTAGCTGGACTGGAGTGATAGCATAGTGGGTAGGGCATTTGCCTCGCATGCAGCATACCCGGGATTGATTTCTCTGTCTCTATCGGACCCAAAAAGCAAAAAAAAAAAAATTCTCAGGATAGAAATGTCTAACCTTACCTTTATATCAAAATCAGTAATATATATTCACTGTATCACTGTCAGCCTGTGTAGGATATCCTTGGTTTGTCCTTTCTCCCTTGCCACAGAGTTTGGGTTTTCTTTCTCCCTTGCCACAGAGTTTGGGTTTTTCTGGCAATAATCTCTAAACATTCTAAGACAACATTGGTATGTCCTGTTCTTCTTGCCACAAGGAGCTTAGGTTTATCGGGTCACACCCATCAAAGTGCTATATAGTCACTCCTATTCCTTTGTTGATCTGTAACCACTTCTATGTTCTCTTCCCCAACCAGTTAATCAGCTTTCCCCCTAATCAGACTCTGTTAATTTGTAAGATCAGACCTTTCTAGGACACTGAAATTATGTTAATATTGCTTTTCTCCTCTCCTCCTGTCTTTTGAATAGTTTACTTTAAAACAATGTCATTTTTGTATGGACAAAGAAAGATAGTTGTTAATATGCTTTGGTAACATGGGATTTAATTGGCTTCGAATATTATTCACTCCCGGGCATCTGCTTTCTCGACATAAGCCTCAGTTGCCCTTACTTCCTAGCACCACCGAAAAGCAGGGTCCCAACGAGGGACGGGATGGACCCAGGACAGCAGGGAGTTATGTGCTACCCTGGCATCGAGATGGGCCTGGCCAAAGTGCTTAATGCTTAACTATATGTTAAGAACTTGGTCGTGGACATGTCATGTCATGATCCAAAAGTAACGACGAGACTAGGGCCCTGATAGGGATAGGAAAGACTAATTTGGCCTGAGCACTGTAGTCTAAGATTGAGATGACCCCAGGAGAGCAATTCTATAAGCTTAATGCATCTCTTGCTATGTCCATACAAAATGATTAATATTATGAATACTTATATGTTAGTTGGACAAGGAGAAGAGACACACACCCATGGGATTCCACTCTTGGGTGGGTGTCCTGCTGAAAGAGAATCTGTCCTAGAAGAAGCATCCCCTGAGGGAAAGAACTTTACCCCTATTGATTGTGACCACAGCTATGTGTAAGCCCTAACCCCTCATGCTTGGGGATTTAACTAGGCTGAAAGAGTGGGCTGGGGCCAGTCCCAGTGCCAGATCTAGAGAAGCTAGATTGAGATCCAGATCCAGAGGAGAAGAATGAAGTAGCATGGGGGAGGAAGAAGCAGAAGGAGAATCAGAGGAGAATGGAGATGGGAATGAAATAAAGTGCAACTGAGACCAACCAGCCCGGCTCCATTCCTTCCTTCGCTTGCCTCATCATCGCCATCAACCTCCCCAGGGTGGGGGAAGTGGCTGGAGACTACCGAACGCGGGCGGTGGGAGAGATAGTATGACAGTATGCCGCTGCTCTGTGCCCAGTGTGGTGTGCCCTCTCCCTTCTCTCTTTTTTGTGTGTTTACACAATCCTGTTTATCAACAATTTGCTCAAGCGGGCGCCAGTAATGTCTCCATTCATCCTAGCCCTGAGATTTTATTAGCCTCTCTTTACTCGTTCTTCCCAGCGGTGCCTCATGGGAGGCTCTTTCAGGGTAAGGGGAATGAAACCCACCATTGCTACTGTATTTGGCATATCAAATACACCACAGAGAGCTTGCCAGGCTCTGCCATGTGGGCAGGATGCTCTCGATACCTTGCTAGGTAAATATAGGAGGTAATCATTAATTTGACATACAGTTCATTTGAATAACATTTTTAATTTGTAATAAATGTTAGCAAATTTCCTAGATCACTTAAAATAACCAGAAAAAAAATCATTGATGTATTTAATGTAGAAAATCTGAAATGTTAAAGGAGCTCCAAATATGAAATAATGAGTTTGTGACTAAAACTGCTTTGGGGGCTGGAGTGATAGTACAGAGGGTAGGGTATTTGCCTTGCATAAGGAAGACCTAGGTTCTATCCCCAGCATATGGTCCTTGGAGCACTGCCAAGAATGATTCATGAGTGCAGAGCCCTGAGCATCACTGTGACTCAAACTTCCATAGTATTAAAAATTTTTTAAAATTATCAAAATTGAAATGTGAAAGGTATTGTAAGTTTATACTGAACCTGTATTGTATAGATGTCTTTTAGAATTTCTTACAAGATCAACTTCATAAAGAACTAAATATTTAATTCTCCAAAAATTGTTCCAAGCAAACAATCTCTTCAATCACTTAGCAGCGGGATGTCAGTTTCTAGTGTCATTCAAAATACTCCTTATAACATATACCAATATTTTACTTATTTGTTTGTATTTCTAATATTTCAAAACCACAAAGAATTTCTATACAGATTGTACAAACTGTTTAATTATCCCATTGCTAAACAAATGACTTCAAGTTCAGTTAGGAAAAGAGCTCCACAACAGGTCATTCACTGAGATAAAGAGAAACATCAAAACAGATACAATTTTCATAAATTTCCTTCTACGAAAATATTTTTGATCATTCCGTTACTTTTTAGTGGTAACAAAGAATATAAAATAAATTCTTGGGGGCCTGCGATGGGGGCAGGCTGAGAAGTAGCTGGGAAAATGGAAACAATGTGGAGGGAAGGTGATAGCGATGATGGAATTGCGGTTGGGACATTAAATGCCTGTAACAAGTCATCACGACCAACTTTGTAAACCACCATGTTTAAATAAAGTGGAGCAAAATCAAAATAAATTGCTCATTGGGAAATTTTTGAAAACTCAAAGAAGTTTATGCATTAGATTTACACAGGAAGTAATATTAACAAAAGAACTGTTTTATGCTACTCGATACACCTTAACTAGAAAAATATATATACATATTATATATATTTTTTAGCTTTTTGGGTCACACCCATCAATGCACAGGGGTTACTCCTGGCTCATACACTCAGGAATTACTCATGGCGGTGCTTGGGGGACATTATGGGATGCTGGGGATCAAATCTGGGTTGACTGCATGCAAGGGCAAATGCCCTATCTGCTGTGCTATCACTCCAGCCCCATGACACTTACTTTTATTTGTGTTTTTAGGGGCTTGGTTTGGACCCACACTGCTGGATCTGTGCTCGGTGGCCCAAATGGGGACTGGCCATATGTAATGCATCTCCACAATCCTTGTTTGTATCTCTGCCAGCCCCACCATTCACTATAATAGAAGTTTTATTACTTTTATTACTTTATTACTACAATAGTAGTAAAATTTCTTCTATTGCTTACAATTCTAAAATATGTTTTTTTCCAGTTAAGGTGCATCGAGTGGCATAAAACAGTTCTTTTGTTAATATTAATATATATTAAAGGGTCATAAATCTAATCATTTATTAAGCATAACTTTCAGGCTCCAGATTGATTATACACAGTTACTGAAGCTTTGTTTTCTTTAATGTAATTTCAACCATCGAACAGATTGGCAGAAAATTCCAGTCTTGCTATAGTTGATGCCCTCATCTTTCATCAAATTTATACCAAAACCAGAAATGTGCTTGTGGTAGCTAGCAAATTGGGCAGGTGGTCATAGGATCATGAGGCTTTCAATATTGGATTTTAAAATTTCAGGGGAGTTCTCACACTGCCATTCTCAATATCCAAGCGCAATGTTGGTCTTTCAAGTCAGTCATCTACGGCTTCTATGCCACAAACAGAATTAAGAAATTGGCCTCCTTTGCATGGGTATGTGAAGTAACCTTCTCTGGGATTTTGCTGCCTTTTCATCATGCAGCTCTGGAACCAAGCTGCAGTCTCTGCAAAGCTCTTTAAAATGGGGGGGTCTGGGAGGAGAACCCCTACTCTACTCCTATTTCCTGACTCCAATTTTCTCTCCCTTCTGTCCTCTCTCTTTAAGTCTATAATGGACTTTGATGCATTTTGACTTACAAAATACTCAAATTACTAGTAATTGAAAAAAAAAATGGTTGACATTCCTTAAGGGCAAAGTTTTATTTTACAGTTCTCTTAGAACCAAAACATTTGAAGGAAAAAAGAAAAGTTAAAAAGTGGTTTTCCATTTTAAACTGACTTTGTATCCATATAATAACTACTAAAAAATAGAACAAAAAATGATGTTGGAAAATCTCACGGAATAAAAAAAAAGCACCCTGGGGAAATTACTATAATGTGTATGATAAGTCATATTTTACAAATCCAAACATGAAAGACAATATCCCATAGAAAATTTGGCAAAGAGTACCAAGTAATTTAGAAAAGGAAGTATAAATTATCATAAATTAATGTGAAAATTAATAGGAAAAATTGCTTACCTTCACTAGAAATTTCTGACATTAGGTCACGGATGTGGCTCAGTGGTAAATTACATGCCTTGCAAGCATAAGATCTGAGTTTAGTCTCTGGAACCACAAGAAAGGATAAGGGAAAAAAAGAAAAAAATTTCAGAAGTGTTAGCTATGTAATAATTAATACTTTATATAAATCATAACAGGTTTTAAAATGTCAGATGATTTATTTAGGGCCAGAAATGGTGAGAAAAGTTACATGTCTGTCACACTGAAATAACAACCTAATTATAAGGATAAATATGTGGAATTTAATCTAAAAATATTATAGGATGAACTAAGAACCAAAATTTTAAAGGTAGAATTTAGCCCCTAATTCTTTTTTTTTCTTTTAGGGTCACACCTGGCGGTGCACAAGGGTTACTCCTGGCTCTGCACTCAGGAATCATCCCTGGCAGTGCTCAGGGGACCATATGGGATGCTGGGAATCAAACCTGGGTCGGCGGTGTGCAAGGCAAACGCCCTACCCGCTGTGCTATTGCTCCAGTCCGAGCTCTTAATTCTTAATTTAGCTCTTAATCCTAATCCCAAAACTATTATCTTAATTCCAACCTTGCCAGTATAAATGAATATCGTGAGCAATAAGCAGTAATATACATTAAATGATAAAATTAGGAGACAGGCAATTTATTTATTTATTTATATTAATGAGTCATTGTGAGGGTGCAGTTACAGAGTTTCATGCCTGTGTTACAGTTATACAATACTTGAGTACCCATCCCTCCACCAGTGCCCATTCTCCCCCTGCTCCCGCCCCTTTGTGACAGGGAATTCCTTATTGTTCTCTCTCTCCTTTTGGGTGTTATGGTTTGAATGGAGATACTGGGTGGCTATCGTGTTCAATCTGTAGAGAGACAGGCAATTTAGATTCATAGTTGAAATATATGTGTCATGAAATGCTCCTCTTTGGGGAATTCATCATAATAACACATTTTAACTGGACAAAGATAGCAATATTCATTGAGCAACTAAAAATAATATATATTTGCTTTTACATAAAAATGAGCCATACTACTTCAGCAACTTTGCTCTCTTTTTGTTTCCTTTTTATCTTTTTGGGTCACACCCGGCAATGCACAGGGGTTACTCCTGTCTCTGCACTCAGGAATTACTCCTGGCAGTGCTCAGGGGACCACATAGGATGCTGGGATTGGAACCCGGGTTGGTCACGTGCAAGGCAAGCGCCCTACCCACTGTGCTATCGCTCCAGCCCCTTTGCTTGCTCTCTTATAGGCAAATTTAAAAGTTTAAGTTTACTGGAGCAATAGTACAGCAGGTACAGCATTTTCCTTGTACATGGCCGACATAAGTTTGAGATCCTCATCATACCATATGATCCCCTGAGAAGCATCAGAAGTAATTCTTTTTTTTTTCTTTTTGGGTCACACCTAACGATGCACAGGTATTACTCCTGGCTCTGCACTCAAAAATGACCCTTGGCAGTGCTCAGGGGACAATCTGGAATGCTGGGATCGAACCTGGGTCGGCTATGTGCAAGGCAAAGGCCAATCCACTGTGCTATCTCTCCAGCTCAGGAGTAATTCTTGAATGTAGAGCCAGGATTAACCCCTGAGTATTGTTGGGTGTCTGCACTCACGGGAGTGTGCACTCATGGGAGTTTTTGCTCATGGGAATGTGTGCTCACGAGAGTGTGTACTCACGGAAATGAGCACTCACGGGAGTGTTTGCTCATGGGAGTGTTTGCTCACGAGAAAGTGCATCCACAGGAATGTGCACTCATGAGAGTGTGTACTCACGGGAGTGTGAACTCACGGGACTGTGCACTCACGGGAGTGTGCACTCTTGGGAGTTTTTGATCATGGGAGTGTTTGCTCACGGAAGTGTGTACTCACGGGAGTGTGCACTCACGGGAGTGTTTGCTCAGGGAAGTGCGCACTCACGGGAGTGTGCACTCACGGGATTGTTTGCTCACGGGAGTGTGCACTCATGGAAGTGTGCACTCACGGTATTGTTTGCTCACAGGACTGTGCATCCACGGGACTGTGCACTCATGAGAGTGTGTACTCAAGGGAGTGTGCACTCATGGGGGTGTGCAATCTTGGGAATTTTTGTTCACCGGATTATTTGCTCACGGAAGTGTGTACTCACGGGAGAGTACACTCACAAGAGTGTTTGCTCACGGGTGTATGCACTCATGGAATTGTGCAATCATGGAAGTGTGCACTCACGGGAGTGTGCACTCACGGAAGTGAGCACTCATGGGAGTGTTTGCTCACGGGAGTGTGTGTTCACAGGATTCTGCACTCACGGGACTGTGCAATCATTAGTGTGTGTACTCACGTGAGTGTATACTCATGGGAGTGTGCACTCACGGGACTGTGCACTCTCGGGAGTGTGCACTCTCCGGAGATTTTGCTCATAGAATTTTTGCTCACGAAAGGTTTTACTCACGGGAGTGTGCACTCACAAGAGTGTGCACTCATGGAAGTGTGCACTCACGGTATTGTTTGCTCACAGGACTGTGCATCCACGGGACTGTGCACTCATGAGAGTGTGTACTCACGGGAGTGTGCACTCATGGGGGTGTGCAATCTTGGGAATTTTTGTTCACCGGATTATTTGCTCACGGAAGTGTGTACTCACGGGAGAGTACACTCACAAGAGTGTTTGCTCACGGGTGTATGCACTCATGGAATTGTGCAATCATGGAAGTGTGCACTCATGGGAGTGCACACTCACGGCAATGTTTGTTTACGGGAGTGTGTACTCATGGAAGTTTCCACTCACGGGAGTGTTTGCTCATGGGAGCGTTTGCTCACGGGACTGTGCACTCACTGGACTGTGTACTCACGGGAGTCTAAACTCACGGGAGTTTGCACTCACGGGAGTGTGCTTTCACGGGAGTGTGCACTCACGGGAGTGTTTTCTCACGGGAGTGTGCACTCACGGGAGTGTTAGCTCACGGGAGTGTGCACTCATGGAAGTGTGCACTCACGGGAGTGTGCACTCATGGAAGTGTGAACTCATGGTAGTGTTTGCTCACTGGAGTGTGCACTCATGGAAGTGTGCACTCTTGGGAGTTTTTGCTCACGGGTGTGTGCACTCATGGAAGTGTGCACTCACGGGAGTCTTTGCTCATGGGAGTGTTTGCTCACGGGACTGTGCAATCACGGGACTGTGCACTCATGAGAGTGTGTTCTCATGGGAGTGTATACTCACAGTGTGCACTCACGGGAGTGTGCACTCTTGGGAGTTTTTGTTCATGGGAGTGTTTGCTCACGGAAGTGTGTACTCACCAGAGAGTGCATCACGAGAGTGTTTGCTCACGAGTGTGTGCACTCACGAGAGTGTGCTCTCATTGAAGTGTGCACTTATGGAAATGTGCATTCATGGGAGTGTGTATTCACGGGAGTGTGCACTCACGGAAGTGAGCACTCACGGGAGTGTTTGCTCATGGGAGTGTTTGCTCACGGGACTGTGCACTCACGGGACTGTCCACTCGTGAGAGTTTGTACTCATGGGAGTGTAAACTCATGGGAATGTGCACTCACGGGAGTGTGCACTCTCCGGAGTTTTTGCTCACAGAGTGTTTGCTCAAGGAAGTGTGTACTCACGGGAGTGTGCACTCATAGGAGTGCGCACTCACGGGAATGTTTGCTAACGGGAGTGTGCACTCATGGAAGTTTGCCCTCGTCGGAGTGTGCGCTCACCAGAGTATGTGCTCAGGTATGCGTGTGTTCACGGGAGTATGTACTTTTTTGTTACCCATTAAATTGATTAGTTTTCTTAAAGCCAACAATATTTGGGGCTGAATAGTTAGTACAAAAGGTACTATCTACACACTTTACATTGTGTACACACCCCATTGTGTACTCATGGGAGTGTGCAGTCATGGGCTTATGTACTCATGGGAGTGTGTACTCATGGGAGTATTTCCTCATGGGAGTGTGCGCTCACAGGAGCGTGCACTTACGGGAGATTTTGCTCACGGGAATGTATGCTCACGGGAGTGTGCACTTATGGAAGTTTGTACTTTTTTGTTACACATTAAATTTCCCAATTTTCTAAAAGACAACAATATTTGGGGCTGAAGAGATAGTACAATAGGTTCTATCTACACATTCCTGTGTGTACACACCCCTGTTGTGTACTCACGGGAGTGTGTACTCACGGGAGGGTTTGCTCACGGGAGTGTTCGCTTACCGGAGTGTTTACTCACGGGAGTGTGTACTTATGTGAGTGTGCACTCATGGGAATGTGTGCTCACAGGAGTAAGCAGTAGACTTTGGGGAGCGCAGGGCTGGATAGGAGGGGAGTGCACAGGGATTCACAACCTATTGAGAAGAATGGCAGTGGTTGCGCAGGTGCTCGGGGCAGAAGTGAAGGCTGATGCCTGCTGAGCTGATCCTTGCAGTAGACTTTAGGGGCGCAGGGGAATATAAATCCAGCAAAGACTCCCATGAGTACACATTCCTGTGAGCAAAAGCTCCCGTGAGTACACACTCCCGTGAGTGCACACTCCTATGAGCAAACACTCCCATCAATGGCCAACATCCAGAGACTTAAAACCAAGCTCCAGGCAGCGCAGCCTAGATATCTTACAGCCTACTTCTCCCTCTGGGAGAACCTGGCAAGCTACCAAGAGTTTCTTGCCCACATGGGAGAGCCTTGCAAACTCCCCATGGTGTATTCATATGCAAAACCAAGTAACAATGCTGGGTCTCATTGCCCTGACCCTGAAAGAGCCTCCAATGCAGCATTGTTGGGAAGGACGAGTAAAGAGAGGCTCCTAAAATGTCAGGGCTAGGATGAATGGAGACGTTACTGAGACCACTTGAGAAATTCGATGATCAACCGGATGATGATGATGATGATGATGATGATGATGATGATGATTGTTGGGTGTGACCCAAAAAACAAAACCAAAAATAGTTTGTTTATAAGTTTTTGTTTAAGTTGAAAGTTTATACATATACAAATATACATACATGAAAACACATCTATTTATCTACTTCCTACCTACCTACTAACGTACCTATACAAATGTATCTCTATGCCTACCTTTATTCACATTTTGCAGAGCTCTGAAGTGTCACTTGTGATTTCTCTGAGTATAGAATTCTAAGTCCTTTTTATTTTTCAAATCTCCTGCATTAAATTTTATTTTTTATGATTCTTAAAGTTCCAATAAGTTGGAAAAAGCAGGAACACTCAAATAGTCATCCCATCAAACAAGTAATTATGATGATAAAATTTCACATATCATGAGAAATAGATCTGAGTTATTTAGCTCATGCAAACCTCTCTAAAATAAAATACATTAATAAAAATCTGGTAAGACTTGTAGCACTTTTAATCCACAGAATTATTTAAACAAGTCTCCCTCTTCTTTTTTTCTTTAACAAATGTAATGCAAGGTTTTGATTTTGCTTGGATCTATCCTTGATTATTACAACCACAGCACCCCAATTCTGAAATACTGGGGGAGGTGCTGGAAATAGTACATAGGTAGGCCATTTGCCTTGAGAACTGCTGATTCTATTTCACCCCTGGCACCCCATGTGGTTTCCTAAGTCCATCAGGAGTGATCCTTCAGTGCAGAGCTAGAACTAAGGCCTGTGTAAAGCTGGGCGTGGCTATTAATTAATTAATTAATTAATTTTTTTGTTTATTACTAAATAAATAATCCCTGTCCCTGTCACTGTCATCCTGTTGTTTTGCTCGAGCGGGCACCAGTAACATCTTCATTTGTCCCTGTCACGTGCTAGTGTAGCCAAATGGCATCTGCTCACTCCAGGAACTTGAAGAGGACATTGCTGTTACTGTTTTTGGCATATCAAATACGTCATGGGTAGCTTGCCAGGCTCTGGGTAAATAAATAATAAAGGGGTATTATTAAAGAAGCTCCTGTTCACTGTAAACATGCTCCTATGCCAGTTCCTTGTTTACTGTTGAGAATAGGAAACGAAGAAAAGTCAAGATTGGACTAGAACCTGGAGCATATCACAAGTCATGGAAACCAGAGGAGAGAACTTCAGGAATGGATTGAACAAAGCCAAATAATACAGGAAAAAACAAAATCCCAATCAGCCAGAAAGACTAAATCTACACTATTGGATTATAGAACTGAGAGCATCTAGTCCACTTTTCAAGGGTACCCGTTTAAGTAAAATATCAGAAGTCATAATATAAGGAATGTGGTGGAGTAATGGAGGTAAGTCTTGGGTAAGAACCAAAATAAGGGGAGGAAGAAAATGCTAAGAGTAAGAACTTATGGAGAATCTGTGAAAATAGGCTTTATTTTTTAATTTATTTTTATTTTTTTTCTTTTTGGGTCACACCAAGCAATGCATAGGGGTTACTCCTGATCCATGCATGCAGGGATTACTCCTGGTGGTGTTCAGGGGACCATATGGGATACTGGTAATAGAACACAGGTTGGCAACATGCAAGGCAAACTCCCTACCCGCTGTGCTATCACTCCAGCCCCTAGACTTTAAAATGTAGAAAAATAGACTTTTTAGGATGTGACAAGACAAAAAATAGACTTTTTAAAAGCATAAAACAGTTATGAGCATTTAAAATGCAAATAAAGAAAAGAATAAGAATTAATCAAAGGAAATAATCCAGGGGTGGAGAGGGGTAGGGGCAGAATGTAGCACGGACTAGTCTCTAAAACAGAGATTCTCAAAACCACATTTGGTCTACTGCTCGATTTTCAGATAAAAAAAATTTTGAACAACATTGTCCTGGAGCTCTAACTTCTTTAAGTGAACAGACTCCACCCCAATTCACCTAAGGCTACTTCTTCCCTTTTCCCCCATTGGGGTCTAGTATTGTCCAATTTGGGATGCGCTGGTTTAAAATGAAATGTGCATATGTGCACAAATCACAAGAGACGTTTCTCATCTCCAGAAAGATTCCTTGGTAGAGCTAGAGTCTTGGGGTTCTGCGGCTTTTTTTTGTGTGTGTTTTTTTGTTTTGTTTTGCTTTTTGGGGGGACACATCCAGCAGTGCTTGGGAATTACTTGTGTCTCAGTGATGGGAATCATTCCTTTCAGCGCTCAGGGTTTATTAGTGACAGGAATCAAACACAAGCCTCGTTAATGCAAAGCAAGTAATCTGGCCTTTGAACTCTCTCTTTAGTCCAAAGAATTATTAATACCGTGTTTGGAGGGGTCGGGAAGGGGTAGTGGTAATGCTGGGAATCAAACCCATAATCTTACACATTCAAGGGAAGTGCTCTACTGCTACCACAGAACCAAACTCCGGGTCCATGGATTCTGTATTATGCATACAATATCAGGTGTTATTGATATTTTTGCTATTCAGGCAGTACTTAGAGAAGCAAAGATCTTAGATAAAGTAGTTTTGGAAAGAAAAGGTAATACCCCTTTCTCTGAGGCTGAGTTGGGAACAAAAATATGATAAGCATAGAAATCAGATTCTAGAAGAGAACAGATGAGAGTTTATGCTAAATGACTGTCAGCATCTCCATAAAATTAGAGTGAGCTCATTTATTGAGAATGAGGGACTGCTAGAAAAACGAAGGCTTGGAAACAGTGGGGAAGTTTTGGATCAACTGTTGCAAGATGCTTATTAGGAGATCAAGAAAGATGAACTGCTTTTTTTGGTCGAGGTGCATTAATAACATAATTAAACCATGGAATGCAGTGTGGGCTTTAGCAAAAGGAAGTCAAGATGACTTTCCCCAATTAGAGTCAATGAGATAAATTTCACCTGAGGTGGCCACACTGTGCGGGCTAATGACTGCTTTAAAAAGCTCAGGAATGCAGTTCACCATAGCACCTACACATTTGAAGCAGCCTATCCCAAATTTCACTCAGCTGTCCAAACTCAGTGTTCAGTAAACATACAGCATTAAAAAAAAAGAAAAGGAACTCAACCCCCGCCCCCCCCCCACACACCCCTCCTCATACCAAAATCAGGCTACCCAGAAACAAAAACCATATGGAAAAATGAGTTCCAGATTGTACCATATTGGCAAAAAAGAATATTACTATTTATCCAAGGTAATTTTTTTTCCACATCAGTTATCCCTGTTGGCATCTGTCCAGGACCCTCAGGTCAACATCAATCTTCTGGGAGCCAGGATTCCCTTGGGAATCCGTAGTGATCTGCAGTTCTCATGTCATCAGCGTTTTTCTGTACATCTGAAAAGATACTTTTTCTACTTCCTCTGCACAGCCTTCCAAGGCTCTAAATTGAGAACTCAGTATTAAATGTTGCTCTAGAAGTTTGTTCCTAGTGTGAATGAGCATTGTTAGAAGCTAACCACCCCTATGCATTATTCTGTTCACTAAAAGTAGAATAACACGAGCCAGGAGAGTGTTCAAGAAGCTGGAGTGTATGCCTGCATGCAGAACTTCGGAGTACCCTTGGTACTATCCCATTCTGTCATTGCAGCAGGTATAGTTCCTTGATCCCCATAATTTTACATTATCATCATTCTCTAATTATTAGCAACTTGGACCCCCAGGAACTATCCTGTTTTTATTATCTTCTGATTCTTTTTACTGGATTCACCTCCCAAATCATCTGCTATATTTCTCTTCATATTTCTCTGAAGTAATTTCCTTTCCACCAAATTATTCCAGCATTCTTTCACCATCTTATCTTATGACTATTTACTTATCTTATTTCCTAAATTAAGCTTCTCAAGGGCATAATTTATATTATACTTTGTTGCATAATCTCCAGAGCATCAGATTTTATTTTGAAAGTTTTAGTTATATTATTAAGAATATATTCTTAATATTATAAGAATATTAAGAAGAAACTAAATTGGATCAGTTAGAAATTAAATTGGATCAAAAATAAATGAAAACATATTTACATCTAAGTTCTAGAGTTTAGTGATCATTATCCAGGTTGTTACTCGAGACTTGTTGTATCTATCTATATATATTTGTGGGGGGACGAGAGTTAGGGTGGAAGGTCAGGGGTTGGACTACATTCTGTGGTGCTTAGGGCCTATTCCTGGCTCTGTGCTCAGGAGTGACCCCTGGTGGTGCTCAGGGGACCATATGCAGTGCTAACTTACACATCTAATTGCGTGCAATGTTTATGATACACGTTCCAAAATAGCTCTGCAAGAGAGCTAATCAGACCTACATAATGCACTTTTGATGAGTTAGAGCTGGACTCATAAACACAATAAAATGCATTAAACTTTACAGCAACACTTTGCTCCATATTCTCAAATTACAAAGAACAGTGATGAAGGGGAAAGTTATAAATTTTAGAACAATAATAACACAAAGCAAAAAAGTACTAAAAATTTTTACAATCTTTTTTCTGTTCAGCCAAAAAAGGAAACAGTGCATTTTAAGGAATGTAGCAAATTCCACTGTGAAATTTACTCCTATCATAGAAAATTACTTCTTTAATGTTGAAATCATAGGACAGTATGCAATGAGAAAGTGAAGCTATTTTGTTGGGAAGTTTTAGAATAACTCATTTCATTTATCAGCACAATTTCAGTCTAAAGTATCTAGCAAAACTTTTAAAACATTCTCAGCCTTTCCTTGTTTTTCTTTTTCATGACTATATTCCATACTAATATCAGTAGTAGTATGCCACTCATCACAGTGTAAAAATAGTGGTAAGAGGCCAGAGCGATTGTACAGCAGGTAGAGTGCTTGCAATGAGGTTCAATCCCTGGACCACATGGGGTCCCCTAAACCCACCAGAAGTGAACTCTGAGTGCAGAGCCAAGAGTAAATCCTAAGCATCACTGGGTGTGGCCCCAAACCAAGACAAAAACAAAATGGTAAATTGGGGCAAGGATAGCTCAGTTCTAGAGCTTGCAAACCTGAAGCCAACAATTTGATCCCTGGCACTACCGCAGGTGCTGAATGCAATCACAGAAGCTCTTCC
The DNA here is from genome assembly GCF_027595985.1 of Sorex araneus. Taxonomy (NCBI): domain Eukaryota; kingdom Metazoa; phylum Chordata; class Mammalia; order Eulipotyphla; family Soricidae; genus Sorex; species Sorex araneus. The sequence continues at coordinate 228,204,917 of NC_073313.1, read as the reverse complement.
TTTTGAGCTACTGGCATTGCCATGAAATTACAAACTCCACTGCACCACAACTAAAGTGTATGAACCCCAGTGAGGACCACAAAGACTCATTGCATTGACAGCCTAAGGGAACAATAGAAATTAAAAAGAAATTAATGTCTAACTGGCATGCTATTTTTCAAATAAAACTGTAAATGTTCATGACATACAATATTTAGTTCAATATCATATTTCTCCTAACATTTTTCAGGGTTTTTATTTCTTTTTTATTTTTAATTTCTTTTCTCCTGCGTTCCTTTTGGGGTTGATTTTGTTGCCACGACATAGGATTGCCTGACTGTAGAGCTTGCATGTCTTAGCTTTGGTGCTTGTGGAAGGGTGAGTAAAAACACTCTAACAAACAACTAGGGTGTTTATACATCTTTTTAAATTGTGACACTTGCTGGTGGTCACAGTCTTTCTATATCCACCTGGGAGCAGTGAGGCCAGAAATCAACTGTGTGTGCCGCAGCACCAGGAATTGATCTCTGGGCTTTATGTTGGCACAGCAGGCATTCTAACTCAGAAGGCAACTCCTCTGGGCCCCTAACATGTTTTTAAAATAACTTCTCTGGCAGGGATAAAAGAAGCCACCAAGAATTATGACTAAATGTTAGGAAGTTCTTACAGTACATTAGGAAGCATTTACTCTATATCATGAAGAGAATCCGAATGAACATATGATAATCAAAGCTGGAAACTAAGGTATTGGAAAATGTCTGTCTTCAATTATAAAGGCTAAAAGACTTTTGGTTGATTTGTGATTCTCTTTTCTTGTCTGGTTTTGGGCCATGCCAGGTAAGTCTCAGGGGTCATTCTTGGCTTGTGCCTTGGGGATCATGTGGCCCCAGAGATTGAATCCTGCATTCAAAGTTGCATGCTATCCATTTCGGCCACCTCATTGATTTTGATTTATAATTCTTTTACGTGGAATTAATGTAATTAGTGGAATCAACTTTCCAACCTACAAACATGATTTTTTTGTTATTATATTGTAAATTATTAAAAACACAAGGCAGGAGAAAAACAAAATTATTTTAAATGCTTCTATTACTAGTTTCCTTCATTATTTTCAATAGCTTAGTCTAATTGAATCGGGATGATTAGAGAAGTTAGTCTAAGATTGTGATAACAAAGAAAGGATTGTTTTGAGATGAATCAAGAGAACTATTTTAATTATCAGTTGTAGAAAATCAGCATGAGAGTTTTGGAAAGTAATCTGGAATAGCAATCTTAACTGTTTTAGCAGAAAGCATTGGGGAAATAGAATTTATCTTTGTTCAGATTACTTCCTGATCTGTAATCATCATGAAAAGTTTAAACTAAGCAGACAGTAATAAAATCTATCATGTTGTTAAAAGCATTACATCAACCTACCTCTATCTACCTGAGTGAATATTACGACAAGGGACATTAAGAAAACTATCAATTAAGATTATTTTTGTACTGAAACAATGGGCAAATATGTTTAGCCTCTGTAGCAAGGTAAATACCAACTTAAAATACCATAAAAATGACCAGGATGTTTATTTCTCATTCCTAACAATATCCAGAGAAAATATTTCAAAAATTAGAGTCTTTCTATTTTTGTTTGCATAGCATGCACAGGCATTTGTTCCCCACAGCTGTTCTACATTTACACAAAGAAAAGAAGAATCTTTGAAACTCACCTCTTTACAAAATGACTGCAATAGAGTGTTCCCTTCTTCCTTTGCAGGCTTTGTTTAAGGGCTCCTGATAGCTACAGTCTAGGACCACAGGAAGATCAGACCCCAGGATTGTTTTTGGCAAGACCTCCTCAAAAGTCCATACACTCTCTGCTCCTCTAGACAAAGGTGTTCTGTTTGGTGTCAGAAAAGTACTAATTCCATGAAGATATTTCCTGACTGAGCATTATAGGAGGTTTACTAATGATGGTCTTAAAAAGTCTTAAGTAATTAAAAGGTAAATGTGCTTATTTTACTGACAGCTTATGTATGTGAAAATGATTGCTCTTTGTGAAATAGTAATGTTCAGGGATGACAGTGCAATTTCCAACTGCGTAGTTACTTTATTGTTTAGTACTTATTGGAGGAAGAAAGTTAATTGAAATATGAAAAATGTTCAGTTGGAATTATAGTAATTTACCAAATAATGTTGACTCTAGTCACCTTTACAACTAGAATTTGCTGAAACACCTAGCAATTATTTATACATAGTAAAAAATTGTTGGGTTAGCTAATCAATAAAATATTTACCTCTTTTGGAAGCATTTTTTAAACTCTAAGCAAAAATAAAAAAGACCATGAACACAACTTCATTGAATTTTTTCACTGAAAAAATATATCCCATCAAGAATTTGGCTTTAAACTTTTATTAACTCTAACATTATCACCACATTCAATGAAATCAGTTTTTCATCATAGTAAGCCCCTGCATAGAAGAAAACTCTTTTCTCCAAGTAATTGCATTTTTTAAAATAAATGGCTCATATTACGCCTTTCTTACTGCATGCTTATCAACTTAGTAGTAACTAAATTAGCAATGAACTTAAACGATAAACAATAATGTTTATCTTAAATGCATCTGAATCTTTAAATCATTTGCTACATTCTAAATACCATGGGTCATCCAATTCATCATCTCTTGCTCTTGCTCTAGGAAATATATTTTTAAAGTAAAAGGCACAAATCTTATTTACATTATGATAATTACTATTAAAACATCATTGATATAAAAAACATGCTTCACAGAGAAAAATTTTCTAGATTTCCAAACATTATGGTTATAGTATACTAGATTGAAAACATCCTATGATAAAAATATATTAATAGAAAAATATAATAAAGCTTAGAAAAAATGCCAGGAAAAAAGTTGTTTTTACTCGTAACTTTTCAATGATTTTCAAAAGTTATTACTGGTAACTTTTCAATGATTTTACTGTTACTCTGACATTTCCTCAAAAGGGAGTACCATTAACCACATTTTAGAAAAAATGAAGGCTGTGGGTATTTATATGTTTTATCCAGTGAGTTAGTGACCCATTACTTCAACAATCAAAATATCTCACTAAAATGCTTCTATTGTCTTTCTTTACTATCCAATTCTTTATCTGGAGCTGCAAATTAGATCATAAAGATATGTCCAGATGTTTATTTCCCTAGTCCTTTAAACTTGGGAGAGCCTGGCAAGCTTCCAGTGGCATATACATATGCTAAAACCAGTAACGATGATGGGTCTCATTCCCCTGACCTGAAAGAGCCTCCAATGCAGCACCCTTGGGAACAACAAGTAAAGAGAGGCTGCTAAAATCACGAATGGAGATTACGGAGATCACTCAAGAAAATCGACGATCAACGGGATGATTATGATGATGATGATTCCTTTAAATTACTATATTTACTATTTGAACATTTTGCAAGTTTTCAAATATTGTTAAAGTTTTTCTAAGACTTAACTTTCCCCATTTTAGTTTTACTGAAAATTTCCAATTCTTTCTTTAGATTTTCATGATATCTATTGTTTAGTAACATGGCCACATGTTAAAATTCCCCACACCTCATTCCCCTAGGAATTTACAAGTCATTCCTACAGCAGGCATTTGAAGTTTCTTTATGAAAAGAAGTCATGATTGATTTATCATTATTTTCTATCAGGAAGAAAGATTTTGGACATACTTTTAGGAAAACAGTTGACATTATCTTTGGAAACCAAACTTCAAGGAGATTGGGAGACTGACTCTCCATCAAGTATCTAAACTGGAAGAGTTACTATGTGGAAAATAGGATTGTGGGGAGAAGGGGAAGGGAAGGGAAGAAACAGGAAGGAGACAGATGTGAGACAAAGAATAAAGATATCCATTTACATCATGCTGTTTCCTAAAAGTCAAATGGAAGCGATTAAGATTGAAGCTGTTGCCCAAATCATAAGGACACAGTTAATGATAGACCTCTTAGATTCCAGCTAGATTCCATCTAACACATACTGGAAAAAATACATATACTTTGAAAGAGTCACTTATTCACTGCATATTTTGAATCTATTTCTACCCTTTTTTCTCACTTTAATGATATCTATTTTAGAATCTTAGTTCTTCAAGGACAAGAAACACATCTGTTATGCTTTCTTGGCATAACACCTTACACAGTAAATGAGGACATTAGATAAATATTATTGGAGGAGAAAAAATATAAAAGAGGAGCTATAAAAATTGGTTAATTTTACCTTTTGATTCATTCTTTATCCTGTGAAGCTTTTTTTAATATGAAACTGTGAATTTTCGAGTTTATTTTATATAAATTCCTGAAACTGATTGAAAAACACATAATAATCTTTCCAGCTTTTTCCCCTATGCACTGCATGTTGGTATTGAAAGAATAATAGTTTAAGCGAATTCTTACCTTGTGGAAAATTAGAATTCTGAATGGCTTTGACAAGATAAAAAAAACATAATGAAGTTCCCTGGAGATAAATGAAGGATAATTTGTTTTGTGAAGGAAAAAAGAAAATGCTAGCTATACAAAGATATCCATTAAAAATTATTGTTTCACTGGAGGAAGTAATAAAATCATGTTATCTTGAGACAATAAAAGTTTTCTCATCTGGTTCCTATTATCTACTGATAAGCAAACCAGGATGCAAATAAGTTAAATGACTTATTCAACTCAAAAGAACTAATAAGCTGGAGACTGGGAGGAGAAACTAAATCTTCTGACTCCCAGGCCAGTGCTCTTAATAAGGAGTGCTATGATGATAGAGATATTTTAATCATGAATTATGGATATGTTCAATTCTATCCAACAATTTTCAGAGATAGTTTTCTGATTAAAAAATAAAGAAAACTGGCAAGAATCCATAATAAAGTAACTGATTAAAGGTTTGGGAAACAGTTTATAAAAGGAGTTTCAAGAATCACAGTGATTAAGACTTCAGGGGAAACTTAAATTACCAACTTTAGACATATTATGTTATTTTATGGAGAATGGAAACTAGTTTTCTCTTTAACAGAACCAGCACTGAAGTCAAAATATGCACTAGCACAGGTGTTTGCACCTTGGCAGCACCTCAAAAATGTGAGAACTTTGCATCAAGTGTGTGAAAACTGTTCATTGATATGACAATGACAAAGAGATAAAGGGGTGTAGGGAGAGACTATGACAAATTAGAGACAAAAAAATCTGAAAATCAATGAAAAAAGACCAGCGATAGAATAAAAACATCAAATTATTGTTTGCTTAATCTATTTTTCTAAACTTGCAAAATAAGTTCGTTGATTAACATAACTTCGTGACAGCATATAAGTAGTTATCCATCTTATTTTGAGAAACTGCGTTTTCCTATAATGATATAATAAACATGTGTGAGAAAGTCTCACTAAAATGCACTTTTCTAGTCCTACAGTGTATCACCCAACTGGAGATACTATCTTGTCCTCATTGAATTAAATTGAAATTTTTTATGTTTTGTTTTGATTTTGGGTCACACCCAGTACTGCTCAGACGTTTCTCCTGGCTCTACACTCAGGAATTACTCCTGGTGGTTCTAGGGATATGTTGGGATGGAACTGGGTTCAGCTATATGAAAGGCAAACACCCTACCCACTGTATTATCGTTCTGGCCCTGTCTTGGGGGCTTATTTTTAACTTCAGGTATTAAACCACCTCAAGGAGAGTGAATGTCCCACTCCGTGAAGAGGCAGTAAAGTATGGCGGTTATGAGTAAGGATATTGTAGTCAACAAATTTGTTTGACATCCAGCTCTTTGGCTGAGTGGCTGTGCAAATTTATGGAACTTCCTCCCTCCCTCTCTGTGCTACAGATAAGTTTAAATTAATTTAATAATGTGGTCAATATACCTGACTCTATAAGAAATAAATTATTTAAAATAATTAAGCACTTTAAATGGTTATTGACAAATAGGAGATCAAACAGATAGGAGACAGATAGAAATAGTGTATACAAAATGAAAAAAATCAGGTTTTAAATCCTAAATGCCTAAAAGAGTGGCACTCTCCTGAAATATTCTAGTATACAACCCTGAAGGGCTGGAGTGATAGCACAGTGAGTAAAGCATTTGCCTTGCACCTGGCCGACCCGGGTTCAATTCCTCCACTCCTCTCAAACAGCCCAGCAAGCTACCGAGAATATCTCGCCTGCATGGCAGAGTCTGGCAAGATACTTGTGTCATATCCAATATGCCAAAAACAGTAACAGCAAGTCTCACAAGGGAGACGTTACTGGTGCCTGCTTGAGCAAATCGATAAGCAATGGGATGACAGTGCTATAGTGATACAGTGACAACCCTACAAACTATAAATGATTTCAAATATGAAGAAAATTATGATGATGATGACATTGGGAAATTGCTAATTTTCATTTAGTAACTGAACACATAAAATGTTCAGACCAGAAACCTATTTTAAATCCAGGACTGAGGAATGGCAAATATCATCAAGGCAGTCAAAAAGCTGGAGTCTAGAGTATGGCTCACACCTTCTTTACAGCACTCCCCAAAGTATCTTGGACAAAAGCTATGAAAACTTTGGAGCAACGGTCCCACCCCTGCCAAAAAAAAAAAAGGCGTATGGTGGAGATATGGGCCGTAATAATCTCATCCAGTAAGCCAATGAAACGGTATTTGAGGGGATATTTTCTTGATGGATGTCAATAACACAAAGGTCAGAAAATGATCCCTCCAAAAGAGATTCACCTAGAGTCTATTTTTATTGTCTGTAAATATTGGTGGCATGGTGAATGGAGTGGAGCCATTTCTTCAAAATTTCAGCTTAAAGAAGAATAATCTATACCAGCTTTCGGGACTTTGTGGGTATAGCTTTTGAAATTCATTTTTTCCTCTTGATTCTTAGCTCCAAATAATTAACCTGATTACAAAAGACACTTCCTTTTTAGGATGAAGGGGAACAATGTTAGGCAAATAACTGAAGTTCAGTGACTTGGGTGATAACAAGTCTCACAATGGAGATGTTACTGGTGTCCGCTCCAGCAAATCGATGAACAACAGTGCTACAGTGCTATATCCACATTACAAAGCAGGTCTCTACAGAATAGTTTAGAGTTTACCATTATCAAGGAGTTCCTTTGCACAACAGTGGCACATCCTCTGGAGCCTTGCCAGTGGTATCTTACAGAAAACTCTACTCACTCAGAATTCAAACTGATAAACACTTTCTACTTCTTGAATTATGCTTTCTCATCCTGTCACCCCATACACAATTCCCTGTCCCCCATCTCTGCCCACCCGCCGCCACCCTGTACCTTTCTTTCCCTGGTTTGTTTTTGCTGTTACTAGTTTTAGTGGAGTCATACTACAGGAAGTTCAGTGATCAGAGTGAGTTATGAGTTATGAGATTATTGCCAGAGTAGTTGTGATGTTTTATTTTATGTGCCAACTGAGTCATGGGGTGTCCCAGCATTAGACATTCTTCTGGGAGTGTCCGTGAAAGTATTTCTGGATAATATTAACATAGAATTCACTGACTACTGCAGATTATCATCTCTAACATGAACAAACTTCACTCACCCTATCAATTAGAGACTTTATATGGAGCTCTGCCCTTTTCCATAGGGAATGTTTCAAAACATCCACCATGCATCATACTTAACCCCATGAGTATATTTTGCTTTTTCCTATACATACATAAAAAAAGATTAATTTATAAATTGGTCACAGAAAGAGATTACAATTATAATCATAATAGTAATGAAAACTTAGCAATATGCAATATTATGTATATGCAGTCTTTCTCAAATATATTGTTTCATTTTTAGTAATGGGAAGTTGTGTAAAATTGGTGTAGAAAAATTTCTTAAGAGCATTTTTGTATTTCATGTCAAAAGAACTATGCTTGTTATAACATAATTGGTGTTACAATTGAACCACACCCAGAAAAACACCTCTAACTAACAATAACAATTTACTAGTGCACATATGTATTGTGAATTAGTTTCCTTGACATGAGAATTTAAATCAAAGTTCATATTACAAATCATATGCTAATATGATTTGTATATATTAATATCAAAACAAGATGTATTAATATCAAAACATATACTAATATGAAAATAAAGTCTCATTTTTCAAGAGACACAGCTCTAGGTTTATGTAACTTAGGAAAACCATTTCTCTGTGGGCCAGGAATATGGCTTAACTAGCAGACACATACCTGCATGGACGAGGCGCTAGATTCTATCACAATACTTCAGACCCCAGCTCTATCAGACATGGCCCTGAGCACTGTTGGAACCATGGTCCAGGTGCCTGGAAATACATTTGGATGTAGACTCCACAACTAATAAAAGTAAAGACAAATAGATTGTAAGAAAAGTTTTATATTTTTCCGAAGCAACATTGGAGAATCTAAAAGGAATATAAATGATATGAACAACAAAATTTTATGAGTCCAAAAAAGGAACGGAAACTTTTTTGGGGGGTTTGCTATACCTGGCAGTGCCCAGAGCTTACTCGAGCTTCACACTCAAGAGATCTCTCTTGGCAGTGTTTGGGGGTCCATAAGGGGTAGCTGGGGTCAAACCCACATAAGGTATGCAAGCGAGCACCTTTACTCCTTGTACCATTGGAAACATTTTCAAAATACTCAAATTATAGAAAGCATAATAACTGAACAAGGGGAAATTCTAATGAGTATAATAATGTTTTCCATTTTTTTAACCATTACCTGTAGTATAATATAATGACAATTACTTGTATATAAATGAATGTACAGTGCATACATACTTACAGATGTTTTATGAAACAATTATTTTTCTTACTTTTTGTTAAGTCACTCGTATATTTTATATTTCAACAAAGCAAAAAAATTTTTTTTTATTAGTTTACTTTTAATTAGAGAGTCATCGTGAGGGTACAGATACAGATCCATACATCTTTGTGCTCATGTTTCCCCCATACAAAGTTCGATAACCCATCCCTTCACCAGTGCCCATTCTCCACCACCAGTAAACCCAACATCCCTCCCCACCTCCCCAGTCCCGTCTCCCCCCACCCCACCCTGCCACTATGGCAGGGAATTCCCTTTTGTTCTCTCTTTCTGATTAGGTGTTGTGGTTTGCAATAAAAGTGTTGAGTGGCCATTGTGTTCAGTCTCTAGTCTGTATTCGGCCCGCATCACCCTTCCCCCACATGACCTCCAACCACATTTTACTTGGTGGTCCCTTCCCTGAGTTACCCAGAATGAGAGACCAGCCTCCAAGCCATGGAGACAATCTCCTGGTACTTATTTCTACTATGAACAAAGCAAAAAATTTTTTTGCACTAAGTTTTGATGAATACTGCTTAAAATTTTGAAAGAATACTGGCAATTCCCTCAGAATGTTGAACAAAATATCAAGCAGCAGAAGAGGATTCACAAAAAGAAAATAAAGACATTCTCGTTTATTTGATAAATTTCAGACTTGGAACTAATGGATATGGGGTGTTTCAAGCATTTTCAGAAGGATGATTTTCATTGCATATCATCCCAAGTCAGGACTGGAGCAATAACACAGTGGGTAGGGCATTTTCCTTGCACGAGGCTGACCTGGGTTTGATTCCTCCATCCATCTCGTAAAGTTTGGCAAACACCAAGAGTATCCCTCCCGCATGGTAGAGCCTGGCAAGCTACCCGTGGTGTATTCAATATACCAAAAACAGTAACAACAAGTCTCACAATGGAGATGTTACTGGTGCCCACTCGAGCAAATCGATGAACAAGGGGTCGACAGTACAGTGCAGTGCTATTATCCCAAGCATGCTAAATAAATCAGGTGACCTTCTGAATTGTTGAAACTCCAAAAATACTCTAGAACTATCATTTGTTTAGTAATTCATACTGAATAGATAACACTGATTTTGTTTTGTAATTGACATTATTGTTGATTTTTATTTCACTATTTTATCCACTTTTCAAGTTATTCATTCTATCTTTAATGATGCAACTGTGCAAATCTCTCATTATATGAATATTCACTTTTATACTACAGTTTTAAAGCAGAATCTTTTGGAGCATAAAATATGTATTGATAACTAAAGCAAAAAAATATAGTTGAAGGAAGATAGTATTTTAATCTGAATAATTACATAAAAATTGGCCTAATAAATAAAATATATTAGAAGGCGAAGGCCTAGTTTTTATCAAAATTAATGATGTTTAAGGATATATTAGTCATGCACTATATTTATGCCTATTTCTTTTTTTCATGCCATGATATTTTAAGTGCCATAGGTAGTCACATCTATAAAGCTTATCATAAAGTGCCTAAGTTCTATTAACAAACACTTATATATTCTCACTCATACCATGACAAAACATAGCTTAATAAACTACTTATTACTATTACCAGTAGTATATCATTGTCTTTTGACACAACATGCTTTCAGGAAATAACATTTTCAGGAAATAAATATTCCTGATTTGGTGCCTATTTAGAATTATATTAATTATTTCTCTCTTGGAGAGCCTGGCAAGCTGCAGAGAGTATCTGGCTTGCACGGCAGAACCTGGCAAGCTACTTGTGGCGTATTCGATATGCCAAAAACAGTAACAACAAGACTCACAATGGAGATGTTACTGGTGCCTGCTCAAACAAATTGATGAGCAATGGGATGACAGTGACAGTGACAGCGATTAATTATTTAAAACTAACAGACTTTTCAGTTCAATGCTGATTCAGGCCAATTCTATTAATATAATTTCATGAATCTGAGTTTAAACACAAGGATATTCAAAAGAAGTGACAATTCCTCTGTGAAAACAGAAGTGACACTTCAAAAATTGTCTATATTATGAGATTAAACATGCAGAGAGAGGTGGCAATAAAGTCCCATAAAGGTTTTTAAGGTAAAATCAGGACAAAGGAAGTCAAGTAGTAAATATTCCAAACTGACTGGTCTGTGTGCACTATCATTACCTTTGGGTACAATGTTGTCTAGGTTCTTCTGTGAGAAAAGTATCAGCTCTATTTATCAGACACTTTTCAGATAGCTGAAAAGCATCAGTTCTAAGTTCTCTTATAGTTTTAACAAAGGACTATGAACGCATGAATTGAATCTCCTTTTCTCCTCCATGCCTCTCCACCTCTGCAAATAAAACTGATTATTCAGTTCAGTCTCAGAATGGGAATTGAAATTTAGGGAGTAATTAAATTTTGAGATATTAGAGATATATGTAAATATGTCTCTTTGTATTTTAGGTCTTAAAATTTAAAGGAAAAACAGACTTTCCATCAAATAAGATAAACAAGTGGCCAACAAGCATATGAAAAAGTGTTCAACATCATAATCTATTAGTGTTGTTGGACATCCAGTCTTCAGGAGGTCATAGAATTCATGAGGCCCCTGCTGATCTCCTGTTCAGAGAGGTCAAATGCCTGCCAGCCCCACAAAGGCAGCCATCAGGCTATACTCCAGTCGGTTTCATCTGCAGAATCTAGAAGCTTCTCTATCATCTTAAGCCTAAGACTCAGGTAAGCCATGGAACTTGGTCAGGATGAAATCTCAGAATGAATAAGAGGGGACTAACGGTTTCAACGCAGACACAAGATTTTTTTGTCCTGAGGCTGGAGAGGTAGTACAGCGGGGAGGGTGTTTGCCTTGCATGCAGCCAACCCGGATTTGATCCCTGGCATCCCATATGGTACCTTGAACACTGCCAGAGGTAATTTCTGAATTTCTGAGTGCAGAACCAGAAGTAACCCTGAGAATTTCCAGGTGGACCCAAAAAGCAAAAAAAAAAAAAAAAACGGATGTTACGTCTTGGAAAATATTTTGTTTTAGGTCGCACCTGCCAATGATCAGGCCTTACTCCTGACTATGGGCCAGGAATCACTCAACATGCCCAGAGCAGCTGAGTACAAACACTCTACCTGCTGTACTGTCTCTCTAGCCATTGGGAAAATTAAGGGTGAGATACTATATCTAGAAAGCAGAAGATTTATTCATGTTTTTGTAGGTACATCCCCAAGCTTGCATGTTGGTGTTCCAGCTGGGTTTGGTGTAAGTAAGAACTGTGCAGGTGAGTTAATTAGGAACAAAATATTCATGAAAGGTTGGGATAGCCTGGGTGGCACTGGGGTACAGTAGGTATGTTGGGATTACAGATGGTACATATATCACAAGAATCTCATTATATAGCTGGGGACATCTGACTTCATATATACCTACATTAATATTTATAATTTATATATGTGTATACACATATTTTATATATGCATATATACATGCACATATATTTATATTAGCCTTAGGAAATGAACCAGAGGTCTCTGTTGAGCATATACTAGTATCTGGCTAAAATTAGTATTTCTGAATTTCTTTATAATCAGAGGCTACTAATCACAAAAGTCGCAGGGATGTTGGACATTCACAGTTTTTCTTAATAATCGTTTTAATCCCAGAACTTTTCTATACTGTATCTTACCTCATTAGGAGGTTGCAAGGTTAAATAATGATGAGATACCTACGCACTGATTAGAATAGCCAAAATCTAGAGTACCGACAATACTAAATGCTAATTAGAATATGAAGCAACACAAATTCTCATTCATTGCTGGCCAATAATTATTTGTTTTTTTTGTTTGTTTGTTTTTTCCTTTTGGGGCCACAGCTGGCGATGCTCAGGGTTTACTCCTGGCTCTGCACTCAAGAATCACCCCTGGTGGTGCTCAGGGGACCATATGGGATGCTGGGAATCAAACCTGGGTTGGCTGCGTCCAAGGCGAACGCCCTACCTGCTGTGCTATTGCTCCAGCTCCACTGGCAATAATTATTACCAGAATATGGATCCTGGCTGGTACCAGGGTGGACAGGATTGCCTCTGAGACTTGGATAGCAGGCCTGCAATTAGAAAAGAGTCTACACAAAAGTCTGCATCTGGGTCCCTATGGCAGAGCGCCATAAGCCCTAAAGTTTTTTTTCACGCCATTTTCTCACCTTGTTGATGAACTCACTGTCACTATTTTCCTACCTGCCAATGTGCCCTACTCCTATTAAAATATATTCCACATATAATTGACACTAGATTGTTTCCCACTCTTTGTGCCCTCTCAGGAGGTGGCAGTGGCTGTGAACCATGAACAGGAGAAAGGGAGGGTGTGTGATCAACAGCTTTTGAAGATGCGGCAGAGTCTGGTGAAAACAAATACTATGACCATGACTAATGTCTGCATATCCCCTGACTCCTCTGCCCATCAACTGATCAATAACATGCCTGAATTTCCTTGGATTCAACTTAAAAAAACCCTGCCTGAGGACTGTAGACAGGCTTGGTTGTGAGATCTTGATGTCTCTGTCTCTGTTTACTATAGTAAATAAATCTTTTTCCTTTTTTAAAAAATATGAGGTCTGGAATTGACTTCAGGACACAAGGTGCCAGAGGTTGAAAATCACATAGCTGGCACCAGTCATTCCATAGACAGAAGGGTGTTCCTCTTTAAGGCTCCTCTTACAGAATCACTGGGCAGGTCACTAAAAAGTGCTGCAACTGAGTCACAAGGCAGCTTCAGTGTCCATAACTGGGACCAGAGTACGCAGATCTGCCTTCGAGATCAAGGGTGTTGATCTGCATCTGCAGAATCCGAGGTTGGCAGGGTGCCCACCGACTGACTCAGTGCCATTGGAGTTGAGTCACAGTGCTGATCCAGGATCAGAAGGTGGACTAATGTCAGCCGGTGGCCTGATTTACAGGCATGGAATAAGTCTTCTCCCTGAGTCCTTGGGATGGAAGGACTGTTTCTTGCATGAGGCTAGAGATAAGTCAGTAGCATCATTTCAAGATGCAAGATCAGACCAAAGGCAGAAGGCTTGCTTTCAAGGACACTGACAGGTATAGTAGAAATGACATCTGCATTTGTATGTTCATTGCAGCACTATTCACAATGGCCAGAATCTGGAAAAAACCCGAGTGCCCAAGAACAGATGACTGGTTAAAGAAACTTTGTTACATCTACACAATGGAATACTATGCAGCTGTTAGAAAAGATGAAGTCATGACCTTTGTATATAAGGGGATCAACATGGAAAGTATCATGCTAAGTGAAATGAGTCAAAAACAGAGAGACAGACATATTATTAGCATTATTATTTTGGCTCTTAGGCCATATCAGGAAATGCTCATGGCTATTTCCTCACTTTTTCTAAGTCTCCTACTTCCTTAAGTGAGAAAACCAGGACTCAAGTGACCAGCAACATTTTAAAACTACCCAGAACACATAGTTCTTTTGGGAGTCACTTCTCTGACTACAATATTTTGATCTACAAATATCATTTAATGCAGCCCTTCTTAAGCTGTGCTGTGCTTTGCTGGATAAGGTAGGTATATTTAACCCATTTCGATACTATAATATTCTCTTTAAAACTTATCTGGAGTTGGGGTTGGAGTGATAGCACAGCGGGTAGGGCATTTGCCTTGCACATGGCAGACCCGGGTTCAAATCCCAGCATCCTATATGGTCCCCTGAGCAGCACCAGGAGTAATTCCTGAGTGCGGAGCCAGGAGTAACCCCTGAGCATCACCGGGTGTGACCCAAAAAGCAAAAAAAAAAAAACAACAACTTATCTGGAGTTTTATTGGAATTTCTTACATTACTTGCTTCTTTCCATTGTAATTTTAGTAATCAGTGGCAAACAATCCCTCCTGAAGGAAGCAAATAATTCTTATATCATTTCTTCCTCTCTGAATTACCATTACTCACAGTTTCAAAAGACTTCCTATCTATTTTTATTTTGTTGTATAAACTTTACATACCATTTTAAAATGATTTCTCACTAGAATTTTTTTATGATTTGAGTCAGTTTCTTTGGTTTGAGTTGTCTTTTTAGCTACAAAGGAAGAGTTGAATATAGAAAACTTATTTTTCAAATAAAGTTTAGCTAAGAGAAAATTGGATTTTTCATTTTTACTTGTATATCAAAAGCAAAAGGTATAGGCTGTATTTTTTTCTATAAAGATTTCAGTTCTCCTCTGGGCAAAGAATTAAAAGATAGAAAAACTACATACAATGCAGTTAGTGAGAGAAATGCACTCCAATATGTTTAAAACTAATTTTTTCTCTGTTATAAAATTACACTAGGTTTTAGAAGATTCAAAGAGAGGAGTTTTATAAGACAGCTGGGGAAATATTTCAAGAAGATAAACAGCAATATTAGGATGTCAAACTTAAGGACAAATACAGAAGTAATTTACAACAGTATTTTTGCTGACCTTCATATAAAGACATGTGAAAAAAGTGCTAACTCTTTGGTGCAGGTGGGTTTCAACTACATTTTTTTCTTTTTTTTTTTGTTTGACATGCTCATTTTATTATTTATTTATTTATTTATTTAATTGAATCATTGTGAGATAGAGTTACAAAGCTTTCATGTTTGAGATTCAGCCATACAATGATAGAACACTCATCCCTCCACCAGTGCACATTTTCCACCACCAATGTCCCCAGTATCTCTCCCCTACTCCCCTCCCAGTCCTTTCCCCTGCCTCCATGGCAGGCAGTTTCCCAAGTATTCTCTCTCTACTTCTGGGCATTATGTTTTGCTTGAATTTTTCCACCACCATTCAAGCCTGCCTGCCAGGGGCAGATGCCAGATAATTTATTTTCCATTGCTCATTTTGAATATCATGAGAGCTCATGTGGCTGCAAAAGCAGCCACAGGTTTCTGGAATTCTAGATTGTAAATGGTTGGGTTCCAGAGACATCTCTGTAGGGCACTAATCCATTTTGGAATTCAATTGAGAGTCGCTGGCACCCGCATACCTGGGCCTTGCTTGGGGAAGCTCTTGGTTGCTGGGATTTCATCTGGAGCAGTTGGGGAGAGTGCACCTGCTCCATCTTCGGTGCCTTTCTTGATCCTCAAATTTATGTGTGTCTTGTTTGTTACCATATATAGATTTGTCCTGATCTGGATCTTTAATTCCCTCACATTTTCTCTAGTTTACCTGTAGTTCACTTTATGTTCAGCACTGTTCCATCTTTAGAATCTTTAGAATCCTCTTACTTGATTAACCAATGGGGGAAATGTTTTTTTCCTAAGATGTGACCAGATGACTCTTTTACATTGGTTTTCAGCTTCCTGATGCTGATCTTTTATAGACTGAGACCTAAATAAACAGATATTTGGTGTTTTTGAAAATTTGAGAATATGACACTACAAATTGTTTTTGAATCAGAATAATAATTCTTTTGTGACCTATGCTTTAACTATAAAATAAAACTAGACTATTTTTACTTTACTCCATTTACTTTTAATTAATTAATTAATTAATTAATTTTGCTTTATTGGGTCACTGTAGCATTCCATGCAGCCAACTTGAGCCTTTGCCGGAGAGAGGGAGTGAGATTTGAGTGGGCTAGGGAGGACTGCATGCAATATACGGCATACAGCAAGTTTATTGAAATCCAAGCTGATTTATATAATCTTGTTTTAGCAATGATCAGCATGTTACATAAGCAGCATAAACAATATTAATCAAGCTTTGTGAGCAACTTTATTTTTACCAGCATTACTTGTTTTTCGGTTCCTTCTTATTATTTCGGTTCCTTATTTCAGCCTTGAGAAACATGGGAAAGGAGATGTGGCCTTGAGCATGGCCAAGGCAGATGTGAGTTAATTCTCCCTTCAGTCTCCTCTCGAGTCCAGCTGCCAGAGCATGGTGGCCCTTCAACCCCCTTTCCAGGCTGGCCGCCAGAGCATGGTGGCCCTTCAGCTGCCTGTCAAGGTCAGCTGTCAGGGGATGGCTCACTCTCATGCCAAGTTTCTCCATACTCGTTCCTGTTTACAGGAACTAAGGTAGGGAGTGCCTAGGACCCCTCCTCACCCAGTCCCTGTTTACAGGGACAGAGGCAGGGGGTGCCTAGGCCCGTCCCCAACAGGTCACACCCAGCAGTGCACAGGGGTTACTCCTGGTTTGTGCACTCAGGAATTACTCCTGGCATTGCCTAGGGGATGATATGGGATGCTGGGAATCGAACCTGGATCGGCCTCATGCAAGGCAAACGCCCTCCCTGCTCTGCTATCACTCCAGCAACTCCATTTACTTTTTAAATTTTACTTTGTGATGCATATAAAAAATTAATCTTCTCTTCATCTAATTTTTCTAACCTTTTTTTGAAAATTTAAATTATATTTTAATAACATTCTTATAACTTGATAGAACTTTCTTTCCTCCTATACATATATACATCTACAACATATCTAATGCTATATGAGCATGAATACTTATTAACAAACTATGAAGACTAAACTACATATTAATAAACTACAATTAACAAACAAAACTAAAAGTTAAAATTTAGTGCTGAATCAAATAAAAGTATAAAGATAATTTAATAATTATCTAGTCTTAAGTACCTCTGTTTCTGGAGTACATATCCAGTAACTCTAATTTTAAAAATTCTGTAATGATTTCTAAATTCTTAGACATTTTCAAATTGGAGGGTAAAAATGATAAAAGGGAGATAGCTTTTCACTATAAGTAGATTAGCGATACCCTTTGTCTTCTTCTCAGTTCTATGCAATTATTTGATTATTGATTAGCTCAATGGGCTAGTCCCAGGTGATCTAAAGCTTTTAGGATATGAAAAAAAAAACTTCTTCCAGACAGACAATTCCTTGCCCTAAATGATTCTATTAAAAGTTATAATCCATTTATTAAGCAGTACCTGAGTTTGAGTATTTATATTTTTTTCTTCACAGAATAGTTATCACAACATGAGTGATAAAGCTGCAAGATTAATACAGCCACAAACATTAGTAGAGATTACCTGTTGGTTCTCTAATAATTCTTCAAACTGAACACAGTTCAGCTTCTTTTTATCTCCTGCTGGTGTTCTTGCCCTGAAGCTCATCATTAATTATATTGTTCTTTCTTTGCCCACTGAGGAATCTCATTACTGGTTGTTCCTATCAGTACACTTATATAAGATTCTGTTGAAAAATTACAAAGAAAGTCAATGACATTTATGTCTCGTTGGCATGAATTTCTATCCATTTAGTAGTCATGTCAGGAAGTATTGTGTATAAAACCCACCTTAAATTACTGCTGAAACACAGTATGACTTCTGGGAAAATCAACAGCAAAAACAACTCTTTCTTGCTAATCTTCAACAAAACAGAAAATAATATTCTGAGCAAACATATAACCACTTGGCTGATTTCTCAACATTCTAACACCCTTTCAATTTTCAGAAAATCCTCTTTCATGAGAAGGTAGGATGATCAAAAATGCCACTCAGAAAATGCAATTAGTGATTTTTCCTGCCTCAGCAGTTTTAAGATTACACACTAGCCTGAACTTGTTTTCTCAGCATATCCTACAAGCTTTTCGACTGCTTCTGACCAATCTGTAATTTTATAGTGTGAATGTCTGTGTCATAGGCTAGTCTTAAATAGGTTTACTTATGACAATCTTATTTTGCTTCTGATGCCGTCTGTATCGCCTTATGGATACACATCCATCTTTTTTTTTTTAACTGTGAAAAACTTCCTATAAAATTATAGCCCCCAGGATATAGCTTTGGGTTGGCTCTAAGTATGCTAAAACTCTAAGCAAGAACACTTAAAAATGTATAGAGTTCACAGACTTCCTTTCATATAAACATAATAGGATCAATTACCTGTAGGGCCATTTTTATTCTATATTCTC
This sequence comes from Sorex araneus, assembly GCF_027595985.1. Taxonomy (NCBI): domain Eukaryota; kingdom Metazoa; phylum Chordata; class Mammalia; order Eulipotyphla; family Soricidae; genus Sorex; species Sorex araneus. The sequence continues at coordinate 228,186,268 of NC_073313.1, read as the reverse complement.
CTACTGTGTCAAATTCAGCTATATTGGACTTGGAAGGACAAAGGTATGAAATGGTGACTATTTCTAAAGCCATTTCTGAGGGCGTCTCAGTGGTAGTCTCCAAAGCTTATAAAAATTCTTTTCTGTTGAAAGGTCATTTCTCATCTCTTTTTTTATCTAATATTTTAGCTGCACATTCATTTGTTGGCAACTATAGAAAAAGGGCTAAAATTTATCCAATACTTTAGCTACTCATTCATTTATTGATAACCATAGAGAGAGGAATAAAATGACCATTTGCTCCACAACATTGCATAAATAATGTTATCTTATTATATGTGTGCATACACATATGTATCCATACAACATTTCTGTTTATACTGAAAGGTTCAAAATAGTTTTGCTTATCTATTGTCATATAATTTACTCCAAAAAGTGATGGACTTATGTAAAGTTAGCAATTGCTAAAATTAGGGTTTAGAAAGGTTGAGTTTCAAAGTTCCAAAAGTAGGCCATTTTATTTCTTTCTTTTCTCTCTCTCTCTCTTTTTTTTTTGGTTTATAGGAACATTGCTCATAAATAGTCAAATGTGATAGCAACTTAGATAGGTTGTAAATGTAAATAAACATCATCATGCTATATTCTTGCAATGCCTTAAAAAAGAGCTACTGAACTATGCAAATCCATGGAAGAAATTTAAATGTTTATTATTATAAACTACAAATCTGAAAGGATTATGTACAGTATGATACAAATAATATGATATTTGGAAAGGGCAAAATTATGGAAACAATAAAATTGTCAGTGATTGGTGAAAGGGAGCATTGAATGTGGAATACAGAAAAATTTTAGGGCAATAAACTTTTTTTCTATGATACTCTAATGGTGCATTACATATACAGGTATATTCATAAAATTATCTAGACCCATAAGATAACATTAAGAATTAATCTTCAGGGGCTGAAACAATAGCGCAGAGGGTAGGGCTTTTGTCTTGCATACAATCTCCAGTGCCCTGCCCCAGGGATCAAACCCAGATGACCCACCCTACCAGAGCCAGATAAATACCTCACCAGCAGATCTCCACTACCTTCACTACCCAGCCACCGCCACGCTCCAGTCTGCTTCCAGGACACAGTATATGGCACTTAATACCCATTTTCCATAATTTTTGCACCATATTTGATGGGCTTCAATTATGGTATGAACCATGGGAACACCTGTAAAGGCGATTGGAGGCTGACCTAAAAGCCTCCATCCTTCTCAGACAGCCCAGCAGGCTACCGAGAGTACCCCACCTGCACAGCAGAGCCTGGAAAGCTACCCATGGCATATTCAATATGCCAAAAACAGTAACAACAATGGGCCTCTTTTGCCTGACACTGAAAGAACCCCCAAATACGGAAACGTTAAGAAGGATGAGCAAGGAGAAGCTGATAAAATCTCAGGGATGAACTAGACTGCCAAAACAAAGAAAGATTAAAATGACTATCTGTACTTTCAATGCACGTTCCTGGTATTGAAAGCATCCATCGAGGACCTGATGGTGCAAGCACAGAAGATCAAGTATGACATCATTGGTCTGACCAAAACGAGAAGGCATCAATCACAGTTCTGGGGAAGAACTGTTCCTCAGAACAGGCGACAACAGAGGTGTCAGTGGTGTCGGACATGAACTTGGCCATGAGCATTGATTCAATTAAATGCTTAACAATCCAAATAGGATGACTATGCTTGAATAGATGTGGCTCACTGCCAGCAGTTTCTATCTTCGTTGTCTATGCACCAACATCCAACTATGATGAAGAAGAAATTGAGAAGTTCTACATGGAACTGGAGAAGTTCTATAAAGAAGACCACACCCTCTACAAGATCATTGTTGGTGATTTTAATGGCAAGATAGGACCAAGAAGGTCGCCAGAAGAACTTCACATTGGGCCCAAAGGACTAGAATGGAACGAACAGGGTGAGAGACTGTCTGAGTTCATCATGTCGACCAAGACAATCCATGGTAATTCACAGTTCTAAACACTGGCCGAATCTAAACATTGGACATGGGAGTCTCTCAGTGGACAGTTCCACAACGAAACTGACCACATCATATTCAATCAAAGGTTTTGCCTTACTGATGTCACTATTGTCCCAAACAGGATCGGACCACCATCTCCTTTGTGCAAAATTCTACTTCACAGAGCAGGGAGAAAGGACTGCAGAGTTTAAATTTAAGAAGAGAACTTCCAGAATGACCACCAACTCTTTGGCATTATTGGGGTAACGTGGGAAGATGACATCATTGACAACATTGACGAGGAATACGATTGTAGGATAACATAGCCTCAGGTAGTTTAGGTTTATTGGGTTACTCCCGTTATGGTGCTCCCATTCCTCTGTGTTTATTTGTAGCTTCTTTCTTAGTGTTCTGTTGACTTGTAAATATTGTTTTCTCTTCTCCTTGAGTCCTTTGCATAGTTTATTCAGAGCAATGTCCTTTTTGTATGGACACAGGAAGACTTAGCAAATGCTATGCTTTTATAACCTGGAAGTCATTTGACTCTACATAATATTTTCCTCCTGGGCATCTGTTCTCTCCACCTAAGCCTCAGCTGCCCTTACTTCCTAGTACCCCCCAAAGCAGGCTCCTGACAAGGGAGGAGACGGACCCAGGGCAAGCGCTGAGTTCTATGAGTTGTGTGCTACCCTGGCATCGAGATGGGCCTAGCCAAAGTGCCTAATGCTTAACTATAAGTTAAGAGCTTGATCATGGATAAATTTTGTCATGATCCAAACAGTGATAACTAGATTTGGACCCTGCTAGGGTGAGGAATGATTAATCTGGCCTGAGTGCTGTAGTCTGAGTCTGTGGCAAGATGTTGCCAGGAGAGCTGCCTTGCAAGCCTCAATGTATCTCTTGCTATGTCCATACAAAAATAACTAATATTAAGATGTTAATGAGTGTTTGGAATAAGGAGAGGAAGGAAAAACCCTTAAGAGGTATCTTGCCTACTGGCAGTCAGGAAGGACTTTGGAATCCCCCTAGGTTGTGTTCCCTTTGAACCTGACAGCCATCAGGAAGGGCTTTCTTATGTTGATTTTGCTACCTGGCAGTGTGGAACCTAGGGGCAAGGTCGGGAGAGGAAAAGGGGAGGAGAGAGATGGGGGAGAAAGGCAGCAGTAGATCCAGAAAGAGGACGGAGCTGGGAATGCGGGAGATGAGAAAGATGGAAGATTAAATAAACGGTAACTAATCAGCAACCAGCTTGGTCCTCGTTCTTCCTTCGCCTGTCCTTGGCCAACGGCTATCCTGATCCAGCCCATACACAGCGGTTCCAGAGCACCAAACGTGGGCGGTGAGACAGAGACGCCGGGAGAGCCCGCGAGTGCACATGCCCCTCGGCGAGCTTTAGTTTTTTACATGCAATCAACTGGTTCAGCACCTCCATGATTGTACGAAAAATGCGAGATTGGGAAAGTCATGAACAGATACCTGTCTTCGGAAGCTTATTGGCCAACGTGGTTTGGCATGAGCCTCAGGCAACCACAAGCTAAGGTCCGAGCTCACAAAGCTGTGCAGAGAATCGATAAAGGAAGACCTCAAAGAGAGAAGAGCAGCACTGTTGGCCGATGCAGCAGAAGCCAGATAAAGTATTTGCAATGCTCGCCTGTCCTTCGCCAACTATAAGACCAAGATGACTGCCCTCAGATGTCCTGATGGATCTATCACATCCTCCAGAAGGGCAATGGAGAGGATTATTCATGACTTCTACTAGGATCTCTTCAACAGCCACATCCACCTGCCCATATACCAAATTCCGCAGAATGGATATGTTGTTCCCAACATCCTCCCTTCTGAAATCTGACACACCATTTCGTTGGTAAAGATGAGTACAGCACCTGGTATAGACAAGGTCAGACCCAAATACCTAAAGAATCTGCCGCCAGTACTCGTCAATACACTGGCTCTGCTCTTCACATGCTACCTGTTTGAATGCAAGGTTCCTTCCCAATGGAAAACCAGCAGGACGATCCTGTTGTACAAGAAGGGAGACATCCACGACATCAGTAACTATCACCCAATCTGCCTGTTTTCTGTCATCTACGAGTTGTTCACTCAAGTCATTTTGAATAGAACAGGCAGAACACTAGACAAAGGACAACCATGGGAGCAAGCCAGGTTCCGAAGGGGATTCAGCACAATAGACCATATCCACACAGTGACCAAACTCATTGAAGTTTTGCAAGAGTTCAAGATGCCACTCTGTCTAATGCTCATCGACTTAAAGAAGGCCTTCGATTCTGTTGAGACTGAAGGGGTAATCGAAACCCTAGCCAAACAGAGCATTCAAACTCAGTACATCAAGATCCTCCATGAGCTGTATTATGGATTCACCACCAGGATCTCACCATTCTACAAGGAAGTAATCATTGATGTAAAGAGAGGAGTTTGGCAGGGTGGTACTATTTCACTGAAACTCTTCAGTGCCACCCTGGAGAACATCATGTGACGACTAGAATGGGAAGGAATGGGAGTGAAGATAGATAGACGGTCGGCAACTACACCACCTCTGCTTTGCTGATGACGTTGTTTTCATAATGCCAAACATTAGCCAAGCAGTACAAATGCTGGCTGACTTCAGTGTCGAGTGTGGGAATGTCGGACTGCAGCTGAATCTTAGCAAAACGATGTTCATGAAAACGAACTAGTCCCTGATGTTCCATTTGCTCTCAATGGAACGAACATCTCCAAATGCAGTGGCTATGTGTACGTGGGTTGAGAACTCAACATGAGGAATGACTTGGTGCCAGAACTGTGCAGGAGGAAGTGAGCGGCATGAAATACCTTCAAGAGCATCAAAGAAGTGGTTAAGAGGACGAAGAACCTCTGACTCTGGGCACATCTTTTTGACTCCACCATTCATACGCCTCAGAGACCTGGGCCCTACTCAAACAGGATGATAATGTTATTCGGTTGTCCCAAAGAGGAATCGAAAGAGCTATGCTAGGAGTATCACGTTTCACTCAAGTGAGAGAAGGAATCTGGAGCTCTGAGCTCCGTCAATGGTCAAGAATCAGGGATGCTGTCTTGTTTGCCAAGGCGTCAAAAATCAGATGGGCCAGATACGTAATGCGATTCAGAGACAACTGCTGGACTAGAGCTGTTACAGACTGGATTCTACAGGATGTTAAAAGACCACATGACCGCCCACTAATGAGATGATCAGACTTCTTCGTCAAAACCCTGAATGAATGGTTTGAGGCTTTTCCTGTTCCTGGATCGAGCAGATATCATTGGGCTACACTGGCACGCTACAGAATCCAAACATTCATCCAGGTAATTCAAAGCAATCAGCCATTACTGAAGATGGCTAAGACACATTACTGCAATAATGGATGCAGCTACGATACTGAAGATAGTTAAGACAATACTGTAATAATGAATGCTTATCCATTTTGATGTGGAGTCTCCACCTTTTATTCATTACTGAGATGACCCACCCCAAAGAAATGATGCAACGATGGTAGTGTGTTCAAACCAGATTTCTTCTCCTTACCAACTGTGATATTCTAATTATCTTCTTATTCTTTACACATTCAGAGCATAACATATTATTTTTAGGCCTGGCAGTGAGAAAGTCCAGGCTGCTAAGAGGAAGAGAAACAATCTCCTTGGAAGTGCCAGGCACTCAGGCCTGCTCTGCATGGACTTGTAGGCAAACCCAACCCAAGAGAGCTTCATCATAGGTCACCTACCACCTGACACCACAGGCTTAAGGTAGAAATTTTATTTTTATTTCAACAAAAATAAAAGTTGGTTGTGAATTTGCAGGTTTAGGATAAATGGCTCTTGTAGCAATTCTCACCCATTATGTATATATAATTTACTGAGTGAAAGCTGACATTTTAATTGCATTGGTTTCTCTTTATTGCTCTCTCATCATACAATTTTTTATGTTCTTCTTATTTTTTTTAATTCTTTGAAATCTTGTTTTATGCACCATAGCTTAAACAACTACTAATGGTAGTGTTTCTAACATAAAATTTTCCAGCACACACCCTTCACCACAGTGTCTTCCACCACTGTCCCAGTGTCCCCAAACTTCATATCTGCCCCACTTCCCATTTATTGTGTCATATTGAAAACCAGTTCTCACTTTTTGTTCTTTTGGGCACTTGTTATATGTTTTTTTTTTTTTTGTCTCACATATGAGAGAGATTATTCTATTTCTGTTCCTCTTCTAATTTTACTCAGCACTATATTCTTCATATCCATCCAAGTAGCAACAAATTACAAAATTTTATCTTTGCTTATAACCGAGTAATATTTCATTATGTGTATACATTATACATTATAGTTTCTTTATCCAGTAATCTGTCATTGCTATTTGGGTTCTTGCCAGATTTTGGCCATTGTGAATAGTGCTGCAGTGAACTTAAGCATGCAAATATCTTGTCTGAATAGAATTTTGGGGCCCTTGGAGTAAATGCCAAAAAGTAGAATTACTGTCAACCTGGGTTCAAGTCCTTCATCCCTCTCAGAGAGTCCAGCAAGCTACTGTGAGTGTCCTTCCCACACGGCAGAGTCTGGTAAGCTACCCGTGGCGTATTTGATATGCCAAAACCAGTAACAACAAGTCTCACAATGGAAACGCTACTGTTGCCCGCTGCAGCAAATCAATGAACAACAGATGATAGTGCTACAGTGCTACAGAAGCTCAATTCCCAGACTTTTTGCGAAAACAATATAAAGACTTCTTCAAAAACTAGAAAATATGAACACTTTTTTAAAAACTAGGAATTGGACTTATGGTTGACTCAATTTACAACTTTTTAAATTTTTTTCTCTCTTGATCATTGTTTTGCATTTCCTTGATCTTATCTGCAATTTATGGCTGAGCAAACCTTGGACCCAATAACTTTTTTAGTGTTCAAAACTAGTTTTTTGGGTGTCTTGACTATTACATTTTTTGTAGTAATATTTTAATTCTCAGCATTAGGATGACTTATTTTTAAAAAAAGTTATAAAAATAATTGTAAAAATTTATATATCCATTTGGAATGAAAGTACACACATACACACGTGTGTGTATGTGTGTGTGTAAGAATAAATTCATCAAGTTCTTGCCAGAAAATTGAGATTAGAGGAGGTAGTCAAAAGTATGTTTAACTTTTATTTATTTATTTATTCTTTTATTCTTTTATTGAATCACCATGTGGAAAGTTACAAAGCTTTCAGGTTTAAGTCTCAGTTATACAATGTTTGAACACCCATCCATTCACCAGTGCACATATTCCACCACCAAGAATCACCGTATACCTCCCCCCTCCCCCCCAGCCCCCCCCACCCTACCTGTGTAGCTGGTAAATTTCACTTTACTTTCCCTTTACTTTGATTACATTCAGTATATCAACAAAAACTCACTATTATTATTGATTTGGAGTTTCTCCTCCTAAAGTCGACTTACTGAAAAGGAAGCATTTGATAATTTGTTTTCCATTGCTGAGAATGAAGAGATCTGAGGTCAAGCGGCCACACAGTTTTGGATTTCTGTATTTTAGTATTTTAGTAACTAAGTCCAGAGAAATTTCTGCCAAAAATTGCATCATTGTAAGCTTGTACCTCTCAGCTACTTTATATTCCACATATGAGTGCAATCTTTCTATGTCTGTCTCTTTCTTTCTGACTCATTTCACTCAGCATACTTTCCATGTTGATCCACTTATATGCAAATTTCATGACTTCATGTTTTCTCACAGCTACATAGTATTCCATTGTGTAGATGTACCAGAGTTTCTTTAACCAGTCATCTGTTTTTGGGCACTCTGGTCTTTTCCATATTGTGGCTATTGTGAACAGAGCGGCAATGAACATAGGAATGCAGATGTCATCTCTACTATACCTTTTTGCCTCTCCGGGATATATCCCCAGGAGTGGTATTTCTGGGTCAAATGGAAGCTCAATTTCTGCTGGTGGGAATGCCAACTGGTTCAGCCCTTTTGGAATAACTTTTATTTAAAAGAGGAAGTCTAGACATACACTGGGGCAAATGAATCAAGCTTTGAAAAAATGTCACAGAGATCTCACAGACACTGAGAGTTGGTTAGGGAAGCATAAAGGAAGATGTTTCTAAGTAAAAGAAAATCACCTAATTGAATGTGAGAATGTTAAAAACAGATTTTACTCCATACTTTACTTGGAGCATTTTCTTTGATATTTGTTTATTGTTTGAAAATAGTTACAACTTATTCATAATACAATTTTATAGATAATCTAAAAAGATGCATCTTTAAAAATTTTTTAAATTTTACTTTATTGAGTCATCATGAGTTACAAGCCTTCATGTTTGGGTTACAATCACACAATGATCAAACACCCATCTCTCTACTGGTACACATTCCTCACCACCAATATCCCCAATATAACCCCCCTTCCCTCCCTCCCCCTTCCCACATGGCAGACAATATAAGATGAATCATTTTTAAACATATTCATTTTCATTAGGTTTAATTTCTGCTAAAATTATAAAAGCTTTGTAGAGATTTATTAACTAGTTAGCAATATTTTATGATCAATATTAAATATTCACACTAATATTATGAAATTATGAAATTATTATAAGAAAACTTCTCTTTATTGGTCCCTACAGATAATATAGAATACTGTGCTTTTAACAATCTCATGTTAGAAGAGTAGAGAACTTGCTTATGACAATCATTTTGTCAAGAAACAGTTACATTTTCTTTTTGTGTGCATTTGTCTTTGGGCTTACTCTTGGCTCTGTACCCAGGGGTCACTCCTGGTAGTGCTCAGGGGACTTACATGGTGCCAAGGATTGAATCCATGTTGGCTGCGTGCAAGGCAAGTACTTTACCTGTTGTGCTATCTCCTGACCCCCAACATTTACATTTTCTAATACTACTTAATTTGGTATTGATTTAAGTTTTGAGGACTAAACCTGGGTAGCTAAGGCAGCTATAACAAAATCCTTAACAAAAATCATTCAATTCTCACATTTCTGAAGACTGAAAAGTACATGGTACAGTCTGGACAGATTCACTTCTTAAAGATGGCCCTCTTCCTGGTTGCAAATGGCTGTCTCGGTGCAGTGTCCTGTTCTGGTCTGTTCCTGCTTTTATAATGCTGTTCATTCTAACAAATGTTCCACTCTCATCACTTCATCTAAACCTAATTACTTCCTAGAGGTACCTTTTAATACTAACACATAGGGGATTAGAGCTTCGATTGTTGAAAGCTTAAAGAAAAGGACGCAGTCTCCTGTTCATGGTTGGGTGATAAAACAAAAAAAAACTTGAATGATTACAAATTAATTTTCATGGTTTCCTGGTTTGTTTTTTATTCATGCTCATCAACTTCAATGAGGTGTAATCTTCAAAATAGTAACAAAATTGTAAATTGTTCTTACTATTTAAATATTGGAGAAGAATGAAAAATCACTACAACATTAATAAATTTACAGGAATGTACAGGAAATGCATTTGGGATAAAAATATGAAAGTTATTTCCTAAGCAGGAAAAAATATATTTTGCATAGGCAGAAATATTCATTTTGTTTAAAATAGTTTAAGATGCATTTTTTTAAGGTTGACAAAGTCCCTGCAGTTACAAATAGGTGCATATAAATTAGAAAATGGGAAAGACTAATTGGTACTAATGAACCTTTTGAAGTAAAAACTTTACTTAATGGTACACAATTAGGCATTAATGACCAAATGGATGGACAATCTTCTTTAACTCGTATTAGATTTTTGCTTAAGTTAAAGCCTAATTGGTTACTAGAGCTGGGAGTCAGTGCTTTTAATATATTTATAAAAAAAAGAAACACATCAACTGATAGCTCTAGATTGCTGATTTTAAAACACGTTGAAAAAAGATAATAAATTTTTAAAACTTAAAAGTGACTGAAATATGGAGAAAACTCTTCTTGAGGCATAGAGTCAGACAACAATGGTAGGATTCCTATAAACAAACAAACATTCCCCTGTCTTAGAACTGAAAAGACCTATTCACACAAAGTTGAAATCTTTATGGGTAGTTGCAATGATTATGTAAGGTGTTATTCTCAGATTTTAATATTGAATTGCTGGAGCAATAGTACAGCGGGTAGGACATTTGCCTTGCATGCAGTTGACCTGGGTTCAATTCCTCCACTCCTCTCGGAGAGCCCGGCAAGTTACAGAGAGTATCACTCTCGCACAGCAGAGCCTGGCAAACTACCCATGGCATACTCGATATGCCAAAAACAGTAACAACAATTCTCACAATGGAGACGTTACTGGTGCTTGCTTGAGCGAATCAATGAGCAACAGGATGACAGTGACAGTGACAAGCTTCCTAAAAATTCTTTTTTTTATATACATATGCAAATTTTATTTTATTTTATTTTATTTTTTTTTTTTTTTATTGAATCACCAAGTGGAGGGTTACCAAGTTCTCAGGATTATGTCAGTTATACAATATTCAAACACCCCTCCCTTCACCAGTGCCCATCTTCCATCCCCAACCCCCCCAGTATATCTGCTGCCCCCTCCCACCTCCCTAGTCCCCACCCTTGTACATGATAAGTTTCACTTCATTTGCCGTTATCTCGATTACATTCCAAGTTTCAACACACAACTCACTACCGTTGCTGGGGTTTCCCCCCAAAAAGAAAAAGACAGTCCTATTGCCAATGAGGTATTTGATAATTCTCCATTACTAAGCATATAGAGATACTAAGTCCTGCTGTTTGTTACATAACTTTTCTTTTTCCCCCTTGCCCCGCGCCACCGAGTTCACGCCTGTTTAGTAATCGCCACGCTGTCTGACAAAGGGAAAAAAACCGAAGAGGATGGTTATTTCCCGTCATCAGCTGGCGTGGGGCTCTGGCTTAGTTGATAGTCTAGTAGAGTGTCTGCAAGCAGTTTCCGGAACCAAAGCTCTTGCGCTGATATCGGCTCCGGCTCGAGATACCACCAGCGTCCCGCTGGTCCATGTACCTAATTTTTCCCCTTATTTCCCATTCCCACGCCACCAGGTCTGTTTGCTTAATGGACATCACACTATGTTTGACACCACGCCACGTTTCTTCCCGAGAAAGAAAGATATTTCTTCTCAGCCGGCGTGGGGATATAGCTTAGTTCAGTCTAGAGAGATGGCTACCATTTTGATTGCCTTCAATATTTCAACAAAATACTTACTATTCTTGTTAGGATCACCCACAAAAGTCCGACACATTAAGAAGGAACCATTACATACTGCTGATACTAAGATGACATTAGGTCGCGCGGCTGCGCGGTTCTGGGTTTCTGTCTAAAGTCCAGGGTAAAAGTTGAAGGAGAGAGAGAGAGATTTCCGCACGAAGGACCTGGCAGAAACTCTCAAGTCACATACTGCAGGTTGCTGGTGGGCTGCTGGTGTCCCAAGCAGCTCCATCCTCTTCGTCAGTCATTCTGGGGGTGCGGGCGCGGAGAAATGGGAAAGCCCACGTGGCTGCACTCTCTTTAAGTGTCCGATGTGGGCGGAGACCGGTACTTCCCCGCCCTCGATCCCCCGCCAGCCGCGCCGCGCACTTGGGTGCGTCTCTCCATTTTGTGCTCAGAAGTGGGGTAGATGCTGTGCTGTGCCCAGAAGTTGAGGGGAAGAGAGATAGATTAAAGAAGAAAAAAAAAAAAAAGAGAAACGCCAGGCCCCCGCTCGGGGGACCTGGCTGAAACTCTCAAGTCACATACTGCAGGTTGCTGGTGGGCTGCTGGTGTCCCAAGCAGCTCCATCCTCTTCGTCAGTCATCCTAAAAATTCTTAAGCTTGGGTTCACCTCAGGTGAATCCACCTGAGTGTGCATTTGCAGGGGTGAGGTGTTGCCCAGCCTGGGGAAATTTTAAAGTTCCCATATCTACTGAGTCCTAGGAAAGGCCATTTGTAGAGTTTCCTAGTGGATTCAATACTATTCTTTACTCTCCTCTTTGCCAGGCATGTCTGTGCCCATCTTTCCCCTTAGAGTTATTTATTCTTCGCAGCCCAGCTGCCACTTAGCTGGAAAACTTCCCTGAGAGTGAATCACTTGAACTTCTCTGTGTTGCTTTTCCTGTAGTTTGCAAATATTTATTGCTGTCCATACCACATTCGGAATTTGTAAATTAGGCATGTCTTCCATCATCTTTTCAAAATTTCACAAGTTAAACACCGGGAACGAATTCAACTTCGTATTCTTAGCGGCCAATAGCTTGACTGTACCACAATAGGTACCAAACATATATTCAATGAAATGTTTAATGAAGTATCCTTTATAAACTCTTTGCCAGTGATAAGTTTATCTTATATATTTGCATGGCATATATATATATATGTTCAACTTTTAATTTCAATGGGAAATTCTCTAGAAATAATAAAGCACTTTCAAAATTATTATAAGAAATAGAATCAGTGAAAATAGTATAGAAGGTTGGTACAGCCATAAAATAGAACGCTAAAAATGGGATAGTCTCCAAGATATCACAGTCACAGTCACAGTCATCCCATTGCTCACTGATTTGCTCGGGCAGGCACTAGTAACATTTCATTGTGAGACTTATTGTCACTGTTTTTGGCATATCGAATATACCACAGGTAGCTTTCCAGGGTCTGCCATGAGGGCGTGATACTCTCGGTAATTTGCCAGGCTCTCTGAGAGGGGCGGAGGAATGGAACACGGGTCAGCTATGTGCAAGGCGAATGCCCTACCACTGGGCTATTGCTCCAGCCCCTCCAAAATATACTATTAATTAAATATATAAGATGCAGAAGAATGTACTGTATAAACTCCTACTGGGCAAAAAGCTTTGGCTGGTGTGGATCAGTATGCATATGTCTGTGTATAGGTGTGTAAGTTCACAAAATAAATAAGTGAGTGGCAGTGGATGGTCTCTCTCACCTGCCACATGCTTTTGGTGGCCATGAGCTGCTTCCCCACCCTGACCAGCAGGTGCTGTCAACAGATGCAGGAAGGAGGGAACAGGGCACCAGGCTGGCTGATGATCAGTTGCTGTTTATTCCATTCTCCCCATGCACCTGTTCCAGTCTCACAAAGTGCCCCATCCCAGTCTTGCACTGCCCCTCATTCCCATCTCCTCCTGTCCCCCATGCTCATCTCTGTGTGCTCAATCTTGCAGCCTTAGTCTAGGGCCCAACCTTTCAAGGTTGGAAGAGCAACTACACCCAGGTGAGTTAGCACAATCAACATATGAAAGCCCTTTCTTCAGAGGGAAGCTCTTCTCAGACAAAGATTCCTGCAGCCAGGAGATCCACTTAATTACATTTAGGGGTGTGTTTCTCCTTTCCTTAGTCCAATAACCACTTAAACATTCACCTTAATCTTACTTCTTAGTATTAATCATTTTTTAGGAACAGAGTAAGGGATACATTAAGCTTGCAGGGTGACTCTCCTGGGGATATCTCAGGGGATAGATCCTAGACTACAGTACTCGGGCCAGGTTTCCTTTCCTAACCCTAGCTGGGTCCTAATCCAATTGTTACTTTTTGGATCATGACAGAATTTGTTCATGACCATGCTCTTAACTCATAATTAGCGCTTAGCCTGGCCCATTTTGATGCCAGGGTAGCTCACAGCTTACCCTGAGTCCATCCAGTCCCTTGTCGGGACCCTGCTTTTGGGGTGCTAGGAACTAAGGGCAACTGAGGCTTAAGTTGAGAAAACAGATGCCCAGGAGTGAATATTATTCAGAATCAATTAACTCCCAAGTTACAAAAGCATAGCATTAACTGTCTTCTTGTTTCTATACAAAAAGGGCATTGCTCTGCGGTAAACTATGCAAAAGGACATAAGAGAGGGAGAAAAACAATATTTCACTTACTAATACCAAAATCAGATTTCTGAGAAATTTGACTTTATAAGTCACAGGTACTGCTTAGGGGAAATGAGTGATTAACTGGTAGAGAAAAAAGAGTACAGAGAAGTTAAATATGAATACCGAGGAAATAGGCGTGCTTCGGGAGCATTGTGATAGGTATTACTCAGTAAATCTAAGCTCCTTGTGGCAGAGAGAAAGGACAAGCCAATGTTATCTTACATGTAGGTATTACTTAAAATGAGCAGAGTATTTAAAGAACAATGGGGGAGACATATTGATGAATACGAGGTGGTTGGTTGTGCATTTCATTCATTGAGAAGGGACAGAAGTAATGATCACTCAGTTATATTGACTACCTTAAATTCAGACAAATGTCCTAAAAATAATTTACCACTTAAAAAAATTAGAGAAATGACTCATGGAAGATTAAGGCAAGAATTCTTCAAGTTGAGCCTAAGATATCTTGTCTAAAAGGATAAGATAAAGCTATCCAAGTGCATTACAGCCTTGTCAAAACTACTTTGGAACAAACCAGTGTGGCTGATTTGACTAACTGATGATGGAGCAAAAGAATAATGACTACAATTCAGTTTTCAGTTAATATTTAGTGACACTCCAAATAAAATTACACAAGTTAAAAAACAAAGGTACTAAACTCTTCTGAATACCTTTGAAGGTAATTAGATATTAATTCATTTAAAAAATTGATTAGGGACTAGAGATGTGGCTCAGCGATAAAACATTCTTTGACTGCATGACACCTATGTTTGATCCCCATGAGTAAGGATTTCTTCGTTTCACTTCTATTTTTAAAATTTATTTTTGAGCCACTCCTGGGGTGGGGGTGGGGGTTAGGGGTAGAAACAAGGCCTTTCTTATGCAGTCTCAGCCCGTAGAGTGATCTCTGGCCCCATAACCTGCTTTTGATTGGAAGAATTTCAGAATATCTAATAGCTCATGTGAGAAAATTTATTTATAGAAAAACTGTCCCAACCCTCGGAACCGGATAACGGTGTTCATGAGGAGAGGGTGTGAGAGAGATAGGGAGAGGGGAGACAAATACACACACACACACACAGAGGTGAGCAAAAGCAAAAGCTACTTTATTGTAACTCCATAGCGCTTACGTATACTTAGACTTCAATCTACTTGCGTCATGGTTTTAAAGTAAAACTAGAAGTAACTAATGGCACCCGGGGCAACTACGGGAGATAACGATAGATACCAGAAGGCTGATATATCTGTTCCTGTTGGCTAACCATCCTGCTCTTGTAAAAACGTCCCAGTCCTTCAGTTCTTCTAAAATGGCTTTTTCAACCTGTTTATGCGAATGTTTGACTGCAAGCTATATGCTGAAGGCCAGCTCAACACAAAAAAAATCTCTATAAATGCAGGATAAATAATAAATATTGCTAATTTGTTACGTTAATGAAGTGATGGATTAAAATGCAGTTGCAAATGCCTACTTTTAGTAAAGGTTTTTTTGACAAATTTATAATATATAGATTACTTCTAATATAATGATGAATGGACAAGAAGGGGAACACACTTCTTAAAATAATGAACATTCCTATCCAAGAAGTATTCTTGTGCAAAACATGATCAATTAAGAAAATCAATACGAATTCATAGAAGCTCTATTTCTAGTTCTAAATAGGAAATACAGAGATTAGAGCTATATAGTAAACCATTAACTAATTATGCACAGAAAAATAGAAAAAATTCTCTAGGCAATTATAGTTTCTTCGATAAAGAGAATAGAAAATAGTAAGGGTGGGGTAGAAATGTCATAGATTTAAAAAATATATTAGATTTAATTTTTATAATATGCTAATTTATGTTATAGTAAAAATATGTGGATATGACTACCCTCAAAATATTTTATTGTTAATGATCGTGATCACAATGTCCTATTAATCACCGATTTCTCGGGCGGGCTCAGTAACATCTCATTTAGTCCTTTCCCTGAGATATTAGAAGTCTATCTCGACTCGGCCTTCCTAACAATGTTGCACAGGGGGCTCTTCAGGGTCAGGGGAATGAGATCCAGCTTGTTACTGGATTTTGAATATGAATACACCATGGGAAGCTTGCAGACTGTCCCATGTGGGCAGGAAACTCTTAGAGGATTGCCAGTTTCTCCCAGAGGGAGAAGTAGGCTAAAGATATCGCTTCTGAGAGCTCGCTTTTAAGTCTCTCTGAATGTTGGCTGTTGATGGGATTACACACACCTGGGTTCCTCTGCCGGTACCTTCATGCCATTACCACATTTTATTGTGCACATAATTATTTAATTTGGGGGAGTTTAATTTTCAGTTTTGGTGTTATACCTGGTGATGATCAGGAACTATCCATGACTCAGTGTTCTGGGGAACCAGAGAGTGCTACCAATTAGTTGTGGGATTGCAATGCCAAGAAGGTACACCATCCCTAAGAGTTATCTTTCTGGCCTGACATATTATTTTTGGATGACAATAGATAGCTGAAATTGCAAAATTCAAAACCACAGGTAAAGAAGAATTGCTGTAATAAAAGTAACAAGGCTCAAGGAGAATGATTTATATATACTATGACGAATCCTCAACATAATCTAAATCCAATGTCCATATGAACTCATGAAATGATATTTTGAAATCACAGTTATAATACAATATAGAGCATAGGAACTCTCACAGAAAAAATAAAAACATAAGAAATTATAGTCAGGGAGGAACAATTTGTGGCTAAGATTTTCAATTCTTTCAAAAATCTTATGATGTTAAGGAATAATCTATAGATAGTTGGGGAGGAATGATTTTAATTTACTGTAAAATGGATCAGTTTGATCATTGTGATCATATTTTGAATAATGAAACCAAGTAATAGGTTTGCTATGTCAAAATTTATGTTAACTACACATACTGTGCTAATCATTTCACAAAATATTACATTATGCCACACACTTTTAGTTTGCACAATGCTATATGCCAATTTTTATCAGTAAAGCTTGAAAAAGAATTTCAAAAGTTAAAATGTCCTTGAAATACATACTCATAGCTGAGACATCTGGGACACAGGGTAGAACCCCAGACCCACCCAAACAGAACTCTGACAAACGCTCACTCCCACACTGCAAAATTGCCGCCATTCCTCTGGTGAGACTCCATTGTATTGGGACTGAGCCTCAGCCATAAATTAACCTGCTGACAATTCAGGCGTTTGTGACTGTAACTCCAAGCTTTCTTGGATTCTGGACATCTCTCCCCATCTTCCCATACTTCCAGAAGACGTGACAGTCATACACACATGTCCTAAAGCAGTTACCCAGTTAAAAACTTAATTCCAGCTGTACTACCCAGTTAAAATTCTGGGCTTTGTGGGCACACAACATATCCAAACTCCCCAACACTGACTGTATAGCAGTATCACTCCTGACTGGATGGAATCTAACATAGAAGGCAACCAATTTCAACTAACCAAACAGTAACACAGAATGCTTAACCTGTAACAACATTTTAGCAATCTCTCATACAAGGACTTAATAATTCTATGGTGAGATATAGCAATTTGCAATAATTTTCTTCGAAGGAAATATTTTTTGATCATTCTGTTAGCAATATATTGAGAATATAAAATAAAGTGCTGTGGACCTGCTATGGGTGCAGGCTTGAGGGGTGGGTTGGAAAATTGAAGGCAGTGGTAGAGAGAAGGTGATAATTGTGTATTCATAAAACAAATAGGAAGCCCACGGCTCTCTTCGGTGGTCTCAGGCCACTCCCCATCTGGGATGGCCGATGCCAAGGGCAGACGAAGGAGGGCCAGGCTGGTTGATGATCAGTTCCATTTATTCCATTCTTCCCACGCACCTATTCCATTTTCACTAAGTTCCCCATTCCAGTCTCCCCCTCCCCCTTATGCCTGTATCCTCCTGTCCCCCTTGCTAGTCTCCTCGGGCTTCAACTATCCCTCCTGATCTCTCTAGTCTCTGCCAAATCTCCGCTTGGCGATAGCAACGACACACAGGTTGGGTAGCACAATCAACACATCAAAGCTTTTCCTCCCCTCAAGGGGAAAATAACACCTAAGGTGTGTTTCTCCTTTCCTTAGTCCAACAATCATTTTAACATTCAACTTAATTTTACTAATAATATTAGTCATTTTGTGTGGACACAGTAAGAGATACATTGAGCTTATAGGCTGGCTCTCTTGGGGGCATCTCATTATAGATCTCAGAATACAGTGCTTAGGCTAGATTAATCTTTTCTAATCTTAGCAGGGTCCTAATCTACATGTTACTTTTTGGATCATAACAGAATTTGTCCATAACTGTGCTCTTAACTTATAGTAAAATATTATGGTTCTTTGGCCGGGCCCATTTCGATGCCAGGATTGCTCACAGCTTGTCCTGGGTCCATCCAGTCCCTCATTGGGACCGTGCTTTTGGGGTGCTAGGAACTAAAGGCAACTGAGGCTTAAGTCGAGAGAACAGATGCCCAGGAGTGAATATCATTTGGAATCAATTAACTCCCAAGTTACAAAAGCATAACATTAATTATCTTCCTTTGTCTATACAAAAAGGACATTGCTCTGAATTAACTATGCAAAGGACATAAGGAGAAGAGAAAAGCAATATTTACAAGTTAACAGAGTCTGATCAGGAGATAAAGGTGGTTGACCAGTTGGGAAAGCAGAGCACAAAAAAAGAGGTTACAGATAAACACAGAGGAATGGGAGTGCCTTGGGAGCACTTTGATGGTTGTAACCCAATAAACCTAAGCTCCCTGTGGCATGGCAGAAAGGACAAACCAATGTTATCCAACAGGTAATGTTGGTGGGATTAGTTTTGGAATATTGGATGTCAATAACAAATCATCATGACTGACTTTGAAAGTCACAGTGTTTATATAAAGTAGAGAGGTAAAATTCACATAAGTAGGCTTTACATATTTTAGGTAAACTCCAAAATATGTAAGCACAGAATTTCTTTAAAAATTTTATTAAAGACCATTAAGGCATGATTATTCCCATAATGAGATATAAATATAAAATAAAGTTTAATGAATTATAATTTAGATTTTAGAGTTGAAAACTTACTTATGTAAATGAGAACAAGCATTTTATTATGTTTCAATAAAGGTCTTTATATTCATTATTTACAGAGGTTAAATTCATATAGT
Source organism: Sorex araneus (assembly GCF_027595985.1). Classification (NCBI taxonomy): domain Eukaryota; kingdom Metazoa; phylum Chordata; class Mammalia; order Eulipotyphla; family Soricidae; genus Sorex; species Sorex araneus. The sequence goes on along the minus strand of NC_073313.1, from coordinate 228,167,292 downwards.
AAACACAAATTGGCTCTTATTGATTTCTTTTCTGATCATTCATTTGCCATTTCTTAAAGTTTTGTTGGAATAAGTAGTATAAATTCCATTTTTTATGTACCTAAGGGGCAAGTTGGAGGAAAATGGGGGACATTGGTAGAGGGTAGGTCACAATAGTCCTGTTGAAACACTTAATGCTTGAAAAACAGCTGTATAATGAACAACTTTGGAAATTACAGTGTTTTTAATACAAATAAATTTTTAAAAAAGAAAAATAATTTCAAAACTAAAATAATTTATTTCTATCTTTGACAGTATTACATATTTTTATATAAATATAGGATAATTTTAACCACTAACATAAAGAATCAACAGTTCATAGCTATATTTCTTACCAGGGTGTTCTATGCATAACAAAGTTGTTTCAAGAACAAAAGTCATGTATGTTGTCACAAAACTGATGAAACTAGAGGGTATCAGGTTGAGTGAAGTCAGTCAAAGGAAAGAGATAGATATTGAATGATATCTTTGTATGTGGGATTTAACATATGCAGCACAGAAGCAACAATGGTCTAAAGACAACAAACCAATCCACAAAACTGAATTTGGAAGTAAAGATTTGAAACTTTGGGAACTTTGGGGCAGATTTGGATACACAATGAATGGTTCTTGTGTTAAAATACTGTACACAGGAAACCAAACCTAACCCTAAATCAAATCCTACTTCAAATCCAATCATTTCCTATATCCTTGGCCCAATATCAACAATTTCCTTAAAGTTAACATTTGCACACATGCTAAATACAACTTTTAATGTCTAACATATTCAAAACAAAATCTTAACCTAAAACTCACCAAAGTCCTAATGCTAACCGAAACCCTAGCTTTAACCTTATTCTACTGCAGTCATTTCCCTTAGCTTTGGCCCAAGGTTACCTATAAATCTAAAGTTAAATAACCAATCAGCCTAAATTATATTCTCAATGCCTAACATAAAATAAAATCTTAACCCTAACCCTCAGTAAAATTCTAACTCTAACCCTAGCCCTAACCATAATGAATGCTATTTCTCTTATACTGTACTTTGTATTTTGTACTTTGCATCTTTCATCTAATCAAATAATTTGATAGCCTTTGCCCAATGTTAAGAATTGCTGTATATTTATATTCACGCTCATCCTAAATTTTATTCTCAATGTCTATCATAATCAAAGGAAAATATCAATCCTCACCCCTACCAAAATCCTAATCCTAGCCCTATCCCTAACCTTAACTAAATTGTATTTCTAATTCAATTATTACCAGAGGTTAGCTCAAAGTTCTGAATGCTCTGAAGACAATATTCACACTCATCATCCTGAATTAACTTCCCAAACTACTATAACTTAAAAAATCTTAACCCTAACTCTAAAAAAAATCCTTATCTTAAACCTAGTACCAAATCTAAGACTAACCCTACCCTACTTCAAATCCAATCATTTGCATAGATTTGGTCCAAGAACACCAATTATTCTCAATTTATACTCATACTTATCCTAAATCTTATTCTCATTGTCTAACATAATAGAAAAACGATATAAACTCTAACACTCACATTAATTCTACTTTCAATCCAAGTATTTTTTATAGCATTGACCAAGGTTACCAATTTCTCAAAGGTTAATATTTACATTCATCCTCCATTTAATTCTCAATTGTCTAACAAAAACAAAACAATGTCCACTCCCTAATTCGCACCAATATTCTAACCCTAATTCTACTCGTCTTCAAATACATTTTCCATAGTCTTAGTACACAGTTGCTAATTTATCTAAAGTTAATATTTACACCCAACATAAATTATATCCTCAACAAAATTAAGACAAAATCTTATACTTAACTCTCACCAAATTGCAAACTCTAATTCTAGCCATAATCCAAACCACAGACTTAGCCCAATGTTAAGCATTTCTTGAAAGTTAATATTCACACTCATCCTAAAATTTATTCCTATAGTCTTCCATCATCATCATCATCATCATCATCATCATCATCATCATCATCATCATCATCATCATCATCAACATCATCCCGTTGATCGTTGATTTTCTTCAGGCATCTCAGTAGCGTCTCCATTCATCCTAGCCGAGATTTTAGAAGCCTCTCTTTACTTGTCCTTCCCAATGGTGCCACATTGGAGGCATTTTCAGCATCAGGGGAATGAGACCCATCATTGTTACTGGTTTGGGAATATGAATACGCCACGGGGAGCTTGCCAGGCTCTCCCATGCAAGCAAGAAACTCTTGGTAGCTTGCCAGGTCTACTCCTTGCTCTGCACTAAGGGATCATGCCTAATTGCCGAGATACTACTCCTCAGGAGCGGCTTAATATCCATATGTAATACGAGGGATTGAAACTGGGTTGACTGCATGCAAACCAAGTGCCCTATCCACTGAACTCTCTCTCTCTGGATCCAGGCATTTTTTTTTTTTGCTTTTCGGGTCACACCCAGCAATGCTCAGGGGTTACTCCTGGCTCTGCACTCAAGAATTACTCCTGGCAGTGCTTGGGGGACCATATGGGATGCCGGGGATCGAACCCGGGTCAGCCGCGTGCAAGGCAAACGCCCTATCCGCTGTGCTATCGCTCCGGCCCCCATGTTCACTTATTAAGAGTATGATGTGAATCCTGACAAACTGGTCTTACCTCCTAGCCTGTGGGTGCTGGTTGAAGAGAATGAGATTAAAGAAACACATACACAAGTACTGTCCAAGCTTTAAGATCCTCTGAGCAGCGAATCAGTGGTCTCACAGGCAGATCATTTTTTTGCATTTTTTCCCAATACCACATCATTTCTTTCTTGCTTCCATCACATGAACCAGTTAAGTTAAAGACAGCTAATAATCACATTGACATTTACTAGGTACATAAAGGACAGAGGCTAGGGTATTCCACATAGCCAATCAGAAGTACTCTTAAAATATAAAGTTATGGCAGTTCCTATTCTATTTTTGTCCATGTTACCTGTCCTCTTTGTCAAAATTTCCTGAACTTTCATTCCATGCTTTTCTGGGTGCACATCTGCAGCAGGCATCTATTAGTTATCTATTCTATTAGTTGTTAGTATTCTATTCTTTCCTGGGATCTAGTTTCAACATATACCCAATTTATTAGATTCAAAAACCTAAACTCTTTTACTCAGGGGAATATCCAAATCTTGGGATATTTTTTGTTAGGGAGGGGGCATTTTCCACAGTATATAAATACTGTTATCTTTAAGATTAACCACAGGAAGAAAAACAGCTGTATTAAATGTGACTTGGAGGGGGGGTATGGTGCCGCCAGCAGGTCAATCTGTACCTGTGTGGCGAGTGCAACAGCAGCCTGATGGTGCCTTCAGACTTCCAGATACCCTCAAAATTGCTAATGTGCCTTTGGCCAGCCCCCAACAACTTGGTGCCAAATTTACCAAGAAATTAAATATCCAAAAGTTAGGTATGTGGGAGACACACCCACAAACCACCTCCGGCTCAGCTATATAAGCTCATTTATTGGCCTTATTTCAGAGACACATAAATCTCAAAAGAGAACAAAAGATGCAGTTAGGGCCTGTAGCACACAGGTAGGCAGGAACCCATGACTGAGAGCTCCAGGCCCACTTGGATCGGGGCTGGGCTTCCTACCCCCCTACCCCCCAGTTTTCCAGTAGGTTGGCACAAGCTACCCCAAAAACTGCCCCAGATGCACTGGTGATGTAATCTCATCAACGGCCAAGACCCAGGGACTATAAACTAAAACTCCCTAAAGAGAGCACCGAAGAATGTCTTGACCCTGTGCCAGGTTGTTTTCAAGGGGCCTCCAGAGAGGGGCGGGTGAGAGCCCTCCCATCCCAAGGGACTCAGCTCCAGAAGCCAAAAACCTCCACAGCCCAACAGCCACCATGCTCAAGGCTACTCCCCATGCGCTCTGGCAGAGTGAAGTCCTATAGAACCCAGATCACATGGCTGCTTCTCCCAAAAGGGAGCATAACATGACGCATCCATAACCAAGCCACCAGACTCCATGCCAGGCTGTTTCACACGGGGTTTCCCCAGAGGGGGCTGGTGAAAGCCTTCCAGCCCTAAGGGACCCAGTTCCAGTGGCCAAAAACCTCCACAACCGAACCACTGCCACTCTCAAGGCCGCTTTCCACAAGCTTGGGCTAAGCCTTACATATGAATAAACATATTTCTGGACATATCATAAAATACTCCCTACCCATTCTCCATAATTGACACACCACATTTGACAGGGTTCAGATAGTAGGCAACAAATCACAGAGAAATATATATAAATATATATGTATATATACATATTTTCAGATATATATACCAAAACTCACATCACCCAAACTTTAACAACATGTTAGTGATATCCTATAGAATGTCTTAATTGCTCATGCCAAAATAGAACAATCTTCACACTGTTTCCTATGTGAACACTTTTTTTGTAAGCATGTTAAACATAACAGACAATACGAAATATATTATTTCGGTTGTGTTTTGGGACAGGGATTGGGGTTTGGGATGAAAACATCCCAAATTTGGTGGTGGGAAGGTGTAATGGTGGTGAGATTAGTGTTTGAATATTGAATGTAATCAAGCATTGTGAACTAACTTATAAAATTAAAAAATTTAAAAAAGAGTAATGTGGCCCCTGCCCGCCGCGGCTCGGGGCTTCTCCTGAAGCCCCTGCCTGGCACCTTTCCGCCGCCGCCGTCGGATCCTGACCAATCCCCACTCTGCTGCTTAGGGGCGTGTCCTCATCTCAGGGGGCGTGGCCTAAAAAGTGGGCGTGGCCTCTTTCCGGAGCGGCCGCCGCTAATGCGGCCGCAGTTAGTTTTTTTTTTACCATTCCATGCCTTCTCCTTTGGCCACAATTGATAGAATTCATTCCTTCAAAGAACTCCCTGAGGTCCTCCCTTTCCCCCACTTCCCGCTGCCGTCTGCGTCTCCCGAGTTTCTGAAGTCACTCCCTGCTCGCCCGGCGCACCCCGTCTCCCGAACCGGCTTGTAACTGCGCACATCCCCCCCATCAACAGGAAGACACTGGGGGCGTGGCCTGTGTCTTAGCGGGCGTGGCCTAAAGTGGGCGTGGCCTCCTCTCAGAGCGGCCAACGCTAACGCGGCCGCAGTTATTCTTTGCTACCTCAGCTCAATCCGTACTGTGTATTCCTTTGAAAACTCACTTTTGCGATCTCAAACATTTACGCAAATATAGCCATTAGCTTAGGCTGACAGTATAAAAGCTATCAGTGAATAAGGGAAGTTTAGCACAATCGGAGCCCCTTCTTCCCACAAAAAGGAAGAGGAATAAATAACTACAAGGTTCCAACTCTGCACTTCCGTGACAATATGAAGAAACAGCGAAAATCCCCTCCACGAAGAGAGGGAGAAGAAAAGATACTAGAAACCTCAAAAGAGGCTCCCAACATCTACGACCTCTCAGATAAACAATTCAGAGAGGAAATCTGGAGGAGAGTCGACCTACTCCAAGCAACTATGGAACAGACATCCAATAAATTAAGGGAGGAGATGAATGAAGCACTGGAACGGTCTACCAAGAAAATACAGGAAGAAATGAGAGCAGAAATGAGAGCAGAAATTTCAAACCTTCGAACGGAAGTCTCACAAATAAAGCAATCGGTAGATTAAATAAAAATCTCACTAGATGCCCTCAACAGCAGAATGACTACAGCCGAAGACAGAATCAGCGAGCTTGAGGATGAGCTGCAGAAAGCTTACAGACAGCAACAAATAATGGCCAAAGACCTCAAAATGGCTATAGAGCGAATCAGAGCCCTGGGGGATGACTTCAAGAGGAACAACATAAGAATCATTGGAGTACCAGAACCACAGGGAAGTAACCCCAATGAAAAAAACATAGTCAAAGACATCATCACTAAGAAATTCCCAGAGCTGGAGAAGGCAGGCGTCCAGATACAAGAAGTCCGAAGAGTGCCAGCAAAAAGAGACCCAAATAAAAAGACTCCAAGGCATATCATAGTCAGAATGGCGGATGCTGTAGATAGAGACACAATTCTACAAGTAGCAAGGTCAAAGAGGGAAATCACATACAAAGGAGCACCCCTCAGATTTACGGCCGATCTGTCAGAAGAAACCCTCCGAACCCGAAGACAATGGTGGGACATAGTGAAAAAACTCAACGAAATGAATGCCTCACCAAGAATACTTTATCCGGCTAAACTCTCACTCAAACTCGAAGGAAACATACACTACTTCTCGGATAAACAACAGCTCAGGTCCTTCATAGACTCAAAACCAATCTTGAAAGAAGGTCTAAAGGGGCTACTGTAAGACAAGGAGGAGCCCCATAAGAACAACAAATCCCACAGAAAGATGACACAAAACCACATCACAATAATCTCTCTCAATGTCAATGGCCTAAATGCACCTATCAAGAGACACAGAGTGGCTAAATGGATCCGGAAATTAAACCCAACATTCTGTTGCCTGCAAGAAACACACCTGAACAAGCAGAGTAAACATAGACTCAAAGTCAAAGGATGGAAAACAATCCTCCAAGCAAACAACCCCCTTAAGAAAGCTGGAGTGGCCATCCTGGTATCCGACAACATAGATTTCAGGATGAAAAAGATCAAAAGGGACAGCGAAGGTCATTTTCTGTTTATCAAGGGATATGTACAACAGGAAGAAATCACACTCTTAAACGTATATGCTCCTAATGAATGACCGGCTAAATATTTAAAACGACTCCTAACAGACTTCAAAGAAGACATCACTAACAGCACAATTGTAGTCGGAGACTTCAATACGGCCTTATCACCTCTAGATAGATCCACAAGAACAAAACTCAACAAGGAAACACTGACCCTGAATGAAGAAATTGAAGAGAGAGGCCTAATAGACCTATACAGGGCCTTACACCCCAAAAAGAAAGAATACACATTCTTTTCCAGTGCACATGGAACATTTTCAAAAATAGACCATGTACTGGGCCCCAGAACATACCTCAATCGAATCGGAAAAATAGAAATTGTATCAACCATCTTTTCAGACCACGATGCGCTGAAGATAGAAGCTAACCACCCACAAATACGGAAAATCAAATCAAACACCTGGAAATTAAACAATTCCATGTTGAACAATGAGTGGGTCAAGAAGGAAATCAAGGAAGAAATCAAAAGATACTTAGAAACAAATGAGAATGAAGACACGAGCTACCAAAACCTATGGGACGCAGCTAAAGCCGTGTTAAGGGGAAAATTTATAGCTCTCCAAGCATTCCTCAGGAAGGAAGAAAGGACCCACATAGATAGCTTGACTTCACGACTCAAGACCCTAGAAAAGGACCAGAAAAAGGACCCCAAACCAGACTGAAGGAAAGAAATAATAAAAATTAGAGCAGAAATTAATGACATCGAAACCAAAAAAACAATCCGAAAGATCAATGAAACAAAGAGTTGGTTCTTTGAGAAAATAAATAAGATTGATAAACCGCTAGCAAGTCTCACAAAGAAAGAAAGAGAGAAAACTCTAATAAATCGAATCAGAAATGAAAAGGGGGACATCATAACAGAAACCAGTGAGATTCAAAAGATCATTAGAGACTACTTTGAAAGTCTTTACGCCACAAAAAAGGAGAACCTAAAAGAAATGGATGGATTCCTTGATTCCTACAATCTCCCAAGACTGAAGAAAGAAGACCTGGAATACCTGAATAGACCCATCAATGTTAAGGAAATTGAAACGGTAATCAAAAACCTCCCCCAAAACAAAAGCCCAGGCCCAGATGGTTTCACTGGCGAATTCTTCCAAACATTTAAAGAAGACCTATTGCCTGTTTTCCTCAAACTTTTCCAGGAAATTGAAAAAACAGGAACTCTCCCAAACAGTTTCTATGAAGCACATATCTCCCTAATACCAAAAGCAAACAAAGACACCACTAAGAAAGAAAATTACAGACCAATTTCCCTGATGAACACCGATGCGAAGATCCTCAACAAAATACTAGCAAATAGGATCCAACAACTCATCAAAAAGATCATACATCACGACCAAGTGGGATTCATCCCAGGGATGCAAGGATGGTTTAACATTCGGAAATCAATCAACATAATCCAGCATATCAACAAAAGGAAAGATAAAAACCATATGATCATATCAATAGATGCAGAGAAAGCATTTGACAAGATCCAACATCCTTTCATGATGAAAACCCTCGCCAAAATGGGGTTTGGAGGAACTTTCTTCAAGATAGTCGAAGCCATCTCTCACAAGCCTACGGCAAGCATTATCCTCAACGGGGAAAAACTAAGGGCCTTTCCTCTGAGATCAGGCACAAGACAAGGATGCCCACTCTCACCACTCCTCTTCAATATAGTACTGGAAGTACTTGCGATAGCTATTAGACAAGAAAAAGAGATTAAGGGCATCCAGATAGGAAGGGAAGAAATCAAACTCTCACTATTTGCAGACGACATGATACTATATCTAGAGAAGCCTAAAACCTCTACTAAGAAACTCTTAGAAACAATAGACTTATACAGTAAAGTTGCAGGCTACAAAATCAATACCCAAAAATCCATGGCCTTCATATATGCAAACAATGAGGCAGAGGAAAGGGACATGAAAAAAGCAATCCCATTCACAATCGTGCCCCAGAAAATCAGGTACCTCGGAATCAGCTTAACCAAGGAAGTAAAAGACCTTTACAAAGAAAACTACATAACGCTACTCCATGAAATCAAAGAGGACATGAGGAAATGGAAACATATACCCTGCTCGTGGATAGGGAGAATCAATGTTGTCAAAATGGCAATACTCCCTAAAGCATTATACAGATTCAATGCGATCCCTATAAATATACCCATGACATTCTTCAAAGAAATGGATCAAGCAATCCTAAAATTCATATGGAATAACAAACGTCCAAGGATAGCTAAAACAATTCTTGGGAAAAAGATGATGGGAGGCATCACCATCCCCAACCTCAAACTTTACTACAAAGCAGTAACAATTAAAACAGCATGGTACTGGAACAAAGGCAGAGCCGTAGACCAATGGAACAGGGTGGAATATCCCTACACACAACCCCAAATGTATGACCATCTAATCTTTGATAAGGGAGCAAGAGATGTGAAGTGGAGCAAGGAAAGCCTCTTTAACAAATGGTGCTGGCACAACTGGACAACCACATGCAAAAAAATGGGTTTAGACCTTGACCTGACACCATGCACAAAAGTCAGATCCAAATGGATTAAAGACCTCAACATTAGACCACAAACCATAAGGTACATTGAAGACAAGGTCGGCGAAACCCTCCACGATATTGAAGATAAAGGTATCTTCAAAGGTGACACGGAACTAAGAAATCTAGTAAAAACGGAGATCAACAAATGGGACTACATTAAACTAAAAAGCTTCTGCACCGCAAGAGATACAGTGACCGGAATACAAAGACTATCCACAGAATGGGAAAGGATATTTACACAATACCCATCAGATAAGGGGTTGATATCAATGGTATATAAAGCACTGGTTGAGCTCTACAAGAAGAAAACATCCAACCCCATCAAAAAATGGGGCAAAGAAATGAACAGAAACTTTACCAAGGAAGAAATACGAATGGCCAAAAGGCACATGAAAAAGTGCTCTACATCACTAATCATCAGAGAGATGCAGATCAAAACAACCATGAGATACCACCTCACACCACAGAGACTAGCACACATCCAAAAGAACAAAAGCAACCGCTGTTGGAGAGGATGTGGGGAGAAAGGGACCCTTCTTCACTGCTGGTGGGAATGCCGACTGGTTCAGCCCTTCTGGAAAACAATTTGGACGACTCTCAAAAAATTAGATATTGAATTCCCATTTGACCCAGCAATACCACTGCTGGGAATATATCCCAGAGAGGCAAAAAAGTACAATCAAAACAACATCTGCACATGTATGTTCATCGCAGCACTGTTTACAATAGCCAGAATCTGGAAAAAACCCGAATGCCCCAGAACGGATGACTGGTTGAGGAAACTTTGGTACATCTATACAATGGAATACTATGCAGCTGTTAGAAAAAAGGAGGTCAAGAATTTTGTAGTTAAGTGGATGGGCATGAAAAGTTTCATGCTGAGTGAAATGAGTCAGAAAGAGAGAGACAGACATAGAAAGATTGCACTCATCTATGGTATATAGAATAACAGAGTGGGAGACTAACACCCAAGAACTGTAAATAAGTACAAGGAGGTTGATTCCATGGCTTCGAGGCTGGCCTCACGTTCCGGGGAAAGGTCAACTCAGAGAAGTGATCACCAACTACATTGTAGTCGAAGGCCATGTGGGGGAAGGGAGTTGCGGGCTGAATGAGGGCTAGAGACTGAGCACAGCGGCCACTCAACACCTTTATTGCAAACCACAACAGCTAATTAGAGAGAGAAAACAGAAGGGAATGCCTTGCCACAGTGGCAGGGTGGGGTGGGGAGGAGATGGGATTGGGGAGGGTGGGAGGGACACTGGGTTTACGGGTGGTGGAGAATGGGCACTGGTGAAGGGATGGGTTCCCGAACTTTGTATGAGGGAAGTATAAGCACAAAAGTGTATTAATCTGTAACTGTACCCTCACGGTGATTCTCTAATTAAAAATAAATAAATTAAAAAAAAAAAAGAGTAATGTGAAGTTCATGCCCAATTCAATCAGTTTAAGCAATGGCTGAATAAATAGCAGTAATCCTACATTATAAAAAAAAAATGTGACTTGGAATTATTTTTATGTATGTGCCCCTTTCACAGACCATTTAGCCTTTAAGATTACTATATCATCCTTAAATGTTTCTATTTTCTAATTAACATAAAAATGGATATACTTCATTTTATAACCACTTCCTTTATATCTGGATAAGCAGTGTAATTTCTTAAAACAGCTTGAATATTACATATCATTTATATAACATAATATACACATATACACATATCATCTATATAACATAATAAACATTTTTACTCATCTTCAAATTATAGCTACTTCTTTTATGTTATATAATTAAAAAATAGAAAACAATTCTGTATCAATTTTCTTTACCTTTCAGCTATGGAATTGTCACCTCACTCACTATTTATTGTCTAAATTAGCCTCCAAGGACAAGATCTTCATATTAAAACTTATGTCTCTAAATAAATTTATATTTATATACCAGAATTTTCATGGAGAACTTGTAGGAAATACATAATTCATGAATTTACTCTCTATAGTTAACATTATCTAGTTTGTAGTGTGGGATTATTGTAGGACTAATATTATAAATTCAAAGTGAAAAAGGGAGCCATTATTTTTGAGTACTCACTTCTGGAATTTCAAGCATTTTCTATCTTATACAATTCAACAAATCTATAGTGATTCTCTTTACATAACCAAAAATGTAGACAGAACAAACTTCTTGAGCTCCTAACAAAAGACTTAAGCTTATGAACTTCTCAATATAAAATACTTGGATGACTATTCACCCCATGTTTTTAACTTTTGCCACAGCCAATACTCACAGTTTCTTCCCTCATTTTAGTCTTTTAAATGAAACACTGTTGGGTGGGTCCTCCAGAGACTTGTATAAACTATTTTCTGAATCTGTGCTCAGCTAGATGTACTTGTTTGGGTTGGCAGATTTTCTTTTTATAGATGATAGTTTAGGATTTCATCATTCTTATTCTTCAATTTTTACTTGAAAGAGGATGTATTTATTTTTACTCATTATTTTTATTTTAGGGGCACATCTGGCAAAGCTTGGAACCACCAGAGCTTTGCCAGCTGTGTATTGGGTCCTTGTTATGTGGTGCCAGCAACTGAGCCCAGGTTCTTGTGTAAGCAAGTCATATGAGCCATCACTTGAGGCATATCCTAGACCCTAGATTGATTTTAACGTATAGATTTGTTCAAGTAGTTGTCTTCATTCTCCTTGTTTTACCAAGTTCTTTAAAACATACTTTTTTTTCCCAGCTGAAATGAACCTGAGATTTGTTTTCCGAGTAATGTGAAATATCAAGTGTAACACATGGATTGTCTTTCTCTTACAATCCACTCCAACAGAAACAAAATGTTTTGGTTTATGTTAAGGATCATTTCGTAGGTGCTAACCATTCTGTATAGTGCAGAGAATTTAATGAACTAGGAACAACTTTTATAATGATTGCTATTAACATTTGACTCCCACATGGCCCAGAGCATGTCAATGCAGCTCACTGAATAATTTCTGAGTGATTCAAACACTAATATCCTTAAGTGCCTGTTTAAGCCACTTGCAAATGGCAGAAAGAAGTAAGGTACTTTCTAGTGACCGCTTCATAAATAATATGGTATCTAGATTGATATTTTACATTTCAGAATGAAGGTTTTAGAATTCATTTGTAAAATTTATCATGGTCTATTAAAGGGAAAAATAATTTTGTTCTGAAGAATTCATGCCTTTTCAGAACTATAAATGATATTTAGCTTGACTTTAATGTCCTTCATAAAATTTAGGTTATTAAAGAATTATACTCAATCCCAGACAGATAGCTGGGTTCTAAACATTTAATGCACTGTTTGGTTTTCATAAGTCTGATTGCTTACTAATATACTGAATCTCAATGATCTACCTATAATTTTCTGTGGTTTAAAAATACTTCTCTACTATTAATGAAAATCACTACAATGATTTTATAACTGATTGCCATTGGAATTAAGAATGCTATTGGAAACTTGAGGCTAATTAATTTCACTGTGCTTCTCATATCTTTCGTCTTTAGCTCCTGTTGTCAAGTATTCATGTTTATCATAAACTTGTAGCTTTGCACATGACCTTGTTCTTCCTTTCGTCCTGGGCCATCTTTCACAACTATGTCCTTTCTCAACCCATTTCATAGTGAACTATGGAACTTGAAACAATTATATTTAAGTCATATATTTAAAACATATATGACAAATAAGTGTAAAATAATTTTTACACCTTCCCAGTCCTAGCATCAAGTCTGTAAGGATCAACTGACTTAATAATTGACATTTTGGAAAATGTTGGGGAAACCATGTAGGAAAATGTTGGAAAACCCATGTTGGAAAAAAGACAATTTGGAAAATATGAGTACTAAAAAAGGTCTTTACATTGGTTTCCATTTTTTTTTTTGCTTTTTGGGTCACACCTGGCAATACACAGGGGTTACTCCTAGTTCTTCACTCAGGAATTATTCCTGGCAGTGCTCAGGGGACCATATGAGATGCTGAGAATCGAACCCGGGTGGGCCATGTGCAAGGCAAACACCCTACCCACTGTGCTATTGCTCCAGACCCTGGTTTCCATTTTTTACCTTACCTTTGCTCTGGTAAATATGAAATAGTTAAATTTAAGTTTTTAACCATTATACCTCAGAAAATTAAATTTTAATTAAAGTATTCAGCCAAATAATAACCTCTATGTGCTAAGACATATAACCATGCTAATTTTACCTTCTCTTAAATTATACCAGCCTGCATGTAGTACACAATAAACTAATTTCAGAACATTGCTCTTGAAAAAAACTGTATCCTCTTTTAAAACCACTGTGTTTACTCTGCTTCTCTAAACTAGAATATAATTCTCCACCTTCCTCACTTTTGAAATCCTAAGGATATAAATAAAATTTTACCTTTTTTAAGAAGCCTTTTACATACAAATAATTTGAACCAGACATTTTTCCCATGGTACTATGATTGTACTTTGCACTTTTTTTCACAGTCTGTCTTGTATTTTATTTGATATATGCCTGTATTTATTTTTAACATAGTCACAAGATATCTCAGGAGCAAAAACTCAACTAAAATCATCTCTGAGCCTTTTGAATAATAGCTCAGAGCTGGACTCACAGCAGGTGTTTTAGGAAAGAAAATGTAGTGGATATGGAACAGAAAAGCACTGGAAGGCACTCAACGAGAAGGTTTTTGTAAGGACAACTGGTGAGATCACACAGAAATCTAAATACAAGCACAAGCATATATATACAAGACTCTTGGGAAATGTAACTTAGAAAATATTAGAAACCAAAAATTCTCTCTCTATAATTCTGAACAGCTTCTCTCATTTCTGTCTTAGGTCCTCTCTGTCAGACCTATTTTTTTCCAAATCTGAAGGGACAAGGACCACTCTTTTCTAGCATAGACTGTGAATGACTTGTGTACTCTCTAGAAATTTTTTTCTGTAGTCTCTTAGTTCATATTCCCAAGAGGGTTCCTCTTAATTACTACTTTTGAGCTGGCCACAGTTTACTGTGGTTTTTGGACAAACTAAGGTTTGAATACTCTTTCTTGATTTAGGTGTACATTCTGGACTCCATGTTTGTGCAAGATGAGTATGAGAAAATGGGCCCATGAGATAAAATATGTCTATCGCTGCCTGGAATATAGTGTAGGGGCCGAGTATTCCAGAGACTCTGGAAAATCTTTGTATAATAGCTCTTCTACAAATAATCACTGAATAATCTAAAACAGAATATGAACAAAATTTGGTTCAACTCTTATCACAATAATTATTTTTCATAAAAGAGTATGTTTAAGATACCTCATTAAGTACTTATCTGAAGTTAATTACACTAATCATTTTCTATTTATAAAATCAACTTATCCATGCACAATTTTGTGATTGCATGCTAAATACATCTAAGTTTGTGAATGACAGTTTTTTTAAATGGCACAAAATTTGATATTTTATGATCTAGATATTAAATTAAATTGTTTTGGTCTAGAATGTTTTTCTGAAGATCACAGTCATGTTGGAAAACATAAATACTAAAGAAGGTCTTCACTTTGATTTCCATTTTTTTCTAAGTGTTGTTTACTGCTCTGGACTGAGGGGTAGAGGACTATAGAATTTCTGCTTCCATTGAGATTTTTCTATTAGAGTAAGAAAATAAGACAGCAGCATTATACTAGTATTATTTCCAAAGGTGTGTAGTTGACTGAGGTAATGTTCTCCTGGGACATAGGAAGTATTCAATACGTATCAATATTTTAAAACACACAACTATCAGATTACGTTCCCAAAACTACCATGCTTATGATTTTGTTCTCCTTTCTTTTTAGTTTTTTTCGGGGGAGGTTTGGGTCACATGGGGCAGAGCTCAGTGTTTACTTCTGTCTCTGTGCTCAGGGATCCCTCCCGGTGGTACTCTGGGGACCATATAGGCAAGGCAAGTGCCCTGCTCACTGTACTATCTCTCTTCTATCCCATATTTTCAACTCATTTCTCTCAAAAGTCTTTGACTACATTTTATCGTCTCTATTATTTCTTTAAAGATATTCTAAAATATCTTTAAAGATATTTTGGACTTCTACTACGTCATCATTGTTTATTTTCTTCCCCAAATACAAAGTATTCTTTTAATGTTGAAAATTGCTATACTTAGTCAAAAGACAATTTACATTTTACCGTTTTCAACAGAGATCAACCCATGACATGGGACAGCTCTAGATTCTTAAGTTAGAATGTTTGCATTCAAAATATTACCTATGATATATTGGACAAATTGCATCATTTCGTTTGACTCATTTGTGAAATGGGAAAGAGAAATATGTAATTTTCATGACTAATTATTGTACCCTATTCCACAACAGCATTCTATCCTTTATCTTTTTTCTCTCATTTTCTATATCACTTTTTTCTAAGCCTGGGACATCAGACCCCTTGGGGGCCTTCAGGATATTCCACAGGGGCCACAGATAAAAATGTAAATTGAAGGCCAATGCAGGAGACCAGAGAGCTAATTGGTGAGAAGGAAGGGGTGGTGAGAGGGCACAGGAAGGACAGAAGAGCAGAAGGGGTTACAGTCTAAGAAAGAAAGTCCGAGGGACACTGCTGGCCATGCAATGGTTATGATGTCTTACACATTTCTGGTCTTCATGTTACCCTGTCTCTTATGAAAACTGTAGCTCTTTGTTTTTAAGTAAACATTAAGTTAAAATGGTCTGTATTTTTAGAACTCTAGATTTTAACAGTTGGAGTTAGCAGCAACCAGTGTCTGTTATTTAAAGGTTAGTGAAGCTTGACTAAATGTAGGAGTTAGGAGAACATTCCTATTCTGTGACAAGTATCATTAAAGTTGTCTTCAGCACCTCAGAGAGGCATTATGTTTCATGGCAAGTCCACGTTGGATAACTGCCACAATCTTTTTGAGTTTTGTTTGAAGAAAACACTGGGAGGAAAGAGATTAAAATGGGGCCTTGCTTCCACTGTAGTAGCATGAATTATTTGCCTGGGTAATTAGGGTCTAAGTGCTGTCATTACAAAGATGAAAGGCTGCTTTAACACTTGCTGAGGGTGCCTCCTCATTTAGGTACTAGCTGCCTCCTGAGTAGTGAGGTTAGCTACTAGGATAATGGTGCTGCAGGCTTCTAAGTGGTTTCCAAGTGAGAGTAGGATACACTGCTTGATTTAAGTAATAGCAATGGGGGAAAAAAGCTATTTAGACTGCAGGGAACACTATCAACGAGAATGTGTTATTGTGGGCTTAAAATATTGGGTCTTTATCCCAGTGATGTTCTGCTAGTGAATAGTTCTTTCATAATAATAGTTTTTGTGTCTTTCTTTTTCTTCAGAGTAGAATGATGACTGAGTTGTATCGCTTTTCTTAAAGAGATACTGACTTCTTGTATATGTTTCCTAATTAAAAATGCAGCATCTACTAGTGAGCTCTTTTTATTACTGCCAGAGATGTGACAAAGCATCTACTCTGTCAAACTTTCTCGAGGCACCTCCTAGAAAAGCCAAGGTGACTATAATTAAGAATGTAGATACTATAGCCAGTTCTCAGCTCTACCATTTATTAGTGTTACCTATTTTTCTCTTTTATTTTGACTTTCAGGGCTACACTGTGATGCTCAGTTATTATTCTTGGATTTATACTCAGGAACTAGTACTGGCAATGCTCTGGGGACTCAGTGGGATGCTGGGGATGGAACTTCAGTCAGCCGTATGCAAGGCAAGCACCTACTGCTAAACTATTCCTCTTGCCCCCAGTGTGTTACCTTGAACCTGCTCTATCACCTCTCTAACTTTTATACCTCTGTAACCACTCATGTTTCCAAGAGAATTATGATCTAATATTTAGGAATTTGCCTTGTGAAGACATATAATAACGAATGCTTTTGAGCCTAATTACTATTGTGTACATATGGCATCTAGATTTTAACCTATGTAAGAACTTTCTGAGAAGAAGGTTAAGAATAATTAGGAAGTTCTATAAATATGAAACACAGACACTAAGGCATTAATTACATATCAAAGAATCAGAATTCAAATGTTAGTCTGACTCTAAAGTCTGCTCTCTGAACCATCATGTTCTATTGCCTAGAAGTTGTTTATAAATATTTCTTTCAACTGTGCTACATTTTAGTCCTTTTAAATATTTACTAGTGCCATTTATAACACACTCCCCAGGAGAGGGAGAACAAGTCAACGTCTTCTAGCTCTGGTTTTCACTGAAAGCCTCCAGAAGTATTGAAGTTATAACTGCCATTTACTTAATTTATTTTCATGTACCTAAAGTATTGATTTGAGAGAAGTCACGTTACAATGCTCTAATAACCTTCACAGAGTTCCATTTCTATATTCACTAGAGATTATGACCAACTAGTAAAAGTTAAGAAAAAAACATGCCAGTAATCAGAAAGGAACTTCCCTTAACATTTCTCTCCTGTGGATCCATTTTTTTAACTTGCCCTATATATTTTTCTTTTTTCTTTTTCTCTTTTTAAAAAATGTAATCACCATGAAATACAGTTTCAATGCTTTCATAATTGAGTTTCAGTCATACAATGATTAAATACCCATCCCTCTACCAGTGTATCTTTTCCACCACCAATGTCCCCAGTACCCCTCCCCTCACCCCTGTCCAACTCCTCCCCCTGCCTCTATGGCAGAAAATTTCCCTCTTACTCTCTTTGCTTATGGGTATTATGGTTTGCAATAGAGATAATGAGAGGCCTTCCTGTTTGGTCCTTTATCTACTTTTAGCACACATCTCCCATCCTGAGCTATCCCTCCAACCACCATTGACTTAGTGATCCCTTCTCTATCCCAGCTGCCTTCTCCCCAGGCTCACCAGGCAAGCTTCCAACTGGTCCTTGTCTCTACTGTCCTTGGGTTTTTAATTGGTTTTGTTTTGATATTTACCCATATGCTGAACCACCTTGGCATCCTCTTGATAGTTTTGATGAGTGCTGAATTCTATTTGTTAGTATTTTCTTTCAGATCTTTGTATTTATGTTCATGAGATATAGGTCTATAATTTCTTTTTTGTAGTGTCTCGGCCTTTGGGATCAGAGTAATGTCTTCTTCATATAAACTATTTGGAAGTGTTTATGTTTCTTCAATTTCCTGAAATAACCTGAAAAGTATTGGTGGTAGGCCTTTAAAGGTTTGAAAGAATTCATTAGTTCCATCTGGGCCTTGGCTTTTGTTTTGGGGGACTCTTTTGATTACCTTTTTAATTTCTTCAAGAGTTATAGATGTGTTCACGTCTTCGTAACTTCTTCAGTCGGTGGAACTTATAGGAGTCCTAGAATTTATCCATTTCTTTTAGGTTCTCTCTATGTTGTTTTGTGACAAAGAGATTATCAAAGTAATCTCTGATAGTCCTTTGAATTTCTGTGGTGTCAGTTGTAATGTTGCCCTTTTCATTTTTGGCTCAGATTATTAGGATTCTCTCTTTATTGTAAGTCTTGCTAATTGTTTATTAATGTTATTTACTTTTTTCAAGAAACAGATCTTGGTTTAATTAATCTTTTGGATAATTTTTTTGTATTACTATTCATTACTTTCTGCTCTAAGTTTTATTGAGTGGTGTTGGGAAAATTGGTTGGCCACATGCAAAAAAATAAGTAAACTCAGACCTTTTTCTGACACTGTGAACAAGAGTCAAATAAAACTGGATTAAAGACCCCAATATCAGATCTGAATGTATAATGTACATAAAAGAAAATGTAATCAGAACTGTCCATCATATTTAATCTAGAAGCATCTTGAAGGGAGAAATGCCACTGACCAAACAAATGGAAGTAAAGATTTTTTAAAAATGGGGCTTCATTAAATTAAAAAACTCTAGCACTTCAAAGGAAAAGAAGATCAGACTACAAAGACAGCTTACAGACTTGCAGAAATTATTTGCCTACCACTCATCTAATAAAGAGGTAATATCTAAGATATATAAATCACCTGTAGAACTTTACAAGAAAATGCAACCAACTTCTTTAAAAATGGGAGATAATATGAACAGAAACTTGCTCACAGAAGAAATAAAAATGGCATATAAAATTTTTCTCTATAACTAACCATCAGGGAAATGCAATTAAACAACAATGTTGTATCACCTCACACTAAAGAGAGAGACTGGTGCCCATTACAAAGAACAACCATCAGCATTGTTGTGGATGGGGTAAAAAAGGAATCCTTATTCTCTTCAAGTGTGAATATTGATTGGTCCAGCCTTTTTGGAGACAATATAGAAATTTTTCAAAAAACTAGGAATTAAACGTCCACGTGACCTAGAAATTCCACTCCTGGGAGTATCCACAAGGAACAAAAATTGATGCAGAAAAGACATCTGCATTTTTTTTTTTTTGCTTTTTGGGTAACACCCAGCGATGCTCAGGGGTTACTCCTGGCTCTGCACTCAGAAATTACTCCTGGCAATGCTTGGGGGACCATATGGGATGCTGGGAATCAAACCTGGGTCGGCCGCGTGCAAGGCAAATGCCCTACCCTCTGTGCTATCACTCCAGTCTCGACATCTGCATATTTTGGGTTGGAACAGTAGTGCAGCAAGTGGGGCACTTGCCTTGCATGGGTGTGGCCCCCAAACAAAACCCACAGTTATGTCAAATACTGACACATTTCAGTATAAAATTATCATGGATAATCTTTCCTCTTTAGCAGAAATTCCATTTTATCACCTATGCAGAAAATTTTCTTTCTTTTGCTTTTTTGGATTTTAGGCCATAATCCCCTGGTGCTCATGGTTTACTACTGGCTGTATGCTTAGGGATCACTCCCAGAAGTGCTCAGGGAACCATATGGGGTGCCAAGAATCAAACCTGGTGGGTCTCATGCAAGGCAAATACCCTGCCCGTAGTACTTTCTCCCTCTGGCCCTGTATTCATAGCATTCTTGTTCATCTAAAGTACTACAAGTTACAGGAAGAATTGGTTGAAGATGTCAGTAATTTCTAATTGTTGATAAAATTCTAGGTTTTATTTAAATCATAACAGGTTGTACAGAAAACATAAATTTTTGGAAAACATGCCAGAGCATAGTATTTAAGTAAAATAGTTTAAAAATGGATTAAAATGGTAATTTCTTTGCTTTTGTTAGCATTGAGACATTCAATATACATTTTAGAACTTTTTTGTTTACTATTGGTGGATATATTTAATTGTTAATTTTCTTCTTTTTTTTCTTTTTGGGTCACACCCAGCCATGCACAGGGATTACTCCTGGCTCATGCACTCAGGAATCACCCCTGGCGGTGCTCAGGGGACCATATGGGATGCTGGGAATCGAACCCGGGTAGGCAGCGTGCAAGGCAAAAGCCCTATCCATTGTACTGTTGCTCCAGCCCCTAATTGTTAATTTTTAGAAAAAATATTTTTAAAAACAGTACTTGGCTAGTACTATTTTAATTATTATCTAAAGTTTTATTGATCTGGTCTGATAATTCAATGCAAATAATTTACTGGCCAGTAATATTTCAAATAATCATGCAATTTTAATTATTTTAATGCCCCGTTTCTCTCAAAGGAGATCCAGTAGAGATGATTAATTTTATGATAGCACAATTGCACACCCAGTTGGGGTGATCAATTTTATGACAGCAAAATTGTTACACTTTTAGATTTTACATTGAGCTATCTGTATTCAGACTGACGTGTCTATCAGTCCAGGCCGGACTGTTGCATTTTCCTTCTTTTCCATTCTTTTCTGACTTATCTCTACCCTTGCTTTTGCA
The DNA here is from genome assembly GCF_027595985.1 of Sorex araneus. Classification (NCBI taxonomy): domain Eukaryota; kingdom Metazoa; phylum Chordata; class Mammalia; order Eulipotyphla; family Soricidae; genus Sorex; species Sorex araneus. Next base: position 228,146,316 of record NC_073313.1, on the reverse strand, counting down.
TCTCAGTAGTTTTAATCATTGCTATATGTCTTTTGGAATGGAGGACATCACTCAGTGGTGCTCTTGGGATACTTCCCGAGTACTTGAGGGACCAAGGAGTATCAGGAATTGAATCAAGTTCCTATATACAAAACACATGCTCTAAGAATGAAATAGTCACATGTTTTCTTTTTTTGAACTTGGAAACCTTCCCTAAGAGATATCCCCTGTTTCTTGATTCCAGCCCTAAATAAAGGTTCTGTATTATTCCCTATTGTTGATTGCAAGTCTTTGATCTTCATTACTATAAATTTTAAAATTTTAAAACTAACATGTCTTAGTTTTTATTCTAAGAGAATATATTATACATTTAAAAGATTTCCCTCTTAAAGTATCAGGGTTTAATTCACTAATATTTTACTGGAATTATTTAAGAAAGTTAATACTCATGTCAGTGCCTAATAATAAAGCTGCTTACTTATATATTAATTTATTATTTTAAAACATGAAGCTTTCATTACCATCCAAATTCTAGAACTATTTTCATAGACAACTACTTGTTTGGCATAGCAAGGTCATAATTGTATCAGAGAACTTAATTAATTTGAATCTTTCATTCTTTTAGAATGTCAGAGATATTCTTATCTACTAGAATATTCTACTATGTTATCAACTGAAATTATACATTTTTACCCATGTAAATTAATTTATGATTATCTCAAAATTAATAACCTTATCTGTAAGAACTATACCTTCTAGGTTGATAAAGTTTAGTCACTACTTTAATGAAAGAGAGCAAAACTGATTATAATTGCCCCCAATTTTTAATGATTCAAAGTGTTTTTACATATATTCCTAGTGGAAGTGTAATCCTCATAAATATGACAGAAATACCTCTCATAAAATAAAATACTTCTCTAATCTATGTAATATAGAATATTGCTGATGGCACCACATCATAGGAAATAACAATACATTTTATGGAACAAATTGATCAAAGAAAATGTTTTGCATTGCTTGAATTAAAGAACCTTTTTACTGTTGTAATTTAAGACATTCAAGAAGTATACTGGCAAAAGTTATCAAAAATATTTTAGGCTGTGTATATTTGACTTAGTATATTTTTACTATATATTATCTCACATTCCACGGGACGTCAAAAGAACACCTAGCCGTCCACCTACAAGATGGTTAGACTTCTTCGTCAAGAACCTGAATGAATGGTTTGATGCTCTTTGTGTTACTGGAGTGAGCAGAAGTCACTGGGTTACACTAGCATGCGACAGGAAGAAATGGAGACGTTACTGGCGCCTGCTCGAACAAATCGATGACATGGGATGACAAGTGATTATCTCACATTGGGGGTTCTTGGAAAGAAGAAGAAGGATTACATCTGGGGAGGGTTTATATAATGTATTTCAGATTGTGATATTTCTATATTATTAATATTTAATATGATTGTTCTCTCATTTAGTTATATGTAACATAAAAATATACCAGGAGGATTTTGAGATAATTGTTTACCTTAGTTTGAATATATGTTTTTCACTTAGCTTTAGATCTTTGAAAGCTTCATTTGAAACTAACAATAATAGTAAATGACAATGTGTAGACCTGGTTTTTAGACAAACTCAACATGAAATGCTCAAGTTACTTGTTAGACAAAAGAATCACTTTATACGTTTAACTCACTAAATAACTTATGCTAGATTCCTGTTATAGGTAAGTGAATATTCTTTTATGATTAATGACCAATAGGGTTTCTCCCACTACAGATATTTAAATTTTTTTAATACTATAAAATTTTCTCTATGTGTGTTTATAGTATACTTGTGCTTATTTATAATCTATTCCTTTTGCCACTCTTTTGCCATACAATATTTTCTTTACCCCTAGAGTTTAATTACCACTGAGATGTTTTAATTATATATTTCTGCTTTTCCCAGCACGTCACATAGTTGGAATCATATGTGTATTGCTTTTTTAAAGTAGCTTCTTATATCCAATATAATTGTTTGAGTTTCATTCAAACATGAGTTTCATCATGTTGCACTTGTCATAGTTGATTCTATAATTAAAATCTGTGGATCACTGGATCAGGATCTATTCAACTATTAGAGGATATTTGTTTTTTCCCTCAGGTTTCAAGATTATGAGTAAATATGCTTTAATCATTTATGTACAGATTTTTGTATGAAGCAAGTTTCAATTTCAATAGGATAAATATCTAAGAGTTAACTAGTCATAAATATATACATGCACATCAATACAGATTTTAAAGAAATTACCATTTTTTTCAAATTTCTTTATCATTTTGAACTCCAACAATAATATAAAAGAATTTCAGTTGTTCTGCATTCTTATCAGCACTTGATATTCTGTTTTTTTTTTTTTTTGCTTTTTGGGTCACACACAGCAATGCACAGGGGTCACTCCTGGCTCATGCACTCAGGAATCACCCCTGGCTGTGCTCAGGGGACCATATGAGAGCTGGGATTTGAACCCGGGTCGGCCGCGTGCAAGGCAAACGCCCTACCCGCTGTGCTATCACTCCAGCCCCAGCACTTGATATTCTTAATTTTTAAAATTTTAATTACTAAACTTTGCAGTTTTAATCTCATCCTAAATATAGATGAATTTACTGAAAATTATGTTATCGTGTGTTTATATTACTTCAGTACATCTTATTTGGTAAAAGCTTGTTTAAATCTTTTGCACAGAAATTGAAAATCAATATTCTATTATTGACTTTTAAGGGTTTTAAAATATATTCTGGATATAAGTCTGTTGGGGGAATTTGTGTTAAACTGTGTAGAGACACAGGTATTTTATTTCCTCTGCACTAACTTTCAATGATTAACATAATAATGTAATATAACACAATAACAAAAATGCTTCCTTTTTTAGTAACTAAATATCTGATTCTTTTCTTCAGTTAACAGTGCAGTGAATTTTTTTTGGCTCTGTTCTTGTATGGAAAGTTAACAAATTTGATTTAGCAACACCAAAGACAAAATCAAATGGTCTTTAATTTTTTGACAGTTTAAATATAGATTCTATTTCCTCCTACCTACACTGTCTTGGGAATGCAATTTAATTTTGCATTCTCAACTTTACTCAGTCTGAAACAAATCTGTGTCTTTGTAATGATAACAAAGCATTAAGCATAAAGAGTTTGATTAGGGCCTGGTATGTACTTGAAGCTTAAAGCTTAATAAATATCTCTTTTTGATATATCAGTATTATTTATTTTGTCTTTAATATATTTTACGTATATATGACTTAAACATGTACATGGAAAAATGCATATGGAAAAAGTGTAAAGAAATAATCTTATAGAAAATAGTATTTTTCAGAAACAGACATTTTCTAATTTTTTACAATCTTTCAGTTATTGTGGTTCTGGAACTAGCTAGTTTGTAGGTAAATTGGCTTGTCAATCTTATTATGGACAATTGCATAATTTATTTCCTTAGTAAACTCAATTAAACTTCATTCATGGAAAGAGGCAAAAACAGTGCTTAGAGCTCGTAATGGTATTAGCAGTCCAATAATTGTATAATGAAGTGTAAGCAAGTGCTTCTAGAATCATGAAAGAAATGCAAGGTACTTAGTTAAATAGTTATTTGGTGTTAATCAAAGATTACTCTTCTGCAGTAAATTGTGGATATTTACTTATTAAGAGTAGTATAATTCTTTATGGGTTTTCTAATGTTTATGCAAAGACCTTAAGAAATAATTAGTTGTATTTAAAAGTTACTGTTCTCAAAGTAAACACATTTAGCTTTGGAAGAATACAAAGTAAAATAAACTAAGGAAATTTTGTCAATGTAAAGAAAAAACCAAGAGTAGATAATACAAATAATCACTGTGTAGGATTAAAACTACTGTAAAAAGTCAAATACAGAAACAGGCAATAAAGTATGGGGGAGGAACAGTTCATCATAGCTGGGCTACATCAGTGATTTGTTGTACATTTAATTCACTTAGGGAAGATTCTCTAAAGTATATTGGATACTGTATGCCTGACTTCCACTCCCAGACATTCAGATATAATTAGTGTGGAGTTTGATCAGGACGATGGAGATTTGAAAATTACCTTAGTGATTCTAATGTGCACAAAATTTGAAAACCACTGGATTACATGTAAATGGAAAAAAAGATTTGGTAAAGGTCATTTTTGACTGACAGAAATGCGGGAAGGAAACAGTCCCCCATAGCAAGAATTTAAATTAAATTTGATCAGAAATATGCTTAAGAATACTTCCAGAGATGTCAATTTCTTCCCCAAAGGAAGTAAAGATTGGCTTCCATTCGAGGGATAAGATAGCAGAAATCAAGAAATTGCATTCTTTTTTTTTTTTTTAAATTTTTTAATTTTATTTATTTTTAATTAGAGAATCACCGTGAGGGTACAGTTACAGATTAATACACTTTTGTGCTTATACTTCCCTCATACAAAGTTCGGGAACCCATCCCTTCACCAGTGCCCATTCTCCACCACCCGTAAACCCAGCATCCCTCCCACCCTCCCCAATCCCATCTCCCCCCCACCCCACCCTGCCACTGTGGCAAGGCATTCCCTTCTGTTCTCTCTCTCTAATTAGCTGTTGTGGTTTGCAATAAAGGTGTTCAGTGGCCGCTGTGCTCAGTCTCTAGCCCTCATTCAGCCCGCAACTCCCTTCCCCCACATGGCCTTCGACTACAATGTAGTTGGTGATCGCTTCTCTGAGTTGACCTTTCCCCGGAACGTGAGGCCAGCCTCGAAGCCATGGAGTCAACCTCCTGGTACTTATTTCTACAGTTCTTGGGTAATAGTCTCCCACTCTGTTATTCTATATACCACAGATGAGTGCAATCTTTCTATGTCTGTCTCTCTCTTTCTGACTCATTTCACTCAGCATGAAACTTTTCATGCCCATCCACTTAACTACAAAATTCTTGACCTCCTTTTTTCTAACAGCTGCATAGTATTCCATTGTATAGATGTACCAAAGTTTCCTCAACCAGTCATCCGTTCTGGGGCATTCGGGTTTTTTCCAGATTCTGGCTATTGTTAACAGTGCTGCGATGAACATACTTGTGCAGATGTTGTTTCGATTGTACTTTTTTGCCTCTCTGGGATATATTCCCAGCAGTGGTATTGCTGGGTCAAATGGGAATTCAATATCTAATTTTTTGAGAATCGTCCAAATTGTTTTCCAGAAGGGCTGAACCAGTCGGCATTCCCACCAGCAGTGAAGAAGGGTCCCTTTCTCCCCACATCCTCTCCAACAGCGGTTGCTTTTGTTCTTTTGGATGTGTGCTAGTCTCTGTGGTGTGAGGTGGTATCTCATGGTTGTTTTGATCTGCATCTCTCTGATGATTAGTGATGCAGAGCACTTTTTCATGTACCTTTTGGCCATTCGTATTTCTTCCTTGGTAAAGTTTCTGTTCATTTCTTCGCCCCATTTTTTGATGGGGTTGGATGTTTTCTTCTTGTAGAGTTCAACCAGTGCTTTATATACCTTGATATCAACCCCTTATCTGATGGGTATTGTGTAAATATCCTTTCCCATTCTGTGGATAGTCTTTGGATTCTGGTCAATGTATCTCTTGCGGTGCAGAAGCTTTTTAGTTTAATGTAGTCCCATTTGTTGATCTCTGTTTTTACTAGATTGCTTAGTTCCGTGCCACCTTTGAAGATACCTTTATCTTCAATATCGTGGAGGGTTTCGCCGACATTGTCTTCAATGTACCTTATGGTTTGTGGTCTAATGTTGAGGTCTTTAATCCATTTTGATCTGACTTTTGTGCATGGTGTCAGGTCAAGGTCTAAACCCATTTTTTTGCATGTGGTTGTCCAGTTGTGCCAACACCATTTGTTAAAGAGGCTTTCCTTGCTCCACTTCACATCTCTTGCTCCCTTATCAAAGATTAGATGGTCATACATTTGGGGTTGTGTGTAGGGATATTCCACCCTGTTCCATTGGTCTACGGCTCTGCCTTTGTTCCAGTACCATGCTGTTTTAATTGTTACTGCTTTGTAGTAAAGTTTGAGGTTGGGGATGGTGATGCCTCCCATCATCTTTTTCCCAAGAATTGTTTTAGCTATCCTTGGACGTTTGTTATTCCATATGAATTTTAGGATTGCTTGATCCATTTCTTTGAAGAGTGTCATGGGTATATTTATAGGGATCGCATTGAATCTGTATAATGCTTTAGGGAGTATTGCCATTTTGACAACATTGATTCTCCCTATCCACGAGCAGGGTATATGTTTCCATTTCCTCATGTCCTCTTTGATTTCATGGAGTAGCGTTATGTAGTTTTCTTTGTAAAGGTCTTTTACTTCCTTGGTTAAGCTGATTCCGAGGTACTTGATTTTCTGGGGCACGATTGTGAATGGGATTGCTTTTTTCATGTCCCTTTCCTCTGCCTCATTGTTTGCATATATGAAGGCCATGGATTTTTGGGTATTGATTTTGTAGCCTGCAACTTTACTGTATAAGTCTATTGTTTCTAAGAGTTTCTTAGTAGAGGTTTTAGGCTTCTCTAGATATAGTATCATGTCGTCTGCAAATAGTGAGAGTTTGATTTCTTCCCTTCCTATCTGGATGCCCTTAATCTCTTTTTCTTGTCTAATAGCTATCGCAAGTACTTCCAGTACTATATTGAAGAGGAGTGGTGAGAGTGGGCATCCTTGTCTTGTGCCTGATCTCAGAGGAAAGGCCCTTAGTTTTTCCCCGTTGAGGATAATGCTTGCCGTAGGCTTGTGAGAGATGGCTTCGACTATCTTGAGGAAAGTTCCTCCAAACCCCATTTTGGCGAGGGTTTTCATCATGAAAGGATGTTGGATCTTGTCAAATGCTTTCTCTGCATCTATTGATATGATCATATGGTTTTTATCTTTACTTTTGTTGATATGCTGGATTATGTTGATTGATTTCCGAATGTTAAACCATCCTTGCATCCCTGGGATGAATCCCACTTGGTCGTGATGTATGATCTTTTTGATGAGTTGTTGGATCCTATTTGCCAGTATTTTGTTGAGGATCTTCGCATCGGTGTTCATCAGGGATATTGGTCTGTAATTTTCTTTCTTAGTGATGTCTTTGTTTGCTTTTGGTATTAGGGAGATGTGTGCTTCATAGAAACTGTTTGGGAGATTTCCTGTTTTTTCAATTTCCTGGAAAAGTTTGAGGAAAACAGGCAATAGGTCTTCTTTAAATGTTTGGAAGAATTCGCCAGTGAAGCCATCTGGGCCTGGGCTTTTGTTTTTGGGGAGGTTTTTGATCACAGCTTCAATTTCCTTAACATTGATGGGTCTATTCAGGTATTCCAAGTCTTCTTTGTTCAGTCTTGGGAGATTGTAAGAATCGAGGAATCCATCCATTTCTTTTAGGTTCTCCTGTTTTGTGGCATATAGACTTTCGAAGTAGTCTCTAATGATCTTTTGAATCTCACTGGTTTCTGTTATGATGTCCCCCTTTTCATTTCTGATTCGATTTATTAGGGTTCTTTCTCTTTCTTTCTTTGTGAGTCTTGCTAGCGGTTTATCAATCTTGTTTATTTTCTCGAAGAACCAGCTCTTTGTTTCATTGATCTTTCGGATTGTCTTTTTGGTTTCCATGTCATTAATTTCTGCTCTAATTTTTATTAAAGAAATTGCATTCTTAAATCATCACTACCTCTTCCTCATGTGTTAGCTTCAGTTTAGGGGAACCATTAAAGTTTATTGGCCTTCAATTTACTGATGAGAAAATGATTGAATGATGCCAGATAACTAATCTATGTTATAGTTCTGTATTTCTATCACTCTATAAACAACAAAAATAATAGTAGTATTAAAATAATAAAAGTGGAAAAAGAAATATTAGTACATGTTATCAAGCATATGCTTTTAATATATAACATTGATTTTTCCCAAGATGGCATGGGGAGAGGGTGATGGTGGTGTTGGATGTCTTCAATATATTGACTTTCTATTCTGGGATGGCAACATGGGAATTTCTTTGCCCTACTCAATTTTGTGAACTTACATAATCACATAAACCATCAATTTTGCAGCCATGCTCACAAGTGTGGCAGAAGTCCCAGCTGGGAATGTGCTCCAGTGGCAAATGATCCTTAACGCTTGGAAGGCAAGTAGGGCATGTGATTAATTATTTTAATGTTTTGTTCCTGTCATATGCTAATATATTCTTACCATTTAAAAATGGATATTTTTTCTAATCTTAGTATTGTCAGTTACTTCTCTGTCATGATAATTTCATACTCTATGCATTTAGATATCTGTGACTGTGTTAATATAAATGGGTACACATTTATACACATCTATTTAAACATAAATCAGGTTAGTGTTCTCAAATTTGTTGTGGAGTAAGGTATGTAAATCTGAAAAGAGATCAGGTACATAAATCAGTAAGAAACATTTTTTTTACAAAAATGTTGTAAAACATCTCTCTCTCTCTCTCTCTCTCTTTATTTTTTGGGTCACACCCAGCAAGGCTCAGGGGTTACTCTTGCCTCTGCACTCAGGAATTACCCTTGGCGGTGCTCAGGGGACCACTGGGATGCTGGAAATTGAACCTGGGTCTGCCGCTTGCAAGGCAAACGCCAGTAAGAAACATTTAAAATTCTAGTAATCTCTGATTACTAGTAAGATTGGTATATAGCTCAAAGGGCTAGAATGCTGGTTTTGTGTTTGGGGCTCTGGATTTGAACATCATTATCACATAATCCCCTGAATATTGAGTCAGGAGTAGGCCCCAAGTACTGTTGGCTGTCCCTCCACTGCCAAAAACCAAAAACAAATCTTAACATTATCTAGGTAAGAGTTCCAGTTATAATAAAACTAAATCAACCCAAAAGAATTATTGTCTTTTGTCTATAGCTATTATTTTCTCTAGAGCCTCTTGTTTCCCAGAGTAATGTTGACCTTTCCTATTGTAGTCAATATTATAATGCTATAAATTACTAGAAATCTCAAAAGGAGAATGTGTTTAATTATGTCTGAAAGTTTTTCCATATACTTTATTAAAAAACTTTATCCTGATAAAAGATTTAGAAATATTTCATGAGTGTTGGGTTGATAATTGCATGACCTTATTTTCAATTTTGCTTGGTGAAGCATTGCTTCTGAATATACCTTTGTGAAATTCGAAACTAGATACAAAATACATTGTAGTTCATATCTCTATTGAGCAAAATTCTTCCTTAGATTTATTTCAAGTGAAGGTTATTTCACTTAAGATGCCTCTTCACTTAATTCTTTTCTGGATTCTAGACTTTTCATTCCATCTTTCTAAGAGTGACAAGATCTCTGCAACTGCAAAGTCTGGATTACTTTTCAATTTCTGAAAGTTCCTTTATATCCATTTCTGTAAATGTTCTTTTTATAATAACGATAGAGATAGCTTATAATATTCCTTACAGAAAGGTTTGCTTTTGTTGTGTCATATATCCAATCTAAATTATTTTATTATTAATTTCTTAAATCAGGCACTTCCAGATTATGTGGAAATATACTTTTAAATTCTAAACTTAGAGTACGGACCTGATGCTACAAGATTTTGCAGGAGAAAACCCATCCAGGTCCATCTTATATGTGTGCATGTGCACATTTGTGTGTGTGTGTACTTCAGTTCCCCAAGTTTTTACCTTATTTTCTTGTAAATACAAATATGCTTTTAAAACTCTTTTCTTAACCCTTACAAGTTGTAATTTCTGTTTCTTAAAATGATAAATTTTTAAATATTTCTATATTTTAGTGATTCTTGTTTAATATATGATGCATTGCATATATTTTAAAGCAATTATGATAAAATGTTTAAAATTATATTTTCAATAATTACTATACTCTATAATCTGCTTTCCTCAGTAAAATGTTATAAGGAAAATAGCAAAAGCAAGATCATAATTCTACTGTAATTTACAATTATTGCAGAGTCAAAGTTACTGTATCAAGCAAGTAAATGTAAGGGTAGAGTTCTGGGATCAAAACATATATCTAAATGAGCTTTTGAGTCTATGCTATATGCAAAGGAAATTTTTGTGATGCAAAACTTGGAATGTTACTAAAAATTGTAAGGACATATTGTGGAAGAGGGTAGTTAGGCAAAGAAATAAGGTGTCTGACAAAAACCTATTCATCACCTTGTGAGGAACTTGCACAAGTTTACCATTTTCCCCTTCCATCATTTTAACCAGCAGGTTACAGGCTACAAATATTGTGCAGTTTCTCAAGCACATAATGTTATCAGTGGATTGGGATTAAATTTAGGAGCTTCAGTTTTAGTACTTCATGCTGGGAAATATCAAACATTCAGAATTAAAACTATTCTTTAAAATCACCAGATACTTTATGACAAGTATACTTTATGACAAGGCCAGTACTTGTCAACCTTTTCCAACTGTAGTCCCTCTAACCTGTTTCCTTCTTGTAGATCTCTGACCTTCTGGTTGCCCCCCTTGTCCCATGTTGTTCTCCTCCAATCATGGAATTTTCTCTTATGGTTTTCTTGGAATACTCTCGTGGCCCAGATTGGCTAAGAAACACTGCTCTTGTTGAGCCATGATCTGAGGAAGGACTATGACCTTAGTTTTTAATTACTTCAGTTCCCTATGTATTTACTCATGGGAAAAGTTATACTCTTTTAACTTCACTCAATCCAAATTAATGTGTAAACATATCAATGTAAATAAATATCAAAGTATTGATTACTTCTTTTACTTAAAATACATAATTTTATCACCCTGATAATTATCTTATGTAGGAACAGAAGATATTCCATACTGTCAATAATGTCTAGAATACATACTTATCATATATATATGTATATATATATGCTTGACTAAACATTTGAAAAATAGATATTTGCTTTACTAATCTTATCAATACCCTTAAAAAGACTTTTCTTTGTTGCAAGTTTAATGCATTTTCTTAACATTTATGGAAATTTCATGAATCATATGCTCTATATCTTTACCTAATTTGAAAACAAAATTCCTACTGTTTAAACAATACTAAAATAAGAATTTAAAGGTAGCTTTCATAAAATATTTAATGATCTCAAGGGATCAACTCCTCTCTTATGATAAACATTAAAAAACTTTGTTGTATTACTTATTTATGCTTTATAACATCACCATGTAAAGCTGGTAACATGTGTCATTCAATATGCTTGCAAACTTTATGAAGGAGGTGGGAACTTATGATGGTTATTTGATGGGAGTAAGATAAGTCAGAAAAGAAAACTTAATTATAGATATTTCTCCCTTGCCTCCTAGTGCTTAAACCCAGTGCTTGCACACTTTGTTGCAGTGCTTGTACACTTGGTTGTGACATACAGAATCTCAACAGCAATGCTTCTAGGGATTGAATTCAAGTTCTCATGCTTTTATAACAAGTACTTTAACACTGACCCATAATATCACATCTCTCATATAAGTATTTTGAGTATTCATAGCCACATTATACTTTATTTTAAAAAATTATTGAGCTACTGTGATTTATAATATTATTAACAATAGTTTTGCATGTAAATAATTCCAACATCACATCAATCACCAGTGTACCTATCTCCCTCTCTCTAGGTCCCCAATACCACTCATTTTCATCACCACCCCACCCAAAATTCAGTTTTGTGGATCAATTTTCTCACTGTGTTGTTATCTTTGGCCCTCTTTTGCTACTTCACCATATATCTCTAAGCCTCACATATGAGAAATCATTCTAAATCTATCTCTTTCCTTCTGACTGACTTCATTCAGCATGATGTCCTCTAATTCCTTCTAGGGCACAAATTGATGATTTTGTCCCTTATTAGAGCTTCATAGTGTGAGTTCAAAATGTGGGTGCGCAGCACATGTGTTCAGTGGCCGAGAACCAAGCAAGTAATTCACTACAAATACATAGACAAGAATCACCAGAAGTTTTGACTTAAAAGTAATCAAGACTGACTTGGGGAATGTAAGGATGAGAAGTAAAGCAAAATGGAAAGGTGAAAGATAAATTCTGGAGATTAAAGGTGCTTGCAAGAGCACTGTAAGCTTCTCTGGGGGGAGAAAAAGAGGCAATTCAAGGATGAAGCCTAAAACACTTAGGGTTAATATCCAACACATAGTGTATATACATATTGTGTATATATACCACAAATTCTTATTTTTATTTTTATTTTTTTGCTTTTTGGGTCACACCTGGCGATGCACAGGGGTTACTCCTGGCTCTGCACTCAGGAATTACCCCTGGCCGTGCTCAGGGGACCATATGGGATGCTGGGATTTGAACCCGTGTCGGCCGCGTGCAAGGCAAACACCCTACCCGCTGTGCTATCGCTCCAGTCCCATATACCACAAATTCTTGATCCATTAATCTATAGTCAGATATTTGGGTAGTTTTCATATTTTGGCTACTGTACTAAGTGCTGCAATAAATGTAGACATGCATATACTTTTGAATTGCTGTTTTTGAGTTTGGGTGCTAAATGCCAAGAAGTGATATTTCTGAGTCATATGGGAATTCTATTCCTATTTTTGAGACTTGAGGGGTGTCATGTACTTGTGCTGCTGTATTAGCAGAGGTTACTGGGTATGGAGCAATAGCACAGCGGGTAGGGTGTTTGCCTTGCATGCAGCCAACCTGGGTTTGATTCCTCCATCCCTCTTGGAAAGCCCAGCAAGCTACCAAGAGTATCCCGCCCTCACGGTAGAGCCTGGGAAGCTCCCCGTGGCATATTTGATATGCCAAAAACAGTCACAACAAGTCTCATAATGCAGATATTACCGGTACCCACTTGAACAAATTGATGGACAATGGGACAACAGTGCTACAGTGCTAGTTTTGATATGTCACTATACTGTTTTTCATAGAGGTTTAACCAGACATTTCCACTAACAGTGGATGAGAGTTCCTTTCTCACCACAATTCCACCAAATACTAACTGCTTATAGACTTCTTGACATATGCTCTGCTCATTGGCATGCAATTATATCTCAATATTGTTTTTATTTACATTCTTCTAATCATGAGTGATGTCATATACTTTTTCTTTATCTATGTCTTCTTTGGGGAAGTATCTGGTCATGTACCTTTCCTGTGTTTGGATGGGGTCACTGAATTTTTTGTAGTTGAGTTTTGTGACTGCTTTTATAGATTTTGAATAGTAGTCCTTTATCTATTTGTATGCAAATATTTTCTTCCCTTCTATAGGATATCTGTATTATAGCTTGAGTTTCCTTTACTCTGCAGGTTTTTTTTTTAATTGCATTTCACTATTTATTTAAATGTTTAAGCTCTCGAACTAGATTTTTACAAGCTGGTGAACATTGACAATTATTTCTCCCACAGAACTACAACCACACATTCCCAGACAGCATAAATATATGGTTGAACTAACACTAATACACATCACCATTTTATCAATTACATAATAAAACAAATTACCAAGTATCCAAATATTAAGTTACACAGCTCAAAAGGCATATAAAATATTAGATATCTGCTCAATTCATTAGCAGAAACCCACCTTTTTTTACAAGAGGTTGGGGAAAAAAATCACACTTCAAACAAAAATAAATTGGTAAACAACTTCAGATAAGTATGAAAAAAATCAAAATCAGAAAATTTTATGATTAAGAATTGCTTCAGCTACAACAAAGCATCTCTAAGGGGGAAAAAATCCCCCTAAATTAAACAGCATATTCTACATGTTCTGCACAAGACAAAGGCAATATTTTACTAAAAATACTTAATAGCTCTCTGTCCTGTTCTCTTTTTTTCAGGCCCTCCCTGTTAAGTTGCACCCCAAAGTGCAAACAATAAAATAAACTGTAAGGCTATTTTGTCTGGAGACATTAAAGACATATGCTTCTATACAATACAGATTTCAAACTGGAGGTTTTCCATAACAGCACAAAATGAGATTTATAGAAAGACCCTAATCACTGTAAGACTTGGCTTAAAAAAAATTGCACAAACCTGTTGTATATTGGTATGAATGTGGGAGATGTAAACATAAAGTGAGCAGGCAAATAGCCTTATTCTCTACTCCCTATGTTTGAAATGACTGAAGGAATGAACCACATAAGGTTTAGAGTGTTCATAGTTCCTGGAATTTTAGTTCTGTATGATAATAAAAATATACAAGTATTGTGCTGGGTATTTTGGCACCTAATCTTTCTAAATTTCTCACATATTGATAAAATTCTGGCCTGGGAATAGATTTTAAAACGTTATTCAATACTGCATGATTTCAGGAAAGAATCGGTACAAACAATAAGCACATCTTAAATGCTGAGTAGCAAGAATCTTTTTGCTAAGTGACCAAATAGGTCGATCATAAACTAAATACAGAGGATGCAATTCTGTCAAGCTTGTGAACTGGTGAAACTGCTTTCCATGGAAGTTTCATTGGACATATTCACCCATCCAACACGTTGGCCAGTATGTATGACAAATTAGGTCCTATCTCAAGTTCCATTTCCAAGGCAATGGCATCAGGCACCCCAGCTTTATTGAATGTGACAATTGTTCCTATGACTGTTTGAGTCTTTGAAGCACAGCCACATTTTAGGACGGTACTTCTCCAAATACAAAAGTTACTTGCTGTGCCGCTTTTGTCTAATGAACTCTACTGCATCTTCGTATTTCATCCCACATTCAATTAATGCTAGAGCAACAAGTACTGGAGCTCTCCCAAGGCCTGCAACACAATGAACAGCAATGCAACAACCAGGTTCTTCTCAAAACTTAATTTTTACAAGACTTAACCAGTCATCAACAATCTGGTTGGATGGTGGTACACCATCATCAATAGACCAATCTAGAACATGGATGCCTTCTTTCCCCGCAAGCGTAGTATCATAAGTTGCTTCACATACTCTTACTATTGTGGTAACTCCATATTTCTTAAGTTCCTTTGTGAATTTGTTTAAGGTCGCATTGGTTGGATTGTGTGTAATAAGAAATGTCATGTTCTTGTATGTGACTTCCACAGGAGCCCATCCAGGTCAGAACTCTTTTGGGTTTTTTTTTTTGTTTGTTTTTGGGTCACACCTGACGATGCACAGGGGTTATTCCTGGCTCTTCACTCAGGAATTACCCCTGGCGGTGCTCAGGGGACCATATGGGATGCTGGGATTAGAACCCGGGTCGGCCGCATGCAAGGCAAATGCCCTACCCGCTGTGCTATCGCTCCAGCTCCCAGGTCAGAACTCTTGTAAAATGCTCTATGGATTTCAATTCAACACTTCTGTGTCCAGGTTAACCACTCTTATGGGGCTTCTTGGTGGAGTAGCAAGAATTCTGCAGTTCACTTGTCTGCATAGAGGTCATGCTGTGCCTGGCAGTAATCTCCACTGCCCTTCAGAAACTCCATAATTGTGTGGCCAAGAACACCACAGAAAGCAATATGATAACTCATTGAAGATTGTGGCCTAATCATATAGCTGGTCTAGAGGTGGGGGCTACACAGGTGGTAGTGGTGGCGGCAGGGCAGGGGGTGGCAGTGGTGGTCTCGGGATGGTGGCCCTGGTTTGAGTGACAGCAGGGGCACCAGACTCTACCATGAAGTGAGCAGCTCCTGCAGTTGTTAATTAATTAATTAGTTAATTAATTAATTAATTTTTGCTTTTTGGGTCACACCCAGCGATGCTCAGGGGTTACTCCTGGCTTTGCACTCAGGAATTACTCCTGGCGGTGCTTGGGGGACCATATGGGATGCCGGGGATCGAACCCAGGTCGGCCAAGTGCAAGGCAAACGCCTTACCCGCTGTGCTATCGCTCCGGCCCCAGAAGTTGTTAATTTAATGTATTTCCACTTACTTATTTTTGTTGTCTGCTTCTGTGGTCATCTTGTTGAAAATACCTCTGTCAACTTCGTGGGGAGTTCAGACAAAGTTTTCTTTAATATATTTTATAGATTCTAGTCTAATATCAGAGCCTTTAACCAACTTTGAGCTTAATTTTATGAAAGGTGTAAGGTATGATTTCATTTTTTATATATTTATTTTTTATAAGCATTGTGATTTACAGAGTCGTTCATTATACAGTCATGTCAGGCATTTAGTGTTCCGAAATCACCAGTGTGACCTATTCTCCACTGATGACTCCATTTTTCCTCCCATCACCAACCTGCATTCTTAGGCAAATAACAAACTGACCCTATATTATTTGTTTCAACAAAACTTGAAGAAATGGCAAATAGAATGATCAGAAAATGAATCAACAAGAGCCAATTTGTAATTATTATATGATTTTAATCTAAGTAAATAATGAAAATAAAACCCTTTAACACAATATGATAAAATGCTTATTCTTATTTACATAAGTTCTCAATTCTGAAACCTAAGTTATAATTGCATTAAATTTTATTTTATATTTGGATCTCATTGTGGGAATAATCATGCCTTATCATCTTTAATAAAACTTTTAAAGAAATTCTGTGCTAACATATTTTGGAGTTTAAAGAAAATAGATTAGGCCCACATATATAAATTTTTACCCCAACACTTTATATAAGCGCTGTGGTTAGCAAAGTTATTCATGGTGATTTGTTATAGGCATCCAATATTCCAACACCAAACCTACCACCGTTATAACCTTCCCTCCATCATTGCCTCTAGTTTTCCCACCCACACCTCAAGCCTGCACCCATAGCTGGCCCACAATAACTTATTTTATATTGCTTCTTATCAATAAATTGCAACACAGTGATCAAAAACCATTTCTTTAGAACAAAATTAGTGCAAATTGTTGTATCTTGCTATGGAGACATTAACTCCTTATATGAGGGATTACTAAGATGTTGTTTCAGATTAAGCCTTCTGTGTTACTGTTTGGTTAATCGAGATTGGTTCCCTTCTATGTTACATACCATCCAATCTGGAGTGTTACTACTGGATTGTAGTTATAGATCAGTGTTGTAGAGCTGGGAGATAATCAGAATCTTTAACTGGGTGGTATAGCTGGAGTTAATTTTTTAACTGGGTGGTGACTTTGGGGTGTGGGTGTGACTGCTGAGCCTTCCAAAAGTACAGGAAGGTGGAGGTAGGTAGCCTCCCTGACTTCAAGAAAGCCTGGAGATTTCAGTCACAAAAAAGTCCGCATACCTGCATTTTCAGCAGGTTGTTTTCTGGGTGAGGCTTAGTTCAGAAACAATGGATTCTGGCCAATGGCCTAGTGGTGATTTTGCAGTGTGGGAGTGAGCAGCTGCCAGAGTTCTGTTTGGGCAGGCCCTGGGTTCTATAGTCCCCCTCCTGGTGACCTGGATGTCTCAGTCATGTGCAATTGTCCAAAGGATTTTTGGCAGCTGATGATTCCTTTCGAGATTTATTTATGAGTCTCTGGAGCAAGGCTGGTAGATGAGCTCACATGGTACTCTAGGTGGTTCAATAGTATTATTTTTTTTTTAAATGGATATTCAGGTTTGGGTGGCTTTTCAGTTTTGATTACTATAGCTTTATGGCATAATTTCAAGTCATTGAATGCAATAGCTCTCTCTTCTTCTTTTTCTTGAGAGGAGCTTTAGCTGTTCAGGAATGTTATAATTTCATACAGATTTTATTAGTTTGTTCCAAGTTTTTTTAAAAAAAACATCATTGTAATTTTAATTTGCACTGCATTGAATTTGTATAATATTTGGGGGTAGAAAAGTCATTTTGACAATGCTTTTTCTTCTAATCCATGAGAGAAAAATGTCTACCATTTTCTGATAACCTTTTATATAGAGAGAAGAAAAGTGCCTGCCATAGGGGCAGGGTGGAGGGTGGCGGTAGAGGGTGCTGGGAGAGAAACTAGGTACACTGATGTTGGGAAATACACACTGGTGGAGGCTTGGGTGTTGGAAAACTGTATGACTGAAACCTAATTATGAACAGCTTTGTAAGTTATTCCTTACAGTATAAGGAATCACTATAAGATTTCACAGTGATTCAATTAAAAAAGTGAAAAACAAACAAACAAAAAACCAAATCAAAGCTATTTTGAATAACAGTGGACATCCTTGCCCTTCACATGATCTCACTGGAAAGACTTTCAGTTTTCCACCATTATGAAAATGGCTGTGGGGTTTGTTGCAGATGGCAATTACTATCCTGAAGTATGGTTTTTCTATCCCTATTTTGAGAACAATTTTTTTTCTTTAGCACGAATGGATATTAGATCCTGTCAAAAGCCTTCTTTGGAAAAAATGATATAACCATATGCTTTTATCACTTCTGTCACTTATTACATTAATTTATTTTGTATATATAATAATCATTGCATCCCTGGAATTAATCCAACTTGATCATGATGTATAATAGATGTAGAACTTTCAAAATCACTAAACTTTTGGATTTGGTTTGCTAGGAGTTTGTTGAGGATCTTTGCGTGGATGTTTATCAGGGATATTGAACCTTTTCTTTTATTGTATCTTTTTTTAGTATTAGTGTAATATTGCTTCTAAAAATTTTTAGGGAAGATTCATTCCTCTTTAATATTTTGGAAGCACTTGAAAGGTATGATACTACCTTTTTCTTTTTTTAAGTTTTGGTAGAACTGACTACTAAATCCATCTGGTCTTTTGTGCTTGGAGAGATAGTTATGTTTCAATTTCTTTACTTGAGATAAGTTTATTCAGGTTTTTAGTTAGTTTTTTTTCCCCTTTTGATTCAATCTTAAGAGTTTGTATGATTCTAAGAATTCGTGTCCATTTCTTTTAGGTTCTCAATCATAAGATTTTCTATTTTTTTGCTTTTTGGGTCACACCCAGCGATGCTCACAGGTTACTTCTAGCTTATGCACTCAGGAATTACTCCTGGAGGTGCTTGGGGGACCATATGGGATGCTGGGGATCAAACCCGGGTCGGCCGCTTGCTAGGCAAACACCCTACCTACTGTGCTATCACTCTAGCCCCAACATCTTATGATTAAAAAAACTAACTTTGAGGTACCTGTTGTAATTTTTACCTTGTCATCTCTGATCTTTTTTATTTGGTTTTCCCTTCTCCCTGCTCTCCCCGGTCATTCTAGCTAAGTGTTTGTCAATATTGTTCAAAGAACCAACTGCTGGTTTCATTGACCCTTAGTACTGTTTTCTTGTTTTTTTAATATCATAGATTACAGTGCTATGTTTTATTATCTTCTGCCATCTATAAAATTCTTTATTAAATCTTAAATGCTTTAAGATTCTTAAATGCTTTAAGATTCATTTCTTTCTAGTTGTTTTTCTGAGAGGTTAGCGCATTGATTTGAGCCTTTCTCTCTTCTTTTTTTACTTCCTGGTGTGTGCTTGAATAGCTATAAACTTTCACCTTACTGCTATTTTTGCTGTATCTCACAGATTCTGGAAGTTGGCATCTTCATTCTCAGTTGTTTCAAGGGAATACTTAATTTTCTTTTTTAAAAAATTTCCTCTAAGATATAATTGTTATTTGGCAGTATGCTTTTAAAATTTAAGTATTTAATCTTTTCCCCTTTCCTATTTATGATTGATTTCCACTTTTGTGGCTTTGTAATCTGAGAAAATACTTAGTGCAATTTATATTTTTGTGGATGTCCAAGTTGTGTCCCAGTATGTGATCTATTCTGGGGAATGTCCCATATGTAGTGGAGAAGAACATCTATTCAGGTTTTAGAGAGTGAAGGGTCCGGGTTATGTTTATTAGATCCTGTTCCAGTTTCTTATTTAGGGTTCTTGCTTTTTTATTGATATTTTGTCTGGTTGATTTGTTTAATAATGAGATTAGTGATTTTGAAAGTTCTACAACTATTAATGTATTTTTTCAAATCTACTAGCAGATATTTTGTAAACTTTGCTGTCCCTTTATATGGTACATTTTACATATATGTTGATAAGAAATAAAGTCTATTAATCTATTGATCCCATACCCAATACATAACGTTCTTTCCGATATTTTATTATCTTCTTCAGTTTCAAAGATATTTGGTCTGAAACTGATATGGCTGTCTCTGCTTTATTACTATCATTGAGACATTTCAGAAGGGCATCTAGCCAAAATCTTCTAGGGGAGGTAGAAATTTTTACCCAGAAATTTAATCTTATATAATAAAAATTTATTAGTGTATGTTTAATAGAAACTTGAGGTATTCTTTTCTTCATATTGGATTCTATTCAAAAAAGGCTTTAACTCTTTTAGAAAATTTTGAGTTCTTAGAATTTATATCACAATTCAGTTGATCCATAGAGAAGAAAGTAAAATAATAAATGTACTTGAAACTTTATTTTAAATCCTTAAAATATTCTTTGTCTAATAATTGAATGTTCTAGAATAAGTGTATGGTTTCTTGTATTCAGGGGTTTAATATATTTTATGACTCTGGACTTTGTCTGGAAACGATTTACTTGTCTTAAAAATGGTTTATAAAAAGGTCACTTAGTTTCTTGAGGCCTTTGAAAATGGAGAGTGCTACCTTTTGTGAGAATGACATTGCTTCCCTACCATTCTCTCTGGTATGAGCTTTATCATGTAATTTTGCCCAGGCAAACAGTATAATGCTTCATCAACTATAAGACATATCTCTTTTGTTATGAAGAAAGAATAAATGTACTCAGAGTTTATTTACAGGATAAGGGAAGAGCCTACCACAGACTTCCCATTTTCAGCAAACTAGACTCTTGAAGAGTTCTAGAGAAGTTTCTCTTTTGTCAGATACAGATAAGCTCTAGGCTGTTTAACCATGTCCCGAAAAATTCACAGCCACATGTTTCCCTTAGGGAGGTTTAGTCTATTTTTAAAAATGGCAATGTTGAAAACAATAAAAACACAATACTCAAGTCCTATAATAAAAATAGATGCTGACTGGAATATTTCAACAAGAAAGGTGTTAGATAATACTATAAATAATTAATTGCATAAATGTATTTACTTTCTGTAATAACTTACCTTTAGGACTATTTTCACTATTAGCTGTACTAACAAGTGTTTACTTTGATTTATGAAAGAGTTTTGTGTAGGAAAAGGGATATAGTTTCCTTGAAAAACATGCCACTAAATAATTTAATCATTGCAATTTTGATGGTAGCATTAAAAATCTATAAGCAGGGGCTGGAGAGATAGCACAGCAGTAGGGAGTTTGCCTTGCATGCGGCTGACCCGGGTCGATTCCCAGCATCCCATATGGTCCCCTGAGCATTGCCAGGAGTGATTCCTGAGTGCAGAGCCAGGAGTAACCCCTGTACATCGTGGGTGTGACCCAAAAAGCAAAAGAAAAAAATTTATAAGCAAAATATGATAAGATACATTTTACTTGAGAACAGAGGTTAAAGTTCAATTCTTTAAAAGGGATAAAATGAGCCAATAATAATATCTGGGACTTAGTAGCATGTCTTGTTAGGTCTTTACCTTTATAGATGTCCTGACAGGTTAGTTGAGACAAGTAGATAATTCCTTCAAGTACAGAGTGATGGACTGTATTCACAACCTTAAAAACCTAAAAAGGAGTTTGAACCATGTCAAGAATGAAAATTCACCATACTAATTAGAAGCTTAGATGGTATTTCTGTTTCAAGAAGCTAATTTTCAAACATTGATTCTGTATCAGAATCACCTTGGAATTTTCCATAAAACACCATTACTTCAGTCCTCCATGGAGAAATTCCTAACGAACTGATATGAGGTAAGTCCTCAGAAAAAATTTTAGAAATTATTCAGGGATTCTGATCTGTAGCTGTGATGATTATATGTGATGACTATACTTTAGCTATGAGCATATTACTCATTGCATATCCTACTCATAACAATAAATATGCAGACCATATGCAATACAAATTAAATGTCCAGTTCTACTCATGTACAGTCATGTGTGTGTGTGTCTCTGTGTGTGCGTGTGTGTGTGTGTGTGCCTGTTAGTCTTTCTCTTAGAGCTACACCTGAATTTTAATATTTTTTCGTTTTGGGTCACACCTGGCGATGCACAGGGATTGCTCCTGGCTCTGCACTCAGGAATTACCCCTGGCAGTGCTTAGGGGACCATACAGGATGCTAGGAATCGAATCCGGGTCGGCCAAGTACAAGGCAAATGCCCTACCTGCTGTGCTATTGCTCCAGCCCTAGATTATAATTCTTATCCTTGAATATAACTTCATTTTCTGGGTACATGTTTTATCACTTATTAGGAAGAAACTGACGATATATTTTTACTCCTCAAAGTCATTCTTTCTCACATCCCCACAATATAACACAAGTAGTGAAACAATGCCATTTAATGTATGATCTGATACTCAAAACAGTGCTTTAAGAGGTAGTGACATGGTGGCTGGCAAGCTACTTGATTTGGCAAAGTTAACTTAATTGGGGTTCCCGCTGCTCCTATATAAGTTATTCTATAACAGCTGTGGGTCTTTCTATCCCTCCTGTTTGTGATCCAGCAGCAGCTATTTTGGAGAAAGTTGCTGAGAGCTGGTCTCCACAAAGTAATGTAAAGGTAGAGTGTCTTCATAACAGGAAAGAGAACCAAATTACCATTCTGCTTATAACTTCTTCAGTAGTTCCTTGTTGCCTTCAGGTACTACAAGATCATTTATTGCTTCTGCTTATTAGGTCAGGTTTAATGTCACACTCTCAACCCCTTTCATAGATACATGACTGAAATGGAAAAATATTCATTAACTTATAAGGTCATAAGCATCAGGTTAGAATTACTGAAAAGTACAGTGATAAGAATGAAACAGTATGAGTTCAATACAAGATTAATTACACACACATACACAGAGAAAGAAAGAAATTACAATAAAAATTTATTCCAGTCATACTGAAACAGCTGTTTCTTTTTTCATTTACTTTCTGGTAGCTTCATTAGCAAATCTCTATTATAAGTCAAGTCACATGCTGTTACAATGGAAAGTTGGCCAGATAGATTCTTAATGTTTCATAAAAGCAAATATCTCTGACATAGAACTTTTCACGAATGATGAATTTCATTTGACAGTCATCTCTTCTCTATCACATGCTTAAAACTAAAAATTTTCATTCAATAAATAAATGATCCCTTAATAACTAGAACCTGGCTGAACTAAGACTGCAGTTCAAAAAGTGGTGCTGACTGAACATTGCAAGTTCAAAATTTTGAACCTTTGCTTTCTGAGACCACCATCCTCCATAAAATTATTCTCCAACTATTATTAAAATTATCACAAGATTTGGGGCTGGAATGATAGCACAGCGGGTAGGGCATTTGCCTTGCACGCGGCTGACCCAGGTTCGAATCCCAGCATCCCATGGTCCCCTGAGCACCTCCAGGAGTGGTTCCTGACTGCAGAGCCAGGAGTAACCCCTGTGCATTGCCGGGTGTGACCCAAAAAGCAAAAAAAAAATTATCACAAGATTTTTTAAAACTTCTATTTTTATTTATTTATTTAATTAATTTTATTGAATCACTGTGAGATAGTTACAAGCTTTCATGTTTGGGTTACAATCACACAATGATCAAACACCCATCCTTCCACCAGTGCACATTCCCCACCACCAATATTCCAGGGATGGGGATAGATAACCACCCAGACACCAATACCCCCCTTTCCCAAAAGATTTAAAGATGGGAAAATATATGTAATTTTCTTTAACACTATCATTTAAATTTCTTTGCAAAAATATATTTGATTGACAAGGAATAAGGTCTAGAGATACTAATATTTTGTTCTGTTTGGGGACCATACTTTGCAGTGCTGAGGGCTTACTCCCATCTCTGTGCTCAGGAGTGAACACTGGTCATTCTCAGGGGACCACAGGCAGTGCTGCAATTCAAATCAGGGTTGGCAGTGTGCAAGGCAAGTGCCTTCACCCCCTCACTATTTTTCCAGTACTGTTATTATTTTGAGAAACCAATAAAATAGAGTTTATAATGAAGTAGGTCAGCACTGAATCTAGTTGCCAATTTTTGATATTACAGGTTTTTCTGAAGCAACAGCTTTATTTTTATGCAAGTATATATATTAGAGAAAAGTTAGTCATTCACACTAAGTTCTCATGGTCCAGATTTAAATCAGAATAAATTATTGTGTTTTTTTTTCTCCCTGGTTGACTGTGAGCAAGTTTGTGAGTGTGCATATAGCCAGATTCTCTGGCACCTCTCAAGGAGGCTTAGAATAAATTCCCAGGTCTCTTGGTTATGTCCTTTGAGCCCAATTTGGTGAAAGGTTAGAACTAGAGTTTCTGTTGTAACATTCATTTTGCATTTATTGAATTCCTACTACATGTTGGACAACTTAATTGGTTAAGCAAAATAATTAATTTGATGAATTCCAGAATCCTGACAAAAGCAAACTCTAGATGACAAAGTGGCTTTGTTTGGAATCGCTTGCATTGCAGAGCATAATTGTCTCCTGTCATTCATTCACTCAGAGTACCACCACAAGTGAACGACAAAATATTAGTCATTCACTCAGTTCCTTTACACTATTTGCATTCACTCCTTCATCTCTCTCCTTCCCTTATTCTCTCCTCTCTTCTTTTCGTCTGTTCCCTCCCTGCTATTATTCTATCTTTTCTCCTCCCTTCCTCCCCTTTCCTCCTTCCTTCCTTCCTTCCTTCCTTCCTTCCTTCCTTCCTTCCTTCCTTCCTTCCTTCCTTCCTTCCTTCCTTCCTTCCTTCCTTCCTTCCTTCCTTCCTTCCTTCCTTCCTTCGATTTCCCTCACTCCCTTCCTTCTTCTCTTTGTAGTTACTTATCTTCACTAAGCTCTTAGATTACAACTATATGAGGGTGGAAGTCACATATGCAGTATCCTCCATTTTATTCTTTCAGGGAGAAATCATATACCAGTATAGCCTGTAATAACAGTATTTTCTAGTTATATACAGATAGAAGCAGGTTTTTCTAGCTCTAATTGAGTGCTTTCTTATCTTTAAGATATAGACTTATGGGGTCAGAGCCATAGTACAGCGGGGAGGACATTTGCCTTCCATATGGCTGACCCGGGTTCGATCCCCGGCATCCCATATGGTCCTCCAGCACTGCCAGGAGTAATTTCTGAGTGCAGAGCCAGGAGTAACCCCTGAGTATCGCTGGGTGTGACCCAAAAAAGCAAAAAAAATAGAGATACAGACTTATAGCATAGAAATAACATACAAGAAAGGCCAAGTCTGGATTGAGAGGGAAGTTAGTTGATGGTTACAGTAGACCTTCAGGAGGGTTTGGTATATGTTGATGTTGGACAAAATAAAGCTAAGAATGATCTGAGAATCTGAAAATCCCCAAAGCTCTAAGTTCTAATAGGATTTTGTTAGAGAGAAAAATAAGCAGGCAAATGCTCAAGGCCATTTCCCACATGTTCAGGCCAAGCCTTATGCGTGAGTGAAGTCCCATGGAATCCAGGTAATTGGAACTTTGTGACCTTGGACTCTGGGATCAATAGGACCAGTAGCAGAGATCCTCTGCCTGCGTCCCCCAGTCTCTGGTGACGCAGGGGTCACGCCCATAAGCCACCTCCTGCTGGCACCAGATAATCTCCTCATTGGCCATAGCAAATTCCACGGCTGCTTCTCCCGGAAGGGAACATAACATGAGCCCCCCATAACCATGCCCCTGGACTCCATGCCAGGCTGTTTGTCATGGGGCACCCCAGAGCGGGGTGAGTAAGAGCCTTCCCTACCCCAAGGGACCCAGCTCCAGTAGCCAAAAAGCTCCACAACCCAACAACTGCCACACTCATGGCCGCTTCCTACATGCTCCGGCTGAGCTTCACATATGAGTAAACATATTCCTGGACCATGAGGCTGTAAAAGCAACCTGTGACACATTATAAGACACCACCTACTCACTTTCATAATTACTCCTCCACATTTGATGTGGTCCAGATAATAGGCAACAAATCATAGAGGGAAATATATACATATGTATCTATATGTATATGCATATATACATATTTTCAGTATATATACCAAAGCTCACATCATCCAAATGTTAACAACGTGTTAGTAATATCCTATAGAATGTCTTAATGGTTCCTGCCAAAATAGAACAATCTTCACACTGTTTCCTATATGAACACTTTTTTTGTAAGCATGTTCAGCAATTAATTCTTCATAACGGACAATATGAAATATATTATTTCGGTTGTCTTTTGGGACAGGGATTGGGGTTTGGGATGAAAACACCAAATTTGGTAGTGGGGAGGTGTAATGGTGGTGGGATGGGTGTTTGAATATTAAATGTAATCAAATATTGTGAGCTAACTTATAAAATTAAAAAAATTAGAAAATAAAAATAAAAAAATAAGCAGGCAAGTGTACTTTCTCTTATGGGTCTGTCTGGGTGTAGTACTGATTCTTATTTTGAGTGTCCAGTCTTTAGTTGTCAGTCTATCTGGTAAACAGCAGAGAATTTAAGCTATATTATCATAGTGAAAAGCTTTTAGAAGTCGGCCTTCTCAGTAGAAGAAAATAATCAACTAAAAATGTTTGGTTTAGAACTAAGCACACACTAAGATATCAAATATCTCATTAGTGGCTGAATGTATCCAACTATATATAGTGAAGCTGCAGCAGTATATTATATATCTATATAGATAACGTGATATTTCTAGTAACAGACTATTTGTTAGATCTTGGACACCTAGAAGGGGTGAGTGGTTCTAATCATTCTCTTAAACAAAACAATTTTCAATGATGAGTGTCCAAATAGGCTACTAGAATGCTAGGGAGGGAGGTCAGCAGTCCTTATATCAGGAATGGATCTAAAAATGCTCAATGAGTTTCTCTCACTATGGACTAGAATTCGGGTACAGCTGAATTGCACTCTGCTAGAGTGCACCCACTATGCTTAATGAGATAGCCAGGGAATAAATGACGAGAAAAGGCCATCTTGTTCTCAGACCAGATTACCAAGTCTGCATTTAGTTACTTTTGAGACAACCTGTTATGGGGCCAGAGATAAGGTTAAATTACTACTGACTGGCAGCAGTATGATAAAAAAACACATTGCTAGTGCAGGTTTCTTGTAAGGATCCAGAAATTACTTTATTCAAATTACTTTTTTGTAATTGTTTTATTAAAATTGTGATTTACAAAGTTATTGATATCTGAGTTTTAGGCATATTAGGCAATATCAATCTCACCACCAGCATCAACTTCCCTCCACCAGTGTACTTATAGTCACTCCCCACCCCAACCCCACCCCACCTCCACCTGTAAACTTGGCCGCCACATCACAAAGTTTCAGTGGTTGCAGCTTAGATCTCTTATTTTCAGTATTGTTTAGTCTGTGTTTTGGATATAAGGCTTTATCACTCACCCATATAACCAGAATTCTGAAAAAAGTATCATGGCTTCAGATATGATACATTAAAATTTTATCTACATTTCCAATGTTTAAAGTATTTTATGCCAGGCTTAAAACAAAGAAGAAAATTATATTTTGATTTTAAAATAGCCTGCAGACTGTGAAGAAATTATTACCCACAACCTTATGCAAGGATTAGTCATTCCCTAAACATTAGTCATCTATCTTTAAATGATTAGTTTCTACTCAGGGAAGCTTGCTTTGTTTTGCTTCTTTAATTTTCAAATTTTAAATCATTATTGGAATGCTCAAGGCTTTCTTCAGAATTAAAAATAAAGCATAAATATGATCTTAACCAAACAATTTTGATAAAGGAAAAATGTGATAAGAGGTTCAACTAGACTATGAAAGGAGATTAATAGAGAATGTTCTTCTGAAGTACACATAAAAAACCACATTCGTAACCTTTTATTGTCACATGTTACTGACAATAACTTTTAACTAATGTTGATTCCAAAGTTTAAAAGAGATTCAGAAAAATATTTATATGTTCAGTTCTTTTAGTCTTTTGCCAAAATATATCTTGGAACATCAGGGAGTCAGACCAGTTGAATTAAGAAAAAAGATCAAAGACTATGTTTAGAATCTTGGTAAAAATCATAGGCGAGTTACATAATATTCCAAATAAACCATGGAAATATTTACAAAGAATACAACTTAAGTAGCAGCACCCTTAATCTGCCAGAATGGTATAAGCCACCAAGCATTCAAGTACAGATGAGACATTCCCATGACTATTAAGCACATCTCTTAGCACCTGCAACACTTGTTTCTTCTTTAAAAGAACTACAGGGACTGGAGCAATAGCACAGCGGATAGGGCATTTGTCTTGCACGCGGCTGACCTGGGTTCGATTCCCAGCATCCCATATGGTCCCTGAGCACCGCTAGGAGTAACTCCTGAGTGCAGAGCCAGGAATAAGCCCTGTGCATTGCCAGGTGTGACCCCCTCCCAAAAAAATAAAAGAACTACAGCTAGTACATGTTAATAAGATAACTGGAAGAATTTATCCTCCTGACTAGAGACTGAAGTTGACAATGACTATGCTACCGACTTACAGGAAAATCTAGGCTGGATATTGTCAGTTATTAATAAATTTTCTGTCACAGGATAACAATTTCCTATGATGCTAAGCAATAGGTGCTTCTATCTTTTAGAATATGACTGAACTAGGAATACCGTGATTTAACCTTGCTCATTTGTTTTTGTACCTCAACCAGCAGTGCCCAAAATTTATTCTTAGATCTGTACTGAGGGGTTACTGCTTGCTGAGCTTGGGGGACCATATGTGGTAACCAAGGATCAAACTAAGGTTGACCACATGAAAGGCAAGCACCCCAGCCCCTATTCTTCAGTATGAGCTTTGTTTATCATAAATACAAGTGGTTTTCTAGAAAAATTAAGCACACTTGAGTAGCATTTATTTAAATTTAGTGTTATTATAAATAATACTACTAGGAAGCTTTTATTTATCCTTGACATTTACTCTGTCTTCCTCTAAGCTAGGTTATATTGCCTGTATGTTTCTTCAACTAAACCACTATACTAAATTGAGGAAGCATCTCTGTAATTAATGCCTATATTCTTCCAGCTGAGAATATCATTCTTTAAGAGCTCTCAAGATGCATAAATATTGGCTACATAGGCTGGCACTTGGGTAGGTTTCTAGAAGTCAGTCAGCTATGTAGTATTAGTGGTCTATTGTCTAGGGTGGTGGGCTGGAGCGATAGCATGGTGGTAGGGTGTTTGCCTTTCATGCGGCCGACCCGTGTTCAATTCCTCTGCCTCTCTCGGAGAGCCTGGCAAGCTACCGAGAGTATCGAGCCCGCATGGCAGAGCCTGGCAAGCTACCCATGGTGTATTTGCTATGCCAAAAACAGTAACAATAAGTTACTGGTGCCCGCTCAAACAAATTGATGAGCAAAGGGATGACAGTGACAGTGACAGTCTAGGGTGGTGGAAAGAAATGCAGCATAACAAAAGTAAAAATGATAGGCAAAACATCACCCTTATTCTTACTCTATTATAAGATGTAAAGACATTGAGTTTGAGACTCTAGTTAAGAAGCTAAAGGAACAAATGGGGGATGAGGATGAGATCATGACTTATAGTTTATGAAATGGCACCACATTAATAAAAAAGACTTGGAACAGAGAAAAGATGCCTGGGGTCAAATTATTAAAGGTTTAAACAAACAAACACAAAGCCAAATAGCCCATTCCAAAAAATAAGCACTGCAAAGAAGACACATATATTGCTAAAAGGCACACAAAAAATGCTCATTATTACCTATTATTGGAAAAACACTAATCAAAACCAAAATGAAATATAACTCTATACCAGTGACATAGATTATATTAAAAAGAAGGGAAAGAACAATTATTGGTGATAGTGTAGAAGGAAGGGAACCCTTATCTACTATTTGTGGGAATGTAAATCTTTCATGTCCTTATGTGAAATATAAGAACCTTTCTCAAAATATTGAAGATAGAGTGACTATCCGAGTAGACAATTATACTCCAATGTCTATACAAAGAACACAAAAACACGAATCTGAAACTACACACACACAAACACACACAGAGTTATGTTCACATAAGAACCCTTGAGCACCCTTGGAAGTTACCCATAAGCAAAATATCCATGAGTAAGACCTAAGAACGACTGCGTATGGACCTTCAAACAAACAAAACATGAAAATTTGAAATCAGACAACCATATGGAAATTAAATACTAAATGAAATAAGTCATAGGGAGAAATATAAATATTGGATGATCTCACTTACTTGTGGAATATTAGGAAAAAAAGCAAAAGAATTAAAAAAATAAAAAACCAAACAAACTTATGAATGCTGGTGTTAGAACTGACTTACGAGAGTAACTCAGAGCAGAGTGGAAGAAAAAGGTACAAGGGAGGGGCTGGAGAGAAAGTGGAAGCCAACCTGGATTCTAACCTAAGCATCCCATACAGTTCCCTAAACACCACTAGAAGTAATTCCTGAGTACAGAGCCATGAGTTAACTCTGAGCATCTCTAGGTGTGGCCCCAAAACAAAAAAATTAAAAGGGAAAAAGTGGAAGGGAAGGGAGGTGTGTGATGGAGTGCTATTGATACTTTGGTGTTGGGTGTAGTGTGAGATATCAAGGAATCTAATAGTGTGTGATGGAGGACTATTGGTACTTTGGTGTTAGTTATAGTGTATTATATCAACATTTGAAGAGGTATAAATCTGTGTTACTAAAACAATATATAGTGTTGCAAACCAATATGATTATAATTTTTTTGGATATTGAGACAAAAGATCTGACTGATCTGAAGTATTGTTTGCAGGGTTAAGTCAGTCAATGTAGTTTGTTTCTTATAAAGATACATAATGAATTTCTTTTGGATGAATCAAAGCAACTTACTGTATACATTACAGAGTGAAAATTAGGTGGCCTATCCTCAACTGTCCAGACTGGAGCGATAGCACAGCGGGTAGGGCGTTTGCCTTGCACGCCGCCGACCCGGGTTCGATCCCCGGCATCCCATATGGTCCCCCAAGCACTGCCAGGAGTAATTTCTGAGTGCAAAGCCAGGAGTAACCCCTGAGCATCGCTGGGTGTGACCCAAAAAGCAAAAAAAAAAAAAACAGTATCAAGTCTCACAATGGAGACGTTACTGG
Source organism: Sorex araneus (assembly GCF_027595985.1). Classification (NCBI taxonomy): domain Eukaryota; kingdom Metazoa; phylum Chordata; class Mammalia; order Eulipotyphla; family Soricidae; genus Sorex; species Sorex araneus. The sequence goes on along the minus strand of NC_073313.1, from coordinate 228,115,414 downwards.
TGTCCGCTTGAGCAAATCGATGAACAACAGAATGACAGTGCTACAGTGCTATTACCAACTGTATTGGCAGAGTGAAACTGTGGGAGTTTGAAAAGTGTATTTCTCATTGGAGAGAAGCTTTTAAAAATTATCCTGTTTAGAAGTTATTTACATTATACACAAAATTAAATTCATAGAAATTCCTTGTGATGCAGAGGTAAATTATTTGGCAAGGGCAGTTTAGGAGCAGTAATTATTATCATTATAATTATTATTATTTTGTGGATGAGGTGTTTTGTGCTACACCTGGCTGTTCTCAGAGGTCCTTCATGGCGGTACTCTTGGGACCATATGTGATGCCTGGGTCAGTCATGTGTAAGGCAAATGCCTTACCTGCTGTATCACCTCACTAGCCCCTAGTAGCAGCATTTTATGGAGACAGACACAAACATATATGTATTGTACATATATACATATTTGAGATATACCTGATAAAATGACCCAAATACACACATATAATGTATATATAGTTAAACATATATATAGTCTTATGGTAGTTAAATTTTCCAAAAACATTCATCATATATTTCATCTCATTTGTATCTCACAAGCAATTTCTACACTGAGACTGATAAGCCCCCATCAATTTCTATTTCTAGGGTTCATGTTTTTTCCCCCTGAACTGGAAAGACTTTTCAAAAAATGTATTTGTTAAAAATTAATTCACCATGAATTACAAAGTAATCCATGATTGAGTTTCTGAAATACAATGTTTCAACACTAATCCCTCTCCAGTGTCTGCTTCCCTCCACCAACACTCCCACACTTCCACCTAACTGCCTCTATAAAGGCACTTCTTTCTTATTGTTCTTATAAGTTTCACACTGTGGTTTACTGTACCATTACAAGTTATTTTTTTGGGGGGGTCACACCCGACGATGCACAGGGGTCACTCCTGGCTTTGCACTCAGGAATTACTCCTGGCGGTGCTCAGGGGACCATATGGGATGCTGGGAGTTGAACCCGAGTCAGCCACGTGCAAGGCAAACACCCTACCGGCTGTTCTATTGCTCCAGCACCACAATAGAGTTTTATGCATAACACTTTTTTTACCTTTCAGTCTTCTTTCTCCCAGTTGAAAACTTCCCTTCTCCATTCTTATAGTGTTCTGTTCTCTGTTCTTCCACCCTTGTCTCCCCACACCACGCAAGTGGCATGCTTCCTACTGCATGCAAATCTAGATGTGAAATTTAGATGCAAAATTTAGATGCAAAATCACACAATACCACATATGTTCATATTTTCTTGTCATAATTGAATGATGAAACTAAGCAATCATATGAATATATGTATATGTAGGTACTTTGGTTAATAATGGCATCTAAAGTACCATTTATTTAAGAGCCAGATGTATAATTGAGTCTTTAAATGGTTCTACCCCAGTCTAAACATATACAAATTCTTGTGATCCTTAACTAGTGAACTGGGAAATAGAGGTAACAGTTTGTTCTGGACTTCTATTCATCTTTTATATTTGTGGGTAAATCAAAAAGCTTTTGTTGTTACTAAATTTGGAATGACTGTGATTCAGCAAGAGATAATGGGAAAATTCAAGTAGAAATAAGCAAAAATGTTTAAAAAAGCAAAAAAGAAAAAAGCAAAAAAGTGTTACAGAAATATCACTTTGATAAAGATAGTACATGGATATTCTCAGAAACTAAACATTTTTTATACTGTTCCTACTGATTAAAATTTATGACATAAATGTAACTTTTTATATTTGATGAATGCTTATTTCAGCATTGACAACAAATTCATGCTTACATATAATAAATATTTCTAAACATTTAAAACTGAATACCAGAAGTATATTTTTGCCTCTGAAGATTACTGAACATATTGCATTGATGATACAACAACCACAATATTAGGCAGAATTTTATCCTAATACTTTTTAAGAACAGCAACAAAATATTGTCTTACAATACTAGGTTTTTCCAAAAATACAATTTGCTAAAATAAAAATGTTAGAATAAACTGCTATTGGAAATGACAGTTTATAATCTAGTGTATCATTTATTTGCATATTTAAAAAGTTAATTACTCATTCAAGTAGTACAGCTTACTGTGAATGTCTTCCATATCAAGAACAGTGAATGTTTCATTATGAATTCTTGGGTTAAAAAAAAAAGGAGTCACATGCCTGAACTTTTAGGGATAATTTCTTCAGATGAAAGAAATGCTAATAAAATTTGTTTAAAATATCTCTGAAATAATTAGATGTTATGTATTTGAAAATCTATAATTTAAAAACTAAAAATTTATCCATTTCAATTTGACTAAGATGGCAATGTTTCTAAAAGGGGGCATGTTATAATCAAAATGATAGTAGAGAAAGATGATTACTATTCTTGCACGTGTGACACATATGAGCTGTGACTCTCAAGAGTTTGAAGGTTGTAGGAGGTGGAAACAGGACACAGACAAACATCACTCTCATGAAAACCAGAAATGATTCTCCCACATTCTTCCTTGATAACTCCCCAATCTCCAAGGGAGAACCAGTGAATAAAGAAGAAGAATGGGTTCTGAAAAGGGTTGGGCTCAGGCTGTCGGAAGAGACACCAAGGAATAGAAAAAATGAAACGTAGATTATAAGAAAAGACATAATAACTTTAACTTTCTAATTTAGATGTGATAGAATGTGGATTTGAGACTAAGTTTGAAGAGAATAATGATTTGATAAAAAATATGGGATATATGAATAAGAGGCAGAAAGATTATGTGGAGCTACTTATTACAAAACAATAAACTTGGGGCCAGAGAAATAGCAAAGGCAAGACGTCTTTGACCTTTGGCCCAGAGTTTGGCATATCTACAGGTGTAGAAAGGTTGAAAGCCACTGGCCTACTACCTTGGTCATAATTGCTGGGTCCTTGATTAGTTTGTAGGACAGGTGCTGGCCTATAGGTATAAAAATCTCAAGGAATATTTCAGGTAAGATATTTGTCTTTCAGGGGCTGGAGTGATAGCACAGCATGTAGGGCGTTTGCCTTGCACTCGGCCGACCCGGGTTCGACTGCCAGCATCCCATATGATCCCCTGAGCACTGCCAGGAGTGAATCTTGAGTGCAGAGCCAGGAGTAACCCCTGAGCATCACCGGGTGTGACCCAAAAAGAAAAAAAAAAGATATTTGTCTTTCATGTCTTTCATGTGGTGGACCTTGGTTTAATCCCCAGCACTGCTTCTTTTCCTCTAAGCACTGCCAGGAGTTGGTCCCAAGGATAGACGCAGGAATATCCCCTGAGTACTATTGGGTGGGACAAAAGTCCCCCAATTCCCAAAAAGTATAATTTGAAACATCTAACTTTTTTATAAGAGCAATGAATTATTTAGACATAAGAAACAATTCTGTGAATAGCAGTTGATATTCTCATATTTCAATAAAAACTCTAAATAGTTTAAATATTTTACCTTGATTCATGCTACTTAGACTTAGAAAAATGCGTCATTTTCCATTGAAATATGAAAATGCTTGTTTAGAAGGTACAAAATATCTTATTTTATTTTTTAAAAAAATTTATTGAATCACCACAAGATACAGTTACAAAGCTTTCATTTTGAGTTTCATTCATACAATGATCGAACACTCATCCCTCCGCCAGTGTACATTTTTCACTACCTGTTGGGGAACAGTTTTCCCCCAATGGTGCCTGGACATGTTATGCACCAGGTCTGAGCAGACATGGGGCAAAGGATGACGGGCACGTGGAGAAACACCCTCTGGGAGCAACTGATGGCTGCTCACTTTATTACCAGATACACACATATATTACAGAGGGTCTCAGTTTACAAGAAAATTCAATTACATAAAGTTCAGCATTATTGGCCTATCACCACTCCAACTCTGCTTTGCACTGGTCCAATCCCAGTCAAGTGTAGATGCTGCAGTTTGGATGACTTGAAAAGCATACATGAAAGCTTTTGTGTCTAGGGTTCACGTGACCAGGAGGTTGAGTGAGGCTCAAGGCCGAAGACATAGTGCTTGCTGACAGCCTTTTCCTGCCAATTTTGCCCAGATACTTCTCTTTCAAGGCTTTGCTTCTGAGCCACTTTGCAAGGCCTTATCTGCTCTAATACCTGTCACCATGCCACAACCACCAACATCCACAGTACCTCTCCCTGCCTCCCTTGCCCTCCCCCAGCCTCAATGACAGAAAATTTCCTTCTTACTCTATGCTTTGGGGCATTATGGTTTGCAATACTAATACGGAGAGGCCATCATGTTTGGTCCTTTATCTTCTTTCAGCACACATCTCCCATCCCGAGCCATCCCTCCAACTCTCATTGACTCAGTGATTCCTTCTCTATCCCAGCTGCCTTCGCCCTCAGTTCACAAGGCAGGCTTCTAATGGTGCAATAATCTTCCTGGCCCTGGTCTCTACTGTCCTTGGTGTTAGTCTCATATTATGCTATTTTTATATTCCACAAATGAGTGCAGTCATTGTATGTCTGTCACTCTCTTTCTGACTCATTTCACTTAGTATTATACTCTCCGTCTCCATCCACTTATCAGCAAATTTCATGATTTCAACTTACCTAACAGCTGCATAGTAATCCATTGTGTGGACATACCAAAGTTACTTTAACCAGTCATCTGTTCTAGGGAACTCAAGTTGTTTCCAGATTCTGGCTATTGTGAACTGTGCTGCAAAGAACATATAGGTGCAGATGTCATTTCTACTTTGCTTTTTTGCAACCCAGGGATATATTCCCAGAAGTGGTATTGCAGGTCATAAGGAAGCTCAATTTCTATTTCTTTGAGGAATGCCCATGTTGTTTTTCAGAAGGCTGGACCAGTCAGCATTCCACCAACAATAAGAGTCCCATTTTCACCACGTATGTGCTAGCACTGGTTGATCTTGTTCTTTTTGATGTGTGCCAGTATCTGTGGTATAAAATGATAACATTGTTATTTTGATTTGCATCTCCCTGATAATTAATGATGTAGAGAATTTTTTCATGTGCCTTTTGTCCAGTTGTAGTTCTTTTTAATTTAATTTAATTTAATTTTTTGCTTTTTGTGTCACACCTGGCAATGTACAAGGTTACTCCTGGCTCATGCACTCAAGAATTACTCCTGGTGGTGCTCAAGGGACCACATGGGATGCTGGGAATCGAACCTGGGTCAGCCATGTGCAAGGCAAATGCCCTACCCGCTGTGATCACTCCAGCCCCTGTATTTCTTTTTTGAGGAAGTTTCTGTTCATTTCTGCTCCCATTTTTTGATGGGGTTGCAGGATTTTTTCTTGTAGAGTTCTATTAATGTCTTATATATCCTGGATATTAATATAAATATTCCATCCTTTATCTAATGGAAATTGGGTAGATATTTTTTCCCATTCCTTGGGTTATCTCCATACAAAATAATATTTTAGTTAATTTATTCTTGGTAATGTTGCTCTTACATCAGTCAGAACTTTTTTTTTAAAATTGAAATGACACAATAACTTACAAAATATTAAATGAACTATTGACAGGTATATAAATTTTTAAGAATTCAGCTAATTGAATAATTATGATTTTCTCTAAGACCTTGTTTGCTACCATTGTTGTCTTTGATATCAGTGTTTTCAGGTTTGTATCACTCCACTTATCAGTGTTTCCAGGTTTGTATCTCTCCCTATACAAAAAGCAATCTGGCACATACCCTTCTTTCTGTTTACCCTCCTAATCAGTCCCTGTGTGCCCATAATTCCTGACAGCTTACCTATACCCCAGTATATTTACTTGAGTAAATGCTGTGGATAGCATTGCAAAGACCTGTTTCCTCTGCACTTGTTCTGATAAAGAGCAGTCTTTTCTGTTGACTCTGTTAAGCTTAATTTGGGGGGAAATATTTTACTCAAACCAAGATGAAATTCATCAAGAACTTCTATGGCTTGTATGAAATGGATTACTGAAGATACTTCAATAAATAATATAGAAAAGTTTAAATACTTTGCATAGATACTTGTTGTACAAACTTGAATATTTCAACACCCAATATTTAGAGACAGCACTATGTGGTTGGTTCTGTTTAACTTTGTTCCCAATCAATGTGTGAGCTTTAAGGAGGCCTATCTGCCAAAGAATTGTAGTGTGTAAATGTCAAAACATTCTCCTTTTTGAACGAACAGTTTCTTTTGTGTGCAAAAGATCTTCCTCTGACTTAGTGTGTTCTTCTTAGCATTAAAAAATAAATAGAAGTGACATATCCTTAAAATAGCTATCTGAACTTGAGTCACCTGTGCATCCCTGAAGCTCTCTAAATGAATGAACTGTCAAACATCACACAGAGGTGGGAATTAAAACCACTGAACTTAAAATATTAGAGACAATATCAGGTGTCTTTGGGGCAGCATGTCTGCTAGAGTTCAAACAGTCTCTGTGTCACCACATTTCCCCCAGTGAATTAAAACATTTCCTTTCAATTGCACAGGTTCCATGCTACATTACTTTACCTCCAGGTGATTTGAAACTTCCAAAGCATTATCCAATTAAAGCTGAGACACTCTTTGCTACTTTGTTGGAAAGAAATAGCACAAAAGGGAACTTAAGAAAAATATATGTAACTTCAACTGAAGAAATGAACAAAGATTATTCATGCATTTATGAAATTGTGAGCATTTTTAATAAAACAATTGAGTTTGAAGCAATTTTTAATTGCTTAAAAACCTGTAATATTGGTCTTCAAACTGTCTACCTTACTGTTTTGCCCCTCTGTCCCATTCCCCTTCTTTCCAAGGACTGTCTCCAATAAGTCTTTGTAGCAATGAAAAGTTTGTTCTTACTGCCTCGTTCTTGCAAGTTTCTCTTTCCTGGAGTATTAGGCTATAGTCAGTTATGAAGATGCAAGAGTCCCTTCCCTACTGGAGTTGAAAATACAATATGTGGAATAATCACCATCCCCTATCTTGACTGGTCTCTGTCATTAACATATTACATTCTAAATGAAGACTTGATCTGCAAATTAGGCCATTCTCAAAAGGATATGCATTAAAGATTGAAGCTCTAGTTCTTCCAGATTCTTCTTCTTTTTCTCCTGCTCTTTCCCCCTCTCCTTCACGTTTTGGGCCACACCTGGCAGTGCTCAAGGGTTACTCCTGGCTCTGTACTCAGGAATCAAAGACATTCTCCCTACTCACTGCACCATCCCTCCGGCTTCCTCTCCCATACACTTCCATCATATTGGTTCTTCAAGTAATTCTCCCATGAATTGTTTTGGAAATCCTCTGCGTTTTCTAAGAATAGACTTGTTTTCTGTAAGAGAAGATATGATTGCTTCTTTCTGAGATCTCAATTTTAAGTAAAACCTGATATTTGGGTGAAAGGGAATTGATAAATATTTGTGCTGCCTCACAGGCCTATCATGGGCTTAAAAGGGTATAAGTGAGTTTTCCTATCCCTGTCCACTATCCTGGGGCCCTACCATTGTTCATCCATCTTGTGCTCCTACTAATGTTCTTGGGTGGTGATAAGCACACCTTTTTAAGAGAAATTAAACTTTGGCTTATTTCTGAATATAGGCTATCCAATAGAGATGAAAGAGGTCCATACTTATGTTCTCATACTTCTGCTTTAGGGACAATCAGCTTGATTGGGCAAAGAAGGCTTGGACTCTTTCTAGATCCAAGATACAGTGACATTCTAGAAGCATACATGTAGTTTTTGGTTGGTGAGGCAGGAATTGTGAGGCCTCCCAAGCGATGCTCAGAGTACCATTAGGGCAACATGTGTTAGAGTTGGGAGGGGGAGGCATGTGGCTATAGGGACTGACTCAGGACTCTAGGGATTGACTCAGGATTGACTCAGCATATGTAGGGTAGATATTTCAATTCTTCAAGTTATCTCAGCGTTCCCCAAAACATATTATTTGGATACATTATTTTTGTTGATGCTGTTGAGGAAATTTCTCCTGTGTTGTTTAAATATTTTGGGTAGATACTCTGATAGTGGGCTGGAGCAATGGAACAGCAGGTAGGGTGTTTGCCTTGCACGCAGCTGACCCAGGTTCGATTCTTCTGCCTCTCTCGGAGAGCCCGGCAAGCTGCTGAGAGTATCTCGACCGCAGGGCAGAGCCTGGCAAGCTACTCGTGGCATATTCAATATGCCAAAAACAGTAACAAGACTCACAATTGAGACATTATTACTGGTGCCCGCTCGAGCAAATCGATGAGCAATGGAATGACAGTGATACAGTGATACTCTGATGGTATTAAAAAAAAAGGAATTGTTTGCTTCTTTCATCTGCTGTATTTTTCTCTTACTGCTCTTAAAGTCACAACCTTAATTTTGGATTGACATATTTCCTGAACACGTCTTGTTTTCACCTTTATAAAGTGCAGTCATTTAGCCATTAAATTCCACAGATATGTTACCTCTCTTTTTAGAGATCTTCCCTTTCTTCTCATGCTTAAGAGTCTCATTCAACTAACTTATTCTCAATCAATGAAAATTGTCTTTTTTACTCTTTTGGCATTTATTTTTGTATTAGTCTCTTTGGGGTGGCATTTAGAAAATACTATTGATAGCATAACTAAAACAACATATGTATATTTTTTCAAAGTTCTTAAGGATTATAGTCCTAGATCAAAGTTCAGCAGTAGTTGCTTCCTGATAAAAGCATTTCACATGCCTGTTTTCTTGAAGCCTCACTGTGATCTTTTTTCTGTGCACACATGGAATGAGTGATTGAGCTTTCTGGGTTCTCATAAGGGTGATAATTTCACAATGTATATAAAAGATCTCAGTAGAATTATTATCTTTTCTACCTAAAACTGTCATTACACTTGAAAAATGAGTTTTGTTTTTAAATGTCTAATGCTATGCTATCAGATCAGAACTCTATCTATATGGCCTGTCATTTAAATTTAATTACTTCCTTAAAGATCCACCTGCAAATAGAGTTGCCTTTACAATTTTTATTCATCTTCACTGAGATGCAATTAGAACTAGAACTAGAACTATTTCTGTTGATTAATGTATTAACATAAAATTTTTGGTGAAACCCAAATATTCTGGTTTAAAAAAATTAGTTTTCTCTTATTTTTTCTACAACTCTGGATTTCAGTACCTTAGAAAAATACTTTATTTTTATTATTGTTATATGTTAAATGACATGCTTAACTCTGATATCCTACTATACTTATAATCTTTAAATAAATATAGTAGTACCATTAGCATATTCTAAGTTGGAAGACTAAATTATTAGATAAACCACATTTTATATTCATATTAAGTGAACACATAGGACATTCCATTTTCATATTACAGGACACTGTTAAGATTACTGAATAATGTTTCAAATGCTTCCAATTTAAATTATAACAAACACAAATATTACTTTTTTTTATCCTAATGTAGCATCTAGGTTTTCAAAAAGTAATTTATTTTAAGTTTACATATTTCTAAAAATAAATTTAATTAGTTATATTTCATGTATATGCTTTTATTTTGAAAATGCTAATTAAAATTATACTAGATATTTCATGTAGATACAGTCTATAAACAGTGAATATAATACTGTATAGAAAAGAAGAAACATAAAAAGCAATGCAGGTAATTCCAATTTCAACTCATATGCAATGCCTTTGAATGACAGAAAAGAAGCTATTGTGGTTAAGAAAGACCTAAGGTGAAATTTAAAGTTATGGAATTATTAAATTAGCTAGGTACCTAGCTTAAGCAAACATCTTTTGACTCTATTTCATTTATTTAAAAAAATATTGCGGCACCTTTGTAGGGAGACAATTACAGAGTTTCCATAGCTTTATTGAAAAGATGACATTATTACTTACTGTACAATTTGGCTTTCAAACTTTTTTTTTTTTTTGCTTTTTGGGTCACACCCGGCGATGCACAGGGGTTACTCCTGGCTCTGCACTCAGGAATTACTCCTGGCAGTGCTCAGGGGACCATATGGGATGCTGGGAATCAAACCCCGGTCAACCGCAGCAAGGCAAATGCCCTACCCGCTGTGCTATTGCTCCAGCCCCCCTGGCTTTTAAACTTTTAAGGGAACCAACTCTCAGAAGAAATCCATGAAGCTGCTGGGAGGATTAGCAAAAAATTTGTATTTGGTTTGAAAGATATCACATTGCTGAATCTTTATTTATACCTGTCAAGAATCACATTCAATTTACGTTTTAGTAAATGAAGGTTATTGATAGCAAATGGGCAGATATAATATAAAAATAAGAGAACTAGGATAAAATTTTTTCATCTATGGACATGTCTGTATATATTTAATGCTGCAATTCTGTATACATTATAGCTATTGTTTCTTGAAAATGACAGTTAAGTATTTACTGTTCAGTATTTAAAGATAAAATATTGATATAGTTGTCACTAGGACTATTATATATGTATAATATGGAATTCTAATTACAGGGTCTGTTGAGGAAGAGAATCTGATGAGGCAAAAAAAAGTAATTATAAAACTATTGATGGTGTAGGTAAATGACTTGCCCCTAAAATTAAAAATCTAATCCTAGTTAATTATCTTAGCTAATAAAAACTCTAGTGATAAGGTCTCTAAATTGTGAAAAATTAACAAGCTCTTTAATGAAATTTCTGGTGAATTATAGATATCAGAAGTAACTAAATAAGAAATTTAAAAATGCTTAGAAGAGATTAGAATTACTGAGATACAGTTGTGCTAGAACTAGCACAACTCCATGTCTATGCAGAAAGAACTTAAAATGATATGTCATCATCATCATCATCATCATCATCATCATCACCATCATCATCATCATCATCACCATCATCATCCCGTTGATCGTCGAATTTCTCGAATGGTCTCAGTAACATCTCCATTCATCCTAGCCCTGAGATTTTAGAAGCCTCTCTTTACTCATCCTTCCCAACGATGCCACAGGGTCAGGGGAATGAGACCCAGCATTGTTACTGGTTTTGGCATATGAATACTCCATGGGGAGTTTGCGAGGTTCTCCCATGTGGGCAGGAAACTCTCAGTAGCTTGCCACGTTCTCCCAGAGGAAGAAGTAGGCTATAAGATGTCAGCTATAAGTAGACTATAAGCTTCTGGGAGCTTGGCTATAAGTTTCTGGGTGTTGGCCATTGGTGGGATTACAAGGAGCCGGGGGCAGTCCCTGGGTGTGACTGCCTAGCTACTAGAAAATGGGAAATCTGGGCAGAAGAGGCCCAGTCCTGATCCAAGCAGGCTTGGAGGTTTTCAGCCCCGGGTCCCACACACCTGGGTTCCTCTGTTGGTACCTTCATGTGTGAGGCTTGTGAAGAGGGGCCTTGAGCATGGCTGTGGCTAGGCTCTCGAGGTCTTCAGCGGCAGGAGCTCTACTTGGGGCAGGGAGGGAAGCTGGAGCCCACCCCCTCCGAGGGGCCCTGGGGAAAACAGCTAAGCTCGCAGGCCAGAGACTCTCTGTATCACTCTCTTCTGGGATCTTCTGCCCTTTATTCAATTTTAAGTACTTTGAAGAAAAAGTAACTGCCCTTAACTAATTTTAAAGTAATACAATATTCTTTTTTTTAATTTTTTTTATTAAATCACCATGTGGAAAGTTAGGTTCCAGGCTTATCTCAGTTATACAGTGCTTGAACACTCATCCCTTCACCAGTGCCCATATTCCACCACCAAAAACCCCAGTATACGTCCCACCCACCCCCAACCCCACCCCTGCTTGCGTAGCTATAACTTTCACTTTATTTTCTCCTTGATTACATTCCATATTTCAACACAATATTCACTATTGTTATTGGAGTTTACCCTCAAAAAGAACAACTGCTGACAAGGAAGCATTTGATAGTTAGTTTTCCATTGCTGAGAATGAAGAGATATGAAGTCTGTCGCGGCCGCGCGGTTTAGGATTTCTGCATTTTAGTACTTTAGTAGTTAAGTCCAGTGAGATTTATGTTAGAAATTGCATCATTTCCCTTCCTAGGGCAGCATGGGGCTCTGGATTAGTTCACAGTCTAGAGACATTGATGGAAGCAGTTGCTGGTACCAAAAGTAGTCTAGCTGTCCTCCGGATCGTGGTCATCAACAGCAGAGTGGCCGCGCAAATAAACATTTGGCCACTTGGGTTGCATCTCGGCAGAGTGCGACAGTAATACAATATTTTCAAGTAAGGCATATGCTTTGTAGCAGGACATCTAGAAATTATCCTGTGCATCCGAAACTGTATGTCTATTGAAGAGCAGTTCCTAATTCCCTCTGGCTCTTAAAAGCTACCATTCTACTCACTGTTTCTGTGACCAGTTATTTCACAAAGTTCATGTAAGTGGAACCATAAAGTACTTGTCTTCCTGTGACTAATTTTATTTATCATAATATATTCTGGATTCATCCAGGTAATCACACATTGAAAGATGATTTTCCAACACTGATTATCTCATTGTGTATATACATCACAATAAAAATCCAACCATTCATTGATAGACTTTCAGGTTATTTTGAGGTGCATGGATTATTTCTTGGCACATCTTCCACATTCTTAACACGTGCTATCTTTTTTGTTCATGTTATGGTTCACCTTAAGCAATAAACAACTTAACTGTGAGGGTCTTATGGCTCAGCTTGGTGATAGTAGTTCTTGGGGCCCACGAGGGCTGTATACAATGGTATCTGGGGGAGCCACATGTAAAAGGCTTAAACTAAGAAGTTCAGTAAATATCACATGCAAATCATGTGCTCTACTATTTCAGTTGTCTTCCTGTATCATGTTTTCTCTTTTTAAAAATAAAGTTTTTGTGGTTTATAATATTATATAGTCTTTGGAGTACAGCTGTACACTTCATAAAACATATATCGTTCATCAACCACCATTGAAGTGCTAGTGTCCTAAACCTAACTCCCTCTCTCCTTTCCTTCACCCCCTTTGCATCTTCCCCTCTCATATCCAACATAGTTTACATAGAATTGCAGAGACATAAATTATTTTATTTTAATATTTTTGCATTTGGCAAATATATATCCAGGGGTGATATGATTGTTATCTGCATTTTCATTTTTAGTTTTTAAAGAAAACTCACAATATTTTACACAGAGGCTGCTCCAATTTATACTTCTACCCACATCATATGTCAGTTTCTTTTTCTTCATGCCCTTGCCCACACTTCTTGTTTCCAGACTCTTTCATTAAACAAAACAAAACAAAACAAAACAAAACATTTCAGGTGCATAAGTTGATAATTAGTTGTATTTTTATTTGTACTTCATAATTTTAATTATGTTCAACTTTTTTACATATTCTTTTTGGCCAACTCTAAATCTACTTTGAAAAAATGCTGAAGTAGACCTTCTGTCAGGACTGTTTTACTGTCGATTTGTGTGTTACTTATATATTTGAATACTGAGTCTTTGTTTGGTGTAAGATGTACAAAACTGTACAGATGCTTTTATTCTTTTAAGTTTTCTTTTTGTTTTTGAACTATACTCAGCAGTGCTCAGGGCTTACTGTTGGCTCAAGGTTCAGGGATCACTCCTGGCAGTGTGCTTTGACTGGGATGTTAGTATTGTAGAGTTTGGAGATACAATGGCTATAGACTACAGAAAATCCAGAATATTTAATTGGGCAGTGAGATTACAAGGCGGTAGTAGTGGAACTTGGGTGTGGCTGCTGGGGCATCCGGAAGTACTGGGGTTGGTGGAAGTCTCCCACCCGACTCTGAGAAGACCAGGAGTTTTTCAGCCGTACCTGAAATATTTGGCAGTTTGAATCTCTGTGGGGCTCATTCATGAGGTGGTGGAATCTGGCATGGCAGCAGGTGTTGGGGTATGAGTATGGCTGCACTTCGGTGATCCCCGGCTGAGAACCTCTAGGAGATCTCAGGAGAGGGACATGCCAAGTTCCTATGTGAGTTTATTTCTGGAATCTCAATTCTGTTTCATTAAAGAGTGGGGTTTTGGGGGGTGTTTTTTTGTTTTGTTTTGTCTTTCTGGCCATGCCCAGTGGTGCTCAGGTTAATCCTGCCTGGTCGGGGTACCATACAGGAGAATTGAACCTGAGGTGGCCACATGCAAGGCAAACACTCTACCTGTACTGTTGCTCTCTAAAGAATGTCTTTTGATTTCAGCTCTATTCTTGTTTTGAATGTTGTCACTTTGTAGAAAAGTTTTGTAAGAGCATGACATTTCAACTAAACTTCCCCCCCCATCAAGATTATTTAGATTATTAAGGCTCTTTTGTGATTCTGTACAATTTTTTAATTTTTTTTTATTTCCTTGAAAAATGACATTGGTTATTCTGTAAGGATAGAATTGAACCTGTAAATTATCTTAAGATTGAGTTTAATCTTCTAACTCATAAAGAGTATCTTTATACCATGGTATGTTAATAGATATGTAGTACATCTCTTATTAAAGTTTCATTGGGTGAAGGGATAATTTTTAAAAGGTTGAATTTAAAAAGTTTATTAAGGTACTATGATTTTCATATTTATATTTGAGATTTGGGCATATAATTTTACAACACTAATTTCATCACCAGTGTCAACTTCTCTCCACCAATATTCCCAGTTTATCTCCTACTCACTAATCTGAGTCCTTAATGGCACATTTTAAAGTTTAGATTGTTATAGTTAGGATCTCATGCTTTCTGTGGTTCAGATATATAAGTATATCTGAATAGGACATTCCACACCTCTACACTGTCTGTGTGATGTAGACCCTGCTGCCTACCTCTGTTACCTCTGGTTATCTCCTTACTTCCCCTCCTCAATGTCTTTTCTTCCTTATCCTTCTCAGTTTTACATTCTAGGGACCAAGGCACTGTCACTGTCATCCCGTTGCTCATCAATTTGTTCGAGCAGGCACCAAGACAATCTAGGCTAATCTTTAAAAAGGTATTTTAATTCCTTGTTTGAATCTAGAAATGTAACAATATTTTGAATATTGATTTTGTATCCTAAAAATTTACTACACTAATTAGTTCTAATGTTTTTTTTTGTCTGTGAAGTCTTTAGGACATTCTATATAAATACATGTGCCATTTGCAAACAGCAATAGATTTTTGTTTTCTTTGCCTGTTTGTATTCTTTTAATATATTTTTATTGCTTTATTAATTTAGTTAGGACTTTCAAATTTATATTGAACAGTAATTGAGAAGAGGTGAGAGGTGACACTCTTGCATTATCTCGGAAATTAGGGGGAAAACATTTGGATTTCCACCACTGAGTATAATGCTAGCTGTATTTGTCATATATGGCCATAATTATGATGGGATACAATATTCTCTCCAAATTTTCAGCATAAAGAGGTGTTGAATCTTTTCAAGTGATTTTTAATGGCATCTACTGATACTATCATATGGCTTTTATCTTTTTACTCATTGACATCATATCAACATCAATTGATGTATGTAAAAGAAAGTAATTGACCAGTAAATTTAAATACTCAGACATTGTTGTATCCCTGGATTAAATCCTTTTTGGTCATGGTGAGTGCTTCTCAAAATGTGTTATTGGATCCTATTTACTGATACTCTTTAGAAGATTTTTACATCATTTTCCAAAAAAAACAGGTATGTTCTATGGTTTTCTTATATTGTACATTTAGCCTTTAGTTTTTGTGCTACATTTGTCTGACTTTGGGTTTAGCATAATGTTGGCACCAATGTGTTTGGTAACATTCCCCCACTTTGATTTTTTTCATAGTTTGAAAAACATAGGTATTATGTCATTTTTAAAACTTTGATAGAATTTACTAATGAAATTTACAATTAAACTTGGGTTTTGTTCTAATACAGGCTTTTAATTGGTCTGTTTAAGCTATCTTCATCTGGATTCATTCTTGTAAGGTCATATGATCTAAAATTTATCCTAATTTTATCCTAATAGATGTGAGATGGTAGTTCATTATGTTTAGATTTAACTGATCATTGTTTTCATTACTTCTTGGCAAATTGTGTGTATATTTTGGGGGAATGTATATTCATATTTTCTTTTTTTTTTGCTTTTTTTTTGGGTCATACCCAGCGATGCTCAGGGGTTACTCCTGGCTTTGCACTCAGGAATTGCTCCTGGCAGTGCTTGGGGGACCATATGGGATGCTGGGGATAGAACCCGGGTTGGCCGCGTGCAAGGCAAACGCCCTACCCGCTGTGCTATCGCTCCGGCCCCAATATTCATATTTTCTTCCCAGTTAAAAATTTCTCTTTAAAACAAATAGACAAAAAACAAAGTGATTGGATTGGAGGAGTTGTTTCTTTTATATCTTCAATAGTAATTCCTTATTAGATAATGATTTGCAAGTATTTTCTCCCAGTACATAGATTACTTTCTTACTTTTTTTGTTTTGTTGTGTAGAAAAGTTTTAGTTTTATGTAATTTTATTTTATTATATTTGATTCCTCTGTGTTGACTCTAAATTAAGGAATTATCAAGGCATCCCATTGCTCATCGATGCTCTTAAAACATTAACATAATAGCCATTTCTCCGCGCCCGCACCCCCAGAATGACTGACGAAGAGGATGGAGCTGCTTGGGACACCGGCAGCCCACCAGCAACCTGCAGTATGTGACTTGAGAGTTTCCGCCAGGTCCCCCGTGCGGAAATCTCTCTCTCTCTCCTTCAACTTTTTCCCTGGACTTTAGACAGAAACCCAGAACTGCGCGGCCGCTGCTGCGGCCGCGCGACCTAATGTCATCTTAGTATCAGCAGTATGTAATGGTTCCTTCTTAATGGGTCGGACTTTTGTGGGTGATCCTAACAAGAATAGTAAGTATTTTGTTGAAATATTGAAGGCAATCAAAATGGTAGCCATCTCTCTAGACTGAACTAAGCTATATCCCCACGCCGGCTGAGAAGAAATATCCTTCTTTCTCGGGAAGAAACGTGGCGTGGTGTCAAACATAGTGTGATGTCCATTAAGCAAACAGACCTGGTGGCGTGGGAATGGGAAATAAGGGGAAAAATTAGGTACATGGACCAGCGGGACGCTGGTGGTATCTCGAGCCGGAGCCGATATCAGCGCAAGAGCTTTGGTTCCAGAAACTGCTTGCAGACACTCTACTAGACTATCAACTAAGCCAGAGCCCCACGCCGGCTGATGACGGGAAATAACCATCCTCTTCGGTTTTTTTCCCTTTGTCAGACAGCGTGGCGATTACTAAACAGGCGTGAACTCGGTGGCGCGGGGCAAGGGGGAAAAAGAAAAGTTATGTAACAAACAGCAGGACTTTATATCTCTATATGCTTAGTAATGGAGAATTATCAAATGCCTCATTGGCAATAGGACTGTCTTTTTCTTTTTGGGGGGAAACCCCAGCAACGGTAGTGAGTTGTGTGTTGAAACATGGAATGTAATCGAGATAAGCGCAAATGAAGTGAAACTTATCACGTACAAGGGTGGGGACTAGGGAGGTGGGAGGGGGCGGCAGATATACTGGGGGGGTTGGGGATGGAAGATGGGCACTGGTGAAGGGAGGGGTGTTTGAATATTGTATAACTGACATAATCCTGAGAACTTTGTAACCCTCCACTTGGTGATTCAATAAAAAAAATAAAAAAAAACATAAAACATTAACATAATAAAATTGCATAAACCAATGCTTTTTCTACTCTGTTTTCTTTGAGAAGTCTTATGGTTTTAGATCATATGTTTAAGTCTTGAATCAATTTCGAGTTGACATTTGTGTATGATGTAAAATAATCCGATATCATTCTTTTACAGAAAACATCAGTTTTTCCAATGCTATTGCTGAAGAGACATCCTGTCTGTCTCCCTTTATAGGGACCCTTTTCAAAGGTACTACACTTGATATTAGCCAAAAGGCTGAGAAGTGATGACTCTTTTTAAAGTTGACTAGTACAAATGGGTTTGTTTCTGGAATTTTTTTAAAATTCTGCTCCATTGGATTGTGTCTTTTTTTATGCTAGTAGTATATAATTTTAATTATTCTGGTAGGCAATATATTTTGGAAAGCTCTAGCTTTGTAATTTTTTTCTCAATTTTTCTGCTATTTAGATTCCTTGTTTTTCCTTTGAGGTTTAAAGATTGCTTTTTCTATTTTTTTTAATTTTTTATTAGTGAATCATCATGAGGTACAGTTCCAAACTTATGAACTTTCATGTTTGCATTTTGTTTACATTTCTATAAGAAATGTCATTGAGGGGCTCAGTTATTTTATGATTTTTCAAAAATTCTTATATACCCTTTGTTTAGGAACATATCATTTAGTTTTTATAATCTGTGAATTTTTCAGCTCATCTTTTGCTGTGATTTTTAGTTTTATCCACTTTTGGTTCCCGCAGCACTAGCAGGTTCACTTCTAAGCACAGAATCAGGAAAAGTCTAAGAGCAGGGCCTGGTGTGCGTCCCCTTCTCCCACAGTGTGTCCCTACCCCTAATAAAACAAACAGGAGAGAGAACGGCATAAATTTAGAAAGATTAAGAAAGTTTTTGTATCTCCACCCAGATGTGACTCTGAGCAGCCACAAACAAACGGCTCCTCCGTTCCTGAATGCCCATGATCCCCAAGGCCAGGTAATTACTTTCGGCACCCAGCGGCTTCTTGCAGAAATGCCTCTAGACTGTGAACTAAGCTACGGCCCCATGCTGCCCCAGGAGGGGAAAGGTTTTTCTCTCTCGGCCTTTCCTTTCCCGGCTGTCTGGAGACTGCCATCTTATAAGGCCCACTAAACAGAGGTACGAGCCTGCAATGATGCGACTTCTGGCAGAAATTTCTCTGGACTTAATTACTAAAATACCCGAAATCAAAAACCGCATGGCCGTGACACCTCCTATGCTCTTCATTGTCAGCAATGGAAAACAAATTATCAAATGATGCCTTTTCGGCAGGTCTGATTGTTAGGGGGGAAATTACAAGTAATAATAGTGAGTTTTCTGTTGAAATATTGAATATAATCAAAGTAAAGAGAGAGTAAAATGAAAATCATCGGCCACACAGGTGGTGGGGGGAGGGGATGGGAGGTTTATTGGGTTTCTTGGTGGTGGAACATGTGCATTGGTGAAGGGATGGGTATTTGATCATTGTATGACTGAGACTTAAGCCTGAAAGCTTTGTAACTTTTCACCTGGTGATTCAATTAAAAAAAATTTTTTAATAAAGAAAGTTCTTGTGAAAATAGCTGAGTAATGTTTATGAAAACTACTCTTTTCTTTTTTTGCTTTTTTTTTGGGTCACACCCAGCGATGCTCAGGAGTTACTCCTGGTTTTGCACTCAGGAATTACTCCTGGCAGTGCTTGGGGGACCATATGGGATGCCGGGGATTGAACCCGGGTCGGCCGCGTGCAAGGCAAACACCCTACCCACTGTGCTATTGCTCCTGCCCCTGAAAACTACTCTTTTGCATGATCTTTCTCTCAAATTTGAGGTGAAAACAATAATTTTGTGTATAATAAAGAAGTTATAAAGGACTGATTTTTTTCTTGATAATTGGGCTAGAGCGATAGCACATCGGGTAGGGCGTTTGTTTGCCTTGCATGCGGCCAACCTGGGCTCAATTCCTCTGTCCCTTTTGTAGAGACTGGCAAACTACCAAGAGTATCCCGCCTGCATGGCAGAGTCTGGCAAACTACCCATGGAATATTTGATATGCCAAAAACAGTAACAACAAGTCTTACCATGGAGACATTACTGGTGCTTGCTCGAGCAAATTGATGAACAACAGGATGACAGTGCAGTGCAGTGCTAATTTTTAAGAGCTATTAATGGTTACAAATATAGGCCTTTTTAATATAAAAAATAAACTCATGTCTCAGTCTTTTAATTTTATATTTCAAGTAAAAATTTCATTTATACACTTTTCTCTACATATGTGAAAAACTGCTCTGGCTTTAAGATTCTCTTAAATACTTTTTCTGTAGTTTCTGTAATAAATGCTTATAACTGTATATATGTGTTAATATATTTTGGAGCTTATATAGAATAGATGGACGTACATATGTTAATTTTCCTCTTACAATTTATATAAATATTGTGGTCTACAAAGTTGTCATGATGTTACAGGCAATCAATATCCCAACACCAATCCCACAATCATTACATCTCCTCTCCACCATTATCTCCGATTTTTCCAGCCACCCGTAAGTCTGCCCCCTAGCAGGCCCTCAATAATTTATTTTATTTTTCTTGTTATCAGTAGTTTGCTAACAGGATGATAAAAAAAATATTCCTTTAGAAGAAAGTTAAAATTATTGTATCTCACTAGGTGGCATGTACAATTTGCTATCCAAAGATAACTTCCAAGGAGGTCTCATAGTACCATTAGGTAATTAAAACAGAATTGGACCTCTTGATTTTTCCCAACCTCTTTTCTCTAGTCTATATTTGTCCTCTTCTTAAGGGATCCGATAAACTTTTAGAGATGGGAGCTGTTAGCCTCATATATCCCAAATGAGACATTTAGATCATTAATACCTGCAAGGCTCTATCCCAGTTAAGAGAACATCTTTGGACTCTTTCCGTAATCTCTATTCCTACCCATTTTGGGGAATGCCAGAAGAAAGAGCAAAGGAGAAGAAAAGAGGAAAAGTAAATTAGTTGTTGTTTTACGTTCCACATTGACTTGATGGAGTAAAGGGCAAAATAAGCCTGGAATTGAATGCAAAAGAGAGTTAAACTCTACGTGTGACTTTCTAAACATTTTAAAGTGACTGGAAAGTAATAGAATCTATCCAATATGGCATAAAGAATGGGAGAAGAAAATGCAATAGAGTATATTTTAAGGTAGTGAACAGAGAAAAAGTAAAATCACATCATCTTTGTATCCCCCTCAGCTCAAAGATTTCTCAATAGGTCATTTTTATGTGTATATAGAAAAGAGAGGTTATAATGCTGATTTCAACTTTTTCCTTAGCTTTTCAAAAGTGTGAAGTAAAAAATCATGTTCGTGCATTACCAGAATATTTATTTCTCATATATTGCTACTAGTTTCAAAGAATAGAAACACTTTCTCCTTTAGTATTGAATTTAGTGCACTCAGACACACACAGACACACACACAAGCAGAGAGAGAGAGAGGACAGAGAAGAGCATAATCTACCTGTTCTAATAAATTTTATGTGAGCACAGTAAAATTTGTATAATGCAAAGGAATTATTTTTTAATTTTTTATTAGTGAATCACCGTGAGGTACAGTTACAAACTTATGAACTTTCGTGTTTTCATTTCAGTCATACAGTGATCATTTGTCCATCCCTCCACCAGTGCCCATTCTCCCCCACCAGTGTTCCCAGTATCCCTCCCACCACCCTCACCCCACCCCATCCCCCACACCACCCCACCCTACCTCTGCGGCAGGGCATTCCCTTTTGTTCTCTCTCCTGTTGGGTATTGTAGTTTGTAATAGAGATAATGAGTGGCCATCATGTTTGGTCTATAGTCTACTTTCGGCACACATCTTTTAACCCAAATGGGTCCTCCCAACATCCTCTACTAGGTGTTCCCTTCTCTATCTGAGCTGCCTTCTCCCCCAGCATGTGAGGCCAATTTTCAAGCTGTGGGGCAGACATCCTGGTCCTTATCTCTACTACTCTTGGGTATTAGTCTCCCATCCTGTTATTTTATATTCCACAGATGAGTGCAATCTTAAACATGGTTGGTCTATTTAATTTTCATTCCTTCTTTTATTAATTCTCTATTCTACCAAGTTTACTGGGGAGTAAGTTTGGGCCATACCCAGCAAGCTCAGGGGCTATTTTTGGTTTTTTGTTCTGCAGTGAACCCTGGCTGTGTTCAGGGGACCACATATGGTGCTGCTGTTTTTTATTACCAGGGTTATGGGTGCTGCAGCATCATGCAAGGCAAATGCCTCACTTTCTACATGCCTTATCTCTCTGGCCCCAATATTACAATTTTAAGTAAGTTGTGTATGAACATCTTTAAATAGACAATTTTTAAAAATTTTATCAGGGTGAATTTTGAGAAATTTCAAGCAGGATACATTTTTAAAATATGACCTATATATAGCAAATTCCATCTTAGAAAATTTGGATATGAAAGAAAACTAAGACAACAAGATCATCTTAAATACTATCAACCAGAGAAAGATATCATTACTCTTTTTCCCCATTATTACTAATACTTGAATAATTCTATAAGTCATGATATAATATTTGTGTGCTACTGCTTCCCAATTAATGTTATTTGTTGACAATTTTCTCTTACTCAAATGTCTTTTCAATATTTTTTAATAAAGATTTTTACTGAACTGATTTCTAAAAATTTAGTTTTACTATTTTATGTGTAGCTAGGTTGTTTCAATTATTTCAATATTATGGTATTATTTTAAATTACATGAATATATATAACATGCGAATATATACATGTACTTTTTTTAAAATCTCTGAACTGGATGCTTAAAAATAAAATTTGAGTCCAAAGTAGGAACATTTTACTAAATTTTTTTCAATTAATTTAATATCAAAATTTTAGTACTTATTGCAATTAAAGGTATACATTTACCTTTTTATTTACACCCACTTGGCACTGAGAATTACCATGAAAAATTCTGCAAGATTTATAAGGAACTCTGATATCATTTTAATTTTTAATTCTTTTATTACTAGTGAAGCTGAATTTTTTATTTAGTCTTTATTAGACACTCATGTTTCCCCTTGTGTGCGCTCTGTTCCTATATTTTGCTCATTTAGTTATTTGCTTATTTAGTTATTTATTGCATTTTAAAAGGAGAACTCATTAACACAAATCTCTAATTAGTAAACCCATGAAGGAAACACTTTCTAAAGAGTGGGCGATTTCTCTCTTGCTCTTGTCTCCCCTGAAACAAATTCCCAATAATACTCAATAAAAAAAATTATTAAAGATAATTAGAGATAAGAAGATTTGGACATGTGGAGTTACCAAATTTCTTCCTCTCTTCATTGATCAATGATGTGAAATATAGACTCTGAAAAGTTACACAAGGGCTGGAGGAGGAGTGTTCCAATAGGAAGAGACAGCGGGAGGCCCTGGAAGGGGTAGGAGCAAGTGTAATTAAAATCATTCAGTGTGCCTGTGATAGTCCATGACTTATGAAAGGAAAGGAGGCTGTGACTTGGGAGTCTTGCCAAGCACAAAACAGAAGGGTATCCTTTAGAGCAGCGGAACACTGGGGAGCAGAATTCCATGGCTGAGTGGTGGGGAACAGATGGAGAGTAAGTGCAGATGCCAGGCAGCTGGCAACCAGCTGGAGAAAATGGATAAAATAGGAGATCCTGCTAACACTATTGCTGAGGGTGCCTGCGGCTATGAGATAGTCTTTTAGCTGCAGGCATGGCCTTGATCCAGGGTGGATACTTACAACTTGGCCCGTAAGCCCCGTGGTAAGCCCCAGTAGTAGCCTCCTTATTCTTTGCTGCCTTTGCTTCTGATTTCTGTTGGCATCTGAAGTTCAAGCATGGGAAGAGGGGTTTACACTGTGAAACTTGTAGAAAACTGAATGAGTTTTAACTCTGTCCTCTTAATGAAAGAGTCCTCTCAACTGACCTCTGGTTATGCATATATCTGTTCTATGCATAGAGGCCACTGCTAGGACTATGTTCATATATGGTTTCTCCTGTCCTTACTCAGAGCCTAGAGCATCTGAAATGAATAACACCTATACTCTGAGAAACACCATCAATGTATCCACCCACAGGTGACTACTGTTAAGGTAATGGCTGACATACGTCCAAACCCACAGCTCCTACCTAGATCACCCTCATTAAAGATGTAGATGAAGAACATATATCAGGAGTAGATGACTCAGCATCTCCTCTAGCATGAACTGCAGAATTACGTAGAATAGAGTAAGACTAACTTTCATGCCCTCAGCTCTAAACTCTTAGGAGGCTTGGATTCATTATACCCTCCAGTAGTAGCCTCCTTGTTCTTTGCTGCCTTTGCTTCTGATTTCTGTTGGCACTAGGTCTCCAATCAATTAAATAGACATAGTGAGTAGTATATAAAATAGTGCATATCACCATAACCTAAGTAAACACCCCAAGAGTAGATACTCTAGCCTAAAATAAGCTACAAACCTAAAATATGCTATAAACAATGAGTCAAGAAAAGATAGCTGCTCAGTTAAACACACAGTACTTGCTACAGGACATTAAACAAAATAAGAAAATGGGAATTTGTCACAAGATATGAAGCAAAAGAAAAGGTAAGGAAAAAGCTCAAATGTAGTGGAGGCCAGGTTTTTCTCTAGCACCAAATAGTGACCTGCACACATCTGGGTCTTGCTAAATAAACAGTCAAAGAAACAATGAAAAAAGCATATAAAACATAAAATGACAGGACTATTAAGAGTTTAAGATACATTATAGCCAAATCAGTTCTATATTTTAAAAAGTTTACAATAGAGGTTACTTTATCAGTAAAAGTGGTGAGAAGGAAAGTATGGTAGTGCAATACATGAAACAACAGAAAACAGAAAAAGGACTATAAAATGTGAAGACAGCAACTGACTTCTATGAAATTATATACATATTAGGAATAACATCTATATTCTTTGGGTACAAGAAGATAAAAGAAGTGATATAAATTCTATTGGCAGAAATAATAGCTGAGATTCTCCTTAATTTTGGAAGAAAACTTAACATCTAGAATACTCTTTGGGATCAGAGTGTCAAATAACAATTACAAACAGACACACCCAAGACACATTGCAATGAATTATAACTACAATTAAAAATTAGACTCTATAGATCCATAAATATATCAAACTCAATTGTGAAGACCTAAATTTTTTTCCTTTAAAATCAGGAAAAAGATAAGGCTGCTTACTATTATCTTTCTATTAAATTTAGCAAATTATTTTAGCTAGAGAAATTAGTGAACAATAAAGAAAATTAATTCAGATATGAAAATAAGTGAAACTATCATTATTCATAGATGACAAAATATTAAAGATTCAACTTAAAGGTTATTTGAAAAAAATGAATGAGGAAAACAGATTCAGTTTACAAAATCCAATGTACTATTTGCTGATGTCTATATGCAATAATGAATGAGAATAAATTAATAAAGCGAAACCATTGACAACTGCATCTCAAGATATCAAATACCTTGGAATAAATTTAACAAACCAGGTTAAAAAATACGCAAAAATTATAAGACTTTATTGAAAGATATCTCATGATTATTTAAGAGACAGAAATATGTTCCATATTCATATGAGGAGAATTACTATAGTGAAAGTATACAATATACCAAAAGAAATATGCATATTTCATAAAATATAAATAAGAAAATCTAATAATATTTTAAAAGGAAATGAATATAAAATACTACGGTTTATATGAAAAAGTCCTGAGACAAACCTACACTGTTACTGGTATCAGTTTATGCCAAAGAATCCAAGAATGCACTTGGATAAAAACAGAATATTTAGGGGCTGGAGTGATAGCACAGTGGGTAGGGCGTTTGCCTTGCACGCGGCCGACCCGGTTTCGATTCCCAGCATCTCATATGGTCCCCTGAGCAGGGCCCGGGGTAATTCCTGAGTGCAGCGCCAGGAGTGACCCCTGAGCATCACTGGGTGTGACCCAAAAAGCAAAAAAAAAAAAAAAAACAAAACAAAACAGTCTATTTAACAAATTGTATTCAGACCACTAAATAGTCACATAGAGAACGAAGATAACCCTCTAACTCCACACACACAAAGCACACACACACACACTCAAAATGGATTAAATACCTCAATATAAGATTCCAAACCATAAAATCTGAAGATATATCATGAATCAACATTAGCAATATTTTGGGGGAAACTCAATCCAAACACAAGGAAAATAAATATCAAAACTGAGAACTGGAGTTAAATTAAATTGAGGGGGTCTCTTTGAAGAAAGTGAAAATACCAACAAATTATATCCACCTCCATGTCCACAGTAGTGTTATTTAATCTATGTTAAATAAAATACAGAAACAACAAAGTACTAACAAATGTTAGCATGAAGAAGATTTGGTACATTTTGAAAATAGCATATTATTATAGAAAGGAACATTTTACCATATGTATCATAATGGATGGAACTTGAGGGTGTAATGCAAAGTGAAGTAAGTCAGGAGATAAAAGACAAGTGTCAGGTGCTTCCACCTATGTGTACAATAAAAAAATGTAAAAATGATGAACAAAGACAAACAAATGGACATATATTAGAATTAAAGTTATTTGAGAAGAAAGGAGTTGGAGAAAGGGAAATGTGGTAAGAAGGGAACAGAAAGACCAGGCAGGAAAATAGTTGTTGGTTTATGCCTGGGTTTATGGATTAAAATAATCAGTAGCAAAACATAAAAAAATATTTAAGCATCTACATGGTATAAGGAACTATACACTATGGGAAATTAGATTTTTCAAAAAATATTTTAGCTTTCTGAGAAGAGGCTAAAGTGAAATTGCATTTGAGTTTAAAATGTAAGAGATTACCACTTCTAAAAGTTCACTGCTCGGCAGCCCCCGCCGGGGCCGGTGCTCGGCTCCGGCCGGCCGGGTTTTCGGCCCAGGTGCCCATGCCTTTGCAGAGCCAGTGGATGTGGAACGAGCGGGAACCAGAGACAGCTTTAGGAATTGGGATTCCAGCAAGTGCTTGCACCCATGTGTGGAGACTGTGAACTAACTTTGGCTACATGCTGTTCCAGGAAGGGAAATGATTCATTTTCAAACTTAAATCTTCGCGGACTTAATTACTATAATACAGAAATTGTAAACCGCGCGGCCGCTACCGCGCGGCTACCATGGCCGCGCGACATTTTATCTCTTCATTCTCATCAGTGGAAAACTTATTATCAAATATTTCCCTGTTAATAGAGCTGTATTCTTAGGGGATAAATTCCAACAAAAATAGTGAGTCTGTTTTGAAACTCTAACAACAATAGTGAGTTATGTGTTGAAATCTGGAATGTAATCAAGGTAAAGAGAAAAGGAAGTGAAATTATCACTCATGTATGGGGTGGGTTGGGGGGTGAGGGGTGGGATGTATACTGTTTTTTGTTTGTTTGTTTGTTTGTTTTGTTTTTGCTTTTGTTTTTGTTTTTATTGGTGGTGGAATATGGGCACTGGTGAAGGGACGGGTGTTTGAGCATTGTGTAACTGAGATATAAGCCTGAGAACTTTGTAACTTTCCACTTGGTGATTCAATAAAATAAATTTTTAAAAAAATTAAAAATTAAAAGTTCACTGCTCAATTAAATTACAAAAATAAATTAAAATCTGTCAGAAAATATGAACAGTAACAAAATAATACTCAAACCACAGCTTCAGGATTTGCTGCAATTCAAATTGCATTGCTGCGCATGGTCACCGAATACGAGTGAGCTGGAAAGGTTCACACATTCAAAATATTTTTATTCTGAAGAATAGCTCAGCGGAGCAAGCATGTGACTTGAAAGATGGGGAACTGTTCATCTTCCTTGCCACCACATCTATGGTCTCTCAGCACCACAGGGAGCAAATCCAGAGCCCAATGTTGGGAGTAGAGGGCCCTTAGCCCTCACCCTATCAGCACTGGGTGCTGATACCCAAAGAAATTCTATTATTTTTCATATGTCACCTGGGATGTCAGGGGTCCCACACCGTCAGACTCTGTATGGGTCCTCAACTGTTGTGGGGTCACGATAAAAAATCACCTAGACATAAAGAGAATTACATTTGGAGGAGTGTATTCACACCAACTGGTGGGCTGTTCTTGCAAAGAGCAACAGCCTCCCAGCGGAAGTATAGGCTTTTGGTTAGGAAAACTCATATCCAGATATACCTGTCATTTTTAAGCACCTACAAATTTAGTTTATTCACCAGGTCCGTGTCCTGGCACACATAAGCACAATAAAGCAAACATTGTTACAGAAAAAGAAAAAGTGATTACATAAAGCAATCAACTATTGATTTTTAATCATCTCATTTTGGGGGACCCTAACCCAATCAAGATCTCCAAGAGGAACCCAGGGGAACCCAGGTGTGAGGGACCCAGGGCCGAGATCTTCAAGCCTGCTCAGGTCAGGACTGGGCCCTCTTCACCCAGTTTCCCCATCTTCTAGTAGCTTGGCAGTCACACCCACAAACTGCCCCTGTTGCCATGTAATCCCATCAATGGCCAAGATCCAGAGAATATAAAACAACACTACTGGAAGCATTGTATTTGCATCCGAGAGACCTCTTATAGCCTAGTTCTCCCTCTCAGAGAACTTGGAAAGGTTCCGAGGACATCCTGCCCGCATGGCAAAGCTTGGCAAGCTCTCCGAGGCGTATTTGATATGCCAAATACAGTAACAATGATGGGTTTCACTCTCCTTACCCTGAAAGAGCCTCCAATGTGGCACCACTGGGAAGAATGAGTAAAGAGAGGCTGCTAAAATCTGAGGGCTAGGATGAATGGAGATGTTACTGGCGCCCGCTCAAGCAAGTCGATGTGATACAGTAATACAGTGATGCAACACTTTAAAACATTTTGTATAGATTTTTTTCTTTGCACTGGAACATAGTTATAAAAAATATTGTCTGCATCTTGCTCTTAATACTTAACCTAGAGTTTTTTATTCTAATAACTAGATCTCTATAATTTATTTAATCATGTTCATATTGAATGACATCTAGTTATTTTTTTCTTTCAATATAAATTCTTTATGCCTATTCTATATTTGTGGCTTGGCTTGACTCAATTTAATGTTTTGTATTTAATAATATATGGTGGGAATTAATACTCAATTATTTGAACTTTAAATATTAACTTATTTGAAGAAGCTAATTAGATGCTTGCCTTGCATGCAGAGGCACAAGTTTCAAACTCCAACACTAAATATGGTCCTCCACCAAACTCCCATTCTGTTAAGAATGATCCCTGAGCTCAGATCCAGAAGTAAGCCCAGAGCAATGCTGGGAGTGCCCTCAAAACAAAATCAAAACCACCACCACCAACAAAAGCAGCTTAACTAGAAAGAGATAAGTATGACAAAGAGTGATTTCAGGAAATCATACCATTGTAGGGTATTTTTTTGGTTGCTTTCCTCATATATCTCATTGTTCAGTATCTCATTTCCTAGCATTTTTGCTACTTGTGATACACACATTGGAAAGAGCATTAGACTCAGTAATAAATGACACAGTTGTCATATCACTATATGTTATAATTAAATTATATTATTACTATTTTAGAATATCTATTTCATTTTTTAGTGTAAGAATTCTAAAGCATGTGCCATATTTTACTATTATATAGCATGATATTGATATAGGACTTAAAACTAATAGCATACAGTTTAGCATCTAATACAATAAGTGTCAAAATCGGTTTAGTTTAATATTAGTCCTCCATATATCATTTAATCTCTTTCTTTCCAGCTATTTGGGAGCAAAATTAGACTTTGAGTTGGCTAACAGGTAAAAGTTTTTGTTTCTCTTTTCAAATGTTTGCAGAAATAGAATTTTAATTGCAACTTTTTCCCTTGAAACCCTAAAGACAAATTGTAGACTTTCTATTAGTTTATTCTAAGATGATGTGTAAATATAAATTAAATTAATATGTTTTTACCATTTTTTTCTGTAGTTGACATTTGCCAGACCAATTAGGCCAGGATTTTGAGTCGTAGCCACCAGGCCACCTCCTTGTTGTTTCCTTGTATATATAGTTCCTTATTGTCCCTCTCTAGGTGCCCCTGAAACTTGCCCTTTACGTAGCTAGCCTATGAACTAACTAAGATTTCTGACACAGCCAGGTGAGAATTATTCAAGATATTTACCTTAATACATAGCAAGAGGGTGAGAACCACATTTTAGGGGGACCAAATAACACTGTGAAAGTATACCTATAGAGATAACTATAAAAAATACCTTTCATTTTGATGTGAGAAATGACAATATGGATTTTCCTTGCTAAACATTTTAAGAACATTAATAATAAAAGTCACTGTCATCCCGTTGTTCATCGATTTGTTCGAGCAGGCACCAGTAATGTCTCTCATTGAGAGACTTATTGTTACTGGTTGGGCGTTCAACTTTCACGTGGCTGACCCGAGTTTGATTCCTCTGCCCCTCTCAGAGAGCCCGGCAAGCTACCGAGAGTATCGAGCCCGTGAGGCAGAGCCTGGCAAGCTACCCGTGTGTATTGTATATGCCAAAAACAGTAACAATAAGTCTCACAATGAGAGACGTTACTGGTGCCCGCTCGAACATATCGATGAACAATGGGATGACAGTGAATTACAGTGAATGATAAAAGATAGAAATATCCTTTTCTGAGAAAATTCATTTACATTTTTAGAAGATAAAGTTAAAGGAAAATGTGTGTGTGTGTGTGTGTGTGTGTGTGTGTGTGTTTACAAGCAATGCAAGGGGACCAGAGGACTATTCTTGGTGATAATCAGTCATTGATTCCTATAGTTGGATACTTAGGACCAGGAACATGGCACTGCTGGGGTCCTGCAACACAGAGGGCCAATCAGAGCAACCATTGGCAGTGCTAAGGATGGGCCACAGAAGCACACTGAGTTATGTATGGGGCTCATATGGTATCAGGAATAGAACTGGGGTTCTGTCATGCAAAGCATACACACTTGACAGCTGAGGTATCTCCTTGACCCCAGAAACAACTTATTTTTCAATTTGTGGAAAGTGTACTATTTAATCTCTAATAGACCTTACTGTATACCATCTACATTACAACAGCAATATTTTTTCCTGGAAGTAAAATGAGTGAGTGTATTGGTATATATTTAACAAGAAAAGACATTTGTCTCTGATAATTTTGGATATGTAGATGTACCTTAAATTTTGTTTTTTATAAAAAGAGAAGTAAGTTTCACTCTAGCTATATTTAGCTTATATTTTTCTATTTTAATGTGCTAGTTGATGAGGGTGGAAGGTAGTTAATTCTACTGAGTTACCCAGATAGGATCTATGTAGGGTAAGAAAGGAAAGTAAATGGAAATAGGAAATTCTGAATTGCATTTTATAATTGGACTACTTTATTTCAAATCCCATCTTTATTCTGAACTATATGCTCTTTAAGCCTCAGTTTCCTTATATATAAATGGGAGAATGATAATGCCTACTCTTTGCTGTTCTTGTACAAATGAAATTACTTTGGGGTTACTACACAGTAAAGGTTCTTGTAGTTAAAACTTGCTTTTATTTTTAATAAATTCCAGAAACTCAAATTTTACCAGCAAATAATCTGATTGAGCCTGGAAGTTTTAAGTAGTTTAATAACTTAATATATTCAAAGGAAGAGGTAATTACATAGTCATTAAAACATTTTTCCTAAACTTGCCATCCTATCAGAATTACAGAAAGGATAAAATGAAGTTCAGAATTCAGCTATTCCATATGAAAGCAGTGGTAAAAGAAGAAAGTTATAAGAAAAATCATTCAAATATTTCGAGGATTATGCCGATAGGAGTTTCAGCCTTTCTTAGTGTCTGTTTCTTTTGAAGTGCAAATTTTCAAAGAAAATAAAGAATACTTTAATTCCCTAATACATCGGTGCAGATTATTCTTTCCAGTCTTATTTCTCTCCTCAATGGAAAAAAACTGCATGAAGCCACTTGGTAAAAGGAAATGAATAATATAAAGAGAAAGAAAAAAGAAGGAAGAAAGGAAATAAAAAGGATCTACTTTGAAAACAAGTTCAAGATTTTACTGTCAGTCATGAGCAGAAAAAAATCATTCTGCCTGATCTCTATATCACTCTAAAATATCAAGAAAGAATATCAACTAAGTTTTATTTTAAAAGAGAAAAGAAATTTTATCTTTTTCTAAATTAAGTATGCTCAATGACATAAAATTATGTTTGAATGTATATTCAAACCTATTAAATAAAATTCTTAATTTTAGAATAAATTTTGATTTAGAAAAATCTTAAAAGGATTGTATAAAGATTTCCAATCACTCTTTCCCTCCCATGATGTTAACAGCTTCAATAGCTGTGGTATCTTTATCAAAGTTAAGAAATTGTTATGCACTGTAGCACTGTCGTCCCATTGTCCATCAATTTGCTTGAGGAAGCACCATTAATGTTTCCATTGTGAGACTTGTTGTTACTGTTTTTGTCATATTGAATACGCCATGGGGAGTTTGCCAGGTTCTGCCCTGCAGGTGGGACACTCTCAGTAGCTTGCCCGGCTCTCCAAGAAGGATGGAGGAATCTAACCCAGGTCAGCCATGTGCAAGGCAAATGCCCTACCTGCTGTGCTATCGCTCCAGCTAAGAAATTGGTATGTTGTTAACTAAATCTAGATTTTATATGAATTTTAGCTCATTTTGCATTCATGTACTATTTTGAACATTTTATTTTATTCAAGATAGGACACCAGACTACATTCAGTTTCTTCTGTTTAGTGATAGCTTCTCAATATTAGGTATTAATTTCCTAAACTCCTATGCTCAAGGCCCCTCTCTACATGTTTGGATGAGCCTTATGTATGAAGGAAACGGCAGAGGAACCCAGGTGTGTGGGACCCGGGGCTGAGATCTCCAAGCCTGCTCAGATTGGGACTGGGCCTCTTCCACACAGATTCCCCATTTTCCAGTAGCTAGGCGGTCACACCCAGAAACTGCCCTGGTGCTGTGTAATCCCACCAACGGCCAACATCCAGAGACTGTAAGACCAAGCTCCTGGAAGACATTTTATAGCCTAATTCTCCTCTCCAGAGAACCTGTTAAGCTACCGAGAGTTTCATGCCCACAAGGGAGAGCCTGGCAAGCTCCCTATGGCTTTGTATGCCACAACAATGATGGGTCTCATTCCCTGACCCCGAAAGAGCCTCCATGTGGCACTGTTGGGAAGGACAAGTAAAAGTAGGCTTCTAAAATCAAACATGAAAGCTTGTAACTATCTCATGGTGATTCAATAAAATTAAAAATAAAATCTCAGGGCTAGGACAAATGGAGACGGTACCGAGACTGCTAAAGAAAATCAACGATCAACAGGATGATGATGATGATAATGAAACTCCTATAACAAAGTGCCACATTTTGAAGCTAAAAACAATATAAATTTATTTTACAGTTGCAAAGTCAAAAAATAGGGTTTACTCGGCTAAAATCAGGGTCTCACAGAGTTGTTTCCTTTGGAGATTTTGAAGACTCTAAGGGAGAATATATCTATTTGCCCTTTCTAACTTCCAGAAAGTTAATGGCTCACATTATTTGGTTTGTGACTTCCTTTCATCTTTAAAGCCCACAATTGATCAAGTCTTTCTCACAATGCTATCTTTCTGGTTTTGAACGTTTTATCTACTTTTTCAATTTAAATACCATGTGATTATTTGGGGATCACTATGACAATACCGGGGGAAATCTTCTTATCTAAAATTCAGCCAATTGTCAACCTTAATTCTACTTGCAAATTTAAATGACCACTACTTCATAACATAACATTTATGTAGGCTCTAGAAATTATGATGGAGACACATTTCATGGGTGATTACTCTACCTACAACTCTTATGTTTTGACTCCCAAATATTTACAGCTGTTTCTTAGGAAAAAGATTTGTTCTACTCAAACATTCCAAAATATCAATTTTAAAATGTCATCTAAAGTTTTGTAGTTCCAAAATACTAAACCTCAGCACTTGTTTCACCTATATCAGCTATGAGTAAGATTGTAGGCGATTTGTTTCTGAGAGTATCAAGGTTTTTTTTTACCTCAAATATACAATGGTGGTACCAGTCAAGGATACATTATAGAGGTTCAGTCTTCTGAAAGGTGAGAAAATATGGATACAAAATAAGACATAGTTGTTATTAATCTTTTAAAAATTTCATTTTCCTATTGTCTCCATAGTCTTGAAACAGGCTACACATCTGTTGCCTTGGAGAACATGTGCCAGTATAACATTGTATTCTACAACTTTCCCGTTCTCCCATGCCTGTGACCTATCACTGTATCACTGTTATCCCTTTGCTCATTGATTTGCTCGAGTAGGCACCAGTAACATCACTATTGTCAGACGTGTTACGGTTTTTGGCATATCGAATATGCCATGGGTAGCTTGCCAGGCTCTGCTGTGCGGGCGAGATACTCTCGGTAGCTTGCCGGGCTCTCTGAGACGGATGGAAGAATCAAACCCGGGTTGGCCCCGTGCAAGGCAAACACCCTACCCACCTGTGACCTAGCAACATTCAAATGCAATAAGAAAATTTTCTTGTATACTGCACTCTGATTCCCTCCAAAGACCCATGGGACCATGTTCTTCATTGGCTCCCTTCCTAATTAAATTAGCTAACTCCCTTGGTGCTTCCTCCTTTATTCCACTTCCCAACTCCCCCACCTCTCACTCCAAATGCAGAGTCTCTTTCTCTAGGACCTAAGGTTATAATAAACTCTGTCATTTACCCCACCCTGAGTCTTTTCTCTGTTACCTCTTGCATCAACACTTGATCGACCAAGTTATAAAAGAATATAAAGCACACAGTTCCCAGGCAATTTTAAGAGGCCAGGTAACATTTAGTTCTGCCCTGTGGGTTTAACACTAGACCTTTGGAGTCATTCTTCTATTTGTCATGAACGGTAACAATCATTTGCAGCTGAGTTATTTATTTTATTTTGTTTTGTCTATAGATTTCTGGGGATTTGACAGTCTACTTACATCTAACACCCTCTCTTGGTCTCCTTAGTCTAAACTTGCATTCTTCTATTAGTATAAAATTTTCAAGAATTGTACAACAGTATAACTAGCTCAGAGCGACCCATAACATATTTGTACATGACTTTGAGATTAATAAATCTGTGTTATTTTAAGCCATTGAGTTTGTGATGAAATTGCAGCATTTGAAAACAATTGTAGTTTGAGGTCACAGCTAATACATATAAAAGGTATTTGAGGAAAAGACAAAAAGAAATCTATTTGGAAGGGACTTTAAGAGAAAGGGAGAAGAAAATAGCAATTAGAGTGAATACATCCTGATAATGGACAGGAGCGATAGCACAGTGGGTAGGGTGTTCACCTTGCATGCGGATGACCGGGGTTCAATTCCTCTGTCCTTCTCAGAAAGCCGGGCAAGCTACTGAGAGTATCCCACCCGCACGGCAGAGCCTGGCAAGCTACCTGTGGCATATTCGATATGCCAAAAGCAGTAACAAGAAGTCTCACAATGGAGACGTTACTGGTCCTCGCTTGAGTAAATCCATGAACAAACGGATGACAGTGACAGTGACATCTTGATAATATTTGAGCTATTCCCATGTAATCCTTGCTTTCTTACTTCAGACTTACCTCATTATCTTCCTTGGCTGGCTTGTCCTTCCTTTCCTAATTCCATGCCCCCCCAGCATCACCCCCACCATTTTTGGTGGTTAATGATCATTGTTATTCCTTCCATTTCCTTTTTCTTTGGATTTTCTCACACAGACACTCACTACATTGTGTAAATATTCCCCGCACTTAGTTCCTATATGTGATCAGGACTGATCTAAGTGTTAAATTATAATAAGTGCCAATAAATGCTTATTGAATTGATAATTATTTTGTCGGCACTTGCATATTGATGATAGCATAAGCAACCATATTATATTATAAAGTATGCACTATTAGTCTATGAAACTTAATCTTCTGTTTTTTAGGTGCAGCTCAGTAGTGAAGCTTCTGTCTAAGTATTGGGTAAAGCAAGCAAAAAGATTAACCAGGAGAATAAATATCCATCAAATTTCAATCAAATTTTAGCTTCAGTCATAAAATCTATTTAAAAAGGTTAAAACTCTCTCCTAAGAATATGTTTGTATGTAATTATCCTTAGATTTAAAAGTAGATTACCAAGTAATTTATGGCTTTCCTTAGAAATTAAAAAAAATAACAATATGGAGTTAATTTAAATAAATAGAATTTTATGAGATGCTATGAACATTTAAAACCTTAAAATCATCTGCATTGAAAACTTAAATAAATAGCAGGAACTGGAAATGTAAACCAATTACAATTATCAGGAAGCAAAATTTACTCAAAATGAACAATATGATTTCAGTTTTAAAGTGTTATATAGCTTTTTACTTCTTAGAACTCATCTTCCTTTTAAACTTTCTCACTGCCTCCCATCAATTTTCTGTACTTCCTATTTGCAATCTTCAATAGACAAAATATCCTTTAGCTTCAGAAATCACGTTGTTCAGTTAATTTTCCTGCCTTCTGACCATGAACCAATTCCCATAGTTTCTCACTGCATTATCAGATCACTATCACGATCACGAAATCCCGTTAATCACCGATTTCTCGAGCGGGCTCAGTAACCTCTCATTTCGTCCTTTCCCTGAGATCTTAGAAGTCTATCTCGACTAGGCCCTCCTAAGGATGTCACATTTGGGGCTCTTTCAGGGTCAGGGGAATGAGATCCAGCTTGTTACTGGATTTAGCATATGAATACACCATGGGAAGCTTGCAAGGCTGTCCCATGTGGGCAGGAAACTCTCAGAAGCTTGCCAGTTTCTCCCAGAGGGAGAAGTCGGCTACAAGATATTGCTTCTGGGAGCTTGGTTTTAAGTCTCTGGATGTTGACTGTTGATGGAATTACACACACCTTGGTTCCTCTGCCAGTACCTTCATGCATGAGGCCTGTCCGAACGTGTGGAGAGGGGCCTCGAGCATGGCTGTAGCTAGGTTCTGGTGGTCTTCGGCTGCCGGGAGTTCTGCTCAGGGTGGGAAGGGAAGCTGGAGCACATCCCCTCCGAGAAGTCCCGGGGAAGACAGCCAGGCGTGTGGGCAGACTCTCTGCTGTATTATCAGATAGGCACTGAAATTTGCCTTACATAAGTAATATCATCTTACATAATTAGGAGTCCTTATACTTTAGAATGACTGCCATTTGGAACAACCTGAAGCAACTGGTATTTCAGAGTAACCTGGGACAATATCACAAAGATTCTACAACCCCCAAAGTTTTCTCTTTGGAATGGTCCTCAGGTCCTCATTCAAGTCTGTTTTTTTTGATATAGTACACTTAGGAACATATTGTAAGGACAGTTATATCATGTCATAAAATTATTACAAATGACTATTGTTATTTATTGTTATTTATGGCATTTTCAACCGCGTGACCTCTTATTGTCTAGTTCTCCCTCTTGGAGAACCCAGCAAACTTCCGAGAGAGCCTGGCAAGCTCCCCCTGGTGTATTTGATATGCCGAAAACAGTAACCACGATAGGCCTCATTCCCCCGACCCTTAAGAACCTCCAATGTGGCTCCATTGGGAAAGACAAGTAAAGAGAGTGTGCTAAAATCTCAGGGTTAGGACCAGTGGAGACGTTACTGGTGCTGGCTGGAGCAAATTGATAAACAATGGGATGACAGTGATACAGTGATACAGTGATTGTTATTTATATTCATGAGTCATAGGTACAAGTTACCTA
Source organism: Sorex araneus (assembly GCF_027595985.1). Classification (NCBI taxonomy): domain Eukaryota; kingdom Metazoa; phylum Chordata; class Mammalia; order Eulipotyphla; family Soricidae; genus Sorex; species Sorex araneus. Next base: position 228,078,128 of record NC_073313.1, on the reverse strand, counting down.
TGATATGTAAATTAGAATTAATTAGAATAAGAGTGAGACTTTTATTGAATTAATTAAATTAATATTACTTTTATTGTAATATTAATTTAATTGTATATATGAGGTTGAATTTGAATACATATATGCTAGATTTCTGTGAGATCACTTTTTCATATAACAAACAATTACTCAGCCATCACATATAAGATATAAAAAGTGAATTTCTTACAGTTTTCTAAAGTGTAAAATTAAGGATTTATATATGCTATAAATAACCTATTTCCAATATGACTTTTTTTTGGGGGGGTCACACCGGGATGTACAGGGATTACTCCTGGCTCTGCACTCAGGAATCACTTTGGCGGTGCTCAAGGGACCATATGGGATGCTGGGAATCGAACCGGGTCAACCTCATGCAAGGCAAACGTCCTACCTGCTGTGCTATCACTCCAGCCCTCCAATATCACTTTTAATAGTCAGATATTAATGTCCTTTTCCAGATAGTTTTTGTCTACACAATTTAGATACTATTCTTTTTCATCTTTTTCAAAATGTTAGCTACTGCTTAACTGCAGATTAAATAAGGCCTCTAAGTTCCTCCCTCTTAAAGAAAATGCTGTCATACTGAATCTCTCCCATCCTGTTTACGTGAAGAGTATCTGCGAGTTTTGTTTTTTTTTTTTCATTCATAGAAAGTCTGCTAACTTCATTTTATGGGTTTTGTCTTAGTGTTCTGCCTTGTCAAGACCATTTTGAATCTTAATGCTCTCATTAAACACATTAGGTCTTCTCTGCCTTTCAACTTAATAATTTTTGCAAATTTGTTAACTATCCTCTAAATGCATTTATCCATATTACTGGCAAAAAATATTAAACTGCAATTGGGTAAAAATAAAATTTTTTCATATGCTACCAAAGACCTTGTAATGATGCATCATGTAAACCAGTGTTTCACAAAACGGGCATTCCAGTGCAGGGCATTAGAATGACGCAGAGCGGGTAGTAGTAGTCTCTAGTGAAACTACCAGTGTTTTCTCTTTGTTCAGTTATAGAAGATAGGTTACGAGGGGCTAAGGAGACAGAGCTGAATTATTTCTGCATAGAGGGCAATGGGGCAAATATATTTGGGAACCTTTAATATAAATGAATAATGGTCAAAGAATAAATAAAATGCAGGTTTATTTACAGATTATTATAGTTTTGAAACCCTATATCTGTATCATGTGATACATTATTGTGATATACTTAATAGTGTACTAATGTGACATCATTAGTTAACTGGATAGAGAAACAGATTCACAAATAAAAGGTGAAAGGGGAGCAGAAATTGATGCCTGCTAGAATTTTAAGAACTTTGAAAAAAATGTCTTTGTTCCTCAACTCCCTTCTTACTTGTTGCCATGATGATTTAAAAGACATTTCATTCTTGTACTTAAGTAAAATTGGAGTTTGTTCACTGCTAAAATTTCAATCTTTTGTGTTTGTTCACCATAGCACTTGTCACCATAGTATAGATTTACTAATTATCTTTACTTATTATTTACTTATTATTTTTTATGATACGGCAGAGACTGGCAAGCTACCTGTGGCGTACTCGATAAGCCAAAAACAATAATAATGATGGTCCTCATTCCCCTGATCCTGAAAGAGTCCCCAATACACCATTGGGCTACATAAGCACTCGACAGGGATGGATGGAGACACTACTGTTGCCCACTCGAGCAAATCAATGAACAACAGGTTGACAGTGATACAGTGATACAGTGATGATACTCAAATATATGTTTCATAAGGCAGATGTATTTATTTACTTGCTACTATTTCCTAGTACCTAATACACATAGGGGATGTTATCGTAGATTCTTGGAAAGTATTATTTTTAAAAAGTCTTAGGGTTTGTTAAGTTTAATATAAATATTATTATTACAAGGTAATTCTGATAAATTCAACTCACAAAACAGGGGAGTATCTGTAAACCAAATAAATATTTTCTCCCTGAGATCAGCCTCTGCCCTCACTGCTGTGTCCATCACCCTTTCTGTTGACTCTGATGTAGGATTAAAAAGGCACATATATCTATGCTCTATAAGTTTCTAAATTCTCTGTTCATGTGACTCGGGTCGAAAACTGGCTCTTCACCATAGGCCCAATTCAAGCTTGTCTTCCAATAACCAATCCTGTTGTGCTTTTCAGAAATAATAAAAAAAAACACCTAGCCTTGGCAGAAGTCCAGACACTGAAAGTCTGCCTTTAGTACATTTTTGCTCATTTGCTTTCTTTGTTACTTACACTTCCCAGGGGAGATGTGTACCTTGTGACTCAATACCACAGTCTACTCCTTGCCTTTGACATCACTATAAATTCCTGACACTCCCAAAAGTGAAGAATGCAAAATGAAGATGCCTTAAGCTCTAGAATTGTTCCCACCCCATTATATAACACACTTCGTATTCTTCCATAGTGATCCTAAAGTACTATCAACAGGGTTAAATAGAAAGGAATGTGAGGTTACTGAAAATTGGAAGATTATAACACCTAACAAAACTTTGCCTACATTTTTATGTTGCCAAAGAAGATGTATTGTTACTGAATCAATTGATATCTACACCACTCAGAAATGATTAGAATATCAAATACATGCAAAAGCCTTTACAAATGTTTGTTCTATAAAGCTGGAAGAGGAGAAATGACCTGATTGTTGCTTTCAATTTCATGACTGATTGTGTCCGTCTGTTTTTCTCCTCCATCAGACTAGAATTAGAGGAAACGATCCTAATCTGGTAGTTTAAGACTTGTACTTTAAATATAAAGTGGAACTTCCTGACAGTGAGTAATATGCTATAAAATCTATTTCATCTGAGCTTTAGATTTCCATCTGGTTGGGTCATATTTATTGCAGTTGCTGTGAAGGTAACAAAGGTTGGTGCAAATGTAGTTATAAGGTCTTATTAAAGCCTTATTCCTAATAATATTATAATTAATATTTTAATCAAAGTAATAGTTTTATGTTTTTATAGTATTTGTTTCTATAACATAACTTAAAATTTTAGCTTACTGAGATAGTACATTTAAAAATTAAATAAAGATAGCTCATTTCTTATTGTCCTAAAATATAGGTGGAATAATTAAAATTTAAAGACTGAATTTGATTTACTAAAAGGTATTTCTGGGTTTTCCTTAGGTAGTTATTTTTTCAGTTGTGTTTTAATTATATAATTGAGTTCAAGTTTGTAATAAATATATCTTCATGTGAAAATCTTTGACTTAATATGACAGTAGCAAGCTTAAAGATGGTAACATCTTTGTCTATCAGTAGAAAGATAGGTTTTATAAATCTAGTAACTAGTCATAATTACAATCAGTCCATTAATAGCAATAGAAATAAAATCAACAGTGACTAAATTATGGAATATGATTGTCTGAAGCATATGATATACTTAGGGATAATGAAAGTAGAAGTTTATAAAATTAAATAAGATGAAAAGAAGAGATTCAAAGTGAACTCAAGATTACTTCAAATACCTATGTAAATATGAAAGTATTAAAATCATGGTAAATGTAATGATGACACCTGCATAAAACTATTCTTTCATAAATAAGTAAAAAATGTTAAAATTAAATGTCTTATTCTTGATAGAAAATATTAAACATTAAATACTGTTTTAGAAAAGACTTTATGATGGTAGGTTAAGTACTGATAACCACTTCATGGTCTGGAGCGATAACACAAGCAGTTGGGTGTTTGCCTTTCACGTGGCCAACCCGAGTTCAATTCCTCCGCCCCTCTCAGAGAGCCTGGCAAGCTACCGAGAGTATCGAGCCCACGCGGCAGAGCCTGGCAAGCTACCAGTGCGTATTGGATATGCCAAAAACAGTATAACAATAAGTCTCTCAATGAGAGACATTACTGGTGCTCGCTCGAACAAATCGATGAGCAACGGGATGACAATGACAGTGAACCACTTTATCTCCATTCAGAAATCTGTATACTTTAGATGATGACTAATCTATGTGCTTTCTTGATTCAATTTTAAATTCTATTTGTACAGATGGAAGAATAATCTTAATTATTAATGGAGCAATATATTATTTAATTAATAAATTTTGAAAAACACTGAAATTATGCTAAAAGGCTATGTCAAAAGCTAATAACACTGTAGTACTGTCCTCCTATTGTTCATTGACTTGCTCGAGCGGGCACCAGTAATATCTCTATTGTGTGACTTGTTATTACTGATTTTGGCATATCGAATATGCATGGGTAGCTTGCCAGGCTATGCCATGCGGGCGGGATACTCTTGATAGCTTGCCTGGCTCTCCGAGAGGGACGGAGAAACTGAACCCGGGTCAGCTGCATGCAAGGCAAATGCCCTATCCGCTATGCTACCACTCCAGTTTGATAATAATTTAGATGATGTGGATTAATCTGCAAAATAAGTGGTTCTTTCTCAAAGACTCTTCACAAACATCTAGAAGAAGTTATACGTAGATATTTTAAGTAAAGGTATAATTCTCTTTCTTCTAACATTTCTCTTTTTTCCCCTTCTTTGGGGGGTGGGCCATCCTAGCAGTGCTCAAGACTTACTCCTGGCTCTGCACTCCGTGATCACTCCTTGTGGTGCTCTAACGACCATATGGAATGCTGGGGATTGAAACTAGGCAGGTCCCACAAAAGGCAAGTGCTGTATGCAATAGCACAGGGGTTGGGCTTTCGCCTTTCACTCGGCCAACCCAAGTTCGATTCCTCTGCCCCTCTCGGAGAGCAGGCAAGCTACTGAGAGTATGGAGCCCGCATGGCAGAGCTTGACAAGGACAAGCTACCCGTGCATATTGGATATGCCAAAAAACAGTAACAAAAAGTCTCACAATGAGAGACGTTACTGGTGCCCGCTCGTACAAATCGATGAGCAACGGGATGACAGTGACAGTGATTTAAGAAGGGAACGTGAACTAGGAATCTATTAGTAAGGTCATATGGATTTTTTTTCCCTAAGAACTGATACTAAAGTTCAAGAAATACTTAAGTATTATGTAAACATACAACAAGAATATTGACAAAACCCAAAATAAACCTCCAGCAGTTTTACATTCCAGGTAGCATTGGTGAGGTACAGAAAGAAAATCCAAGTCAATATGATTAAAGTTAGTGTCACTATAGAAATGATAGCAATTTTTTTCATTTCAGACAACTATTATACACAACTAATAAATCCTTTTCTCATTCCTCACATCTCAATATTATATCAAGTCCAGGTATTATTTTAATCAACTTGATAGAGCTTTTTATTCAGTATCTTGGAGAGAACTACAATAAATCTTACCATTTTCAGCACATTGAGAGAATATGTCTTATCTTTGGAAGAGGATATTTTGAATTTATGAGACAGAATATTTTAGGAATGAAATTGTATTGGATCCTACTTATGTGTTTGAAAACCATGAATAATATAAGGATTCACATTTCCTATTACCTAAAACAATTATTAGCTTTACAAAGTTAGATTTTAGCCAGAAAATGATAAGCCCTATAAAAGCTATTCTTGCTTTTTGAGTGATTCTACTAGTTTTAAGATCCTTGTTACAGAAAATCAAAGGAAAAACTGAAGATTTTAATACCTTCTTACATACATTTTGTAGTTATTTTACAAAATCTAGTTTTCTCTTCTTTCTGGTCATAGTCACACAGCTACTTGTTATCGTATCATTCTTTGCTGTAAGTGCCATGTGACCAAATTCCTTGCCAGAGAATGTGAGGGGGAATGTGTGTATCTTTGCCTTTACTCACTTGCTCTGGGCTTTTTCTCTTTTTATGTCCAGAGAGCTGGAACATGGACACACTCAAGATCCAACTTCTCTTAGGACATACATAGTTGAGCAAGAATGCAAAAACAATATATGGCATTGTATCTTAATAAAAAGGAAGCTGGCCACTTACCTAGAAAGGTGTGAGATATAAATGCTTACACTTAAAAATTCATAGTATTTAGGGATTTCTTTTTTTTTCTTTATTTTTTTCCTTTTTCCCCCATTTTTTTTTAATTAGTGAATCACCGTGAGGGTACAGTTACAGATTTATACATTTTTGTGCTCATGTTTCCCCCATACAAAGTTTGAGAACCCATCCCTTCACCAGTGCCCATTCTCCACCACCAGTAAACCCAACATCCCTCCCATCCTCCCCAGTCCCGTCTCCCCTCACCCCACACCACTGCCACTATGGCAGGGTATTCCCTTTTGTTCTCTATCTCTGATTAGGTGTTGTGGTTTGCAATAAAGGTGTTGAGTGGCCATTGTGTTCAGTCTCTAGTCTACATTCGGCACGCATCACCCTTCCCCCGCATGACCTCCGACCACATTTTACTTGGTGTTCCCTTCTCTGAGTTGCCCAAAATGAGAGACCAGCCTCCAAGCCATGGAGACAGCCTCCTGGTACTTATTTCTACTATTCTTGGGTATTAGACTCCTATTCTATTATACTATATTCCAAAGATGAGCGCAATCTTTCTATGTCTGTCTCTCTCTTTCTGACTCATTTCACTTAGCATGATACTTTCCATGCTGATCCACTTATATGCAAACGTCATGACCTCATTTTTCTAACAGCTGCATAGTATTCCATTGTATAGATGTACCAAAGTTTCTTTAGCCAGTCACCTGTTCTAGGGCACTCAGGTTTTTTCCAGATTCTGGCTATTGTAAACAGTGCTGTGATGAACATATAAGTGCAGATGTCATTTTGACTATACTTTTTTGCTCCTCTGGGATATATTCCCAACAGTGGTATTGCAGGGTCAAATGGAAGCTCAACCTCTAGTTTTTTTGAGAATCGTTCATATTGTTTTCCAAAAGGGCTGAACTAGTTGGCATTCCCACCAGCAGTGTAGAAGGGTCCCTTTCTCCCCACATCCTCTCCAACAGTGGTTGCTTTTGTTCTTTTGGATGTGTGCTAGTCTCTGTGGTGTGAGGTGGGATCTCATGGTTGTTTTGATCTGCATCTCTCTGATGATTAGTGATGTAGAGCACTTTTTCATGTGCCTTTTGGCCATTCGTATCTCTTCCTTGGGAAAGTTTCTGTTTATTTCTTTGCCCCATTTTCTGATGGGGTTGGATGTTTTCTTCTTGTAGAGTTCAACAAGTGCTTTATACACCATTGATATCAACCCCTTATCTGATGGGTATTCTGTAAATATCCTTTCCCATTCTGTAGATAGTCTTTGTATTTTGGTCACTGTATCTTTTGCGGTGCAGAAGCTTTTTAGTTTAATGTAGTCCCATCTGTTGATCTCTGTTTTTACTAGATTGCTTAGTTCCGTGTCATTTTTGAAGATACCTTTATCTTCAATATTGTGGAGGGTTTTGCCAACCTTGTCTTCAATGTACCTTATGGTTTGTGGTCTGATGTTGAGGTCTTTAATCCATTTTGATTTGACTTTTGTGCATGGTGTCAGGTCGAGGTCTAAGCCCATTCTTTTGCATGTGGTTGTCTAGTTGTGCCAGCACCATTTGTTAAAGAGGCTTTCCTTGCTCCACTTCACATCTCTTGCTCCCTTATCAAAGATAAGATGATCATACATTTGGGGTTGTGTGTAGGGTTGTGTGTTGATGTTCCATTGGTCTGTGGGTCTGCTTTTGTTCCAGTATAGGGATTTCTTTAGTACATAAGTTTATCTACTATTTCATGTATAAATATTTCATCGATAAATTCAAATCAAGATATTTTATTATTACTGTAAAACAAATTTGTTGATGAAGATTAGTAAAAAAGACTTCCGGCTATAGTCCTGTATATGTTTTAATCAATTTAACCTTTTTTCATCTTGCTCACTGTTCCTTGGAAAGGTGCCTTTATGGGTTATAGAAAGAGACTACCTTGCTCTTTGGTATCTGACATAGTTTGACCAACAGAGTGTCCTGATAGATGATCAGTTGTAGGTAAATGTGGTCAGGTATTTACTTCCCTGATTATTTGCATGTCAGAGTGCCATGGGTTGTTATCTTGCTCTAACTGAAGGTAGCTGCTTATTTAAAATAATCTGTCCATGTCTTCTTTCACAGTAACTGCACTTTCTCCTGTATCTTTAATGTTAATAAACTTGGATTACATAACCACACTCCATGGTTCACTCACCCTGTTAACACCTTTATGAATAGTCACTGTAATTAAACTCTCCCTGAATTATTTTAACTTGAATATTCCATCTGTTTCCTTTCCTTTTGGGAATAAAACTAAACACTGTTTGTGTATCATTCTTTTAAGTATCATGATATAGAAATGCTTGGAAATAATTTATGATTAGCTAGAAATTGCTGTATTGTTATGATGGTATTGCTATAATTGAATAGGAATTGAAGGTAAAGCATGGAATTTTTGTTTGATGTAACTACATTTTAGCACAATTATTTTGTAGGAAAAACATGTCTTAACAGTATTGCTTCCTTATTTTCACAGAATCAGCTTACTTAAATTATAGGGAGGGTAACTGGGAAGAACCAAGAAAGCACAAATAAACACTTCTAGAGAATAACACTGAAATTAGTCTATTCTAGGAAGTGATACCTCATCTTCCTTCATGGTTCTTGGAGTCTGACAGTAGAGAGTATTCTCAGGAAACGGGGTTTACATCCTGGTTCTCAAATGCTATAGAATGACAGTCATATAGTGGCCTGTACCAATCATTAGTGTTGTTATTTGTCAAGATTATTTTGTTTTGGCTACAACCAGTGATACTTAGGGCTAACTCCTGGCTCTGTGCTCAGCGTTCACTCATGGCTCAGAAGACCAGATCAGGAGCTGGGAATCAAATCTAGGTCAGTTATTTGCAAGGAAAGCACCCTACCAGTAATTATATCTCTCCAGTTCCAGTAAAAATACTTGTATTTTAAATAAGAGAAACTCAGAAATGTATATTTTGATTAGGTTTAAGAAAAAATAATTTCTTTGTTTATGCAACCAGAGTGTTAAAGGATTAATGTCCAAGACATAATGGATTTAGACATTGTTTTTTTTGTAATCTCCTCGGGTCCTACTATTTATCTGCCTCATTCTGTTGTAGACATTTTTTTCTATATGATAGGGAAGTTAGTTGTTGGATATAGCCTCAAAAAAAAACAAACAAAAAATAGAGAAGTAAACATCTGAATGTCAACTTAGAAAAAAAATCATTCAAAAAAAGAGGCTGTTGTTTTTGAACTATTTTCCAGAAAATATTCTTAGACATTTGTTTCCAATTAATGATGGGCTTGGTAATTTTAACAAATCTTTCCTCTAAATGAGGTGAAAATGTTGAATAAAATATTTTAAATTATCCTTAAAAGTATTGGATAGTTTATTTTTTTACTTATTCTTTAATAAACCGAGGAGCAACTTGTGAAAAAAATTCAAAAAGCAAAGATTCAAAGAAGAAACAATCATACCCAAAATTATTTTTACTCAAGGATTACTCAAAATTACTTTTCTTACTTTCTTAACAATTTGACTGGAGTTATAGCACAGTAGGTAGGGCATTTGCCTTGCACAAGACCCACCTGGGTTTGATTCCTCCGTCTCTCTCAGAAAGCCTGGCAAGCTACAGAGAGTATCCTGCCCACACGGCAGAGCCTGGTAAACTACCCATGGTGTATTTGATATGCCCAAAACAGTAATAATAAGTATCACATTGGAGACATTACTGGTGCCCTCTTGAGCAAATAAATGAACAATGGGAAGTAAGTGTGACAGATAGTGCTATAGTGCCACTTTATTTTTTTGCATTTATTTAATTTATTTATTTATTTGATTTTTTTTATTATTAGTGGATCACAGTGAGGTACAATTACAGAGTTATAAACTTTCATGCTTGCGTTCCAGTCACACAATGATCAAGTACCATCCCTCCATCAGTGCTCATTTTCCACCACCAATATTCTCAGCCCATCATTCTTCCCCACCCCACCCCACCCCCGCCTCTGTGGCAGGTCATTCCCCTTTGTTTTCTCTCTCCTTTTGGGCGTTGAACATATTTTCTTAACAACAGCTTTGAATTGGCTTAATTTCAAAGATTTGCTTAGGATTTCAAAGATCTTATTGGTAAGGGAAGCAAGTCAAAGTTAGAGACATTCCTAAGAAAAGTTTCTAGTAATATTTTATACATACATAACACTGAGACTTAAAGGAAGAGATTCTCAGGACAAGTTTCAATATACTTCAAAGATAAAATCATACACTGTGTTTTGGCCAATAAGGCAGTTATGTCACAAATTTACAATACACACAACAGAGAATCTACAATGTATGGAGATAACATACATTTATAAATAGCACTGAAATTTCACAAGGGAATTTGTATTTAGAATCAATGTATTCTGATTATCAAATATGTGGTAAGGAGTGATAAGAGAAAACTGGTAGCTACAGATAAAGAGCAAAAAAAGGATATGGACTGAAAAGCCATGAGCCAATCAGACATCTAAGAAATTAGAAAAAGAACAGAAAGAATAATTAAAGCAGGTAGAAGAAAATGATAAAGAACATAAAATTACTTGTATCACTTGTATCATTTGTCATCCCGTTGCTCATCGATTTGCTCGAGCAGGTGCCAGTAATGTCTCCATTCGTCCTTGTCATGTGCTAGTGTAGCACAATGGCGTCTGCTCACTCCAGGAACATGAAGAGCCTCAAACCGTTCATTCAGGGTCTTGACGTAGAAGTCTTACCATCTATAGGTGGGCGGCCACAGGTTCTTTTGAGACCCTTGGAATCAAGTCAGTAATAGCTCTAGTCCAACGGTCATCTCCAAATCTTATTACATGTCCGGCCCAACTGATTTTTGACTGACACCTTGGCAAATGAGATAGCATCCCTGATTCTCGATCACTGATGGAGGTCAGAACTCCGGATTCCTTCTCTCACTTTAGTGAAATGTGATACTCCAGGCATAGCTCTTTTGATTCCTCTTTGGGAGACCTGAATAGCATTCTTATCCTGTTCTCATAAGGTCCAAGTCTCTGAGGCATATGTTAGTGCAGGAAAAACGGTGGAGTTGAAAAGATGTGCCTGGAGCTGGAGGTTCTTCATCCTCTTAATAACTTCTTTGACACTCTTGAAGGTGTTCCACATTTTTTCTCAAGAGAGAAAAGAACATAAAATACACAGCTTAATAGTGTTAAGTATGTCTACACTGCCATATAAACAATTTAAAGAATTCTTCATTTTGTAAAATTGAAATTATTTTCCTCTTAAACAATTATTTATTTTCTATTCCTCTGGACCTTGGAAGCCCCACTCTTCAAAATGTAAATTTCTCTGAAATAATACTACTAATAATAACTTTGAATAATAGTTCCTAAAAATTTTAAATTGAGAGCCAGAGCAATAGTAGAGTGGGTAGGGTGTTTGCCTTGCAAGCAGTTAACTGGGGTTCTATCCCAGGCAGCACATATGGTCTCCCTACCACCACCCAGGAGTAAGCCCAAGTACTTCTAAAAGAGGCCTAAAGAACAAACAAAACAACTTTTAAAATTGACATTGAAATGATCCAATGATCCAGCAAATCCACTAAGCAAGCTAAAGGAAATGTTAACATGATAAGGTTTCATATATATATAATAAAACATATATAAGTATTTTGTATACTTATATACATACATACAATTACATACACACAATATATGTGTATTTTTAAATGAGCCTTTAGTGGTAAACATGACATCGGATAGACTCACGCTGATTTTCTTTGGGGGGGGTGGGTTAAACCTGGTGGGGCTTAGGGTGGTTCTGCCAAACCCAGTGGTGCTGGAGATTGGGTGGGGGAGACATATGTGGTGCCAGGGATCGAACCCAGGTCTGCCATTTGCAAGATGAGTGCCTTACTGTAGCTCTGGTTCTGATGCATGTTGATTTTTAAGGATTTTTAAGGATGCACACCTGAAAAATAGTTATGAAAGGACAGGCTTAGGAATTTTGACTATACTTATTATGAATTATTTCAAAGTGAATACCAAAAGAATAACTATATGAAAATTTAATTTTCTATTCAAAAATATTCGAACACAGTTTTTAAAACTTTTGGGTGATTTAAAATAAACAGTAGAGTGGGCGGTGGAGTGAGTGGTTCAGATACTTAAGGGATAATCACACGTGTGGGCGTTATATCCAGTTCTTTGCAAGGGGACAAGCTGTAGAGCATGAGTCTAGTGGATAACCAGAAGTGAAACAAAAGATGTAAAGGGAATTGGGCACAAACTTCTATTTTTACCCAACACAAAACTGCACATCTGTGAGCCAATTTTACAGTATTAATAATAGAGTAGAACAACAACCGCAGTGCTGCCTGAGAGGGATAGGATAGGATTATCACTGAGTGCATAAGAAAACAAAATTCATGAACAAAACATTAAATTGGACTGAAAACAGGTGAAAGATTCAATACCCTTTCTGGAGGGATATACATATAATATTCATATATATGTATATGCCTATATATGTATATATATGTGTATATATATATAAGTCTCCTGCTCCTGTGCCTGGCTTTCTTCACCAGGGCCCCTCAGAGGGGGGCGGGTAGAGTTTCCTTCCCCACCTTTAGGAGAGCCCCAGCAGCTGAAGACCTCCAGAACCCAGCCACAGCCAAGCTCAAGGCCAATCTCCACATGCTTGGATGAGCCTCACACATGAAGGAACCAGCAGAGGAACCCAGTTATGCAGGACCCGGGGCTGAGATCTCCAAGTCTGCTCAAATCAGGCAGACTTATCGACTGAGATTCCCCTTTTTTTCCAGTAGTTAGGCAGTTATACCCACAAACTGCCCCCAGTGCCGTGTAATCACATCAAAGGCCAAGACCCAGAGAATATAAAGCAAAGCTCCCAGAAGCATGTGGCTGCATTTACGGTCAATTGACCTCTTAATGTCTAGTTTTCCTTCTCAGAGAACCTGGCAAGCTACCGAGAGTATCCTGCCCTCAAGGTAGAACCTGGCAAGCTCCCCATGGCTTATTCAATATGCCAAAAACAATAACAATGGTGGGGCTCATTCCCCTGACCCTGAAAGAGCCTCCAATGTGGCACCTTTGGGAAGGATGAGTAAATAGAGGCTGCTAAAATCTCAGGGCTAGGAAAAATGGAGACATTACTGATGCCTGTTTGAGTTAATCAATGAACAACGGGATGACAGTGATACAGTGATATATATATATATATACATACATATATATGCACAAATATATATGTAATATATGTATGTATTTTGAAAAATCTGAAAAACACAACAAAACTCAAAAGAACTTGTATAGGCAAACGAGGTTTTCAGTATAGTCAGGCAAGGGATAGAAGATTAAATTAAAAAGGTCATAGTCCTTTGCATACAAAATGGATCTACAACAGTGCTTTTCTTTTTTTATTTCACAAGATTTCCTTTTAAAGAGCAAATACTTGGAAGGACTAGAGAACATTATTTCACAATTTGCTTCTGACTCTCAGCAGGGAAAAAACTGGAAAGAAGAATAGGAACTTTAATACCGCTCCAATGTTTTTTTAAAATATAAAAATAGGAAGAGCTTTACAGCTAGTACTTTACTGCTGGTGGGAATGCCGGCTAGTTCAGCCCTTTTGGAAAACAACATGGACGCTTCTCAAAAAATTAGAAATTGAGCTCCCATTTGAGCCATCAATACCACTTCTGGGAATATATCCCAAAGAAGCAAAAAAGTATAGTCAAAATGACACCTGCACTTATATGTTCATTGCAGCACTATTTACAATAGCCAGAATCTGGAAAAAACCCGAGTGCCTGAGAACAGATGGCTGGTTAAAGAAACTTTGGTACATCTATACAATGGAATACTATGCATCTGTTAGAAAAGATGAAGTCATGAATTTTGCATATAAGTGGATCAACATGGAAAGTATCATGCTAAGTGAAATGAGTCAGAAAGAGAGAGACAGACATAGAAAGATTGCGCTCATCTGTGGAATATAAAATAACAGAGTAGGAGACTAACACCCAAGAATAGTAGAAATAAGTACCAGGACGTTGGCTCCATGGCTTGGAAGCTGGCCTCACATGCTGGGGTGAAATGCAGCTCAGATAGACAAGGGAACATCAAGTAAACTGTGGTTGGAGATCCTGCTCGGGAGGGAGATACGTGCTGAAAGTAGACTATAGATTGAACACGATGGCCACTCAATACCCCTATTATAGACCACAACTCCCAAAAGGAGAGAGAGAATAAAAGGGAATGCCCTGCCACAAAGGTGGGGGGGGACGGGATTGGGGGGTGAGAGGGATACTGGGTTCACTGGTGGTGGAGAATGGACACTGGTGGAGGGAGGGGTGCTCGAAAATTGTATGAGGGAAACACAAGTACAAAAATGTGTAAATCTGTTACTGTACCCTCATGGTGATTCACTAATTAAAAAATAAAAAAAAATTAAAAAAAGAAATGGGGACAAATAGTCCATTTTCTGGTAGTCACCAGTTAGTTGACCAGGGTCATTTTTTGCATGGTAATTTTTTTGATCAGAATCAATTTGAGTTCCCGTAGTGGTCATTCTAAGATCTGAGTCAGCCTTCCAGAATTATTTTTAACAGGCTTTGTGTGTGTGTGTGTGTGATGCTCAGGTGTTGGATGTGTTTTTGAGACTTCATCAATGAATTGCCCCTTTCCTTCCTCCCAGATAAGCTTATCGTGCTCTTGCTAGCATCCCTAATTTAGTTAAAGTTTATCTTTAACCTTTCTGTTGTGTTTTACCTCTCATTGTCTCAGTTTCCCCAAGTCAGTTTTGATCACTTATAAGCCAAAGCTTTTTGGTAATTCTGAACTTTGTATTTGTACTGCTTTGTATTGGAAGTGGTGTGTATTTATACCTGCTTTTCTATTTCCCCTATAGCCTTTTTATATTTCACTGCAGGGCAATGTTCTTTGGTTAAACAGAAAGACCATTAATTATGATCCTAATATTTGGGAGTTGACTGACTCTGAAACATGTCCATTGCTGGCCATTGGTCATAATTAGTTGAATCAGGCTTCAGTTGCTGCTGTTCCTAACACCCCAAATGGGATGTCCCACTGTGGGACTGGAATGGACCCAGAGCAAGTGGCAAAGCTACCCCAGCATCAAAATGGGACAGTCTAGAAAGCACAAATGCATGGTCTAGATTCAAGCTGTTATTACTTAAGGGACAGGGCCCCCATGGGGAAGGGCACGCTGAACTGGCCTGAGGAGACTTTGTCTGGAAATTACAGTAAAAGGCTTGCTTGCTCTCAGAGCCCAGAGAACTAAGTGTTGGGATCTTTGTCTTTTACTGTGTTTACCCAAACAACTTCAAGTATTGATAACATATACAACTAGAGGGAAAGATAAAAGCAATGCAGATGTCCCTGGGAAACAGAATGTCTCCTTGAGTTAACTTGCTCAAGAGAATTTCCCCAGCCAAATGTTTTGTATTAATCTCCCCAAGAGAATTTCCCCTGCCAAATGTTTTATTTACGTAAGTGATAAATTTCACCTGTATCCTACACTTCAATCCCCCTCAGATGTTCTACAAGTATGCTAGCAGCTCTGCATTAAACAGGCCATTTTCACCATCAGGCTGTGCCCCCCCAATTCTCTGTCTCTCTGCTGGGGAGGTCTGGGGAGGACGGAGGAGGTGGCTCACACAGCCCACACAATACTTTGTGAACTCACACTCAGGCTTACTCCTGACTCTGCACTCAGGAATTATTCTTGGTGGTGCTCAGGACACCATAAGAGATGCCAGAGATAGAACCCACTTCAACTGCGTGTAAGGCAAGCACCCTACCTGCTGTTCTATCACTCCAGCCCTAATGGGCTTTTAATGCAACAACTCGCACCAAGCAAAATTCAAGTGTAAAGAACTTTGAGGGTAAATGGCATTCTTCAATGAATATTTGAATGTGCACTTGCTCACTTGCTCTGTACCCCTCTGGGCTGGGTTTGCTTTCCTGGGTTAGGGGAGAATCATCCACATTAACTGGAGAGTGAAGTTAGAGTATGGGAAGTAGGCACTCTTGACCTTTGGTGTTTCTTCGTCGATTTGGATTTTGGCTAAAGGCCTTTGCCTTCTCGAAGTGCTCTTTTCTATGTGTTCAGTATCATTTTCTGTCTTCTCAAAGGGCCTGTATGAAACCGTGTGTTTCCAGATCTTCTCTTTCTTTGTTGTTCAAGTCTCCTTCACCTCTAGCCAAGTGTTCACTAGTCCTATCAAGTTACTGGTAAATGTAATTAAAAATTTAAACCAAAAATCGAAAGATTCATACAATAAGATAGTTTTCCTATTTCTATTTTGATATAAAATGATGCCCCCATAACCATGCCACTGAAATCCGAGCCAAGAGTGTGGCCAAGTGAGAGCCCTCCCCCCCAAGGGACCCAGCCCTGCCAGCCAACCTCCACTACCCAACCGCCGCCACACTCCAGGCCACTTTCCACATGCTTGAGCTGAGCCTCATGTGTGACTAAAGTCCCACGGAACCCAGGTAATGTAGAACTTTGTGATCTTGGACTCTGGGCTCTACGGGACCCTGGAGGAGAGATCCTCTGCCTGCTTCCCCCAATCTCTGGCAACCAAAGACTCACACCCATAAGCCACTTCCTGCTGGCGCCAGAAAATTTCCTCATCAGCCATGGGCACCCTCCAGAAGTTACAGCTGCTTCTCCCGGGAGGAAGCATAAAATGAGGCCCCCATAACCATGCCACTGGACTCCACACCAGGGCTGTCCTAGAGTGGGGTGGGTGAGAGCCCTTACCCCCCCCCCGCCAACGAACCCGGCTCCAGCAGCAGACCTCCACTACCCAACCACCTACACTCTCCAAGCCGCTTTCCACATGCTCAGGCCAAGCCTTATGCATTGAGTGAACATATTCTGTGAAGTGGCCGCTCAACAGATAAAGGCAATTTTGTATATATATGTATATATATACACATATATATGTATACACACATATATAACATATATAAGCATATATATAAGCATATATATATGCTTATATATGCATATATATGCTTATATATATAAGCATATATATATATGCTTCTCAGAGAGCCCAGCAAGCTACCGAGAGTATCCTGCCCATATGGAAGAGCCAGGCAAGCTCCCCATGTCATATTTGATATGACAAATACAGTAACAATAACAGATCTCATTCCTCTGACCCTGAAATGAGCTTCCAATCTTTGGGAAAAACAGTAAGGAGCAGCTGCTAAAATCTCAGGGCTGGGACAAATGAAAACATTACTGGCGTCCACTTGAGTAAATAGATGAACAACGGGATGACAGTGATATAGTGGTTTTGACATAAAGGAATTAGAATTTTTTAAAAAATTTTCAGGCCCAAATCACTAAGAATTATTTTTGGAGAGAATTTCTCTTAAAACAGCTAGTTAAACCATGTTATTGTGCATTGAACAAGTGGGAAGTGCCCAGGGAACAGGCAAGGATGTACCTGAAAGACTCAATCCTCATGACCACCTTCGAATTGCAAATAAGGCTCTGTCTTGCATCAAGAGAAAGGAGAAATTAAGCCTTTATTCCTCCATCACTGTGTAGTTTTCCAAACTTTCTGCATATGATGATCATGAGAATTATTGCAGGGAGAACTTCTTTCCTTCTATTTCGAATATGCTTACACTGAGTCAGGTGTGATGATCAGAACCACTGCTGCGCTTAGAGTATTTCATGTACAGAATTTTCTTTTGGGATTAGACCAGATTAGGATGAAATAGATTAATAGAGAGTCTTAGTAACATAGTTTTTAAGTTTTCAAATAAGTTTAGCTGAAAAGTTTTTAGTTAGAACTATGACTAATACTTGAATTTAATGTATTTAACTTTTTGATCTAGCATTCTTCATTATGCTTAAGTTTAAGAGGGCATTTAAAATACCTTTTTTGAAGGAGCTACAGTAAACAATACTTTCTTTATCTGATTTTATGTCTGAATTTAAAGAGCTATGATTTTAGTTATGAGTTTAGTTTTGACTAGTGACTTGAAAATTGCCTTACTATCATTTTTGACCTTATTACAAAATCCAAATTCATATTTGAAAGATTTATACCTTTGGGAGTACAGAAATAAGTAAAAACAGTTTTTAAATATAAAATTCATGTTGAATTAATTTGCCACATGGGCATTCATCATACACAAAAACTGAATAGTTCCTGACATCAAAGGAGTAGTAGTTACAATGTTCCACACAAAAGGGAAACTCTGTTATTCGCATGTTTTAGGATTTAATTTTCCCCCTATAATGTAGTCAATGAAATTCAGCCATCATTTTCGAAGTCTTTTGCCTGGGGGCTTAGAACAGTCTTGATATTTAGCAAGCAGGAAAACTAAACTGAAATCATAGCTTATGAATAATGAAACAGACAAGTCTTCTCCCTCTGGTGAAGTAGAAATAAATACTGTACACCTTTCCAAATATTTGTTTATTTGTCCATTTTACTCACTCTTGCCCATAGGTTTCAGTTTTTCACTTCTATTTTTAAGTGAAAATGACTAGGAAGTGGTTCCAGTAAGAAGTACATTTCAGAAACACTAAGGTTCCATTAGCAAGCATTATTGGCTATCTGTAATTATGTATAACATTTAATTAAAATGATATGTGGCAAGGGTTAGTGGTGGTGGCCATACCGATGAAGTAGGGGACTGTTTACAAATTAAAGCTTATGCTGAAAGTGACCTAGAAACTAGGGTATCTGGAAACCTTGACCGCAGGGAGGGTCATGATATGCAATTTATCTCTGAAGTTTGTATTTATGTTCTTTGAACAAGTCCCAATCCAGAGGCTATGTCAGATTTATAACTTGACTTAGTTCCACCTGTCATAGAGGTGTCCCAGGGAAGCTGAGGCAGTCCGAAGCAATCAGTCACCCAAAGATTCACTGTGACCAGGTGAGGAATCCTTTGGCTTACTTCCTGAGCAGTGTTCATGATTACAAAGAGTCCTGATTCTAGTGGCTATATTGCCTGGAAGGCAGACTTTCAGATCTTTTTGGAATTATTTTCAGCTGCACTCTTTTTGGCTGTGCTCATCAATATAGTAATATATATAGTTGATATCTTAAAATTTTAATTTAGAAATATGTTAAGATAATGTGGGCATATTGGGAACAAGTTTCTTTTTGTAAAGTCTTAATATTTGAATATTTCAAGATAAGCTATGAATTAAGAAATGGTATTTATCTATTAGGTTTATTTTTTTCTTCCTTCTTGACAAATTAGTGTCTATTATAGAAACATTTTAACCTATGGAGCTTAATAGTTTTCTTAGCTTTGGTGAAGGTGACGCTGGGTTTATGGTCTTTGTAAAACTATTTACTTAGGGGCCTCCAAAAGGTTAGAGGGACCAGGGGCCCAACTAGCCTGACCTGGGGTTCAGTGCAAGTGTCCAAGAATGGAATGAAATACAACTGAGGCCCTGAAGCTCTGGGGATACTTGAGGCACCCTGGCAATGTTGTTGATGCTCAGAGGACCATGTGGTTCCAGGAATCAAACTTCGGTCACCCAGGTATATGCAAAACTTAAACCCTAACTACCATGCTATTAGTTGATTTTTAAAAATATTTTAAAATATAATAAAATATCAATTAATAACAAAATATTTGAATTGCCCACCCCTGGAATTCAAGTATTTTGTAAGGTTAGGTTAGTTATTCCATCAATGGAGAGGGCAGGGAATGTTTGTTTTTAAACATTGGGCTTAATTGCATAGTATCATTTTATTTAGCCATATTTCAATATAATAGTACTACTGGTATGTGCTAAGTATTTAAATACATTATTTAAAGCTGACATAAGGGGCTGGAGTGATAGCACAGCAGGTAGGGAGTTTGCCTTGTATGCGGCCGACCCAGGTTCGATTCCCAGCATCCCATATGGTCCCGCAGCACCACCAGGAGTAATTCCTGAGTGTAGAGCCAGGAGTAACCCCTGTGCATTGCTGGGTGTGACCCGAAAAACAAAAAAATCTGATATAATAATAATTATTATTATTGGATTTCTGAAACACAGAAAATTTTCCTACCTTACCCTAGGTCACATAAGTTGTAAGAAGAAAAGCCAATAGCTGATCTTACTTCTCTTTGACTCGTCTCTTACTCTTAACTGTGGTGATTAATGATAGCACCAGAAATAGAAAATGAATTAACATGGTACCATTTCCTTTTTGGATTTGGTCTAATCCCATTATCTAGTGACTAATGCAGCCATCCCCCATTTTGACATTCCTAAATTTGTGTGTATTTAACCATCACTAAGGCTCTTTCAGATACTGACCACTAAAATGCAGTTGTCACAAGTTGTCATTTCCTTAGTCAAATTGTTTTGCTTATATTTTTCACATATGCAAATGAATGATAGATTAAACATAAATATGAATTTCAAAATAAGCTCTTTCAGTGTAAAATAAGATGTAAATTATGGGATAGCAACTTACTACAATTTTTGAAAGTATTTTTTCTTACATGACACAATATAATTTAGCAACATCTTAGATTCAATGAAGCACTACAGGTGTTTTGTTTCAGCAGCGGTCACATAGCTATTAGCACTAAGGAATCATTCTATCACTGTTGATCATTTGCTCAAGTGGGCACCAGTAACATCTCCATTCATCCCTGTCGCATTCAAGGTCAGGGGAATGAGGCCCATTATTGTTACTATTTTTTGCATATTGGCCAAAGTATTGTTACTATTTTTTGCATATTGAATATTGGCCAGAGCTGGCCATGGGTAGCTTGCCAGGCTCTGCCATGCGAGATTCCACATCACTCTCTTCTGGGATCTTTGTTTTATAGTCTCTGGATCTTGGCTGTTGGTGAGATTACATGGTTCCAGGGGCAGTTTAGGTGACTGCCAAGCTACTGGAAAACTAGGGATCTGCTCTGCCATGCGAGATTCCACATCACTCTCTTCCGGGAGCTTTGTTTTATAGTCTCTGGATCTTGGCTGTTGATGAGATTACATGGTTCCAGGGGCAGTTTGGGTGACTGCCAAGCTAGTGGAAAACTAGGGATCTGGGTGGAGGAGGCCCAGTTCCTATCTGAGCAGGCTTGAAGATCTCAGCCACGGGTTCCACATACCTGGGTTCCTCTGCCGGTTTCCTCATGCATGAGCCTTATCCGAGCGAGTGGAAAATGGCCTTGAGCATGGCTGTGGTTAGGTTCTGGAGGTTTTCAGCTGCCGGGGTTCTGCTTAGGACAGGGAGGGAGACTCAACCCATCCCATTTTGAGGGGCCCTGGTGAAGACAGCCTGGCGTGGGGGCAGGATATTCTCCTAAGGCATAAAAGGCATCAATGCCTACATTTCTCACTGTGCCTACTAACCTATAAATTCCTTGTAATTTCTGTCACCTTCATAGCTCTGTGGTGCCATGTATGTGGTAGACATTGAATAAATCTATGTTAAATTGAATGTGTAATGAGACAGTTTTTCTTGTGTTTCCCATTAAAGCAAATATGAAACAAGAGTTTCAGAAATATTTTAAGCAGTGTCAGCATCACTATAATCATTGTAGAACCTACAGTGATGATGACCTCCTTAAAATATGCTAATTTAATGCATTCATCATAAATAATGGTGGCCTTCTAAAAAAGGGCATAGTTTTGGAAATCAGGAGATTTTAATTATAATCTTTCTACAACCTTCCTATGACATCTTAGGTAAATCATTTAAATATGTCTTTGATATGTGAATAACGGTTATTAAAGATACTCAACAATAGCCAAAGACATTGCAATTGTAAATTCAAAGACATTTTGAAAGCTTTAGAAAATATTTATAAACATAATGGATTATTATAAATAAAATTCTCTCAATTCATGAAACTTAAAGTACGTTTCAGTTAGGAACAGTCAGTAATAGGAGACTAAATTTAAAACTGTGATCATTGTAGAGATGGTTCAACACATTTTTTTCCCTAACACTATTTCTTGCATGGTATTAATGGTATGTGTTCAGTACATGTTGTTTAATGAAGGAAGAATAGTTAACAATTAAGAACAATGAATATAAAGCAGGTATAGGGGACTATCTATAGACTTTTTACTCTATAAAATTGCACAATACATTTAAAAAAATGGATTAGTCGTAATATTTTTTTTGGTGTGAAACTGAGGTTAGAGAAAAAATGTTAATACATTTTTAGAAGTACCAGTAACAACAGATACATATTTTCATATTAAAAACCATCATAGAAGATTTGTTCATCATTCTAGAAGCATAATTTTTACTGAACTATGACTTGGAAACTTGAAACACATGTTTTAAATTATGCAAAGGAGACTATCTGCTTTAAAGTGTGAACACAATAAGTATATTTTGTAATTTTTTTCTTTTTAAAAAGAAAACTGTCGACAGGGATGTATACTACCGCTTGGTGGCACTATATACTCATTTAAAGCTTCTTTGATGCTGAGAAATAATGTGCAATAAAGGAAAGTGACAACCAGGGAGAATTTCAATAGTCTAATTTTAGACACAGCATTCAGGTGTTTTGGTATTCTGATAACCTGGATCGGTTGTTTTTTGGAGCTTGCCAGTGTGATGGTAGGTCTAAGAAATGCCATTCAGGTTATGAAATGCATCAAGTTTTCATAATGATGCTTTAACTCTGCAAATTTGGCATATACTATTTCTATCGTTTCTTTTGTCTCTATTTTGAAGGACGTGGCTTTAAAAGCCTGACGAGTTTATGGAAAGTAAATGCACATAATGAATTACTTCACAAAAGAAGTTTCTCCTTTCAAGAAGAAATAACTTGAATTTAAAGTAAAATTCAGCAGACAACCTTTTGTGGTTGCTGGATAGCCGTGCCTTATTTACAAATAAAATTTAGATAAAGGTAATCAAGCAACAGCTGCCATGAGCCTGCTTATTCATTAGGAACATTTTTAGGTATGCAAATTCTGATAAATGTACACCCAGTACTGAATAGAATGGGGTTGTTATTAAGTCAGTCAGAATGCAAACTGTTAATAATCTCATCCTGGCCAACTGTCACTATTTCACATGATCAGTCACCATTCCAAAGGTTTAATTTGACATCAATCATTTTAATAGAACATTAGAAAGAAAATTATATTAGGATATTGTCACTGGGATACTTGGAAAGGAACATTTTTGCATCCGTCTGTCTTATTCTTGCTCTGTATAGAAATGCTTAATGTTAAGCTTTTTTTTTTTTCAGTGTTTAGGGTAGGGGGTGGAAAACATTAAAGACCCATGCCTATCTTCATTACAATCATAGTGTCTGGGCACCAGTCCCAGCCTCCAGCATAAAGAACCTCCCAGAGCGTAGCGCATTAGTGAGTACAGTTCAGCTTTATCAGCTGTGGCATCAATCACATTCAGAATAGTTATATCAGGTCCCCACCCAAGCTACTCAATTATGAAAATCTCTTCAGTGCAGAACTTGCGTGCCACTGCAATTGAGATCCAATCCGACAATTTCATTTGACATTATGATACCATGTATAAGGACACAATTTCTCTAGGGAGAGCCTAAGAGTAAAAGTGCTCCTAAATTTGCAGATGAGTAACTAAAATATATCTTTGTAAGTTTTATCAAAGGGATACTACTGTTCTTACCCAGTCAACCCAGTCAAACTTAGTGCTTCTTAATCTTAATAACTTCGAGAACTACTGTTTGGTGAGGGTTATTTCTTGTGACTATTGATTCAAGTATAATTTGAGTTTTCTGCCAGTATTTGGAGAAAACAGTGTTTGCCACTGTTCATCTTAATAGTAAGAGTTTATTTTTATCTTTTGGGAGTCCTCCCAGCAATGCTTGCGAGTCTGGGGCAACTCCTGAAGACATTCAACCTGGCAGTTGGGAATGGAAGTTAGTGCTTTAGCTTAGCCTTCTGATGCAGTACTTTGCAGCCCCACCGGTACTAGGGGCCACCAGGGCTATTTTGGCAGTACTGGCATTTGTTGCATTAGGGAGTGGTGGTCATCTGGTTTCTGGGTTAGAACTCAGCCCTGTGCATGCAAGACACATTCTCTGGGCCTCTGAGCTATTTCCCCCTCTTAGAGAGTTTTATGCTCAATCACTGGTTATACTCCTTTAGAAGCACCATTGGTATTCAGAAATTTAGAGTAGATCAGATATCACAGAAACAGACAAGCTCCAAATTTAGCATTCTGCTTGGATTTGTTTATCAGAAAATACATTATCTTCACAATTACTGCTTGTCCTATATCAGTTTCTAAGGGCATTGCTGAGGGATGATATCTTCTCAGGGGAACTAACGCTTATCACTTTTCTACAACAAATTTTTTATATTATAATACTCCAATTAATCTGAAGTTGTCGCTTTTGATCTTCTATTCATCTATTACATGAAATGATGTGAATCATTAAATCATCATTCACACTTGGTAAAGGTAACGATGAGGATGTTTGTTCATAGTTAATCAGGTTCTTTAGGGGATAGTTGAATTATTATTGTGCATTTTGAAAACTGTTTAGAATCTCTGTGCATCTTTGCCTTTCTCCGTTTTGAAGATATTATATTTTAAGGGATATTTTAGACATTTCACAGGTTGTGCTCTTATCGTTCATTCTATGAGCACACAAAAATAAACAATGGGCACACAAAAATAAACAATGGCTTTGAGCCAAGAAGTTTAATCATGTAGCTCACCTTTAGGGTTTTCAATCTCAATTTTTTAATTTGTTTCTTTTTTTTTTACTTTTGTAAAATTCCCATATTTTCCTCTTCCTTCTGCAATTGTTGTTGATGTTATTGTTGATATTATTGGGGGGTGCCTACATGTGGTGCTTGCATAAATTTAGCTCAAGTTCTCACCAGGGGTCAGGCATCAGATTTTTATTTATACATTGTGAAGCTTCAATCCTTTAGTTGTGATGCTTGCACACATGCTTGTCTAGGCTCATAATTCTTAGTTGAACCGGAGGATGCTCATCTGGGGGTCTTATGATGCCCACATATCTGATTGCTAGAGCTTGCACTTTTGGGGTGTGGTACTCACACATATTTTTAGTTGCAGTGCTTTCTGGAGGTCATATTGCTATTTGTACTATTCATGTAACCTAGATGTGGTGTGGCTGGGAATTATGTGGTCATTGTGCTCAGTACATACGAAATGCCAGGGATTTGAACTCATTACCACACTCTTGCAATGCAGATTTTATAAGCTTCTGTGTTATTGTCCTGGACCCTAATTTTTTTCTATCTATATGTAATAATAGGCATACTTTATATGATAGCTGTGTTAAAATAGTCTAAAGAGATATATAATTATAATAAAATTTAGTCTTATTTTTAATTCCATATTCTAGGAGGACTTCTTTTCTATTTTTATTGTGACATTTAACAATAATGATAAATTTGGCTTCCTAATTTCCATGAGGGACTATGTCAATTCCTTGTTCCCCTGAAAGGCTGCCAGGAAATCAGGCAAACCAAACCTAAAAGCACAATTTTTAGCCCTAGACATATTTTATGTTTTGAGGATCATTGTGGGAAATGAATGAGTGAGAAAGCTTTTATTTTTTTGGTTCCTAAACATCATGTTCTGCACCCACAATTTACTGATATGAAAACAATGCTTCTGAAAATTGAGACCCCTTCTACTATTATTCCTTAATATTTGCATATTGTAGTAGTTTAATGTTTACTTGTTAATGAGTGTCTAAAAGTGGTTTGAGAGTAATATTAGCAATATCTTTCAAACTAGTCTACTTGTTGCTATCCTAAATAGTAAGTGCCATGTACTAGTTGTTGAATTTTAGAATTGAAATACTTGTTGAGATAGTGTGGCTAAAACTTATTTTTTAAAGAGATCAAAACAAAGAAAAACATTTTAAATTTTCACTGTAAAATCAAATTACAGTTTTGCATAATAAAATGCTAATATAAACTGCACAAAAACAAATAAAACTGGATAATTCAGCCTTACACTTCATGGTTAAAAGTTTAAAATATTTTTTTTGTATTTTAAATTGTCTTTTGACTTTTTTCTCTAATCATCGGTACTTAATTCACATTTTCCTAAATGAAGTTAACTCCAGTTGCATTTATATTAAAAACATTTTAAAATTAGATAATTATTTTGACAATCATAAAAAGGGAGCTTAGTCTTTACACAGATTATTCACAGTACTACTCACAGATTTTCTTTTGGTATATTTTATTTTTTGAATTTGATTAAGATAATTTGAGTTTGCAGAATCAATTGCTTATTAGATTTATATTTTAATTGCTGAGTTTTGATGTTCCTGGTTATTCCTGAAAGAAATGAACAAGAAGTGAAGGCAGAGGAATAAATTTATTTATAGAAAGCTTATGTTGATTCCTTAGTATGGGGCTAACCCAGGAAATGACTGATCTGGGAGGATTACATGATAATGACCATAGGATCTGATGTGGGGAAATCATAAATTAGAATTTTAATTTATCCTATTATGTGTGACATTCAATAAACCTGCTATGATTCTTTTTTTTTAAATTCTTTTATTAATTCACCATGTGGAAAGTTACAAAACTTTCAGGTGAAAGTCTGTTATACAATGCTCAAACACCCAACCCTTCACCAGTAAACCTGCTATGATTCTTATTTCTCTCCTTTCCCTTCCCACATCTAGCCACATCCCTTTACCCATTTCCTCTTTAGTGAATCTTGAGTATTTGCCTCTTATCATTTGTAATATTGTAGTTAAATTTAGGGCCTATTTATTTTCATAAATTATTAAAAATTATTAAAGATATATGGACTGGAGTGATTGCACAGTGAGTAGGGCATTTGCCTTGCAATTGGCTGACCTGAGTTTGATTCCTCCGTCCCTTCTGGAGAGGCTGGCAAGCTACCGGGAATATCCCGCCCGCATGGCAGAACCTGGCAAGCTACCTGTGGCATATTCGATATGCCAAAAACAGTAATAAGTCTCACAATGGAGACATTACTGGAGCCCATTCAAGCAAATTGATGAACACTGGGATGACAGTGCTACAGTGTACATTAAAAATATAATCCCTATTTTGCATGATAACTAATTACAGCCATTTGGATTTGGCTGATTTGTTCCTCTCCCCCAAATATGCATACGTGCATATTTCTCTTCTAAAGGTCAAAAACTTGCCAAATTCTTCATGCTATTTTAGCCAGCTGCTATCCGGATGATTCATGTTTATCCAGGAGAAGGAAATAACTAGAAAGACAATCACATTATCAGTTTATTGTAGAATAGAAAATAAAGACACCCTGGTCAAGAGATTAGGGACTGCCCCAGAAAGGAAGAATTCTAATCTTACTTTCTTCCTGTTTCTGTTTATGCACCTTGTCACCACCTCTTAAGTTAATATTTTCTTAGAATTGAGTGGAAATTTCTAGCATTGATGTGTATCAAATATGCTCAATGCCCATAATCCCCTACCTATTGCCCATCAAGGAGTCAAAACCACATCATTTTGGCAATGCTAGAATATTGTGTTTATTTTATAATGAGCTAGAAGTAGGAATCAGGACTACTGCATCCCATTCAGCAGCCAATTAAAACCAGTCGTTTTCTCTGCCACCCAATGAAGTGGAACTTTTAAAACTACAGGCAAAAGCAGACTCTGTCTCTAACGAATCTCTGGTCCCTTCATCCTTTCCAATGGTTAAAGGAAATTCCTGCTTCTCTTCCCTTATCCCTAACTGCTGTCTGCCTGTCAGTGTGACTCGACCAAATATAGACCGCTTGACTATAAAGACAGTTGCTTACTTTTCGTGTCTACCATATAGCCATTTTATCACAAAAACTGCTCTGTGAAAGTAATATATGCAAATTGAGTTCAGTAATTTTCCTTGATTTAGAACTTATATTTAAATCACATCTGAAATCTGAGATTGCCCTTGTTTATTTGCTCATTTTAGTATCATTAACACATTCGTTTTGGTCTTAGAGTCAACCGCCCATTCATGCCTTTTGGGCACACAAACTCTTTATTCTACATTTCCCCATTTTATATTTTTTCACAAGTAATTTTGGAATGTTACATTCATAATTTCTTAAATTCTATTTCTTTGAAAAAAATTGGCATAATTCTGTCAGTCAGCAGAGAAATTTGCTTCAGCTTTGTGCAAAGTAAAAATCTGAAAAGTGGAGTAAGGGAGATTGAAGGAAGATCCTATAGCACAATTATAGAAAACTCATTGTATCACTGTATCACTGTCATCCTGTTGCTCATTAATTTGCTCAAGCGGGCACCAGTAACATCTCCATTATGAGACTTGTTGTTATTGTTTTTGGCATATCAATATGCCACAGGTAGTTTGCCAGGCCCTGCCACGTGGGCATGATACTCTGCATAGATTGCCAGGCTCTCCAAAAGGGATAAAGGAATCGAACCCTAGTCAGCTGAAAACATTAAGGACTGGAGTGACGGTACAGCGGGTAGGGCATGAGCCTTGCATGCAGCCAACCCTGGTTCAATCCTTGACACCCCAGATGGTTCCCCGAGCATGCCAGTAGTGGTTCATGAGTGCAGAGTCAGGAACAAGCCTGAGCAGCACTTGGTGTGGCCCCTAAAAATGAAAAATACAAACAAACAAAATAGAAATATATAGAAAACATTAGCTGACATCATGTTTCTTTACTGAATATATCATATTTCATTAAACCTATTATATGTTTGGGCGACATTTATGTTATTACAATTTAGGAAATTAAATTTAGGAGTTTATTTATGTTCTATAGTAGCTGCTGAAAAATTCAGAAGTTTTATGGACTGTGGTAAACAAGAAATCTGATAAATATAATAATCTTTCCCATCAAATGTTTTATATTTACATTTACAAATGTAATTTTTTTCCTTGACTTAAAGAAATATGATGTTAAGGCAGATGAAAATTATGAATGTTTTTTTCCAAAATTAATATTTTCTAAGTTTAAATATTTAACAATACTATAATATTAATATTTTGTCAGTAAGAGTCTAAGCTGTTTATAATGATTCAACCAACTTATCAAAACTTTCTAGTTTTTTTTAAGCTTTCAACATTGGAAAACTATTCAATATTATGTTGTGTACTTTATCTAAAATTATTGCCTAAGAAATTAAAAAAAACACACAGCAAGATATATCATGGTCTGGAAGGGTAGTGTGAAAAATTTCTTCTACTAGACATTATAATTTGAAGGAGAAAGATGCATTGATAAAAGCTATTAAAAATGGAAATTAATGCATGTTTTATGAACTCTACAACATTAAGCAGAAGATTAAACTTAAAGGTGGCGGTTTCGGGTTTTACACAAAGCAGTTTATAATTTTACTTTCATCTTCAAATAATATGGGTGTAATGCCAGCAGACCAATTATGTTCCAAAGATGAAATAACTATCTTTAGCAGCTTACTAATCAGAATGTATTGTCTCAAGATCTTCCTTTTGTTTATAATGCGAAGTTACCCAAGCATCTTTTTCTTTCTTTCTTTTTTTTTTAGTCCTAGACTAATTCAGATGGTCCCCAGTGTCCATAAGTCTACATAACATCTCTGACCTTCCACCACTCAAGAAAGTCCTTATTACTTGCAAAATGTTTTTTTCCATAGAGTGTTATGCCAGTGAATAACATTTAAAAAAAGTACGTAAATCATTATGTGAATTAATTAATCCATAGACTGATTTATACTACAAGAAAATCAAACAGCAACGCCTTCTCATAGAATGTGAAATATATTTATTTCCAATTAAAGTGCTCAGATTCCAGTCATCTTTTTCAGCACTTACAAAATGTAATTCTTGTTAAATAAATTCTTACACTCATTATTCACTGTTAGGAAATTTTCCTTTAATACATACTCTAGGATTAAATTATTGGATGGAATTTGGATATGTAAAAACAAAGGTAAAATAGAAATGTCTGACTATAAAGAACAATCCATAACTGCAATGCCTGTTCAAAAATTGTTTTAGCTAAGTGGTATAACTATATTCACAGTGTATACAATAGGGGAATGAACTTTAGGGCTTAGTATTGTGCATCTTAGGGAATAATTTGAATATAAATCAGTGATGAATAACAACTTGAATGTAAATCAATGAACATATAACCAAATATACAATCAAAAAGAAGAAAATAGCAATTGTTTTGAAAGATCTACATATCTCAGGCAGACCGCTTATATATGTGATATAAAATCCTTATTAAAATTGCTATTAATTATAAACATTAATTTATATCAAAACAGGTCAACAAGATGGGGGATGCTCTATGTCAACTGACAGGGCTGATATCTGAAATTCCATCTTCTGATTGTTAAAACTGTTTTTTCCAGCACCCTCTGTAGTAGTTGGTCAATCATACTCTTGCTGTGGTTGGTCAATTAAATAGACTACATCAGATAACCCCTGTAATTGCTTTTTTTTAAATTTTTGGGTCACACCTGCACATGCACTCAGAAATTACTCCTGGCGGCTTGGGGGACCATATGGGGTGCTGGGAATCAAACACAGGTTGGCCACATGCAAAGCAAATGTCCTAACCCCTGTGCTATCACTTCAACCCCAACCCCTGTAATTTTTAAAAATTTTTTTAAAATTTATTTACTTTTTTACTGAATCGCCATGTGGAAAGTTACAAAGCTTTCAGGCTTAAGTCTCAGTTACACAATGCTCAAACATCCATCCCTTCACCAGTGCACATATTCCACCACCAAGAACCACAGTAAACCTCCCCCCATTCCCCCACCCTCCCAGGTCCCCACCCACCTGTGTAGCTGATAAATTTCACTTTACTTTCTCTTTACTCTGATTACGTCCAATGTTTCAACAAAAAATTCACTATTATTGTTTGGAGTTTCCGCACCCAAAGTCAGACCTGCTGGAAAGGAAGCATTTGGTAATTTGTTTTCCATTGCTGGGAATGAAGAGACATGAGGTTGTGTGACCACAATAGGGGCTGTGAGGTTTTGGATTTCTGTATTTTAGTATTTTAGTAACTAAGTCCAGAGAAATTTCTGCCACCTATCACCATGTACAAAAGTCAAATCAAAATGGATTAAAGACCTCAACATCAGACCAGAATCCCTAAGGTACATTGATGACAAGGTCAGCAAAACCCTCCACAACATTGTAGCCAACGGTATCTTCAAAGCTGACACACCACCGGCCAAGCAAATGAAAACAGAGATAAATAAATGGGACTACCTTAAATTAA
The DNA here is from genome assembly GCF_027595985.1 of Sorex araneus. Classification (NCBI taxonomy): domain Eukaryota; kingdom Metazoa; phylum Chordata; class Mammalia; order Eulipotyphla; family Soricidae; genus Sorex; species Sorex araneus. Next base: position 228,046,982 of record NC_073313.1, on the reverse strand, counting down.
GAAGCTTCTGCACCTCAAAAGATACAGTGACCAAAGTACAAAGACAGCCTACGAAATGGGAATGGGTATTTACCCAATACCCATCCGATAAGGGGTTGATATCAAGGATATACAAGGCACTGATTGAATTCCACAAGAAGAAAACTGCCGACCAGATCAAAAAATGAGCAGAAACTTCCCCAAAGAAGAAATACAAATGGCTGAGAGGCACATGAGAAAATGCTAGACATCACTAATCATCAGGGAAATGCAGATCAAAACAACAATGAGATACCATCCCACACCACACAGACTGGCCCACATTCAAAAAAACAAAAGCAGATGTGGAAAGAAAGGGACTCTTCTTCACTGCTGGTGGGAATGCCGACTTGTTCAGCCCTTCTGGAAAAAAATAAAGATGATTTTCAAAAAATTAGATATGCCAAAAACAGTAACAATAAGTCTCTCAATGAGAGACGTAACTGGTGCCCGCTCGAACAAATCGATGAGCAATGGGATAACAGTGATACAGTGATAGAAATTGAGCTCCCATTTGACCCATCAATACCACTCCTGGGAATATATCCCGGAGAGGCAAAACGGTATAGTAGAAATGACATTTGCATTTCTATGTTCATTGAGCACTGTTTACAATAGCCACAATCTGGGAAAAACCGGAGTGCCCAAATATAGATGACTGGTTAAAGAAACTTTGGTATATCTACACAATGGAATACTATGCAGCTGTTAGAAAAGATGAAGTCATGAAGTTTGCATATAAATGGATCAATATGGAAACCACTGTAAGTTTTAAATACTCGTTTCCCAACTGTAAACTCAGCAATCTACAGCACATTCCATGCTCCTGTGACTGAGTTGGGGAGCACATTTCATGCTCCTGTGACAGTAGTTTCTTACTAATGTATGTTGGCATTGCACAGTGGGTTCTCAACCTCTAACAATGACAGTAGATGCTAAGAGGTTAATCTTTGAGTTTTTGGGAGACCCTGTAAATGAAAATCTGAGATGCACATGTATCACTATTTGGAAAATGTTTAGATAGGCTAGGTTATTTTTTGTTTGTTTTTGCTTATGGCAAGCTATCCGTGGCGTATTTGATATGCCAAAAACAGTAACAAGTCTCACAATGGAGACGTTACTGGTGCCCATTCAAGCAAATTGATGAATTGATGAACAAGGTGATGATAGTGCTACAGTGCATTGTTTACAAAGGCCATCTATCGTAGGGCTTAACACTGCCCCAGCAGTGGTGGGAATTAAACCTAGAGCCTACTTATGTGCTCTATCACTTGACCCACAGCATACAAAATATGCTTGATTTATTATATAGAGAGGAATTTTTGCAACCTTTTCATTTTCCCTCCATTAAAACAAACAAACAAAAACCCCACATTTGATATTTTATACCTAATTACACTAGATTACATAAATCCAAAGGGATTACATTCTTATTTAATGATATTTAATCTCATATAAAATCAGTTTGAAAAAGGCATAACTATCATGTCACTATGTAATCACTTGTATCACATTAGGCCATTAAAAGTAAATCTTAGTTTTGTAAGTTTATATTATCCTTTTCTTGGTAAGTAAACATGGTGGGAAAAAATTTTAAAGTACTTTGTTAAAACCTTGTAAATTCTACATATATATTTTATTTTAGCAAATATTTAATTTTAAAATTAGTTATTTAGAAGATTTCTCTCACCTTTTAAGATTCTTGTGTGCTTTATCTTTTATTTAAGAATAAAGTTATGTTTGTAATTTCTTAAAATCAAACACAGGGTCTCATGGTTTATCTAGTTTTCTGATTTGAGGCTGATTACTGGTGACCTTGTTAACATGAAATTTATTTTGGAATCCACATTTTGTTTTTTGTTTCTGGACTGTGAAAAATGAAATTTCCATGCAATTAAGTCTCTTCATCTGCGAAATGTTGTCACAGTACCTCCAGTTGAGGTTGACTAGAACAAACTGTTTTACAATATTACATGTGATACTAAGCCAGCAAGCCAGCTTAGAACATGATGCACAACATTGCTTTCAGCAAAATTTTATTACCAGTTCCAGTAATAATCGAATACATGAAGATACAAAATTAGATAGTTACTGTTCAATTTGAACTTTTATGATCTCCTAAAATAAGAGGAACTCATAAATGCACAAAAATGGAGAATTATCCCCCTTAGCTTGAGAGACAAATGAACAGCAAGAGACCAATTAATATCTATAGCAGGCTGGGTCAGAGAGACACAGAGAGCCCTTATTTTCAACACTCATATGATAACTTTAATGTTTCTGTGTCTATATATGCAATTTTCCCAAAGCTTTTTAGAATAGGCCCCTCAAAGTCAGAATGCAGCAACAGTGCAATTAGCAAGTCCACCTGCATATTGAACTTATGTCAATATTATGATTTTTGTCTTCATAAAATTAATTTGTTTTCATAAATTAGTCTCATGTACAGTTTGATATTACTGAAATTTTTATTGTCGTCTTGATGCAGATGATGCTTGGAGTTGTGATAGTGAGTTTCTGTTTATTCACAATTTCCAGGTTCATCAATAATTTGAAGAATGAAAATATTGAATAATAAGGATGCTCAAACTCAGAGTTGGAACATAGAAAGGCTTATTGGAAAGTAGAAGAGAAAACAAGAGATGCTCCACAAGAGGAACTTAGTGTAGGACTAAGTTAAAGGTTAGTGGTTTGTCATAATGGCTTCTCATTATCTGTATTGCAAACCATAATGACCTTAAGTAGAGGGAGGATAAGAGGGAAATTGTCTGCCATAGAGATAGGGGGAGGGGTAAGTTGGGGGGGTGGAGGGATACTGGGGACATTGGTGGTGGAAAATGTGCACTAGTGGATGGAATGGATGGGAGTTTGATCATTGTGTGACTGAAACTCAAATATATGGTTTTGTAACCATAGCTCACAGTGATTCAATTTAAAAAAATGTCTGGGGCTGAAGAGGCAATAGAGATTAAGGCACAAGTTTTTTTTTTTTAAGTGCTTTGTGTAGGCTTTTTTAAAGTCCCTTGTTATAACTTATCAATCAACAAGTATTACAGAAAATGCAGGGGATCTTCAGGGTGATCAGCCTGGCTTGAGTCTGTCGTCCATCTGCCTCACGTATTGTCCATTATCTCTCCTTGTGAGTCTAAGCTCTGGGGCAGAATTTTATGATGAACAATGGTTAACTCCCTGTTTATCAGAAAATCTCAGGAATTTGCAGAGAGCCGCAAAAGCAGTTTGGGCCAGCCAAAAGCAGGACTGCTCACAGAAGCTGGCAAGGGTTAAGTGAGAGTTTCTTCTTCAATCTTATAAGTCCTCCTTCAATCTTATTAGGATTGTGATCTCTTGCCAGCATCTTCAAATACCATTGTGCCTGGGACTGAGTAGTCAGGAAAAAACAGCATAATAACAGAAAGAAATCTTTTAGTATCACATCTTATAATTATTCCAATCATGCTAGAAATATTATTGGTTTTTCTTCTGTTTTGAAAATTTAAAAAAGCTATTTTAAATTGATTTGAATATTAAATCATGATTTTATTTATTTAAGTCTGGTTTATTTACTTAACTGTAAGTGCCGATGTGTTCAATTTTTTTTCCCACATTGCATTATTGAATTCTCCAAAATAGTGACTAGGCAGAATTTCTGATCCACAATTTATTGCTGTATTATGCCTTAACAGTCCACATGATAAAATATAGGTTAGTAAGCTATAGAAAATTCCTACCTTAGTTATTTGACTCCTGTGATCTATGATTTTAACCAGCTACTTGTTGTTTTTTCTTTCTTGCCGAAGTTAACAGGTAACTCCTGTTGTCTGACCAATAACATAGCAATAACTGTGACCACTTTAGATATTGATCTCTTGAGATCCTTTCAAGCAGCTTTCTGAAATGTAGTGTCATAGGAGGCTAAAAACATTCTGCTTCTTTCCCTTCCACAAATCAAGCCCTCAGAAGCTATAGCCTGAACCTGAACATTCTTTGTTTTTCTTGATGGCTTTGAGGGAAAGCGAACAAAGGGCAAGAAAAGACAAGAGAGATGCCTGAGTCTGTGAGAGACAGACAAGGTTCCCTACACAATACCAATGTGATTCAAGTGGTAATTAGCATCTTCCTGCTGACAATTAAAAGTGTAGAGAAACAAAAGGAATTGGTTTTCAACCTATGAGTAATGGTAGACATATGGTATTATAATTTTGATATCCCACCGGTTTCTTAATGGGTCTAAGCTACTTGAAGTATTGTGAAGATTACTGTGAAAACAATCTCTTGTGGAAGTAAAAGTTTAAGAATCATTAGTATCAATATTAATAGTACTTAATATTGCTGAAGAGCTTATCATTTTGCACAGATCTGAGTTTTATATAAATACATATACAAATATTAATCATTATATAAATAAATATATATATATCCTTATTTAATCTTTGTAGCAGTTCCACATGGTAGTTCCTATTGTGCTCATTAGTTGTAGTTTGTTTGTTTTGCTTTAGGGGCCACAACTGGCCCTGCTCAGGGATTACTCCTGCCTTTGTGATCAGGGATCACTTCTGATGGGCTTCTGAGTATCAGATGCAGTGCTAGAGCTCAAACCAGGTTGGTTGCAAGCAGGGCAAGTTTCTTCCCCACTATAGTCTATGGTCCCAAATTTTGTCTGTGTCATGTCATGGGCAAAAGGAGGATAAATAACTAATATGAAGTAACTTACTAAGGCTGGACCTTGGTTTTAATTTCAGAAAGTCTGACCTTCTCAAGAATCAACATACGTTTGACTTGCTCTAGAATCAACATTACATTTGATTGAGTCTGTTTAAAAATTGGGGCCAAAGCAGAATATCTGATCTTTTTCATTTTATCTTATTTTTTTAAATAATGTAGGAGTACTGCTATTTATTCAGCCATTGATTAAGCTGATTGAATTGAGCATGAACTCCACTTACATTTTTTAAAATTCTATTCTAAATGTTAACTTTATTTTATTATTTTATTATTATTTCTCTCCCTCCCCCTTTTTATGGATTCACTGTGAGGTACAGCTACAAAGCTTTTAAGTTTGAGTTTCAGTCATATAATCATCAAGCACCCATCCCTTCACCAGTACACACTTTACACCACCAAAATCCCAAGTATTCCCCACACCCCCATTCCAACCCTTCCCCAGCCTGTGTGGCAGACAATTTCCTCCATACTCTCTATCTACTTTGGTTACATCAGTATTCCAACACCAGTCTCAGCACCACTCAAACCTGCCAAAAAGGCAATGCTATATGATTTGTTTTGTACTGCTTGTTACGGATAGAATACAATGTCCAGGAAATTCTGAGTCATTCTCTTTAGTTTATAGTCTCTGGATCTTGGTCATTGATGAGATTACATGGTGCCAGGAACAGTTTGTGGGTGTGACTGCCAAGCTACTTGAAAACTGGGGATCTGGGGGTAGGAGGCCAAGTTCTGATCCAAGCGAGCCTGGGGCTATAAGTCATGGGTTCCCACCTACCTCTGAGCTATGGCCCTAACTGCATCTTTTGATCTCATTCGAGATTTAGGGGTCTCAAAATAAGGCCAATAAATGAGCTTATATAGCTGAGCCAGAGGTGGTTTGTGGGTCTGTCTCCCACATACCTAACTTCTGGTTGTTTAATTCTTGGTAAATTTGACCCCAAGTTGTTGGTGTCTAGCCAAAGGCACAGAAGCAATTTTGGGTTATCTGGAAGTCTGAAGGCATCATCAAGCTGCTGATGCACTCGCCCCACAGGTACAGGTTTACCTGCTGGCAGCACCATACCTCATATCTGATCATTTTAAGCATTTAAAATGTTGGTTCAGCACAGATGAGCAGACTAGGACTTTGACAAACAATGTCATCAACCGATGATCCATCTTGGTATTGTTCTTGTAGATCCTGTTATAATATCCACACTTTCACTCTTTTCTCTTTTAATTTCTAAATGGATCATCAACTAATATTTATTGTTCTGATTATAGAGAAAATAAAGATTTCTGGAAAATATAAAAGAAAACATTTTCCAGTATGGATGATAATTAAATGCTACTGAAAGAGAAAGCCTCAATTTATCCTGGCCAGCTTCTGTGAGCAGTCCTGATCTTGGCTGGCCCATCCTATATTTTTGGCCCCCTGAAAATTCCTGAGCATTTCTGATAAACAAGGAGTTAACGATTTTTCATCATAAAATACTTCCCCAGAGTTTAGGCTTACAAGGAGACTCAGAAAATGGACAATACCTGAGGCAGATGGCCAGACAGGCTCAAGCCAGGCTAACTACCCTGTAGATTCCCTGCATTCTCTGTAATACTTGTTGATTGATAAGAAATGCAAAGGGATTCATCTTTACTAACAGCTGCATAGTATTCCATTGTGTAGATGTACCAAAGTTTCTTTAACCAGTGGTCTGTTCTTGGGCACTCGGTTTGTTTCCAGATTCTGTTGTGAACAGTGTTGCATGAACAGGTGAAGATATCTTTTCCACTGTGCTTTTTTTTTTTGCACCCTCAGGATATATTCCCAGAAGTGGTATTGCTGAGTCATATGGAAGCTCATTTTCTAGGTTTTGCTTATAAGTGGATGGTCATGGAGAGTATCATGCTAAGTGGCATGAGTCAGAAAGAGAGGGACAAACAGAATGACTGCACTCATTTGTGGAATATCACTCTATCACTGTATCACTGTCATCCCATTGCTCATCGATTTGCTCGAATGGACACCAGTAACGTCGCCATTGTGAAACTTGTTGTTACTGTTTTTGTCATATCAAATACGAGACGGGAAGTTTGCCAGGCTCTGCCATGCGGGCAAGATACTCTCGGTAGCTTGCTGGGCTCTCCAAGAGGGGCAAAGGAATCGAACCCGGGTCGGCCACATGCAAGGCAAATGCCCTACCCACTGTGTTATCTCTCCAGCCCTTGTGGAATATAAAATAACATAATATGAGACTGATACCAAAGGACAGTAGAGAAAAGGTCCAGGAATATTACTCTGTGGTTGGAAGCCTGTCTCATGAACTGGAGAAGGCAGCTGGGATAGAAAATGGATCACTAAGTCAATGATGGTTGAAGGGATCATTTGGGATTGGAGATGTGTGCTGAAAGTGATAAAGGACCAAATGTTATAGCCTTTCAGTATCTGTATTGCAAACCATAATGCCCAAAAGTAGAGAGAGAGTATGGGGGAAATTGTCTGCCATAGAGGTGGGGGGTAGGGGGATGGGATGGGGGAGTGATACTAGTGACATTGGCGGTGGAAAATGTGCACTGGTGAAAGGATGGATGCTCGATCATTGCATGACTGAAATTCAAATATGAAAGCTTTGAAACTGTAACTTACAGTGATTCAGTGAAAAAAAGAAAGATACTCAAAGGGCCTTTAGAAAACATTTCTAACTTAGTCCCATACTAAGTTCCTCCCTACTTAGGAGCTCCTTTTCTTTTCTCTTCTACTTTGCAATACACATTTCTACTTTCAAACTCTGAGTATGAACATCTTTGTTATTCAGTATTTTCATTCTTGAAAATACTGAAGAGCCTGGGATAGCGAAGGAACACAGAGATCTGCTGCTGCCGATTCTTCGTCATCTATATCGCTACCTAATACATTTCCTAGTTTGTACAGTGCTTCTGAATAGCTAGAATATAAGAAGAAATTACTGTATTGTTCTAAAGTCTTTCAAGCAGAAACTTTAAAAGGAGGATCAGATTTATTTTTATTAATGTTTTACTATTATCTCTTGTTGAACAAAATTAGTTTTTTAACTTCTGCTTTAATATGCAGTGGTTTGATCTCTTGAGGAAAAAAATAAATTTGTGATTTTGATAACTAGCCAGATAACCCAGCTAACTGCTTTACTTGTGCTGAAGGTCCAGAAAGTATTTGCCTCTTCTGTTTCTAGTGTTTTTCATTTCTCTCAGTTGTTTTTTTTTTTTTGCTTTTTGGGTCACACCCGGCAATGCACAGGGGTCATTCCTGGCTCATGCACTCAGGAATTACCCCTGGCGGTGCTCAGGGGACCATATGGGATGCTGGGATTCGAACCCAGGTTGGCCACGTGCAAGGCAAATGCCCTACCCTCTGTGCTATCACTCCAGCCCCTCTCTCAGTTTTTTACTGAATAACATATTTGTATATATATTTTAAAAGTTTTATTTATTTATTTATAGCTTTTTTGGTTGTACCAGGCGATACTAAGGGGTTACTCCTGGCTCTGCACTCAGGAATCACTCCTGGCAGTGCTCAAGGGACTATGAACATAGTCCAGGATCGAACCCTGGTCAGACATGTGCAAGACAAACACTCTACTGGCTGTACTATTGCTCCAGCCCCTGAATAATATTTTTTGTATTAACCTTACCTGAGATTTATTTCTGAATGTACATATGAATATTAATTTTTGTATGTCAAATTCTATTGCAGATAATACATAGTCCTCTTTTATTTATGAGGGCTCACTTGTAATCATAGAATCTCTGGTAATAGCTAATATGTATATATGGTAGTGAAAGTTATGTTTTAGAAATATGTGAAAACTAAAATCATTGAATTACCAGATATTAGTCTAGAGCACATTTAGAATAGATCCCTTTCATTGTATGTAGAATTTTTCCTTTGTGTTTGGACCACACCTTGCTGTGCTCAGGGATTACTCCTGGCTTTCTGCTCTGGGGTTATCCTGGCAGGTCTCAGGGGACTATAGGTTTTAAGGGTTTTCTTTTCTACCCAGATAGGGATTGAACTTGGGTAGGCGTACAACAGGCAAATACCCAAGCCACTGGAATATTACTACAGCCTATATGTAGAATTTTTAAGATAGTTTTCAAAAGAGTAGAGATAAATTTATGTACTCATTGAAGATATTTTTATTATGTAATTCTTTCACTTTTAGATGCAAAACACTTAAAATGTTAAGATTAAAGTGGGAACTAAGCGGTCTGAACCGGCGGTAAATTACTCTCAAAGACCACATAGGTCTGATAAGGCTGTAAATGCAGGAGTGAGGGGCTGCAAAAACTTTAGGGAATTGGATTAGTTAATTTGAATTAGTTAATTAATTAGCACTTGTAACAGGATGTACCAACCACAAACTGTATTAATTCTTGCATGTCCTTTGAAAAACTGTATACAAACTGTGAAAGAGTCGGCGGCCTGAGCACTTTTGCCAGGTCAAACTCATGTGCAAAATAAACTAGCAGTTCCCATTTACACCTTGTGTGCCAGTATTTTTCTGGGTTTTATTCTGTAACAAGATTGAGAACAAATCAGAACCCAAAGAAAGAGTAAAATTAATATATATCTCCTTAGTCTCAATACAGGAAAAAAAAAACGCTTATGGTACATTTGCTGTGTATACTCTTCTTTAGTGTATATGTCTACATATACATGAATTAATAAAGATTTCTAATCTAAATTCTCTTATTTGAATATATTAAACTAATTTCTTATCTTGAATATTTTTTGTAATAAGTTCTTAACCATCCTTGTAACTGGGGCTAGACTGGTGTTTTACCAAAACCTAGTATTACAGTTTTATTTTTTCCCCCTCAAAAGATATGTGAGAGTTCTAACTCCCTGCACCCCAAAAGGGACCTGGTTTGGAGATATAGTCTTTCCAGAGATAATTAAAATAAACTTTCTATAAAACTTTAATCCATTAAAAGACAGACATCTACGTGGAGAAGGTGAAAACAGATTTGGGTTGTGTCATTATAAGTCCATCGATGATACAGAAAACCAGAGAAACATAAGTAACTAGGTGAGAAATATGGAAAAGATTTTCCTTACTGCCTTCAATTCAAAGTGATTCTATGTACACATTTTGGTTTTCTAATCTTCAGAACTGTGAGGCAATAAATTTCTAATGTATAAAGAATGAAGTGATTTTTATGGCAGTTCTAGAAATATAATATGCCTGTGAACCCCTTCTCAGAATAATTTTTTAACTTATAAAATATATTTAATATAAAATATACATGTTAAAGTATAGCAATTCAATTATTGGAAATCTGATATTTTATCAGTGAACATATTAACTGTGATCAGATAGTCAATTTAACAACCATCATAACTTTAATTTAAAGATAGTTGAATTATCCATGACAACTATAACATATGAAACAGCTATGATATCTGTCACGGTATCACTGTATCACTGTCATCCCGTTGTACATTGATTTGCATGAGTGGGCACCAGTAACGTCTCCATTCATAGCTATGATATCTAGTACTGGTAATATAACAAGTACTATTAATATTAAAGTGTTTCTTTTCTTTAGTCTTAATTAAAATTTTAGCCATAGTTAGTGAAAATCATGATGTCAGGTTTTCTCTTTTCATTATTGTGATCCTCAGGTGAAGAGTTCCCTATTCTACAATATATTTTTATTATTTATATGACTCTGTAGTCATTAAACTCCATATTATTGGTCACACAGATAACAAACAACAGACTCAGTGAAAAGGTAATCATTTTGTAACTTTGAGCCAAATTAACAACTCACCATCACCCCAGGTTTTACATATTCAGAAGGTGAAATATCTTTAAGAATGACCAAACCCAATGTTTTTAAATCTTTTTTTCTTGAAATTATATTAATTATTCTTATAATCCTGAGGAATTTCTCTTCTCTGAAGTTTTTATGCCTTTGGGTATTTTACATGATGTTTGATGCAATTGGTAATAAAGATTGAAATGATGTAGTAGCTATCATTACAATCATCTTTTAAGTCATAGAAATTTTTATTTCTGTACAGGCAGGTATAAAGTCATCACATTGAAACTGCTCATTTGAAAGAAACTGATCATTTTTTCCTTAATCAATTAGTATGTGCCAGCTGAGAACATGTGTAAAATGTCACTAGATATGTAGGATAACAATTTGGAGTAAATGCTGACAGACAATTTTCCAGGATTCTTTAAAACACAAATAAGAGTTTCATGTCCTCCCATTGCCAAAATAGCCCATTGTTTGGGATGTACTGGAAAATTGTAACTTAAAATATAGGGAAGCTCCTCTGTTACATGAGTACATTTTGTAGTTAGTTTTCTAAGGCCTTCAGTGCAGCCACATAAAATTCAGCACCAGTGCCAAGGACGCAATTCTCATCTTTTCCTTTCATATTGCAGCCACAGGGGCTGGTATCTGGAACAATTATGACAAAGCCATGTTCTGAACCAGCTTGGTGATAACCAGATTTTGATATAATTTTTTTTTCTGAGCACATTATACCAGACAGCCAATATAGTGCAGAGAAATTTTTCAGTTTCTGCTTGTGGTGGCAAGTAGCTGCAAATTTCATTTTTCAGTTCAGTTCAGCACTATTCAGAAACTTTCTGCAATCCTCCAAAGCACTTGATGCTGAAAATCTGTTTCGGCGCTTTCTCCTTATGTCTAATTATTACCTGGTTGGGTTTTTTTTTTTTTTGTCTGCATTAAATGGTAAATGATCCTCATGAAGCATCTGCAAAGAGATAGAAGCCAAATCAATTAGACACTCTGAATACCAGATACTTTATAGAAGGTAAAAGTGTAATGACAAAGCATATAATGTCCCTTCTATATGTTCTGGTATCCCAAGAAAGACAATCTTACTGACAGTGCATTCTCCTCATGATATGCTTGACATGCTCTGTTTCCTAAAACATTCTTGGTTACATTGTCAATCTGATTCTTCTCCAAGGAGGAGAATGTGAGAGTAGTTGGACTGGATCATCCTATCTGGATTGCTACAGTAAATTTTATCATATCCCATTTTCAGAGACTATAAATCTCCTTAGTAGATGGCTATGGCTTGACTCCCTTTGGTAGGAAGCAGGCTTAGAAAGAATATCTCAGGCAAAGAACTTTTGATTTTGATACAGAAATTTTTGTTTGCTTTACTTTATTTTTATTGAATCAGTATGAGGCACACTGTTACAAAGTTATTCATGATTGGGTTTAAGTCATATAAAATTCCAACATCCATCCCTTCACCAGTGTACATTTCCCGCCATCAGGGTCCCCCGTTTCCCTCCTGCCCCTCTACCTTGTAGCCTGCTTCTAAGGTAAAGTGATGCAGAACTTTTAAAGTTCAAGCCAGAAACAATAAATGATTAATTTTATATTGCTTGGAATCTGTAGGACATTTGTAGATCCTGTTTAATATTCATACAACTCAGTATCTTGTCAGAACTTTGTTTTGGGAGAAACTTCCCTACTTTTCTTTAAGTGCCCATTCAATATCCCATGACATTTGTAAAGACCAGGATTTAAGATTTGCAGCTAAACTTCGGTTTAATTATCACAGACATATTTTGATCTCTTTTATACCCCTCTAACCTGTGAATAATCTATCAAATATTTTTATAGGGCCCACTCCAGATATTACACTAGTAGTGATACTTTGCTGGGTGATGTTTGGGAGCCACACGGCTGACCCTACTGAAGTCCGGGTGGTACTAGGGTTCAAACACATGCTAGGCATGTGTTCTAACACTTGAACTAATTTGCTGGCCCATTCTGAGTCCTTTCATTAATGTATATCCTTGCTTTCTTTATCTTTATTATCTTTAACTGGGTATTTTCAAAGGACTTGCGCATTCTTAATACATTTTCTGGGCTCTGCTGTACAAACTCAGCACTAACATTAAAACATAGCAGACTGGATAGATAATGCAGGGTTAAGGCACATACCTTCACGAAGGGACTATTGTTTCATTTCCAAAAACACCCGATTAGCAATTTATCCTTGGGCCCTCACACTGAACTGCTGGGCCATTTAGCTGAAAACTGCAAGGAAGCTCTTATAGGACTCCTGAACACCTCTGAAAGACCCACCCCTTAGCTCCCTTCAATAAAAGACTAAGACTTCAAGAATGTAGCTCAATAGTAGAGCACTTGCCTTGTATATGAACCTGGGTTTGGTCCATCAGACCCTTTTTCCCCCTCAAACATGCAGTTTATGACTTCAGGTGGAAGTTTTAATCAACCTGAATTAATGCACTTAATTGTACATCATCACAGAAGAGCTTTAGTTGTTTGCCATTTCCAGGATTATTTTCTAGCTGTGATGTATAAATTCCTTTGCTGATATGTTGGCTGCTATTAGAAGTAACCAAGACATGGTTTCACAGAAGCAACATTTCACAAGATATAATTTCCCCCCTTTTTTTTCTCATAGGGTACCATCTTACACCATAACATACTAAACTAGTGTGTGCGAGCACGTGAGCACGTGCACACACACACACACACACACACACACACACACACACACACACCCTACACAGAGCTTGTTTTCACAACCCTTACTCAATATCATGTAATAATTACTGGTTACAACTTTAGCAGCCAAATAAATTTGCTGTATAACCTGTAGCTCTCATGGGCCTCTCCCATTTTCTGTTTTCTTATTAGTGGATGGGGTAGAATAAATCGGTAGACCTGTTTATGAATGCATCCCATCTTGGAATATGTCCAAGGTGTTTCAGGTTTATGTTTCCATCACAAAATATAGAAATAATACTAGGTATAATTCAGAGTAGTAAGATGTGTTTTGAATTGTTTTCCATAGGATCTTTGCATTAACCAGAGAGCTATTTTAAGGCAAACAAATAAGTTGTAGCCCAGATGTAACTCAATAGTAAGTTTACACATGTTTGCAATAGTTTTCAGTTTTTACTCCTATGTTTTCCCAGAGAGTTGAGTTATCTTTCTGCCCTTTTGTATTTTGCAAAAATTTAAGGGTTGAATAGGAGATTTTTGTGCATATTTCCAGTGGACTATACATTGTGCAAATTGGCTAAACGACAACTAAACAGTAAAAGGCACTACTATATCTTTTATGCAATATACAACTTACTATTTTATACAAACTAAAATATCAATAGTATAAATGTAGCACTTCACTGTTGTCCCATTGTTCATTGATTTGCTCAAGTGGGCATCAGTAACGTTTCCATTGTGAGACTTGTTACTGTTTTTGGCATATCGAACATCATAGGTAGCTTTCCAGGCTCTGCCATGAATAGTATGAATAATACCCTTCAAATGAAATATTTTTGTGACATTTACTTGATTCTTAGGACACTCCTAGCAAAGCTATCTGAGAAGTTGTTTTCAAAATCAATGGGGCCCCTGAGCCAAATGAAATCTTTCATAGGACTGAAATGAAATTAGGGCAAAAGGAAAGATATATTTAGCCAAACCTTCAAAAGCTGTCTTTTGAACTATATCTGCCAGTAGTATTTTTCAAACTATGCCAGTCAGTATTTAGATACTACAAATTTCAAAAAGTTAGATGATCCAACTGTGATATTCTCTATTTTATAACTTCATTTGATCTAGAACATTTATTTCTTGGTAAGCAAATTGAGAACATATATAAAAATGGACCCTCAATGGTACAGTTGTTGGATTCTGATCTTAACTGAGCAAATGTAGTTTAAAATATTTTATTTTTAACAGATTTCTTTATGCTGGAAATTTTTCATTGTTGGAATTCTTTAAACTTTCTTGCATATCATTTATGATTTGAAGAATGAATTTGGTACTATAGAACATATTTTCTGAAATTATTGCTTAGCTTTATATTTTCATGCCCACACACAAAGGCAATCTTAGTCATTTTTATGTTTATTCTTGAAATACATTTTCAACAAACACAAATGAGTGACTCAGTTTTATATTTTTCTTCTCAAAATTGCATATATTCTCTTATCTGGTCTAATGTTTATGTTGCTAATGCTTACTAAGATATGAATTTCATAATCTCTAGGAAAATTTTGTGCTTTATCATATGATAAACAAGGACTGAATTCTAAGTATTTTCTTAAATCACTGTAGTAGTGCTGTCGTAGCACTGTCATTTTGTTGTTCATCAATTTGCTCAAGCGGGCACCAGTAACCTCTCCATTGTGAGACTTGTTGTTACTGTTTTTGGCATATCGAATATGCCACTGGTAGCTTGCCAGGCTCTGCCATGTGGGAAGGATACTCTTTTGCCAGGTTCTCTGAGAGGGACGGAGGATTCAAACCTGGGTCGAAGGAATCAAACCTGGGTTGGCTGTGTGCAAGGCAAATGCCCTACCCTCTGTGCTATCACTCTGCCTTTCTTAAATCAAAGCACACTTAGTATTTTATGATGCAAACATGAAATAAGGATATTGATCTTACCTGAGAAGCTTAGATTTTAATCCAGATAATAATTAAGGTAAAAAAACTCCTTTTATTAGAAGTATTTTTTCCCTATATAAAACAATACATTTGCCAATGTAATATGAATATTCAGAGGGGTTTTATTTCTTTTTTAAAAATAAAATATTTGAGATGTGTACTTTATTATTATTTTTATTTATTTATTTATTTTGCTTTTTGGGTCACACCCACTGATGCACAGGGGTCACTCCTGGCTCTGCTCTCAGGAATCACCCCTAGCGTTGCTCAGGGGACCATATGGGGTGCTGGGAATTGAACCTGGGTCAGCCGCATGCAAGGCAAATGCCCTACCCGCTCTGCTATCACTCCAGCCCCTGAGAAGTGTACTTTACAAAGATGTTCATCATGCAGTTGTTACGAGCTTTTGATATTTCATCACCACCAAATAGTTTCACCACCAGAGTGACCTGCCTACACCATTGTCCCCATTTTCCCAACCACCCCCAAGCCTGTCTCCTTAGCAGGAACACAATAATTTATTTTATATTGCTTGTTACAGCTAAATAACTAACAAAATCGCCATTGCCTGTGGGAGGTGGATCAGCAAGATTTTTCAAAAACAGTTTTCTCATCATCATTATCTATTTTGCCTCCTTAAATGTACATATCAGAAATAAAAAATTGTGTTTGGATATATTTTAGATATTAAATTTTGAATACTGATTCTTTATACGTAGTTGATAAACATTTATTTGGTAAAAATCATTTTTAGGTAGGTCTATATGATGGTTTGGTTATAACATTTAAAATAGAGTTAATGCTTATAGTTATAAATTAATATTTTATTAAATTAGTGTACTGCTTTTACATTAAGAATGTTAGGATATAGCAACGGAAAAGTTTTAATAACATAAGGGTTTATGTGGAGTACAATGTTTGCTGCATTGGACTCAGGATTCATAGTGTTTTTTGAAAAATAGAATAATGTTGCTTTTTGTTTAATGTTTTGGAACATCATGACTTAATAAGGTTTTGAAAAGATGTCCAGACAGAATTCACTGTACGGTATCACATAAACTTAGAAGGATGATAAGTGCATCACTGGTGAGATTCTCACATTAAGAAGACATCTCATCCAGAACATAAATGCTCCCACCTCTGGAGCAGGGTGATGGGGAAAGTAATTTCCCCCAGTTCCTGCAACACTGCAGAGCAGTGTGCAATGAGAACGAAAGGGTAGAGTATAATAAGAAAATAATGCAAATTACTTCAAACCAAATAAATTGTATCAATGCCCATGATTAGCAAAGGATACAGCTCATTTTGCAGACAGCTCTGTAGATTAAATTCCAATGTACAGCTTGATCAGTAAAGTTTGTAAATGGCTTTACAGATGAGGAATGCCATTCAGCAGTGAAGATGCACTTCAAATTCGAAAGCGTTTTAAAAACTCCACAGCTGAGCTGTGCTTCAGCCCAAAAGCAGGTGCCTGGATCGGCTACAAGTTAAATGGAATCAGCAGAGTATTCATACTCACTAAGGGTACAGTTTAGAAGGACAGCAAATTGCATACTGTGCCTTATTTATTAAACTCTGCAAGTCAATTAGCAAAGTAGGTAACTAACATTTACTATGTAAAACTAAACAATGGTATTGAGCAGTCTCAGAAAATTCACTAATATTGAAATGTCCAGGATATCTAAAGTTTTCTGTAGAAACTGTTATCCTTTCCTAAGCTGGTATATCTATAATGAAAAATGACACGTAGCAGAAACATACCACATTTTGTTGACTGAGGACTTGGGTCAAGAACATGAGTAAGTTAATCTATAGCGATGCTGTACCTTCAACCGTTTTTTATAAAAGTCTGTAGCTGGTTAAAGATAATCATTTGTAAATACTCCAAACCCAATTTTTAAATTTAATAAATACAAGGAAATCACAGAGATTTAGGTGGGGGAGAATATGGGGAGATAATGGGAGAGAGAGATATTTTTAGGTCTTTATTAGTTCAGATGAGCTCACTGTTATTGCTTTAGTTCTGTTAAATAGACACAGAGAGAAGAAAGTAGAATAGTTTGCATATGACTTGAACTGCAAAAAGCTTAACTAACAAGTGCTACCATTTTCATACAAAGCCCTCCTAAAATATATAATGTACAAGGGGTGCTGTGCCTCCTTTGCTGTGGGAGATGAAGGTGCAATCATTTATCACTTCGTCCTCTGATGCACATCTTTCTTACTACATGTCTAAATATTTTGGGATTTTTTGAATCATTTAACATGAGGTTATCAATAATCTGTGCTAGCAGGACTTTCTTTGGAAATTGTAGCCAATTCAGTTTTGTTGACAGAAAGAAAGGAGAGGGGATAGAACCTGCAGAGGGCATAGGACCAAACAACCCTTCCCTCTAAACTTCTAATTGGCATTTCAAACTGTCTATGACCAGTCACACTAGGAAATCATACCAATTCTCAAGTACAACTATTTTGAAGACCCTTAAATTTTGTTTCACTAACTGTATTCCCATCTCATTAGCAACTCTTATGCCAACCAGTTTTCATTTGTTCAGTAATGTACTTCCATCATAGTCTCAGTTTCCCAAGCCTGGAATGTAAGTGCCCAAGCCTGAAGTGCCATACTTGATTTCTCTTTCCTTTTATAATATGAATCCAATCAGTAAATTTAGCCTAAAAGTTGTTCCCCTCAGATGTGTTTCTAGAATGCTTATCTTTTAAAAACTTTAGTAATGTGTCTTCATGCACACCAACACTGTTCTCTCCTTGACACTACTCTAGGAGCCTCTTGCTCCACTTCAACCCATTCTATGGACAACTTCCAGAGTGACACTTTTAAAAACATAAATTTACTCTTGACTTATATGACTTAAAATATTTGTGATGCTCTGATGGAATCAGAATTATTTCCAAATAAATTATTATAGCCTAAGTCATGCTGCATGACACATCAGTTTTAATATACATCCTTCACATTAAGAATTCCATGCATTCCCAACTCTCATGGGCATACCTATAATTATGCTTTTAAGATGTTCAAGTGCCTTATAACAGAGAGATACTTGAACTCCGGTGTGAGAAGGTTAATTATTTATAACACTTTTGAAAACATTCCTTTGTATGAGTGGATTACATGAAGACACCATGAAGTGACTACAAAAGTCCCAAGAAAGATAAATGTAAAAATCAGTGGTTTATCTATGAGTCCCAGAGGGCTGATTTAGAATAGTAACTACTAACTTTGTTTCAGAAACTGATTTAAGATTTTATTGCTCCCTCTAGAAATGCATACCTTTGGAGGAGTAAGCTTAAATTTAGCTAGTATTTACATTTTTCTGATTTTTTTTTATGATTATTCCATATAAACCATTTGATGATAAAAATTGCTTGTTTGACATTTGGATATCTGCAATCTTTAGTGTAGTGTAAATGCTTTAAATGCTTTAAATATTATAATAAAAACTGATTTCTGAACTAATTAAAACAATTTGGGGTTTGAACTAATATTCCTTTTAAAAGTCTTATGAGAAGACACACAGAAGGATCTCCTAACCGAGCAGCTCGCTTCAGATATGCTACAGGGTGTCTCAGACCGAGGCAGGTGTCGTCCCTCCACTTGCCCCCTAAGAACCCCGGTGACTGCTACCTTCCAGGAACCAATGAGAAGTGTAGGTATGCGGGTTCAGTGACAGCAAACTGCAGGCCTCAAGGGATAGGGGATGAGCCGCAGGTCCTTCTGATCCCTCTGTCCCCATGGAACCCCGGGGGGGTCACGCCCACAAACTGCCTCTGGCTGCTATTTTAGCTCCTTAAGAACCATGATCCAGAGACACACAAAAGAATCTCCAAACCTAGCAGCTAGCTGTAGAGATTTCTCCAAACGCTATTTATCTAAAATTTTAGAATTCCATGACATCTTATGCTATTGATAGCAAGCAATACAAAAGAGAACATAGGGGAGATTGTCTGTCATAGAGACAGGGGGAGGCGTGGGATACGGGGGATACTGGGGACATTTGTGGTGGGAGATCTGCACTGGTGGAGGGTTGAAGGTTCCATCATTGTATGACAGAAACAAACATGAAAGCTTTGTAACTGAATCTCACGGTGATTCAATTTTAAAAAAATCTTATGAGAGTCTATTCTGTGGCTCACATATTAGATGTCAAAAGTATTTTATAAACGGGAAAATCTAAAGCTATGGAGAAAAGTTGCTAAATCCTACTTTGTTCTTTGCCTTTTTAAATGGAAGCAAAAGGTGTAATACAAGGATTAAATGCATGCCTTATATGCAGGTAACCTTGGTTTTCTCTCCAGCATCCCGTGGCTCCCAAATCTCCGTAATCCCTAACAGGACAGAACCAGAGCAGCAACTCATCTTCAGACACTTGTTTCAAACCACTTCTGTTTAAGCCACTTTTTGTTTTATTGGCAAAAACCTTTTTCTAAAAGCACAATTCTTTTTCTTTCTTTATTAATAACACCGAAATCTATTGTTTCTTTCCTCATCCAACCCGAGGTTTTAGGTCCTCTGCTCGCCTGTCTACTTCCTTTCTCCATGGAATTATGCTCCTCCCATAGTCTCCAGCTTGGCAGGATCGGAACTCACAATTGAGCTCAGGGTAGATGAAAGGTTTTATGGCACAATTCAGTTTGATAACATACTAACCCAACCCCCGGCAGCCAACCTCCACTACCCAAGTTCAGTCTGAACTCCATCAAATATGGTGTGGTAATTACGGAAAAATGGGCAGGGTAGGCAGTGTCATATAATGTGTCCGGAAAGCGGCCTGCCTGGCAAGCTATCGAGAGTATCCTGCCCCCATGGGCAGAACCTGGCAAGTTATCCGTGGCATGTTCGATATGCCAAAAACAGAAACAATAGGTCTCATTCACCTGACCCTGAAAGAGCCTCCAATCATTGGGAAAGATGACCAAGGAGAGGTTGCTAAAATCGCAGGGCTGGGACGAATAGAAATGTTACTGGTGCCTGCTCAAGTAAGTCAATGAGCAACGGGATGAAAGTGATACAGTGATACAGTCTTTAAAAAATCTTTTGTGAGATGATAATACTTTAATTTGTGTCTTAGAGAAATATATTAGGAAAATATTGATATATTTCATAAGACCCTAAGATTGGAACAATCAGGGAGAAACTGAGGATCTCTGAAGCAGAGTTTCTAGTTATTTCTTTACTTCATTTATGTAAATAAACTTCCTATATTGGTATATGATTTCAGTGACAGCAAAATTACAAATTCTTTGGAGGGTGAACTTGATTGATTAGTTTGGGGTCCAGTGGTCATTCTGGTCATTTGTAAGTTGCTACACAGGAATGCTACACATTATTAGGGACTTTCCTATGGGACGGTAAACTCCCTGAGAAGGGGAAAATGATAGTAAGGCAGCCAATTTAGGAATGCATGCTATGCAATATAAGGATGTATACTTATATACTATAAGATGTATATTCTCTCTTAGGTCCTTTTGCTCAAATCATAAATAATCTCAAAATGGTCAAATCAAACTTTTTATAAATAATATTTGTATACCCTAATCACAATCCTATTTTACCTGTTTCTTTTATGCTCACAGGTATAAAGAAACTGGAATTCTGTAAAGTTAAATATTATGTTTGGGTTTTCATGGCTACAGTCAGATCAGTTGGGAGTGTGAGAGTGGACCCAGTTTTTGAATATTATTGTGATTTTACTGCTCTTTTCCTTCACTACTTTCCAAAATATGGTATCAAAGTAAAAATTCATATAATAAATAGTACTTTATGGGAGTGTCAAAGCTAAGCATATTTTACACATCTGAAAATCAATCTGCAAGTTCTTCAAAAAAATCTGTGTATCGTTGTCATCCTGTTGCTCAATGATTTGCTTGAGTGGGCACCAGTAACACCTCCATTGTGAGACTTGTTGTTACTGTTTTTGGCATATTGAATATGCCACGGGTAGCTTGCCAGTCTCTGCCATGCAGGCAAGATACTCTTGGTAGCTTGCTGAGCTCTCTGAGAGGGGCAGAGGAATCGAACCCAGGTCGGCCTCGTGCAAGGCAAATGCCCTACCCGCTGCGTTATTGGGTTGAGTGTTTGCCTTGCATGAGGCCAACCCGGGTTGACTCCCAGCATCCCATATGATCCCCTGAGCACTGCCAGGAGTAATTCCTGGATACAAAGCCAGGAGTAACCCCTGTGCATCTCCAGGTGTGACCCAAAAGCCAAAAAGTCCTCTTTAGAAAATAAAGGCAATAATTTGATTGTGTGCCTAAATAATCTCTTGTCCTTATTAAATTTCAATAAGTTGATCTTAGCTAAATAATTCCAAGAAAGAGTTTAACAAGAGTCAATACTACTTTAAATTTCATGTTGATTATATAGTCTCTGTTTTATTTTGAGGTATAATAACAGATGTAAGACCACTATCTAGTGTTGTCAGAAAAAACATTTGGACAAGTTTGAAGAATATAAATATTTTTAATTACATTAAAACCAACTACTTATATTATCTGATTTTATGAAATATTTAGAACCTGAGTATGATTGCTGGATCAAATACTGTTTGGTTTAAGGAATGGTACAACCATAAATATAAAGTATTATTTTTACCAATATATACGTGGTTATGAAGAAAAGAATAACTAAGCAATTCTTGAACAGACATCTGAGCCTGTGTTATTGTTAGCAAATGCATCTTAATCAACAATATACTAAAGAGCTGCCATGTAAATGACATATAAATGATAAACTAAAAAATATGGTACATTGCACAAAAAAAATATTTAAAAATGTTCTTAAAGAACTTTGGTAACTTAATAAAATAAGAACCAAAAGGTAGTGATTTCTCATATGGTCCCCTAAACACCAATAGGAGTTATTCCTGAGTGTAGAGCCAGGAGTAACCAATCCCTGAGCATCACCAGGTGTGGCAGGAAGAAAGAAATAAAGAAGGAAGGAAAGAAGAAAGAAAGAAAGAAAGAAAGAAAGAAAGAAAGAAAGAAAGAAAGAAAGAAAGAAAGAAAGAAAGAAAGAAAGAAAGAAAGAAAGAAAGAAAGAAAGAAAGAAGGAAGGAAAGAAGGAAAGAAAAAAGGAAAGAAGGAAAGAAAGAAGGAAAGAAAGAAGGAAAGAAAGAAAAGAAGGAAAGAAAGAAAGAAAGAAAGAAAGAAAGAAAGAAAGAAAGAAAGAAAGAAAGAAAGAAAGAAAGAAAGAAAGAAAGAAAGAAAGGAAGGAAGGAAGGAAAGATGGAAAGATGGAAAGAAGGAAAGTAAGAGAGAGAAGGAAGAAAGAGAGAAGGAAAGAAAGAAAGAGAGAGAAGGAAGAATAAGAGAAGAAAGAGAGAGAGGGAAGAGAGAGAAGGAAGGAAGGAAGGAAGGAAGGAAGGAAGGAAGGAAGGAAGGAAGGAAGGAAGGAAGGAAGGAAGGAAGGAAGGAAGGAAGGAAGGAAGGAAGGAAGGGGGGATGGATGGAAGGAAGGATAAAAGAACCAGAAAGCTTATTAAATTATTTACATTTTTAATATAAGGTCCCACATGTAATTTGAGGTATCTTTGTCACTTTTACTTTTTGAAAATATTATGGAGGACCAGAGATAAAGTACTGAGGTTAAAGGACTTGGTTACACACCACTGATCCCTTTTTGGTCCCTGGTACTGCATATGGTCCTCCAAGCACTACTAAGAATGACCCCTGAGCATTGGGACAGGAGTAAGCATTTGAGCACTGCCATAAATTAAATTAATTTATTTCTGAAGTGATGGTGATACGCAAAAGATTAAAATGCATGGACATCCTGAAGTTTATTCCCTGTGAGTTCCATAACCTGCACTGCATACTCCCCCACACTACTAGTGGCCCTGATGCGTACCAATATAACTGGGTCCAAATAGTGTCACGTTGCCAAACCTGAACATTGAACTTGCTGGTCAGGTTGAGTATTTCTGGAAGTGGCTTCTCAAGTCCCCTAATTGCTTCAGAGCATACCCGCCTCCTCCAAATAAAGCCCCATGCTTTTGATTCTACACTACAAAGATATCAATGAATTACTGGAGGCAAGACAAAGGATAACTTTTTTTTTTTTTTAACATTTTCTGTACATCTTGGTACTTTCCTGCTTTCCCTACTTCTCTATGCTCTTCTCAATCCCGGCCCCATTTCTTAACAATTTTGCATTAACAACTCTGAACTATTCATTATTCAACTATACATTTATGAAAGTTAACAATTCAATTTAATTGAAGGGGGTAGAATATACCTGGCAGTACTCAGGGCTTACTCATGACTCTGTTCAAATATCACCACTGAAAGTGCTCTCTGGCCATATGTGGTGTTAGGGATTGGTACAGGGTAGCTAACAATGAAAGGTAAGAAAGTCTTAACCTCTATATCATGTTGCTGGCTTTACTTTAATTTAATTAATTTAGTTTTTGGTTGCACTGGGTGGTTCTTAGGTGCTACTCATGTTGTATTGCTTGGGTCTCACTCCTTGTGGTGTGTGAGGTACCATGTGGTGTCGAGATATGAACCCGAGCCTCCATTACATGCAAAATTAAAGCTGTTGAGAAATCTCCCCAGTCCCTAAAGCTAATATATATTATATAAAATGTAACATGTATAAATATTTTATTACAATCTTTACTTATTAATTCAATATCTATAATATACATTTTAATTTTTTATTATAACGCTAATTTACAAAGTTGTTCATAATACCATTGTTCCAGGCTTCAATGTTCCACTAGCTATGCCATCACCAATGTCCCCAGTTTCCCACCCAATCCCCAATTGGCCCCCTTAGCAGAAACAGATTCACTTCATATTGCTTATTAAAACAAAATGGCATACAGAATTATCAAAAACAGCTTAATAAAAGTCAATCTGTGATCATTGCAATGTCTCACAATGGTATTACAAAAGTCACTGTCTGAAGAGTTACTGATCTGGTTGGTGCTAGTTGACCCTTTTCTGTTCTTTTCTCCCCGCAAACTTGGTTGACTTTTTTGCAACTTTCCCATCAAATTTGCTGTTCTCCTAGTGGGCTGTCAGTACTATGAAACTGGGAGGTGTCATGTGGACACATATGCTGTGGAGCTGGAATGATTTGGTGGTTTGGAGGCTTGATGAGGCTCAATTGTGGAGATGGGCCTTTTCTATGCTGGCAGATGTCAGGGTGGATGGGGACTGCTGTGTCTTCCAGCAGGGAAGGGAATCTACCCAATTCCATTCTGTAAAGACCCCAGAGTTCTCAGCCTGGAGACTGGTCCACTTGGGATGATTCAGCAGTTTGATGTCTTTTTGAGATTCCCTAATGCTAATAATGTAAAGAATCCATTATGTATCTGACACTGAAGTGCTGGGCCAATGAGATAAATTAGAGAAGATGTTGAGATGCGTAAGTTACTGGCAATGAGAATAGAAATAAATAGGTAGAATTAAACTATGTGAGAAATATATTTACCCTTTCACAATAATTGATAGGTATTAAGAGGCATCACTGGATCAGAGTTTGGTCAGTGAATTGAATACATTTAACTTAGTTGCTTTAGTGCCTTTATTGCATAAGTTTGAATGAATTTTTGATAAAATCATGAAAAATTATTTGTTCATATGTTTTTAGCAGACTTAGCAGACTCACTAAGAAATTTGAGTTAATATAGTTTGAAGGTACAATTAGTTTTCCTAATTTGCCTTTTCATCATTTTGGAATTTATACAAAATATGTTCCATATAAATCTTTAAAGTACATGTATAAGAAAACAAAACAGACTTGTAACACTAAATTGCTTGTCAAAATAAATTTGTACAATGTCAGATAAAAATTACGAATGTCAAAATAAAATATGTGAATGTGCATTTTAAATTTCCATCTTATACAACCTGTGTGAAATAAATGTATTTCGAGGTTTTTCTTTATTCAGTAGTTTTTATTACTAAGGTGTGATAATTTCACTGGTAGGTGCATTACTGCCACCTAAATGAAGGAAATCCACATCATCAAAGATGTTCTTCAGACAAGCATATGGGGACTTCATGGACGATTTGCCCTTCATTCCAGCAGCAAGTATCAGTCTGAAGTAGATCTGAAAATCTGTCACTTAGTACCAGGTCAAAAAACTCATTGGATCTTAGTCCATATTTTAGTAAATACCACTCTGTAGGAACTTTTATCTTGAGCTTACCATGTACACAAAATTCTCATCATGTAACATGATGGGAGTCTCAGTGTTTTGATCTGAAATCTGCTTATGTCTCCTATTTTCTTACTTTTCATAAACTAACTGAATATCTTATATCTGAAGTATTTCGATTCAATATTTTAGACATCTAAAATGACTAGAAAATAAAATAATCAACACTTATGAATGCACTGGCCACCTTGAAAGTAAGGCTTGGAAAGGACAGAAAGTCTCTCTCTCCTCTCATCAAACTTCATCTTTATTATTAATTTTACGTTTTCTCCCATGCACTCTTTTGCTTGGGCGGGCTTTGAGCTTTAAATAGTCTACTGATTATTGAGTAATTTCTCAGTGTCACACCCATCTTACATTTTGTTAATCTGTTTCTGGGACAGGTTTACCCATATTTCTCTTATATCAGTGATTTCCCTATTGAGATCTGTCAGTGGAGGCACCAGAGAGAGATTAGAAGTTTGGTGATAAAGAAGACAAGTTTCTGGTTTGCACCTTGTCTCTATAAACATTTACTTGGCAGCTTCTTTTTCCTCTTAGGTAGCAGCAGTGCTTTCCAGTTAGTGCCCAGATACATTCTGCATTTTTTTTATTATTCCAGAATCAGTTTTTTGTAGCCTCTTCAGAGCCTATATTAGCTATTGATGCCACTAATTTTAGAAATATGTTTCCCAACTTCTCTGTGTCTTTTTTGATTTACAAAAAACAAGATCAATCAATACGATCTCCTTCTCTGAGGACTGAGTTTAAGTTTTGTTCCATTTTGGGAATGTAGCTGTCTCCTGCTTTTTATTCTGTAGTTCCGAAAGAGTTCTTTTTTGACTTTTCAGTTACTTGTTTAACAAGATAAAAGGTTGTTGATGTGTGCAATTTATATCGTTGAATTGTCTTATAATAATTCAAGTGAGACCATTAGCTTGGTAACATTCTTAAATATGAAACTTTTCAGTTAAGAATTTCAGTTTTGGGATATCTTTTATTTTTTTTTCTTTTTCCTTTTTGGGTCTCACCTGGTCATGCACAGGGATTACTCCTGGCTGTGTGTGCACTCAGGAACCACCCCTGGCGGTGCTCAGGGCACCATATGGGATGCTGGGATTCAAACCCAGGTTGGCCACGTGCAAGGCAAACGCCCTACACCCTACCCGCTGTGCTATCACTCCAGCCCCAGTTTTGAGATATCTTTATGGTGTACATAGTGAAACAGTTTTTAGTGTTCAATTATGTAGCCATGTCATAACCTGTTCTCTTTGAAGTGGATTGCTTAAAAAAAAGATGCTCTAAATATTTTTATTTAAACCTTAATACAAACATTGTTAGGGATACCTTATACAGATTATTGAGATTCTCATAGAAGTTATCAAGAAGTAGATTAGTTCATTAATAGAACTTGCGCATTTTCAACTTTGTAAAACACAGCTTCCATATGTAATTGTATCACTTTATGTCTCCAAAAGCACTGCTTAAAAGTTCACATTGTTTTATTAGGTATTACCAGATTTTTTTTTTGGGGGGGGTTGGACAAACTGGGTGTAAAATGCTTCTAAGCATAGTTGGGGTCTTGGGGCTACTCTTGCTGTTACTCTATGGACTTGATTGTTCTCTGGCCAAATGTATGATGCAGGAGATAGAGCATGGAACCTTAAATATACTCAACCTCCTTGGGTTAAATTCCCAGTCTTTAGTCAGATTTTTTAATTTTAATACAAAATGTCAGTTTGCCATTAAATTGCATTTCCCTAATGTCAAATATTTTTCTCTGTGCTGATTGCCCATTTGTACTTTCTTCACGAGATAGTTGTTTATAGACCATATCCAGTCTTCTCTGTGGTAATTTATTTTTTATTAACTTGGTAATATTTTTATATAAGGCAGACTAATTTTATGCCATTACATTTTTTTTAATTTTTAATTTTTTTCATTGAATCACCATGAAAAAAGTTACAATGATTTCAGGTTCAAGTCTCAGTCACTCAATGATCAGACCCCTATCCCTTTACCAGTGCACATGTTCCACCACCAAGAACCCCAGTATACCCCCCCTCCCACCTTCCCACTTCTTTGGCTAATGATCTTCACTTTATTCTCTCTATACTTTGAATACATTCAATATTTCAACAGAAAACTATTATTATTTAGAATTTCCCCCCAACAATCAAACGTGCTGAAAAGGTACTATTTGATAGTTTGTTTTCCATTGCTGAGAATGAAGAATATATGAGCTGGCGCGGCCACTGAAATTTGCATTTCTGATATTTTAGCTCGGTTCACAGTTTTGTGTGCGGCTGCTCTGGATCTTGTGTGGGTGGAGAGCTTGCCGGTAACACCCCATCCCAAGCTCTCCTGTGAGCCATGACACTGCAAACTCGTACCTCTAGGTAGTGGGTTCTAGAAGATGGCAGTCGCCACGTGGGTGCTGCCATCGCCGCTGCCGCCACCCCAGCCGAAAGAAAAGGTCAAGAGAGAAAAACCTTTCCCCTCCCGGGGCGGCATGGGGTTGTAGTTCAGTTCACAGTCTAGATGCATTTCTATAAGAAGCCGCTGGGTGCCATAAGTGGTTAGTAGCCCTCTAGGATCATAGTCTTTAAAGAGCAGAGGAGCCGTTTTGTTTGCAGCTGCTTCGGATCTCGTCTGGGCAGAGAGCATGCCATTATATTTTTTTAAATGATGTTGTGCCCTTTTTCTGTGTATTTTTTATGATCTTAAGTTGTATCCTTCATGACAGTGTTGTGATGTGGTTTATAGTAAGAAATATATATTTGGTCTTGATTTCTGGAACATAGTTCCTTAAAATCCTTGTAATTTTCTAGTTGAGGAGAGCTATTAAAATTGTCTTTTACATTAAGGAAGACTGGAGCAATAGCACAGTGGGAATGGCATTTGTCTTGCACTCGGCTGACCCGGGTTCGATTCCTCTGTCCTTCTCGGAGAGCCTGGTAAGCTACCGAGAGTATCCCGCCACACGGCAGAGTCTGGCAAGCTGCCTGTGGCGTATTGGAAATGCCAAAAACAGTAACAACAAGTCTCACAATGGGGACGTTACTAGTGCCCACTCGAGCAAATTGATGCACAAGGGACAACAGTGCTACACTGCTACAGTGTTACATTAATGAGGTGATATCAATATAATTATTCTTAAATGATAAGACCCAGGAATATTTAAGAGACACATATGGAAAGCTTAGGGAAAAGGATTCTAGCTCTAGTTCTCTGCCTTCTCCTACTATCTAACTCTAAATATCATTACGTGTTTTTGAGTTCTGTAAACCACTCTTGCAAATTTAGTCAAACCAGTGAAATGGCAATGGGAACCTGTGGAAGTCCAATTAACAAACTGGATTTGTATTTGATAACTGAAGAGGAGAGTGGTGTTGTAGGTCTGATTTCTTGATCTATATTAGACTATTTTACTGTAGGATGTCATGCTTTCTATGGGTAAAAATTATTTATTGAGTTGAATTGAAAGCTGTTCAGCTGATGTAGTAGCAAGCATCCTTAGCCCATGTTGAAGTCTGACTCCTAAAACACTCCTTTTTAGGCATGTGTCTGAATTGGTTCTAGTGTTCTTTATCATTTTTTAAATGTATATTAATTTCTTTCTCCATAAAGACCTTTTAAAAACAATTTTCTTAGGTATCCAATTATGTTTTTATTGTTGCTGTAAGTGGCATCTTTAAAAATTGATGTATATAAAAACAAGAACAAAAAAAGAAAAAAGAAACAAAAAGAAAAACAAAACAAAACAAAATTGATGTATAATTGATTGTATAATATAAATGTATAATCTAATATGCAATTTAAAAGTTACATTTTATTTATAGTACAATCCTTGATTATAACTCGTTCATAAAAATTGAGAAAAAATTGAAGTAAGATTTTCAAGACTTAAACTTTACATTTTTGTGTTTTATGCAATAGGGATGTGATTTACTTTATCTATTTATCTTGCATTTGGCAAACTTGCAAAAACCATTAATTTTGACAATTTACTGGTTTTAAAATGTTTTTCTATAGAGGACATCATTATCTTTAAATGATGGTAGTTTCATTTTTTACATATATTCTTTATATTTTTAAGTTTATATATTTTATTTTAAATTAAATGAAAATTAAGTTTTCATTTAATTTACTAGGTGGACCAGTACTTCCTCCAGTATAATGAATGACTGAAAACAACTTTATCATTTTTTTTCTTTCATTTTGAGATATGGGTATTTTGGAAGCACACCTGGTTAGTGGCTATTCATGGCTCAGGTATGACCCCTGGTGGTCATCAGGGAACCATATGCAGTGCCAGGGATCAAGCCAGGGTTGGTCACATGTATAAGGCAAGTGATCTACTGACTGTATTATCTCTCAGGCCTCTAGTGGAATGGCCTTAAAGATTATAACTCAGTATAAATTTTCCTTTGTGTGATTTATATGTGTTCTTTTGGGGGGTATAAGGAGATGTGCTCTGATCTTTTTATATATTCTTCATAAAAGCCTCCCTTTATCGTCACAGCTTCAAGTAATCTCTGTTCTTTTGCCCTTAATTTCAGGGTACCTTGGGTTGTGCTAGAACTAGTTCACTGAACACTGCCTACAGCTCTTTAAATTCTTGGAACTGTGGATTTTTTTAATGCTCTATTATGGGAAAACCAAAGAAAATCACTAAGTGGAAAATTAATTTTCTAGAATATAGCAGCAGTGACTCTGAAAGCTAGATGAAATGAAGCTGTAGACTTCATGCAGTCTCAGTTCAGAGCCTCTTAATTCTCTGTAGGTTCTTAAACTCTCCATGATGACCAATGAAAAAAGTGATTTGTATGAGTTTAGAGGCAAGCCCATTTGATTGAATCTAGAAATACTAAAAGAGAGTGAAGAGTGGTTTAAATTTTCCAGTGTCTTTATATTTGTTCTCTCAGGAGATTTTTCTTCACTTCCTTATTATGGATCTCTTCATATCCCAACTGTGAATAGCTTTACTTGGATTTGATGTCACTATAGAAATTCTATCAATACCTTGAATTTTGTTTTCAAGATTATGGCCCTGCTTTGAGAACATTTTGAAATTGCTTTATGTTTCTCAATTCAGATATGTCCTTAAATTGAAAGATGCTATTTTTTTAAAAAAAATGTGGCTGGATGCAAAATTAGATAGAAAATGCTTTTGCCAGCAATTTGAGCAAGTTTATAATTTTTGTTTAGTAAAATAGTTATGGAAACATATTTGCAAAGAAAAATTCTATCTTTATAGCCAAGTTTATCCAACCATGGATAGAATTGGAAAGACAGGAAGTGAAAACAAAACTTTCTTTTATTTTTAGTCTCAGAATATTTACATCTTCCATGAATGAACTGGACAGGCAGAAGTATTGAGGAGTGAGGAGAAAGATGTCATATAATAGTGGGTGGCCTGTATTTGTGATGCAAATATCAATGGATTACTCAGACAGGCTTTTTCCACAGAAAACTAGGTATTTGAATAAAACTCTGAATCATCTTCTATTAGTTAAAGGAGTGGCTATGGCTCTGAGTAGTGAGCAATTGTTTCTCCCGAGCCTAAAGGATTTCAATTTATCTCAGCTCAAAATAATCTGCATACCATAGCAGGGTATCTTGAGGAGGCTAGTTTTGAAAATCACAGGGAGGCCTTTTCTCTGCATTTTCAAAGCTGGAACCTTTTTACTTTTGTCATCATCCATAAATATGCTTGTTTTGAATTTCTTGCATGTTTTTTCCCCATTATTCCTGGTGTTCTGTGGAAGGATGGAGATGTGAACTGTCCTGCACAGAACCACTATTCTGTTGTGTGCTGGAGGAATAGAGCACAGGCCACTGTTGTCTCCAGATCTGGAGGTTCCTTTTCATCTTTTCAGTCATTATTTGTCTCTCTTCTGCGACTTGAGAATTGGGACAGACCATTACAGTCAATCTGTAATCACTGGTATTGAGGAAAGGGGGCACCTCCTGGGTGGGGGGGGGTGTAGGATAACATAGCCTCAGGTAATTTAGGTATATTGGGTTGTTCCCCCCCCATCACAGTGCTCCCTTTCCTCTGTACTTATTTGTAACCTCTTTTTTTTGTGCTCCATAGACTTGTGAATGCTGTTTTTCTCTTCCTTCTTAAGTTCTTTGTATAGTATATTCAGAGAAATGTCCTTTTTGTATGGGCACAGGAAGACAGTAAATCCTACGCTTTTATTATGTGGGAGTCATTTGACTCTAAATGATATTTTCCTCCTAAGCATCTGTTCTCTCGACCTAAACCTCAGCTTACCTTACCTCCTAGCACCCCCAGAAGCAGGGTCCTGATGAGGGACTGGATGGATCCAGGGCAGGCGGTGAGCTGTGTGCTACCAAGATGTGCTATGTGCTATCAAGATGGGCCTAGCCAAGGTGCCTAATACTTAATATGAGTTAAGAGCTTGGTCATGGACAGATGCTGTCATGATCCAAAAAGTAATAACTAGATTTGCACCCTGCTAGAGTTAGGAATGATTAATCTGGCCTGAGCTCTCTAGTCTGAGTCTGTGGCAAGATGTTCCCAGGAGAGCTGACCTACAAGCTTCAATGTATCTCTTACCGTGTCCATACAAAAATAACTAAAGGAGAAAAATACCTTAAGTGGTATTTTGCCCCTGGGCCATCAGGAAGGGCTTCCTTCTGTTGTTTTTGCCTACAGACCAGGTGGAGCTTGGGCCGGAGGGCAAGTTGGAGAGATATAAATAGGGATGGCAGGTGAAATCAGGGGAGGCAGAATCCAAGAGAAGCAGTGAGAGTCTGAATCCAGGGAGTCTGAATCCAGAGAGCTGGGCTCCAGGAATGAGATGAGAGAAAGAGACGAGAGAATAAACGGTAACTAATCAGCTGTCAACCTGGTCCTCATTCTTCCTTCGCTTACCCATCATTTACAGCCGTCCTGATCGTGTCCATATGCAGCGGCTTGAGAGTTCCAAATGTGAACGGTGAAAGCTACCCAGAGAGCCCGAGAACACACATCCCTCACGGGAGAGGGTAGTTCTTTACAGGGGGAGTCTCAAAATAGAGAAGAAGAGATCGTCCTTTGACCAGGGAAGGGGCTGAAGGCCTTTGGTGGACATTGGTTCTTTGCCTTCCCACAAGAATCCAGGAGATTAAGTTATAGTAAGTAGAATGTGGTGGCATTTATTGCAAGCAAGAATACACTTAAGGCACGGGGTAAAGTGTGGGAAAATCCAAAGAGAGATGGGTGCCCAGAGGATTTTAGGACCTGTATTCTCTTAGATATCACATCCTGGAGTGACAGTCTCAGTCGTCCTCCTTCCTGTTAGCATACTCTGCCCTTGGGGAATTCCATTCTATCCTGGCATCTGTGCAATTTGTTGCCTTTAGTTGGGCAGTTCAGACATGCACCTGGGGAATAATGGAGTTATGTGCTTGTGCAGAGAAGAGATACTTATTTTCCCTTACTTGTATAGCACCTACACTGGAAGCTCATAAAGTAGTCAATCATGACCTAGCATGTGTTTTGTTCCTTTGTGGCTACCGTGAAACCCTGAACCCAGAACTTATCCCCCCTGGAGTGGGGCTTTTGGGCCACATCTGGTGATGTTCAGGGCTTCCTCCTGGCTCTTTGCTCAGGAATCATTCCTGGAAGTGTTTGGGGAAATATTTGTTGCCAAGTTACAAACTGGGATTAGCTATTTTATGATTCAAGCAATGCATTTCTCTTTCTCTAGCATTTTTGCTTTATTTATTATTATTATTATTATTATTATTATTATTATTATTATTATTATTATTATTATTCACTTGTGTCACTTGTCTTCCCGTTGATCTTCGATTTGCTTGAGAGGGCGCCAGTTATTATTATTATTATTATTATTATTATTATTATTATTATTATTACTTTTTGGGTCACACCCGGCTATGCACAGGGGTTATTCCTGGCTCATGCACTCAGAAATTACTTCTGGTTGTGCTCGGGGAACCATATGGGATGCTGAGAATAGAACCTGGGTCAGTCATGCACAAGGCATATGCCTGACCGCTGTGCTATCGCTCCAGCCCCACATTTTTTTTTTTACTGTAGACCAGCTGGTTTGCCTGCATCAAGGTTTTTTTATTTGAGAAACTTCATGGTGTTTTTTTGTGATCTTGTTTTTCTGTAATCTTTTCTTTACTTCTTTCTCAGTTTCCCCCTCTCCTACAGCTTTCCTCTAACAACATGTAACAATCACACTAGAAAATGAAGCATGTAGAGTTATAGTTTGTTGTATATTTCATTTTTTAATGAGAAAATTAAAAACTACAGGAAAATGAATAAACCAAATTAGTATAGTAAATTGAATTATTATTATTATTATTTTCTGGTCATACTCAGCAGTACCATGGGTCATTCCTGGTGGACTCAGGGGACCATATTTGATGGTGGAGATAGAACTTAGATTGAACCACTGTACTATTATTCTCACCCTTCATCTGGTCTATTTTTTTCATTGCCTTTCAAATAAATTTATATGGGTGTTAAAAAGAAACCATTATTATATTTTGTATATATATTTGGACATTTAACTAAATTTAAAGT
This sequence comes from Sorex araneus, assembly GCF_027595985.1. NCBI lineage: Eukaryota > Metazoa > Chordata > Mammalia > Eulipotyphla > Soricidae > Sorex > Sorex araneus. Next base: position 228,013,064 of record NC_073313.1, on the reverse strand, counting down.
TAAAGTTAGAATGTTAGAGTGTTTAGTACATTCATAGATCATTCCTATAAAAGACCTGAGATCTGGATAGCTAATTTTCTGTTGAGTGATTTTGTTTTCCCATATTGGAAGTCACCCAAATAACCTAGGTAACTGGTTTAATGAATTTACCAATGCTCAATCATGTTTACAAATAAAGCAATTTTTGATTTTTTTCAACACTAAAAATAAAAGTCATTAAAAAGAAAGCTCTATTCATTTGGAAAAGACAAGATATAGTTTCCCTTCCTAAAGAAGCTTTGTCTATTCAAACCTGGAAGGACTCTAACTTTTGTTTTGAAATGTTGAAATTTTAAAGTATTTTCTAACTTAAATTGGCTTCCTTTATTTATTTATTTTTTACTTCTAAAAGGGACCATTAAAATCTTTAGAACAAAATTCTTTTTTAACATTACAAATACAGGATCAGCTGTTAATATATTACATTTACATAATGCTTTGGAACTAGAAGACTCCCAGAGTGCTTTATAATCTTGTAATGCCATAAAAACCTGCACCTACCCAGGAAATACAATAGCATCCTTAACAGAGCACTTTATAGTCATTCAGTCTGTAACATACAGAATCATAATCATTTGTGTGACTTGTGAAAGAGCAAAGACTTGAGTTCTTTTAAATCATTTCCTTTCTTCTCCCCAACAATTTTTCTTCTAGAGTCAATTAGTACCTTTGCTTAACAAAGGATAATGAGAAAAATTTCTTTCTAAAATTCTTTTGTAGGGTTGGCTGCTAGCATGGCATTATGCTTTGTTAATTAATTTATTTAAAAAATATTGATGGTGTGTTCACTTTGCAATCAGATGTAGAATTTTGATTAGTTGAGTAATACTAAAAATACTGAGTGTTTTAGAGTAAAGGTCAAGATGGCTACATAAAATTTCATTTTATGAACTTACCATTTTCTGTGTATTCATTCTAACATTCCTTTTCAGAATAATCAGGTTACTCTTGGTAAAATGCATCACTAAAGCTTTAAAATTCATTATGAAGATTTCAAATTATGTAAAAAAGTCCCCAATTTCACTATCCAGAAAATTACAATCATGTCAATATTAATCATAATTTTATAGAGAGAAGTAATTAATATATAACTAACTAGAAAGTTTCATTGCAATGAAAGAAGGTAACCTTCTTTAATTATCTTATAAAATTTGGGAAAGAGCTCCCAATGTAAAGACGGGGAAAATGAAATTTAGAGCAAAGTATGAAGTAAGTGTTTCAGAGTTATGGCTTGAAAACTGGATATTGCTTAGTAGAATGAGCTTCTACTGAGTTTGATGTGCAGTGTACTTATTTTAGCTTTAATTTCAACTGTTAGTCACCTTCATATATTAGACTTTTTAAAGCCCCAGGCTGAAAGCAAATAAGTTTAATTCTTAAGTCAGATAATAAAACTGAAGTTTCTAGAGTCAATACTTTTCATCATTTTGTAGTGTTTTCTACATGGAATCTTAAGTGGTAAATGACCCTGACATTGCCTTCATTGATGTATATAGAGTAGTCATTTACTATGACAGTGAGTTACTTTCTTTGGTTAGAGAAATCAGATTCTAAATATGCTCTTGAGTTTCAACTCTTCTCTTATACAGAACAAATTATCTAAGAGTTTTCTAAGGTTTTTCTTCTTCAAAATGTCCTTATTGTTTCCTCTAGTCCAATTATCTGACCCTGAATTTCTCTTCTTGATGGGTTTCTTGGTTCATTGTGTTTGTTGGCCACAGATATTTTCCCTCTACACAAAAGCAATAAACTAGAAAACAAAGAAATAAAGAAAAAAATCTCATATGCAATTGTATCAGAAAGATTTAAGTACCTAGTAAAAAACTTAACTAAGAAGGTGTACTACTGTTTACTATTCTTAAATAGAAAAAAAAAGTCATTGACCTTTTTTACTGGAAACACGAGATATGAAAAGATATTCTGGACTCATGGGTTGCAATATATATATATATATACCTTTTAAAAATAACCATAGTACCCAGAAAGGATTGCACAGATTCAAGGCAATTCTTTTCATAAATTCCAATGGGATAATAAAATATTTTTGGATATCACAAAGCCAAGCAATATTGTAGGTAGTCCCTGGCATACAAAATTATGGAGACATATGTTCTATGACTTTTAAACTATACCAAAAAGATATTATAAATAAAAAAGTATGTTTGGGGTTAAAAAGTAGGCACAAAGGCAAATGGAATAGAGCTTAGAGTTCAGAAATACATTTTTACATATATGGTCAGTTAATGACAATAATCCAAAAGAATAGGGTGGGGAAAGTAAAGTCTCTTCAAAAAATAGTTTGAGAAAATGGATAGATTTGTGAAAAATATCACTTTTAAAATGAGAGAATTTACATTACAAACTCACATCATACATGAGTTTAATTCAAATGGATTGAAGATTTGGATATTAGATGTGAATTCATAAACTACACCAAAGCAAAAACAGGGGAAACATCCTTTGGTACTGATTTCCATGTGTTTCGGGATTTAACTCCAGTGCAGAGGGAAAAATAAATAATAAGAGATTCATTAACTAAGTAACTGAATAACCTTTGCACATTTTAAGAAACAGTCATTAAAACAAAAAGACATTCTACTAAATGAGAGAAAACACCCGTACACTATACATTTGACAAAGGATTAATTTATACTATATGTAAAGAACTCACACAAATCAGCAACAAAATTATCCACATTAAAATGTAGCAGTGTAGCACTATAGTCCCATTGTTCATCAATTTGCTTGAGCGGGCACCAGTAACGTCTCATTATGAGACTTGTTGTTACTATTTTTTGCATATCGAATATGCCACAGGTAGCTTGCTGGCTCTGCCGTGCAGGCAAGCGGGATACTCTCAGTAGCTTGCTGGGCTTTCCACATTAAAATGTAAGAACTAAATAGACATATCACCAAGGAAGATAGTGAGATAGCAAGAAGACACATGAAAACAAATCTCACTATCATTTATTATCAGGTATATGCATATCAAAATAATTTGTTATCACCTCATACTTATGAGAATGGCCCATATCTAAAAGGCAAGAATAAGAAAGTGCTGGTACAGAGATGTGGATGGGTGAAAAAGGAAATCTTTACACAGTTTTTTTTTTTAATTGAATCATCATGAGATAGTTACAAAACTTTCACATATGAGTTTCTTTTTTTTTTAAAGTATGAGTTTTAATCATACAATGATAGAACACCCATCCCTCCACCAGTGTACCTTTACCACGACCAGTGTCCCCAGTATCCCTCACCCCCTGTCTCTGTGGTAGACAATTTCCCCCTTACTCTCTACTTTGCAATACAGATATTGAAAGGCCATCATATTTGGTGTTTTGTCTACTTTCAGCACACATCTCCCATCCAGAGCAATTCCTCCAACAATTATTCACTTAGTGATTCCGTCTCCATCCCAGCTGCCTTCTCTTCCAGCTCATGAGGCAGGCTTCCAAGTGTGGAGCAATCTTCCTGGTCCTTGTCTCACTGTCCTTGCGTGTTAGTCTCATATTATGTCATTTTATATTCCACAAACGAGTGTAGTCATTCTATGTCTTTCCCTCTCTTTCTGACTCATTTCACTTAGCATGATACTTTCCATGTCCATCCGCTTATCAGCAAATATCATGACTTTATTTTTCCTAACAACTGCATTGTATTCCATTGTGTAGATGTACGAAAGTTTCTTTAACCAGTTGTCTGTTCTTGGGCTCTCCAGATTCTGGCTATTGTGAACAGTGCTGCAAAGAACATACAGGTGCAGACGTCATTTCTACTGTGCTTTTGTTGGATATAATCCCAGAAATAGTATTGCTGGGTTATATTTTATTGTATATTACTGGGTTCTATATATTATACACAATTTCTAGTGTTTTGAGGAATACCCATATTGTTTTCCAGAAAGACTGGACAAGTTGGCATTACTATAAACAATGAAAGAAAGACCTTTTCTCCCCACATTCATGCCAGCACTGGTTTTTCACACACTGTTTTTTTTTTTTATAATTTATTTATTTTTAATTAGAGAATCACCGTGAGGGTACAGTTACAGATTTATACACTTTTGTGCTTATACTTCCCTCATACAAAGTTCGGGAACCCATCCCTTCACCAGTGCCCATTCTCCACCACCCGTAAACCCGGCGTCCCTCCCCAATCCCATCTCCCCCCCACCCCACCCTGCCACTGTGGCAGGGCATTCCCTTCTGTTCTCTCTCTAATTAGCTGTTGTGGTTTGCAATAAAGGTGTTGAGTGGCCGCTGTGCTCAGTCTCTAGCCCTCATTCAGCCCGCAACTCCCTTCCCCCACATGGCCTTCAACTACAATGTAGTTGGTGATCGCTTCTCTGAGTTGCCCTTTCCCCGGAACGTGAGGCCAGCCTCGAAGCCATGGGGTCAACCTCCTGGTACTTATTTCTACGGTTCTTGGGTATTAGTCTCCCACTCTGATATTCTATATACCATAGATGAGTGCAGTCTTTCTATGTCTGTCTCTCTCTTTCTGACTCATTTCACTCAGCATGAAACTTTTCATGCCCATCCACTTAACTACAAAATTCTTGACTTCCTTTTTTCTAACAGCTGCATAGTATTCCATTGTATAGATGTACCAAAGTTTCCTCAACCAGTCATCCGTTTTGGGGCATTCGGGTTTTTTCCAGATTCTGGCTATTGTAAACAGTTTTCACACACTGTTAATGGGACCATATGTTGTTTGACTTCTATGGAAAACAGTTCGAAAATTTCTCAAAAAAATAAAAGGAACTATTTAAAAAAAAAATTTTTTATTGAATCACCATGTGGAAAGTTACAAAGCTTTTGGGATTAAGTCTCAGTTATACAATGCTCAAATACCCACCCCTTCACCAGTGCACATATTCCACCACCAGGAACCCCAGTATACCTCCCCCCACCCCTCCCTTCACCCACCCCCCACCTGTGTAGATGTTAAATTTCACTTTAATTTTCTCTTTACTTTGATTACATTCAGTATTTCAACAAAAATCTCACTATTATTGTTTGGAGTTTCCCCCCCAAAGTCAGTCCCCACCCTGTTGAAAAGGAAGCATTTGAGAATTTGTTTTCCATTGCTGACAATGAAGAGATATGAGACAGTGCAGTTTTGGATTTCTGTATTTTAGTAACTAAGTCCAGGGAAATTTCTGCCAGAAATTGCATTGCTGCAAGCTTGTACCTCCCTTTTGTGGTCGTCATAAGATGGTGGCTGTGGCTCAGTCCACAGTCTAGAGACATTTCTGCAAGAAGATGCTGGTGCCCAAAGTAGTTTAGCTGGCATCCGGGGTCATGGTTGTTCAGCAGCAGAGAGGCTGCACACATGCGGCCGCGGGGTTACATGTCAGCGGCAATAAAAGGAACTATTGAATGACCATGCAATTTCACTTCTAAACATCTGTTCCACGAGCAGAAAGTACTGATTTAAAAAGATATGTCATGCTTATGTTTATTGCAGAACTATTAACAATCGTGAAAATCTGAAAAGAACCATGTCCAATAACAGATGAGTTGAAAATGAAGTCCTGATATATACACATAATGGGATGTTACTCAGCTTTTATAAAACATGAAATATTTCCTTTTTCTATAATATAAATGGAACTATAGTATGTCATAGTAAGCCAAATAAGCTAGAAGGAGAAAGGAAATGCCATGCATGGCCTAATTCATAGATAGTATATAAATTAACAATGCAAGGGAATAGAAAATGTCCAGTGAAACTAACTTTTGTTCTGTGACAACAGAGTTAAGTTTATATTAGGGGTGTGTGTGTGTGTGTGTGTGTGTGTGTGTGTGTGTGTGTGTGTATAAGAGGAGGGTCATGTGGACTTAGGGAAACGTTAAGTAATAATTTGGGGTGGGTGTAGTATTATTGTATTTCTAAAACATTAGTATGTTTTGCATATTAGAAGATATAAACCCTTTAAAAAATAATTTGCAAAACTTTTATGCTCTCGTAAAGAAATAACTCATTGTGGTGAGTTTGGATTTGGAATATTAATTGCTCCAAACTCTGTCCTTGATAGCTTTATAAATCACAGTGCCTAAATTAAAAATAAGAATTTGTCAAGAAATGTACATTCACTAATATATTTGTTAGACAGTAGTGAGCCTAGGTACTTTTGCCTTATATGCTCTATACCTAAGTGTGAATTTTAGGGTCTATTATTTAATAGTCCCATACTAAAATGTACAATTTGATATCACTCAGTTTTTCTTGTTGTAGCAAGTGATAAAAGCAACTCTGCTAATTTCAACAAATAAGAGTTTATTAAGGAATACTGATAACATATAACTCAAAGAACCTCCAGGATTTTATTCACATTCCACTGAATTGATTTCAAGAAGACATTACTGCCAACATATCCTTCAAGATACCAAATTATCTGCAAATTAGATCTAGTTTCTGTTCTTACTGTTTCCATCACTGGAATAAATTCTGAATGCCATTAGCTTTCATTTAAAAGTCTGTGGTGTTTATATTTTGAGAGGCAAAAGTTCCAATATGCTATCTCTCAGAAGGGGTCTGTTTTTTCTAATGTATTCTTTAAATGGTGGTTTCAAGTGTTCATCTATATGTTTTTCATTGACATTATGGAATTCTTTGACATAGGAGACTTAAATTAACTTTCTTTTTAAGTCTACTGGAACCAATATAAACGTTCAGCTTCAAAACTATGGAGAAATATATACAGTAAAATGCTTGATTCTTAGCAAAATATATTAATATATGATGGATAATAGTATTTCTTTATTTCACCCATTCAGGAGGTGCCAAGGAAAATTTGACTTTTTCTCTCTTTCCTATTATTCATTTAGGGGCTTGAGCAATAATGAAGCAGATAGGATGCTTACCTTGCCTACAAGGACACCTGGTTCGATCTCTGCCCTCTGTGTGACCTCTGCAGCCCTTCAGGAGTGATCCTTGATCTCAGAGCCAGGAGTAAACACTGAGCACTGCTGGGTATGACCCATCCAGAAAAATCAATTGTACAGTTGCTTTTCTTTAACATTATTTAGCTTATTTCCATTTATATGTATATGTATTATATATCTTTTTTTTTCCTGATGCAGCATTATCAGATTTAGTTCACAAATCACAAATCACGAAATCCCGTTAATCCTCGATTTCTCAAGCAGGCTCAGTAACCTCTCAATTCGTCCTTTCCCTGAGATTTTAGAAGTCTCTCTTGACTCGGCCTTCCCAACAATGTCGCACTGGGGGCTCTTTCAGGGTCAGGGGAATGAGATCCAGCTTGATACTGGCTTTAACATATGAATACACCATGGGAAGCTTGCAAGGCTGTCCCATAAATTTTATTTATTTTATGAGACATATTTCCCATATATAAAATTTTGGTTGTAGGTTTTAATTTTTTTTTTCAGTACTTTGAATGTAACATACTTCTCCCCTCTGGTTATAAGATTTTTGCTGAGAAATATGAGGGTTTATTTGGGGGAGGGATGTCTCTTCTTTGTGACAAATTGATTTTTTTTTACCACTTTCAGTATTCACTCATGTTTATCGAGTTTTGATGCATAAAAAAAAGTAGGTAATGGGGTTACCATTGTGTTTAGGTTCCTGTTATTGATGTACAAAGTTACTGCAACCTCCTCTTTCTATCCTTTACCTTCTATATCAGTTCCTGTCACTGTTTCTTCCCCCCATCTGGTCCAATGTTCCTTTCCTCCTATCCCTCCTTCTTATTACACATTAATTGACAATTATGATTTTAGTTCATATTGTTTCATTCTTCACGTCCATTCACACCACCCACAGAAATCAGACTCTCTACATATGTTCCCATATTTCTTCCCAACAACCTGTTCATTATGCTCATCCCATCTTACTAAACCTGGCACACTTGGATCTGTATTCTAGTATCTGAGATTTATTATAGATTGATATTGTCCATACCCTTGACTTGTTTCTTTATCTACCATAGATAAATGGGGTCATCGTGCATCTGTCCTTTGGTTTATTTTTCTCAGCATGATGCCCTCCAATTCTATCCAACTTGCTGTGAATTGTTGGACTCATTTTTTTGAATGGCTACAATATATTTATACATATTTGACTTTTTAAAAAATTATAATAGGTATTGGTGTAGGTTTCTTTGAGTGTACATGATTTGGAAATTTTTGTTTCTTAAATCTTGAATACCACTTTATTCCCGTCAGACTAGGAAACTTTCAACAATTTTTTTTTCCTTTGGAATAAAGGTGGACTTTCTGAGATTCTACTCATATATATATAGCGATTGTAAATATATATATATACACACATATGTATATTGAGCTACTTATTGATACCAAATGAATTCCTTAGACTTTATTTTTAAGTCTTTAATTTTTCATTCCTATGAATAGTTTCAAGTGGTCTTTGACTTTGCTGATACCTCTTTTAACCAATCTTCTATTCAGTCCCTCTAGTGAGATTTTCAATGAAATTACTATGCTCTGTATTTCCAATATTTCTTGGTTGTTTTATAAAAATTTTTTTCTTTCTATCTTATTGAAATACTTGTTTTTTTTGTCATGCATCATTTAAATGAGCTTATTGAGAGTTTTATTTGTATCAAATTTACTTTTATTTTAGGCACCATGCTTTTTTTTTCTTTTTGGCCACACCCAGTGGTAATCAGCACCTACTCCTGTTTCTGTGCTCAGAGATCTCTTCTGGCAGGACTTGGGGGACCACATGGGGTCCCAAGAATTAAACCTAGGTTGGCCAGGTGCAAAGCAAACACCACACCTGCTTTGCTATTCCTCTGGCCTCATTGGCACCATGGTTTATAATATTGCAAATCATGGAATTTCATGCATAACAAAATCTAGCACTATTCCATCCCCTAGAGTCTCCACTTTTTCCATCATTTTCTCAGTGTTTCACTATCTTAAATCTCCCCCCACCCTCCCAAGCTTTCTACTGAAAACCAGTTCTGAGTTTCTGTTGCTTTTGAACATTTATTATACCCCTACTTTGTTTCTTTATATCTCACATATGAGAGATCAAATGATGATTTTACTTTATATTCTTTGTTAGATAACTGATACCTCTTTTAAAAAATATTATTGAATCACCATGAGGTAGTTACAAGCTTTCATATTTGGGTTACAACCACACAATGATACCTCTTTTTTTTTTTCAGAGTTAGCAACTAGAGATTTATTTGGTTTCTTTGGGCTGATTCCTATTCGTTTTTATTATATTCTCAGTGTTAGTATCTGCAATATTTGAAATAGTAAGCCAACTCTCCAACTTTCTGTGGGTTTTGGAGCTGTGTTTGTTGTGGTAGAGAAGGGAATGTATCGGGTGTGCAGGATTGCTTTCAATCTATCTGTAGCTCTTAGAAATGCTTTACCTTCTCTCTATATGCTATCTTATTTGCCTTTCTAATATTGTTTCCCTGATGACAGTGGTTAAGAATGTCCTAGGTAATGTTCATAACTGTACACAATACATCAATCTGATGCTCCAAGGTAGTTTTCTTCTGACAGTTAAAGTCTGAACTCTAAACACAAACTACTCTCTGCAGTTTCTTTCTCCTTCTGCACAATGCCCCAATGATCTACTTCAATAATTTTTAATGGGAACAGCAATGTTCTACTTTAATTTTGTGATATTAAAGCCATACTGTGAAGACCGGAAAAAGGCAGAGTTAGTTCTCCATTCTCATCCTCTGCTCAATTAATCCCTTAAAGCTCTTAGTGATGCCAATCAACAGCTTGCCTCTCCTATGAATGCCAAGCAGTTTACCCTTTTGTGTTCTTTTCTTACCATCAAAGGCAGTGGTTAAGTGGGTCTCAAAGGGTTTCACGGCTGGGAACCAAACATTTTGCTTAGCAGGAATAAACAGAGAGCCAGTGAAGTAAACAAAAGAGGAAATTGAGAAAGCTTGTGTAACACATTGGAAAACTTGAAAGAATACCAGCCATCCTTTCATAAAGGTAATTGTGAGAATCCTGCTGGGTAAAACCAGAAGTTCTGTTTCTCATGAGTTACTTTGGAGTTACTTGCTCATCTGTCAACCACTGAAGAAATTGGAAACTGTGTACATTAAAAAAAAAGACTCATCCATTATTATTATTATTATTATTTTTAGAATATAAGATGCTGATGATAATGATAGTATCTCAGGCTACATAGACAGCTATGTGCATTGATAAGAGAAGACATGGCAATAGAGCTAAAAATAAGGTGTGTTTCAAATATTGATCACATATTCCGAAATACTTGTTTAATTTGAAACCTTAAAAATATTTCATTTAAGAACCATAATTTACAAAGTGTTTGATAGATGGGTTGTAGGCCTACAATATTTCAATATAAATTCCACCACCAGTATCCATTTCCACCATAAAGATTCCCGTGTTCCCTCCTGGCTTCCCTCCCAGCTGCCCCCTTTGACAGGCATATTTCAAAGTTCTGTGGTTATAGTTTAGACCTCATGTTTTCGGTGTTGTTGAGTCTGTGCTTTGGACATAAAGCTATACCACTCGCTCACATACGTTTTTATAGGAAACAAAACTATATGCACTGGGGACTAAAACCTAGTCACACTGAAAGAGTTCCACAGTTTGAAAAGATATTTAGATTAAGAACTATTACTTGGGAATTCATAAAGGAATGTTATAGCAGTTTTATTCCAATAAAATGGGTATTTACAGATCATGGGAAGGAGCCTGTGTGAATAAAATTATGGGAGCAATCAAAAATGTTAGAAATAGAAATTAATAATTCCTGTATTGCTGAGAGATTTTTGACAAAAGAATTTATGGTAGATTTTTAATAATTTTATTATAAAGAACAATATTATTCAGTTATAAAATAAAATGCTTAGAATACAAAGTGAAAATATGCAGTAGTGTAAAGTGCAATATTATTTTACATAACATACTTTGTACAACTAGGAATTCAATCATAAGTTTTTTAAGTTGTGTGACTTTTTAATATTTAAAAACACAATTATGAGTGATACCATGTTATATATTAATTTAAAACTTATTCTGTTCCAAATACATACACATATCCATAAATAATTTTAGATAAACATATCCACCAGGTTCACAAATAGTGTAAGGGAGACAATAAAGGCAGAAGTTATAGAGAATAAGCAATGTCAAATATTTTAAATGTTAAGATCCACAAAAGTGACAAATTTTCAATGAAAATAAGCAAAGAAAAAGGAAAAGAAATAAATTATTGACATCATGTATGAGATTAGTATTTTATAAATAAATGAGGCACTAAAGGTTTTTATTGGCAATTTATGCCTAAAATCAATTTTAAAATTAAAAATGCATATGAAATTTAAAAAAATTTAAAAGGCATTATATTAAAAAATCAGTAAAAACAAAAACCTGATCTTTTCTAAGTCAACAAATAGAATTTATAATTTAAAATGTCTCACAAAATTAACTTAGTAGTAGTTTTGGCCCAATGGGACATCAAGTGGACATCAAAGTTGGGAAGATCCCAGACATATAACAAGACCAGTATAAGTTTATAACAGTATCTGATATGATATTGTTAAATTATATACCGATCTCATTCACTAACATAGGTGAAAATTTCTATGCAAAATATTACTAAAATTTAACAATAATATAATTTTTCCCCTCAACAATAATATAAAATTTTTAAAAAGGTAACTTGACTTTTTCCACAGTTTTTGTTTGTTTAATCAAAGAAATTTCCAACATCATTAGATTAGTGAAGAAAAATGATTTAGACTTAGCCACAAGTATAGAAAATGCACTTGATTAAAGTTTATATCCTTTTAAAAAGAGATGATACACAAAGTAGGTAACTTTTTTGTATCTATTATGAAATACCTATTAATAATATAACTGATGTTAAAAACGTTCTACATGTTCCGTTGAGTTTTGTCCCTCATGTATCATAGTTTGACAACATTGTATTAGAAGTGGTAGCCAATTTAGTAGAGTAAGAAAGACAAAAGAGTAGAGAGAAAAAATATATCTAACATTATTTTTAGCTGGTAAAATTATTTAAATAGAAAAGTTAAAACTCCAACATTGTAATAAATAAAAGAATTGGTAAAAATTTTGGATTTTAAATATAAAAATAAATTTGATGTCTGTGTACTAACAAGAAATCAAACAATTTTTTAAAAGATAGCATTTGAATGATAAGAAAACAATAACAATCCTAGAAACATTGTTTTCCCAAGATATGCAGGGTAAGCAATGTAGAAACTATAGAACATCACTGAAATTATAAAAAATGTTTTGTATAGAGATATAATATAAACATGGTTTGAAAAATAAAATAATTTAGATATTAGCTGTAATTGCAATCAAAATTTCAGTTATTCCTTTTTTCTATTTGTTTTACTGTTTTTGAACTTGTAAGAACTTGTAAGATATATTCTAAAATGGACATGTGACCAATAAAGGCCAATAATGGAGAATACACATATGACCACGTTAATGGTGAAAGTACTTGCTTCTCCAGATCCTAGTATTTTATCTTCAATACAGATAGATAAATAGAGCAATGGAACACCAAAGAAGACCCAGAAATCCTCTACATTATGATAGAAGTAGGTTAGTAGGTAAGTGAAGAAGTACAGTTTGTCAATAAATACTGTTATAACTATCTCTGTATAATCTATTGTTTACCAATCACCTATGGTAAACAATAGATTTACCATATTCAATATTCAATATTCATCTGAATACCTAGCTTATTATCTATGTTTTCTAACCACTCATTCACCTATCTATTGATTCAGACTTATGTTTCAGAAGATTTGAGTCAAATAATTAAAATTTATGAAAGAGGAAAATATAATTGAAAGGGTTAGGACTAGTATTTTTATGTTTAAATTATTTTGTTTCTATTGGGAGGAGTCCAGAAGTAACAAAAATTCAAACGAATACGATCTGTGGATATAGAGCTGCATAATTCAGGTCAAATCTGTTATATTTGTATGGCCATCCATCATAAGGGCTTATATCGTCTTGGAAATAAATTTTGGAAAATTCCTTTTTAAGTGATTAAAATTTAAGTGAAAGTGAGATTCTTTTTGATATAGAATACTAATTTATATTTTAGCAGCATTTTATGATTCTTAGAATTTGTGCCTTTATGACAGAACTAAATTGACAACATTCAGTTGCTATTCAGAAGCTATTATGATCTTTGTCAGTTGTTACAATCTGAATTATCTTGATTTCTGGTTCCTATTCTGGGGATTTTAAGCCACTGATTAACAGATAGTGTGGGTCAGATACCATATCATAAAAGAGTATTTATTACGTATAGCATGTTAGATATGTATTCACTATGTTAGTGTCCATCATGCTATTTATTATAAATCAGTGTTTTTGTAATGCTATAGTTTTTTCCCTACTTGACACTCAACAGTGAATGCTTTCAAATTAGCTGCAAGGCCAGAGTGATGATAGTACAGTGGATAAGGCAACTGCCTTGCACACAGCAAGCCTGGAGGTGATCCCTGGCATCCTGTATGGTTTCTTAAGCTCCACCAGGAGTTATCCTGGAACGTAGAACCAGGAGTAAGCCCTGGGCCCTGCTGCATATGTCCCCTGAACCAAAACCAAACCCAAACAAAGTAAATTCTTTCCCTTCTTTTGAGATTGTTGGGTATTAACCCTAAGTGTTTTAGGCTTCATCAGTGAATTGCCCTTTTTCTTCCCCTCAGAAAAGCTTACACAAACCAAAGTTAATCCTTTCCATTATTTGGAGATGAATAGAATTTGGCAAGGATTTGTAAAAAAAAAAAAAATGTTTATTACTTAACCTGTACCAGAGGGAATGTGCACACATATACATGAACACATACAGATTTAAGAAGAAAGACTTGTTTTGAACAGATGCCATAATACGTGCTGATTCTAAAGTATATGCTTCTAACATTTGGCAATCTCCTAATTCATCATGTAGTAATAAGAACTTATGGCTACTGCTATAGGTGTGAGTAAAAAAAATGTCCATTTCTTTTATTTAAATGATTTGTTAATTTAATTTCATTTTAATTACTTTTTTATTTGAATCACTGTGAGATACACAGTTACAAAGATGTTTATGATTGGGTTTCAATCACACAGTACTCCAACATCCAGACCTTCCCCATGTACATTTCCCACCACCAATGTCCTTAGTTTCCCTCCCACCCCCCTCACTTGAGGCAAGCTTCCAATCATGGAAAAGTCCTTATGGCTTTTTTTTATACTGTCCTTAGGTATTAGTCTCATACTAAGTTTTTTTTTAACATCCCAAAAATGAGTGCAATCATTCTATGTCTATTCCTCTACTTCAGACTCATTTCACTCAGCTTGATACTCTCCAAGTCCATCCATTTATAAGAAAAAAAAAACATCCATCCATTTCTAATCTTGAAGAGTTGTGTATTTGAATAGAGTTCATGAAATGGTTTGAGTTATGAGCTAAATTGTTAGTTGACAAGAAGAGTAGAGACTTAGACATTTCAGTTTTTTGTAAAACAGAAACAGGTTTTTGAAGTCCATAATTATGAAACCTTGTTTTAAATAAGGCAAAGGGATATTAGAAATGTTTTATAGGATACCTCTGCACATCCATGTCAATATATTGTTTTAATCAATCTTTTAAGAACAATGTCTGGTTAATCTGCTTCTCATAACATAATTGCTATTTTCATAAAGAGTTGTTTTCGTAGACAAGCATAACTGAATGAATCACAATTTTTAATTTAACTTGAGGGGCCAGAAAAAGAATACATAGGGCTTATCATATACTTTGCATGCAGGCGTCCTGGGTTCAATCTCTAGCACTGTGTGTTCCCTCAGGCACCACCAGGAGTGGCTCCTGAGTACCACTGGGTAGGTTGCCCCCTACAAAATTGGGGATATAGACTAAAATAATTTTATTTCAGTTCATCCTTGAGCATTGCTAAATGAAAAATGTACTCACTAGATTCATAAAAAGAGTTATTAGGAGAAATTAAAATATATATGTTGGAGGAAGTGCAATGGAAGCGAAAATAACTGTACTTGACTTCAATCAAGACATATATATATATATCTGTTAAGTGACTTTTTAAACATAGTATCTCAATGCCAAACTCTATGTAGTATATAAATTCTTTAGGGGCAGATAACCAGGCCTTAGACTGCTCCCAAACATAGACAAAGGGGAATCCCAGGGCACGGTGACTGCATAGAATTAAGGAGCATGCATGTTGTGTGGTTTCCTGGGATGGCAGTTATGAGCTACTCCATCATCTTTATGTAGTAATGTGCCCTTGATCTCTAGGAGGCATGCTGAGTGGTAGTGCTTTGTGCCAGTCTTTGAAACCATGGCAGCGAACCCCAGTGAGGCTTGTACAGACCAGTTGGCTATGGGAAGTTCCTGGAGGTGAGTGATGCATTTCCTGGCTGCTGACCAGGAAATCGCTGGCTTGGAAAGATTCTTTTGAATTTATCACTTGAGAGTTTAAAGTGTCCCTTTGCAGAGCAAACTATGATTCTCTCCTGTGCATGCTCAAGCATAAACTGTCTCAACTGTTCTTTCACTAGCCTCTGTTACAATAAACTTTGTCTAGGGAAAAGAGTTCTGGACACTTATAATTAGTGTTTTTTGAGAGTAAAGAACCTCGATGTAAGAAACAGGCAAGTAGCTTTGAAAACCTTTGGAGGCTCCACCTACTGGTCAGCTCTGGGCTACTCCCAGCAGTGCTAGGGCTCCAGATATTTGAATCACCTCTATGGCATACTCACATTATCCCATGTATTTTAGCTCTTGCATCGCACAATTAGAAATGATGGTATATTTTAAATTATGTTATGAGAAAATAGCACTGTAGCACTGCCATCCCATTGTTCATAGATTTGCTCAAGCGGCACCAGTAAGGTCTCCCATTGTGAGACTTGTTGTTACTGGTTTTGGCATATCGAATATGCCATGGGTAGCTTGCCAGGCTCTGCCATGCGGGCGTGATACTCTCGGTAGATTGCCGGGCTCTCCAAGAGGGATAGAGGAATCAAACCCAAGTCAACCACGTGCAAGGTAAATGCCCTACCCGTTGTGCTATTGCTCCAGTCCATGAGAAAATAGATTCTTAAAAGATATTTGGGATATACACTGGAATATTACAATAAAAACATGCCGATTCACTTCCCCTTTTCTTTTTTCTTTAATTGCTTTTGGGACAACATCCAGCAGTGCTGATGGCTTACTCATGGTTCAGGGATCACTCCTGTGGTGCTGGGGAAGCATATATGGTGCTGGGAAATAAACTGAGGTGAGCTGCCTGGAAGGCAAGTGACTTGCCCACTCTACTATCCTTTTGTTCCCTATAAATGGAGTTTCCTGAAAGAACATTTAGCTTAAGGGTCCAGAATTGGGAAGTCTAATTTATAATCATAATGATTTCTCATCTTCTCTTTGAGCACCACTTTTCTTATGAAACAAGACAAATAAAAACGGTATTCTGATTCTGTATTGTTTTGAAAAAATCCTAGATATTACACTCTAAGAAAAGATTTGCCAGCACTGTAAAATAAATGCATTCCAGTGAGGATAGGAAGTATCCTGTAGTGACAAAAGGACCTACAATGTTATTTTAATAATCATATTTTTAAAAAAATTCAACTCTTAGGAAATATATGAGCTTTAGTAGAATATAATAAAGAGGAAGAACATAACCTACATAA
The DNA here is from genome assembly GCF_027595985.1 of Sorex araneus. NCBI lineage: Eukaryota > Metazoa > Chordata > Mammalia > Eulipotyphla > Soricidae > Sorex > Sorex araneus. The sequence goes on along the minus strand of NC_073313.1, from coordinate 227,996,322 downwards.
CAGGAGTGGAGGTGATGGTTGAAAACTTTGGGTCAAAGCACATAGTATTTTGATTTTTCTTGTTTTTAATTTTATTTTTTAAAAGTTGATCACAATATTTGATTGCATTGAATATTAGAACACCAATCCCACCACCATTACACTTTCCCATCACTGTATTTTCATCCCAAACCCTGCCCCTCAAGAAGAACCGAAATAATTTATTTTATATTGCTTGTTATAAATAATCCACTAAAAATGGAACAAAAAAGGTTTCTTAGAGAAAAGTGTGTAAATATTGTTGAAACAAAAATGTTCATTTCTAAAATAAATTCTCTGGATTATTTTATGATGAGCAGCCATTTTATCCAATGAACACTTACTTTATCAATGCTTTCTGAATGAACAAAACATGAGGAGTTGATCAAAGTTAGCAATTTAACAAAACAACTATTTTCTAAATATTTATAGTGATTTATAGGCTGGAATATTATAACTTTCCACACTCTGCTTTTTTGAACTGAATTCTTAGTCTATATCCCCTTTATCCTATGACATCCCTAACTTTCTAATTTTGTAGTCTCTTCTCTTTGCCTATTAACTTCTTTTCTCCTTGGTTTATCTTCTTTTTGTTTATGAATTTATTTGCTGGTATCACTTCTAGTTTAATCAAATGTTCTCATTTCTCCCAAATTTTCTCCTTTTTCTGTTTTCCCTCTCCCACCCCCATTTTTCCAGTTTTTTTTTTTTTTTTGCGTCTATTTTTCTATCCTCCTGTTTCCTGACAGGCAATGAACTCTTCCCTGCAGTAGCCCAGTTGTCCTGATGTTCAGAGTCCTTTCTTTCTTCAGCTTTCCAAGATGCAGCAACAATAGCAGCAGAAAACCAAGCAATGGTTGTTTAAACAATCCTTAAAATGTTATCATCTTCTTACAAATTAAAACCCATTTAAAGATTGTGCTTCCACTATAAAAATTGTAAACATTTAAATAGTGTAGACAAGCAAATTTACTACTACTTTGGCAATTTGGCAAAGGAGAAAATGGATCATTTGACTTATTATTCCACTGGGTTATTGAGATTCAGATTTGTGATTTCTGATTCATTGACTTGGAATCACTTCGATTGAAAGGCATCAAGTGCCACTGTGCATTCCAAGAAAGCAGTCAGTTCAAGTCCCTCTTGGCTTTTGTCAGAATTGGTTCTTGAGTACCACTAGTCACTATGGTGGGGGGGGGGGGTCACTTTAGTTCGAGGAAGCAAGAGAAAATGCAGGAAGTTGGAAAGAAGAATCTTAATTTATTTTTAGTCTATTAATTTTTTTACAGGTTTACGATAAATAAAAGTTGGAATTTATTCCTTGTAAATATTGACATAAACTTTAACATTAGCATATTAACTGTGACAGACTAAAAATAGAAATTATTACCAACTTACAGAGCCTCCTCAGAGATCTTCTTTTGAAATATTGCTATACATAAAATAGAACTTTCCTATCCCTAAATATGTTGAAAATCTTTCTTATTTTTTTTATAGACTGTTCTAAAAAGGTGTTATAAACCTATCCAGATGTGTCTTTCTTAGGGATGTGGGGTTGCGTAAATGATACCAACTGGAATTTTGAGAAGTCAAAGAATTTGTGGTAGTTTGATAATTGATAAATAATCACTATTGTATATACCATTAATCACATATACCATTAGTGATTAGTTCTAAGTAAATAAAATATGGCAATAAATAATGCTCAACATAAAAGTAAAGGGGATTTTAGGCTGGAGAGATAGTCCAGTGAATAGTGTGATTACCTTATATACAGCTGACCTTGGTTCAGTGTCCCTGGCATAGTACATGCTTTCCCAAGCACTAGCAAGAATGATCCTTGGGTACAGAACCAGAAATGCTGAATAGCTCCCAAAAAACAAACAATGAAGTAAAGGTGCTTTGTAATTAGAAGTCAGTTTGAAAAACTATTAGCTTGTACACTGGTATCTGGTATCTATCAGATTCATGCCCATGTCATCTAGGATAAATCTCGCTTTCCGTTCATCTAAATACCAACGGCCTTAAAAGGATGCACAGATATCACTCTGTTCACAGATATTCTGCACTGAGTCTGAATAGATCTTTTCCTCTTCTGAATGCTAATTTAATCATCATTTATATTCAATATGTTTGATAACCATATACTATCTTGTGATACTTCTTTATAATGCAATCTCAGCATGCCATCTAATGTAAATATATTTAAGAACCATGTTAATATTCATATCTCGTCTCTGAAATTAGAATGTAATTCTCTGAGGCAAAAAGAAATTTAAAAGTTTTTGTTTTCTTTCCATCACACAAAATTGTGATTTGAAAGCAGTGTGTTCCTTAAACACATGTGGCTTTGATTGAAGAGCTTAGAATGATTTTTTTAAAATGATGCTGTGTGAATTTGATGATCATATTGTGTTTAATCTGACTTCTTATTCCCAAAGACAGAGATTTAATGTGGTAATTCCGATTGATTTAAAGGAAAAAGAAAGTACTGGGGAAGGAAAACTGTTGGCACTTCATAATAGCATGAAACAAGTTTATAGACTTTGAAGTAGTATTTTTTAACCTTGGCATTTATTTCAAAATGTGTTTTATTTCACACTATTTTGCTAACTACTGGTGGGATATTGGATTATTGAACTGAAGAGTTCATAATACTCTCATCATTTGTCAGCACAGTGTTTGGAAACCATGCTATTAGATAGCAGAAGTTGTGATTTATATTGCCACTTTTTAATCTGCTCTGTGACAGTCTTCTAGAGAGTGTGAGATGTAAGCAATAGCTGAAAATTAAGATAATGCACAACACTTTATACAGAAAAATGAGATAGATGATGTGACATTAAATGTTCTCTTGATATTTTTGTCATCTGTTTGTATAGCAGCGTTTCTCATTATTCTCAGTAGAAATTAGGGTCATCTTTTACCACCTTAGTATTGAGTCACATGAAGTTGCCAATATGTGATTATTTTTGATTTGCTAGAACGACAGTTTCATATGACTCACATACGTAAACTATAGCCATATGAGTTTCTGGGTTTTTTGTTGTTGTTTACTGGGGCTGCCTCCCAGGTGGAGCTCAGGAGCCCTTTCCCCACTTCCTGTGGTTCTAAGCCGGCTGGGCTGTCAGCACAATTCAAAGGCCAGAGGATGCAGTGCTGCTCACGCTCTGCAGAGCTGAGGATGACCCAGGACACCTGGGCGGTGCTGGAGACTTCCAAAGACACAGCTGGCAGTGCTACGGAGCGCCAGGGCTGCACCCTGTGATGCTCAGGCCACCGCATACTCCCTAGCATGTGTTCCCTACTAACTGCCCGGCTGCTCTACCTGGATTTCTGATTTCTTATCTCTTATTTTCTACTATCTGAAGAAAGATCTTGGGAACAGACTTCTCTATCTGTAAAACCACATTTAGTTCTTAAAAATGTATACATTCTGACTATGATTGACTCTGAATTATTTAAAGTTTGCTTAATTTTTTTCCCTTTTGGATAGAGTGGAGCTTGGCAGAATATTTATACAATGAATCCTCCAGTATACTTTCCTTGTAGCATTTAATGTCCAGCTTTTGAATATCAGTTTTGACATCTGGTTTCACCTGTACTAACAGGAATGAAGAGCCCAGAAAACTCTCCAGTCAGGATCCAGTAACATTCAAAACGTAAGCTTTACATTATTTAGTTAGTATATTCCAACAATATTTATGATGGCAGATATGGGGGTGAAAAATTCATCTCATATCCATAAATAAAGCAATATGTGATTGTTGAACATTAAAGTAAATATGTTGTTGACTAGAAAAGAAATGAAACTATAACATTGAAGGTCAATTTTTGTAAGGTTTACATGACAGAAACTGATAAATGTTATCCATTTTGTAGGGTTAAAATGTCAGAAACTGACATATATTATCCATAAATATAAGAATTGTCATAAAAGAAAATGTGATAGATCTTAGTGATTATTTTGGCATCGTGATTAAAAAGAAAACTTTTTCAGAGGGGGAATAAATGAGTTTATATAACTCTGATTTCTTGGGTTCTCTGTAAGAACAGGCCATTCATATCTGGTGTAGTTACATATAGTGTACAACCTATGACTTTATAGTGTGTTTTACCTGGAAGACAAGATTTATGTGAGTAGATTTTTTTTTATTATTTGTAAAGGTATGCAAATTAGACAAAGTAGCTCTAAAGTGAGTGAATAAAATCAACTCAACTGAGTGTGCCTCCAGTTTATGAGAAGAGATTGTCTTTAAAGATTAGGACACAATTATAGTTGGGTGATATTCTTGAATTGTTTCCAATGTCTTATCATTGTGAATGAGAATTATTTATAATAATTTTCCAAGTAGATGATGTCAATTGTACAATGTGAGAAAATGAGAATTGCTTTTGACATTTTATAATTAAGAATAATATAATGCCTATTAATTCAAGGAAGTAAGAACCCAAATATGTATCACTGTATCACTATCACTGTCATCCCTTTGCTCATTGATTTGCTCAAGCGGGAATCAGTAACGTCTACATTGTGAGACTTGTAACTGTTTTTGGCATATTGAATATACCATGGGTAGCTTTCCAGGCTCTGCTGTGTGGGCAAGATACTCTTAATAGCTTGCTGGGCTCTCCAAGAGGGACGGGGGAATAGAACCTAGGTTGGCCATGTGCAAGGCGTGCTATTGCTACCTACTGTGCTATGGTTCCAGCCTAATATAAAGATAGCTATAAAATATTCTCTATCTTTTAATATTAGATAGATAATAATAAATTATTATTATTAGATAAATAATAATAAGGATAATATTATCTTTCTCTCTATACAATAGTCCTTCCATTATCCTTTTCATCTTTTGTTTAGATCTATAATCTTAGAAAAAGTGTTTATTATCTAATATAGTAAGAAGGAATATCCTAGAGCAAATTCCAAAACCCAGTTCCATTGGTTACCTGCTTCTGTGTCCTTTAACAAGCAATTTTGTCTCTTGAAAATAAGTTTTCTTTTCTGCAAAATGCAAATTGTGTTACCTACCTTACAGGATTGTCACGACAATGAAATGACTTTGATACATTCAAGCTCTTGGAACACTGTCTGGCCCTACAGAAATAATAATACTCAATAAATGATAGTTATTATTTCTAGTATTCACCATTAGTAAAATGTGTTCTAAAGCTTAAATGTACAATCATGTGTAAAAAAATGTACCTAGACAGAATTTTGTATTTTGTACAAAATTAACTCAAAATTAATCAAAGACCTAAATGCAAAATGTAAAACTATCAAACTTTTAGAAGATAATATAATAAAACCTCATGATGGCTTCTTTTATACAACACCAAAGTTCTAATCCATGAGACAAAGAATAAAGGAGCTGTACTTTGTCAAAATTCAAAGTATCTGTTCTGTGAAAGACACTATCAAACGATGTCAGAAATAAGTCACAGAGTAGGAGAAAATCTTTGTAATAGATACACTTATGAGATGATGATGATGATGATGATGATGATGATGATGATGATGATGATGATGATGATGATGATGATTTTTAAGTAATTGGGGGGTTTGGTTGGGCCACACCTGGCTATTCTCAGGGCTTATTCCTGGCTCTCCACTCAGAGATCAATCATAGGAGAGCTTGGGGACCCTATTGAGTGTTGGGAAGAATCCAAGTTAGCTATTTTACTAGGCATTGCAATGAACATAAAGTGTGTGTGTGTGCGTGGGTGTGTGTGTGTGTGTTTTAATAAATGTTTGTTTTGAGGATAGATACTAAGAAATGAAATTGCTGCATCATAGAAGAGTTCTAGTCTTACTTTTTTTAGAGAAATTTCCATGTGATTTTCCAAGAAATTGAACCAGACAATATACACACCAAAAGAAAACAAAGGTTATTTTTTCACCACATTCCTGCCAACACATACTGTTTCCAATTTTTGATGTACATCATTCTCACTGATGTGAAGTTATATCTCACTGTTGCTTTGATTTGAATTTCCCTGATTATAAGTGACAAAAATGAGAATTTTTTTCATATGCTTCTCATCTTTCTACTCATCCTTGAGTGTTAATCTCATCTTCCCCACTTTTTGTGGAATTACTGCATTTTGATGATGTTGTTGTTCAACTGTGTGAGTGCTTTATATTTCTTTTTTACAAAAAGGTTTTGTTTGTTTTTAATAAAACACCAGCTGTGCTCAAGGCTTATTCCTGGCTTGTACTCAGGAATTATTCTTGATGGAACTCAGGAGGACCACATGTAGTACCAGAGACTAAACCTGGGTCAGCAATTTATAAGGCAAGTATCTTGCCCACTGTATAATCTCTCCAGCACCATATATATCTTAGACATAGTACTTTATCTGATGTATTATGAGCAAATATTTCCCCCCATTTAGTAGGTGTGCTTTCGTTTTGATGTATGCAGGCAGATAGGGAAAGGCCCTTGGCAATGAAACTTAGATTATTGAAGTCTGGGGAAAGAGAATTTTAAGACTGATTCACCTTGCAGATTCAGAAAACAAAAGACCAGATAAGACCATCACAGACCCTGAGGATAATGGACCCCTCCCCCAGGAAGTTCCTCAAGCTCTTCCTTAATCTGATTAATTCTGCCCAAAGAAGGCCATCACCACTCCCAACCTCCCTGGTAACCTCCTTAGCAATGAACTTTTACCTAAGAAGTAGCCCCACATGGAGGCAGGTTGGAGAAATCCTATAAAAGCCACCTTTTACAAAGGAAAAGAGCACATATGCTGCCTGAGCCCATGTGCTGCTTGTGCCCACGTGGCCGAGCACATGTGTTGCCTGAGCACATGTGTCGCCCAAATCTCCCTTCTTGAGATGTGTACTCTCATGCTTTTGTGTCTAGTGCTAGGATGTGTGTAGAGCTCTCTCCATTCTTGGAGAAGCTCACGTCCTCTCTTGAGCATATTACTCTTACTATTCTCTCTTCCACTTATCCCTTCCTCCTTCCCTTAAAAAACTCTAAATAAAATAAAATCTGTTCACTTCACTGCTTGTCTACTCCTGAAATTCCTTTCCGAGAGTGAGACAAGAACCCAGTAACTCTGGTTCCCGGGTGGAAGAGGCAGTTGGAGAGAAAGTGACTCTCTTTCTCCTCCCCACTTCACATAAGTCACCCATGGGGCCCACTGACATCAGTTTTAGGCTAAGCTTGTTTTTTCTATGCAAAATATAATTTAAATTTAGTATAATTACAAATACTTATTTCTATTTTTGCTATCTTTCTCTTTGGAATCAAATCATTAGAGAAAACTTTTAGGTCTATATCCTGGAGAATTTTGTCTGTTTTCTGAAATGTATCTTATGAATTATAATATCAAGTTCTTTAATTTGGTTTCAATTAGCATTTATAAATGATTTTGTTTTATTTTCCTTCTACTTCTCCCTCCTTCCCTCCTTCCCTCCCTTTTCCCTCCTTTCCTCCCTCCCTCCCTCCCTCTCTCCCTCCTTTCCTCCCTCCCTTTCTTCCTCCCTCCCTCCCTTCCTTCCTCCTTCCTTCCTCCTTCATTCCTCCCTTCCTTCCTTCCCACTTTCCATATTTCCCAAAACCACTGGTGAAAGAAACCTTCTTTACTTTGTGCACTAAGCTCCTTGTCAAAAATTTCTGTCCATAAAATTGTGTATATATCTGGGCTCTCAGTTCTGTTCCATTAGTGTGAGTGTTTAACTTTATTCTAATACTTCCCAGTTTTGATTACTTAGCTTTATAATATAATTTGGCACTACAAATGCAATACTTATCACCTCTTTTTTTCTGAAAATAGTTTGAGCTATTTGAGGAGTTTTATTATTCCATACAAATTTTAGTTGTGCTTTTTCATGAGTACTGCAAGAAAGTCATCAGAATTTTAATGATTCTTGCATTGAATCTGTATACATAGGATGGTCATTTTTTTACAATGTTAGTTCATCTTTTCCATAAACACATATTTATGTAATACTTATACATTTGCTTGTCTTCTTCAATTTCTTTCAATAAAGATATAATTTCCAATGCGTATCTTTTGCATCCTTTGTTAATTTGCTCCTAGGTATTTGATATTTCTAAACACTATTTAAATTGGGTTGTATTTTTGAGTTCTTTTTTAGGTCATTATCTACATAGAGGAATACAGCCTATTTTTGTGTATTGAATTTTTAGATTGATACTTACTTTGCTTTACTGGTTTATTGTTTCTAAGAGACTTTTTAGTGGTGTCTTTAGGGTTTTCTAAGTATTATATCATGTCATCTGAAAATAGTGATAGTTTAACTTCCTTTTTTCTAATTTAAACCCAAGGGGGGGCATACCCAAGGGTGCTCAGGAGTTACTCCTGGTTCTGTGCTCAAGGATCACTCCTGACAGTGATCAAGGGAGAATATGTGGTTCCAGGAATTGAATTAGGATTGACTATATGCAAAACAGGAATCAATTTCTGCACTATTTCTCTGGCCTTCCAATTTGTATTTTATTTTTTTTCTTTCCTAATTTCTATGGTGATGATTTCCAAAACTTTATTAAGTAATAGTGAAGAAAGTGGTCATTCTTATTTTGTGTTTGATCTCAGTGGGAAGGCTTTCAGCATTTTGCTTTTTAATATGATGTCTGTGAGTTTATTATAAATGGCCAATACTATCTTGAATCATTTTCCTCTCTCTTTGTTTTGTCTAGGTTTTTTTTTTTTTTTTAATCATGGATGGGTGTTGAAAGTTGTCAAAAATATTTGTGCAATATTGATAAGATCATATGATTTTTATTTTTCCATTTGTTGATCTTATATACTACTTTCATTAATTGGCATACAATGAACCGTTCTCACATCCCTAGGATGAATCCCATATGATTGTGATACATGATTCTTTTGATATACTGCTTGATTCAGCTCACTGATTTTATTGAGGATCTTTAAGTTGATGTTCAGGAATGATAGCATTGTAGCACTGTTGTCCAATTGTTCATCGATTTGCCCTAGTGGCACCAGTAACGTCTTCATCATGAGACTTGTTGTTACTGGTTTTGGCATATCAAATATGTCATGGGTAGCTTGCCAGGCTCTGCTGTGTGGGCGGGATACTCTTGGTAGCTTGCTGAGCTCTCCAAGAGGGACTTCAGGAAAGATACTGGTTTATAATTTTGCTGTCCATATTTATTTTTTCTTTATTTTCTTTCTTCTTTTTTCTGTGTGTGTGTGTGTGTGTGTGCATGTGTGCTCATGCTATGCATGTCATATGTGTAGGAAGAATACTGGTTTGTAGTTTTGCTTTTTGTGGTTGCTTATTTTTGGTACAAGGATAATATAGAAGCTGTTAGGTTTCATAGAAGTTGTTAGGAATCCTCTCTAAAATATGTTGGAAGAACTTGAGGAATATGGACAATAAATCTTCTTTAATGATTTTGTAGAACTTACTAGCGAACCCATCTGTACAAGAGTTTTTGTTCTTTTGGAAGAAATTTATTTAGGGTTTCAATTTTCTTATCTGTAACTGGCCTATTCAGGTTTCCTGCTTCCTTCTAACTCAACCTTGGGAGTTGTTTTTTTGTTTTGTTTTTCATATTTGTGTCACACCTAGTGGTACTCAGGCTTACTCTTTTCTCTCTGCTCAGGGACTGTTCATGGTGGGCTCAGGGGTTGCTCTGCTGGGGACCCAACCCAGATCTGACGTGTACAAGACGAGCAGCCTACCTGCTGTGCTATCACACAGGTAATAAGGAGTCATCAATCTTGGGAGTTGTGTGATTCTAAGAATTCATCCATTTCTTCAGCTTAGTGGTATTGAATTGTTCTTAATAACCTCTTATGATCTTTTGTATTTATGAGGTGTTTATTGAAATTTTTCCTCTTTCATCTCTGATAGATTTTTTTTTTTGGATTGTCTCTTTTTCTTTCTGAGTCTAGCTAGGAAAACCATCTTTGATTTCTTTGATCTTCTTTGTTTCTGATACTTAACAGCATATTGTTCAGTTCCCAGGTACTGATACTTTTCAACTTTATTTTTTTTCTTTTCTGTGTGTGTGATCATGCGCGCACGTGCATACGTGTGCTCGTGCTACACATGTCATAGCTCAGAAATTAGTCCTGCTCTGTGTTCAGGCATCAAGTCTGGGGGGCTTGAGGGACCATTTGTGATGCCAGGGACTGAACTAGCGTCTGCTGCATGTAAGTGACCCTCGCATCTTTCTTTTTATGATTAATTTCTACCTCATGGCAATTATTTCTATTTTTTGTGACTTTACGAACACTTGAATTGTATCTTGACATATGATATATACTGGAGAAAATTCTATTGCACTGGAGAAGAATGTTTATTTATCTTTCTGGGAGTAGAAAATCCAGATCTGACTATTAGACACAATTCTTCCAATTTCTCATTTAGTGCTCTTCTTTCTTTATTGATTTTGATTTTCTGGTAGATCTGTCCATTACTAGTTGGATTGGATGTAAAATCTCCCACTACTATTGTGTTCCCATAATAGTATCTTCACAGATCTATTATCAGATCCTTTACAGATTTTGCTGTTTCAAACAGAAGAAACACGTTCCCTTAATTTTTAAAATTTGTTATTTTTTTACAGACTTATAAACTTTCGTACTTACGTTTCAGTCATACAATGATCGAATACCCATCTCTCTGCCAGTGCCCATTCTCTAGCACCAATGTTCCCAGTATCCCTCCCACCATACCCACCCCATCCATCCCTCCCCCCTCACCTCTGAGGCAGGCACATTCCCTTTTACTCTCTCTCTCCTTTAGAGTGTGATGGTTTGTGATGCAGGTATTAAGTGGTCATCGTGTTTGGACTGTAATGTACTTTCAGCACACATCTCCCACCCTGAGCAGGCCCTCCAAAAATCCTTTACTTGGTGGTCCCTTCTCTATCTGAGTTGCCTTTTTCCCCAGCATGTGAGGGTGGCTTCCAAGTTGTGGAGAAATCCTCCTGGTCCTTATCTCTACTCTCTTTGAGTGTTAGTTTCCCATTCTGTTACATTATATTCCACAAATGAGTGCAGTCATTCTATGTCTGTCCCTCTCTTTCTGACTCATTTCACTAATCATGATACTCTCCAGTGTCCTCTTTTATTTCATGAAGTAGAGTTTTGTAGTTTTCTTTGAACAAGTCCTTTACCTCCTTAGTTAAGCTGATTCCAAGGTACTTGATTTTCTGGGGCATGATTGTGAACTGGATTTCTTTTTTTTTTAATGTCATATTTCTTTCTCATTATTTGTGTATAGGGAAAGCCATGGACCTTGGGGTATAGATTTTATAGCCTGCGATTTTACTGTACAATTCATTGTTTCTAGGAGTTTTTTGGTGAAGGCTTTAGGATTCTCTTAATATAGTATCATGTCATCTGTAAATAGTGAGACTTGATATCTTCCTTTCCTACCTGAATGCCCTTGATATCTTTTTCTTGCCTAACCACTATTGCAAGTACTTCCAGTACTATATTGAACAGAAGTGGTGAGAGTAGGCATCCTTGTCTTGTCCCTGATCTTAGAGGAAAGGCTCTTCAGGATTGAGGATAATGCTTGCCATAGGCTTGTGGTAGATGTTTTAGACAATATTGAGGAAAGTTCCTTCAATACCTACTTGGTAAGAGTTTTTATCATAACTGGGTGCTGGATCTTGTCAAATGCTTTCTCTGCATCTACTGATATGACCATTGTGGTTTTTATCTTTTCTTCTGTTAATATGATTGATTATGTTGATTTATTTTTAAATGTTAAACCATCCTTGCTTCCCTGGGATGAATCCCACTTGTTGGTGGTGTATGATCTTTTTGATGAGTTGTTGGATTCTATTTCCTAGTATTTTGTGGAGGATCTTCACATCTGTGTTCATCAGGGATATCAGCTTGTAGTTTTCTTTTTTTGTGGTGTCTTTGCTTTTGTTATTAGGGAGAGATGTTCTGCCCTGTTTCTCTAATTTTTTTTTTTTTTTTGCTTTTTGGGTCACACCTGGTGATGGACAGGGGTCATTCCTGGCTCTGCACTCAGGAATTACCCCTGGCGGTGCTCAGGGGACCATATGGGATGCTGGAATCAAACCTGGGTCGGCCATGTGCAAGGCAAACATCCTACCCGCTGTACTGTCTCTCCAGCCCCTGCCTATTTCTTTAGAAGCCTTTTACTCTGGACAAGACTTCAAAAAATACAGCATTTCCATTGAGGAATGGAATCAGTTCACATATTAAATAAGAAACATTATATTTTCCCCATCATTTGTAAAAATATTGGGACTTAATAATTTATTTTTCTTTTTTTTCTCGTAAAAAAGAAAGTGACCATATTATGTATTGAATGGTATCTTAAAAAAACATCTTGCCAGAAAGATAGGGCAGTGGGTGTGTTGTTTGCCTTCCACATGGCTGACCCATGTTCTCTCCCTGTCAGCACACTTGCTTTCTAGAGTTACACTAGGAGTGATTCCTGAGCACATAGCCAGGAGTAAGCCCTGAGCACTATTACATGTGGCCACGAAGTCCCCAAACAAGTGTTTGATTTGATAGAATTTTGTGTAATGTTTATATAAAAAATTAAACACAAAATAAAAACTCTAGATCAATATAAATTTGATGGTAAACTTAGAGTTAACAAAGTAGATTATGTTTTACTTTTTATAAGCTATTGTTTCTTGAGACAAAATGCTTCTTTTGCTCAAGTAAAACTTTTGACCATAATAGATTCAAATAGAATAAAGAACTTGAGTAAGTTAGAGGAGTTTATATTTGATTAGTGGGAAAAACAAATTGTAAGCATTACACTGAATTAATTTTGGCTGATAATCCATCTCTGAACTGAAAGTCATAATCAGTTTATTTTGTTAAACTTTTCTTTTCAATATGACTTTTTAATAAAGGTTTTTAAAGTAATTTATGGAAAGTGATTTCTAAAATATAGTCAGATTACATTTTTCACTTATGCAAATAGCACCTTAATGTTACTTTCAGAGAGGTGAAGGTTAAGTGTAGTAAATACCAGTAATAGCGATATAGTTTGCAAGTGAAATTAGCAAGAGCATTTTAATAAGTCTCTAGAATGTGAACTAGAGATAAGAAGGAAAATATTGCAAATAAAATTTTATGAAAAGATCAAGGCCATACAATCATAGTATTTATGGTAACTTATGAATGCAAGATGATATAATGGTGAAACTCAATATGTATGTGACTAAAAGTCTTTAAAATCACAAGACATATAATTTGGTGAAACTGTTTTAATATAACAAATTCAGATTGTATCCCATACTCTTTCATTCTGCACAATATGTCATTTGATCATTAGATTATTTAAAAAAATTAAAAATCTGACAAGTATCTTTTTTTTTTATTTTATTGAATCACCATGTGAAAAGCTACAGAGTTCTCAGGTTTATGTCTCAGTTATACAATGTTCAAACACCCGTCCCTTCACCAGTGCCCATATTCCACTACCAAAACCCCCAGTATGCCTCCCACCCCCACCTCCCACCCCTGCCTGGGTAACTGATAAATTTCACTCTTCTCTTTACCTTGACTACATTCCATATTTCAACACAAAACTCACTATTGTTGTTGGAGTTTCAACACAGACTCACTATTTTTGTTGGAATTTATCCCCCAAGAATACAGCCCTATTGACAAGGAAATATTTGATATTGAGTTTTCCACTGATGAGAATGAAGAGATATAAAGTCTAGGTTTACAATTTCTGTATTTTAGTAATTAAATCCAGGGAGATTAAAGCTGGAAATTCAATCATTTCCCTTCCTGGAGCAGCATGGAGCAAAAGCTTAGTTCACAGTCTGGATACATGGTTGCAAGCACTCGCCGGAACCCCAAGTCTTATAGCTGCCTCTGGTTCCTGCTCGTTCGGCATTCATGCGGCTGTGCAGAGGCATGGCCATCCAGGTCGAATCTCGGCCGGAGCCCGAGCTCCGGCCCCCAAAAATCTGACAAGTATCTTAAGCAAATGCTTTTGACTTTAAGCTTTTGTAATTTGTGACACTCTAGATTTATATGATAATATTATGTAATAAATAATTCCAGATTGTGTAAGATCACAAATGAAAATCATTTCATTAACTCAGGCTAGGGAAAGAAAATAAAATAATGATGCATATGTTGTATTTGTATTTTTTAATATAACAAAATTGTGATAAATATATACATTATATTTTATGTCATGCATTGTTTTCTATGGAAATTAATCTGTATTTGAACATTTATGTTAAAAATAAAAAAATTATATACATAGCTAAAACGATGAAACTACAATGTTTACAATGCAAGGTGTATATCAATAATAGTAGGATCATTATATTTTAGTAGCAGTTGCTAAATTTATGAGAATTACTATTTTTATGAGGAATTTTTCTGAATATTTTATTTGTTTATTACATTTTTCAGTAATGATATTAAGGAGACACTGTTTATTTCCTTTTGATAAATATTTTAAGGGCTAGATCAGGGACTCTTATTAATATTGTATCTCTAATTTTTAGAAAAACACAAGCTTTTAGTTAGCTAGTCCATATTTAAATTCAGCTACAGAAATATAAAAGTAGTATGTTAGTATGAGAGCTGGTAGGTCGTTGAGACTTGTATGAAAGATTTGCATACAAACCTTTGACAGTTAAGAATTAGTTTATTGTATAGTGCAGCGATAGCACAGTGGTTGGGCTTTCACTTTTCATGCAGCCGACCTGAGTTCCATTCCTCCGCCCCTCTCGGAGAGCCCAGCAAGCTACTGAGAGTATCAAGCCCACACAGCAGAGCCTGGCAAGCTACCCATGCGTATGGGATATGCCAAAAACAGTAAGTCTCTCAATGAGAGATGCTACTGGTGCCCGCTCGAACAAATCGATGAGCAACGGGATGACAGTGACAGTGACAGTGACATAGTTCCAAGAGATGAGTCTGGGCCTCTCCCCAAATGTTGAGGCCACTACTTTACCTGCACAACTTCCTAGTCCTGCCCCTTACCGGTTGCTCACCTCTAGTGTTCAATGACCAGGTCTTGATCCTACACTGTTTAAATATTTCCAGTCTGAAATCATGTCCCTGAGCCTCTCTCAGTCAGTTCCCTGACATGCAGGCTTTTCTAGTCTCTAGCCATGGTGCCTGTGGGTTAGATTCCTGTGCTGAGCGCCTGATTCTGGCTATGGAGCTCTGCCTAAATATTCTAGCTATTTTGGCACAAGCCCTACTTTATCCTGTAGTTTACTTGGGTGAGGAGAAGAGAGGGGAAAGGGCTGGGCACTTCCTTCTATCTGACGCTATTTCCTACTTCAACCATCTCATTATGTGTTTTGATCTTGATTGTCTGCCTTGTCCACGGGTGAGATTCAAAGTGACACACTAAATTAATTAGTACAACCGGTGTTCCA